>NC_083872.1:41655242-42280242 GCF_032452875.1 Bos javanicus
TGTAAGTGATACTTAAGCACAAAAAGTGTGTTCTGTTTGAGTCTTGGGTAAGGAAATTTTTTAAAAAAATATCTACTAATAATACAGGCCCTTGTATCAGATCGTTAAGGTAACTTACTTCATCCGGTATTTTTGAGGATTCTATTTATCCAGCACACTACCTCCTATGGAGAACATTCTTATTAGGAAAATGATATCAGAATTCCAAAATGCAACAGTATAGTTGGCTAGGGAGGGACTCCTTTCTTATAATATAAAGAATGTGCCCAAACTTGCCATTACACTGGAAGAGATCCTTTCATACAAGGCCTTCCTGCACTGGACTCAATGAACCATTGAGTCCATTGACAACCATAGAACTGTTGAAAACTATAACAACTTTAAATGCCATTGAGTCACTGATAAAGCAGCTGTGATTTGTTAAGGGAGAGGAAATAGGTAGTTCAGGTAGTTTTAAGCCTTAAAGAGACATGTGCATATGATAGGACAAGGTGACCATTTTAAAATTTACTCCATAAATTAGGTCATTTAAGACACCATTCCCTTCCCTTAAGAAATTTATCATCTCATAAGATAAGAGTTTTTACTCTGTCGCGGCTATCACAATCACCTATGAAATCATATTATCTGATCTCCATTTTATAGAAACTGATTCAGAGGTTGAGGCACATTCTAAACAGTTGCACTTTCAATAGGAAGCCAGGATTGAGAAATAAGACTATAATAAAAGTATGATACTGACTTTTAAAATATTCCATCCATAGTAGGTCAAAATAGATTTGTGTTTAGGAAACGTAAACCTTCAACTAGGAACTTTATATATCCAAATGGTCTTTTCCCCAAATTTTGCAAGTTGGTTGGACTTTTTTGAGATGAATCCAAGAGATATAATATCTATACTGCAGAACTCTCATCTGGGATATTTCTCCCATACTAACTCACAACCTCAATTGAATAGTCTTAACGTGTTTTGTTATTTTCTTAGAAAATAGCCAACATTGCAAAAATCTGTAGTACTGTGAGATCTGCTCTATGCCAGGCACTAGAATTGAATATATGTTAATATGTGTTAGGTATACTATCTTAGTGGAGAAGGAAATGGCAACCCACTCCAGTGTTCTTGCCTGGAGAATCCCATGGACAGAGAAGCCTGGTAGGCTGCAGTCCATGGGGTTGCACAGAGTCGGACATGACTGAAGCGACTTGGCAGCAGAATACTATCTTAGAGTTTACAGTTTATCACAGAGACCAGTTATTTTAAGTAGTGCTATGAAAGAAGAGTTTCCTTTGCATCCTAAAATATCAATGTTTCCTGATTGAAGCAAATCTTACCTGTCCCATGACAATATTCTGTGCGGGTAATTTTGGAAAATACTTAGGACCCAGCTTCTTTGATAGACAGATTAACAGTAAAACTATTGGTTTATTTTGCTTTATTTGAGGAGAGAGGGATGACTTTTATTTACATGCCCAATAAATATTTTCTCTTTCTGAGAGATAGACTTGTTTTTTGTTTCCCAATTCAGGAATTGGTAGTTTTTTGAGAATATAATACCTCAAACTAGTTCTAGTTCTAGTTTGAATTTTAAGCCAACAAGGGGAAAATGACCTGTGATTGTATATTCATGACTTTTCAGCCTGGTGTGGTAAAATAGGCTTCTGATATTTTCTTCAAGCCATCTCCCTCCTTTTCAGCTTTCTTCTAGATTTTGAAAGTATACTGCTGCTGCTGTATTTAATAATTGTAGTACAATAATTAACATTTTTAGCTTTATAAAAATCTTTCAGATGTATTGTGATATTTAAAATTCACTGCAATTCTGCAGGATGAATATCACTAAGCCCCATTTTACAGCAGAAAAAATTGAATGTTGGAAAGGTTATGTGCATTGTCCAAGATCATGGAGTCAAGAAACAGCAGGATGAGAACTTAACCACCATATCTAACTTGACATATCACCTCTGTATTAAACACAAACACTTCAACAATTATGTAATCTAGTTTCACTTTAACAGTGCTTCCCAAAGTTGTTCTTTTATCCATTTGAAAAATACCTTTCATCATTCTTAAATAACTTCTTCATTTATCTAATAGAAACTTTACTGCTACATAAATGACCACCCTGAGTTCCATATTTTAAACATATTGCCTCATTCAAGTAAATTATACAAACAAATGCATCCATATTTTCTTCTTTCTTCCCATGACCTTTTTTTTATCCTCACAATGGCTGGAACAATAGTCAGAAATTTGAAAACTTTCTTGTTTCCAGTCAGTTTTCTATAAAGGACTCAAAAATGAGCTTTTTAAGTGATATATATGTGTGTGTGTGTGTGTGTGTGTATTTTTAAGTGATTTTATATATATATATAATGTTATATCTTTTTAAGTGATTTTATATATATATAATGTTATATCTTTTTAAGAGATTTTATATAAAATCACATTCTGTACCCTAAAATCAAAGACAAATATTCCACTTCCAAATGCCAACAGGAAAAAGAATTGAATGTATGTGTTATGTCATTTCTGGGATCTTTAAGTCTTTACAAAATGTTGCTCCTTTTTATGAAAAATTCTCTTTCACCTGTTTTTGAAATATTTAGTTACTTTTTAGTTTATTATTTGGATTGTACTTTGCCGACATTACTTTGCCAACAAAATTCTGTCTAGTCAAAGATATGATTTTTCCAGTTGTTATGTATGGATGTAAGAGTTAGACCACAAAGAAAGCGAAGCACCAAAGAACTGACGCTTTTTAACTGTGGTGTTGGAGTAGACTCTTAAGAGAGATCCAAAGAGATCCAACCAATCAATCCTAAAGGAAATCATCCCTGAATATTCATTGGAAGGACTGATGCTGAAGCTCCAATACTTTGGCCACCTGATGCAAAGAACTGACTCGCTGGAAAAGACCCTGATGCTGAGAAAGATTGAAGGCAGGAGGAGAAGTGGACGACAGAGGATGAGATGGTTGAATGGCATCACTGAGACGATGGACATGAGTTTGAGCAAGCTCAGGGAATTGGTGATGGACAGGGAGGCCTGGCTTGTTGCAGTCTATGGGGTCTTAGAGTCGGACACGACAGAATGACTGAACTATTACTACCATTTGGATTCTAGATGATCAAATAACATTAGAACAATTTTGTTGGTAATGAAAGGAGCACTTGATATAAATCTGTTGCCTTTTGTACTTCCTGGCATGTTAGGCACTCAATAATGTCAGTTATATTAATTCTTTTTGAGACTGTCAGCAGTCCAAAATTGTGTTTATTTAGAAAGTTATTACCAGTGCTTGGCTAACAGATGTATTTGATTTGAATTTCACTCATTTCTCACAGTGAACATGCTAGTGAGTTTTTATGGCAATACTTGTGTATGAGGATCTTTTTTTTAATCCAATAAAGATATATCAAGCTATTTTTTTCAGAGAGATATCTTGCTAAACCCATTCTGCTTTGAAAGAATGTTGTCAGCTCTTCTCTGATATAAAACTTCTTTTTTTTTTTTTTAGGTACCACTGTAGCCCTCATTATTCTTGCTTTGGGATTTCTGCTGTCAGCCCAAGTTTCTCCACCCATCACTTTTAAGCCAATACCTCCTTTAGGTCAGAACACTACTTGCACAAGATACAGGTGAGATTTTATAATGGTCCCCTTCCTTAACCTAATTTTGATAACTTCTTTGTTTACTTATAACTTTCCTAAAATATGAGAGATGAGTAGGAGCTTCCTAGGCATCCAGACTTAATGGTGGAAACACATGCTTCAGGAAAAGTGGGTTATTAGACACAATCTTGGTGATATTTCTCTGGAAATTGGAAGCATATATTGATACAGAATCTAAGCAGGAATACTGAAAAGCTATTTTATATCATATATGACTCAGTGACATCTACATTCTAAGTGAAATAAACTTTCATCAGAATTAAGCTTTTCCATGATGTACATATCTGATACACTTATCTGGATATTCTATCAGTTTCCATGATGTACGTGTCTGATACAGTTTATTATCATTTGGATATTCTATCAGTTAATCTTTACCGTGTTCCACAAGTATCCCTTCATTCATTTAAGCAGAAAAGAATTTTTCCTCTCATTAGTAGGGTTCTTGAAGAGCAATAGAAAGTGGGAAAAGGTGCTGGAAGAGTGTTTTAATCATCAGTTTCAGGTTTAATAACTTGTTAAGCAGTATACACCCCATGTAATAGATTAATAGATAGAGAAATGAATGAATGGATACATCGGCTGACAGATGGACTGAAGAATGCACAATTGAATTAATTAAAAATTGAATGACTGAACAGGTCAATTAATAAATTTATCAGTAGAATTCCACATTCCTTCGTGGTTGTGATTCCCTTTTAGGGCTTCTCAGGTAGCTCAGTAAGAATATGCCAGCTAATGCAGGAGACGTGGGTTCAATCCCTGGGTTGGAAAGATCCCCTGAAGAAGGAAATAGCAACCATATCCAGTATTCTTGTCTGGGATATCCCATGTGTAGGGGACCCTGGCGTGCTATAGGCCGTGGGGTCACAAAAGAGTCGGGCATGACTTAGTGACTAAACAACAACAAACAACAAAGAGTTTCAACGTTTTTTACTTCATTTTAGTGGCTGGAAAGGCTAGCAACCCCTTTAAAATGTATGGATTGAATAGCTTTAAAAACAAAAAATGATATTTCTTCAGCCTCAACTAAACAGATGTAAGTCTTAAATCAAAGGGTAAATCATTTATTAAGTCAGGTACTCCTATATGAAATTAAAACATTACATTGATACACTAAATTCCACTTGGGATCACTTGGAGCTTCTCATTTAACAGAATTTATGGTGCCTTCTTATTACAACAGTGAGGAAGACATATGTAATTATGTCTTTCTGGTTGCAAATTGTGATATCCACTTGCCTTTGGAAATGAATGTTGTATATGTTTATCACTTTACTATTTTTTGACAGTCTTTATGTTCTAAGGAAGATTTAAAGGTGTCTTAAAAGAAGTTAACCTTAACATAGACTATTTCTGTATATAGAGATTTTTATTCTTTGGATATCTGACCTCAACTGCTAGAAAGGTGGTAGACCATTGCTAGAATTCTGCATGCTCTACTTTTGTTTTTCTTGAAAGATATTTTTTTAAGTACAGTGTTTTTAGCTCAATTACCTCTAACAAATTATTAAAAAACTACTATTGTTTGAGAAACATAGAATACTTTTTAGATTTGATGTCTGATTTAGATGCAGCAATTTAGATTGAGAAGATTGATACACTGTCAGGTCAACTAAAGGCAGAAATTCAGCCAGAGAATATGAATTAAAAAATTTTATGAAGTTCGATACAGAAAAGAAATAACTAAGTTTTTAATGATTTACATAATGAAATAGCTTTCCTGATATCAACTTTTAAAATTTCAATAAAAATATTTATTGCTGTAGTATAGTTCATTGCATGGCAATTTGTGATCATCAATCTATTAATCCTACCAATCCATCTAAATTGTTATCATCTACCTATCAATATAGGTAGGTGACAATAAAATATTTTCTTTCACCTACCAATTTAAGATAAAATTGTAGTGGAGTAAGAGAAGTGTACAATCTAATATTGTTCATATCACAAACCGATAAGTTTTTAAAAACAGAACCAAATTTTATATGTCTTCTAGGAGTCACTGAATATGCAAAGCAATTATTTCTCATGTAGTTTCTTTAAGAGAAACATAGGTTTTGTGAGCAGTTGACAGTACTTATAGTATGTATGTATAGTCTGAATGATTTTATAAAATATATCTTCAGTCCCCTTACTGATTTTGTTATTGTTAAAAGTATCTATATACATTTCCCATTTCTTTACAATAAATATGAAAAATACAGTATACAGCATACATGAAAGTTATTAAGAGAGTAAATCCTGAGTTCTCATCACAAAAATGATTTGTTTCTTTAATTTTATGTATATAAGAGATGATGGATGTTTACTAAACATTGTGGTAATCATTTCATGATGTATATAAGTCAAATAATACTGTAAACCTTAAACTATGCAAATCTTTATACCAATTGCCTCTCAATAAGACTGGAAAAAAATTAAAATTAAAAAGAAGATAAAAATGAAACAGTCATGTTTGCATGACTTTAGGATGAGTAATTCTCATGCAGTAAATAAATACAGGTGGTATACTTTCCTCTTGGAATGATCTGTACAGGAAAACTGAGCAAAGAAAAAAGATTTAAAGGGAGAAATGGTTTAATCTTAAGAACACTGTGTATTATTGGTGGGAACGTAAATTTTTCTTCACTTTGGAAATTGATATACTTTTGCCTAGTAAAGGTTAAATGCATAGACCACTCGACTCAGCACTTCCACTTGAAGAAATCTATTGAGATGGGTATGTAATGCCCTCTGACTCTATACTCTACTAGGCTAGAGAAGATTTATGGAATTGAATGGTTCAAGAACAATGGTTGTTCTTTATTTTAATTCAAAAAGTGTTGATTGCATGGTGTCACTAGGTAGGTTAGAACCACAAACATTGTAGATTGGGATACACTAATGACTTCAAACCCAAGACATTGACTACCTTAAATAATTTCTAATAAGAATTTATGCTTTTAGAATTTTTAATTGATGATATTCTTTCCAAATCCTGGTTAGATTTTCTGAACCAAATGTATTAAATAACATCTTTCAGATCTACTTTCTGCAGTTAAAATTGTGTACAGTCACAGAGTGCCAACTAAGGCTTAGGAGAAATAACTCCAGTTGGATTTATCATCTTAATCATTTATCTGTATAAGAATACACATGCATATACCAAATATGGCTTTTAGTTCCATGCTCTCAAATTACTAATAAACATATTTTCTTATAAGAGCTATCCAAATTTGAGAATTCAAACCTTTCCTGAATAACATTTCCCTGAAATCTTTGACTTTTTATAATTTATAAGTATGATCTCAGTAGTGACTTCCCTAGTGGCTCAGAGATAAAGAACCTGGCTGCCAATCCAGGAGACCCGGTTTTGATCCCAGGATCGGGAAGATCCCCTGCAGGAGGGCATGGCAACCCTCCAGTATTCTTGCCTGGGGAATCCCATGGACAGAGGAACCTGGAAGGCTATAGTCCATCTGGTTGCAAAGTTAGACACAACTGAAGCAACTGAGCACAGCACACAGCACGTGATCTCGATATATTCAAATCACTGTCAAAAACCCTCAAAGTAAACAGATATTTCTTAAAGTATACAGCTATAGAATTGCAGATACTCTCACCCTAGGGCTTTCATTCACATTGCCACTCATTGGAGCACATACTCATAGGATTGTATAAGGATGAGTTAATATATAGAAAGCACCTAAAGCAGTTCTTAGCACATAATAAGCACCCAATAAATATAACCATTGTTATCATTAATAAAACCTATAATAAAATATGACATTATGATAATGAGTAGAAGTCTTTCCCATCTTTTGAAGAAGAAGAGTTTTAAGCAGGGTAGTGACTTGACCAAATTTTCTATTCTCAACTTTCTCTCTGGGGCACAGAGGGCACATGTTGATATGAGGAGACTAATTATTAAAATTACCTATGAGAGAGATTAGTAGTTGCCTGGACTATGGTGGTGATGCTCAAGATAAGCAGGTAAACAGATTCTAGATAAATCTAAGAGAAAAATCAACAGGAATCAAAAATAGGAAATTGATTAACTATCAGCAACCAGATAGAACAGATCATAGAAGTCAGTTGGGGTAATTAAAGGAGAAAGTTACAAGAAGGACTGTGCTTCTAATTTACGGCTCGTTTTCCTATTAGTATTTTTCAACTGAGAATCTTACCTAGAACCATCTGATGTTGTTGTTCAGTCACTCAGTCGTGACCAACTCTTTGTGACTCCATGGACTGCAGCGCACCATGCTTCCTTGTCCTTCATCATCTCCCAGAGGATGCTCAAACTCATATCCATTGTGTCAGTGATGCCATCTAACCGTCTCATCCTCTGTCCTCCCCTCTCCTCCTGCCTTCAATCTTTCCTAGCATCGGGGTCTTTTTTTAATGAGTCAGCTTTTATCAGATTGCCAAAGTGTTGGAGCTTCAGCTTCAGCATTAGTTCTTCCAATGAATATTCAGGATCGATTTCCTTTAGGATTGACTGGTTTGATCTCCTTGCAATCCAAGGAGCTCACAAGAGTCTTCTCCAACACAATAGCCTAAAAGCATCAATTATTCGGTACTCAGCCTTCTTTATAGTCCAGCTCTCACATCTATACGTGACTACTGGAAAAACCATAGCTTTGATTAGATGGACCTTTGTAGGCAAAGTAATGTCTCTGTTTTTTAATATGCTGTCTAGGTTGGTCATAGCTTTTATTCCAAGGAGCAAGTGTCTTTTAATTACATGGCTAAGGTCACCATCTGCAGTGATTTGGGAGCCCCCAAAAATAAAGTCTCTCACTGTTTCCATCGTTTCCCCATCTTTTTGCCATGAAGTGATGGGATTGGATTCCATGATCTTTGTCTTTTGAATGTTGAGTTTTAAGACAGCTTTTTCACTCTCCTCTTTCACCTTCATCAAGAAGCTCTTTGCCATAAGGGTGGTGTCATCTGCATATCTGAGGTTATTGATATTTCTCCTGGCAATCTTGATTCCAGCTTGTGCTTCATCCAGCCCAGCATTTCACATGATGTACTCTGTATATAGGTTAAATAAGCAGGGTAACAATATACTGCCTTGACATACTCCTTTCCCAATTTTGAACCAGTCCGTTGTTTCATGTCCGGTTCTATCTGAGAAAGTACATTCCTCACCCCCATAGATCTGCCTCACCAGGACAGTGGAGAGTAAGTGCTTCAAGTACATCTTCCATTAAGAACCACTTCAGTTTCTTTTTTTTTTTTTTTAACTGCTTAACTGCCAGCTTTCTTTCATTCCTTTTTTTCCTTCTTGAACATTATTAAATGAAGAGTACAAAAATAATGTGTATGTTTTTCTGTAGAGTAACATTTTCATGTTTCTCTCTCTAAATGAGGTTTTCAGACATCCAAGTTGACATAGTATTCCTTCATTTATAGACCTCCCTATGTTTGTGACACTAG
Source organism: Bos javanicus (assembly GCF_032452875.1). Classification (NCBI taxonomy): domain Eukaryota; kingdom Metazoa; phylum Chordata; class Mammalia; order Artiodactyla; family Bovidae; genus Bos; species Bos javanicus. The sequence continues at coordinate 41,664,342 of NC_083872.1, forward strand.
TTTTCATAAACTGTATTATGCCTAACTAACTATAATTAGTTTGGCGTAATAATTACTAATTATAATTAATGTCTTCAAAGTTCACTTACAATAAAAATAATTTTGCATTCATTTCATTTTTTTTCTCCATTAGCCAACCTTGAGTGATTGAGCACATGTTATTGGCATTAGCACTGAGACTGTTAGATTTAATCATAAAACTTTCATATGACCTAGAAATGTATAGCAACCTTATTAGCCCCTATTTTTTTTAGCATTTGGCATATTCCTGAGTGATAATGTGTTTGTTTCCAGTAATTTTTAGCAACTTGACAATGAATATAGTGTTATACTGTGAGTGAGACTTATTGTTTGTTGACTTTTATTTTCTAAAACTTACTGATTTCCTTTAAAATTTGCATATTTTAATTTTTTGGTCTGATGATACAGCTTAATAGGCCTTGAGGTTAATATTAAGTAAAACTACAGTAGAAAATATGCTGTATCTGTTGAATAATATCCACAGACTTATTTCAGATAATGATAATTATAATTAAATTGGTAGAAAAGAAAAATGAGATTTGAAACAAAAAGCCTATATAACCTTATCATATATCTGTATCTCCAAGTAATCGCATATGTCTTATGCTAGCACTTAAATAACCCAATACGAAATTTGACATCTGGAGAGAAGGATGATAGAATAGATTCTTGGAGGAAGTTAACCACTTATGGGACATAATTATTGAGTTCTTCATGACTTTTTTACCTTGAAGCCTGTATTTTCAGTCAAGGACCTGCAAAGCCACCACAATGGCAATATCCCCTACTTAAATCCTATTTGTTTTCCACAATCATGAAGTGCTTCTTGGGAAGCCTTAAAGACAAAAACAAGGCTATTTTATTTTAGGATTGCAAAGACTGGGAGAAGAGCATTCCAGGAAGAGGGAACATATGTGTACAGGCCTTAAGCATGGAGTATGGATTCTTCAAGGAACTTACCCATGAGCAACAGAACAGTACAAAAATAGACTTGATGGCAGGTCATGACAGACCATACTGGGACCCTCAAAAGCCATGAGAATTTTAGACATCATTTTAGAATACTGAGAAGCCTTTAAAGATTGATAAGAATGACTTAATCAGACTTGTGTTTCTAAAAGATCACTCTTACTGCTTAGGAGAATTGATTAGGGAAGGACAAAGGGTGATGAGTGGAGATCAGATGAAAGAAATTGGAAGCCTAGGCAAGAAATAATGCAGCCTTGACAGTGGTAGTGGAGACTCAAGAGATTTGGGGGCTGTGGGCCCCAAACAGTGTAACAGTGTAACAGGCTGGATAATCAGATGGATGGTATACAAGAACAAAGACTCTGCACATGGTTAAGATAGTAACCAGGGAACAGGAGTCTGGAGCTATAAAATCTCCCTGTAGCTCACTTCTTAGAACACAGTTTCAAGGATGCAAATCAGTAGAGCCTTTCCCTTGTTTTCCAGTTAAGTTCAGCAGTCCTGTAAAAAGAACAGTATTTGCTGTCACTTACACTTTTATTTGAAATGTCATTTTTCCTCCCTCTTGAACTCAAAAGACTTTTGAGAAAAGCTCTTTTGCATTTATCCATTTAGGTCTGAAATAAAGGGGGAAGAAGTAAAGGGAAAGAAGTAAAGGGGAAAAGTTGTGTGTCTCTGAAATTTAGAAGGATTTTTATTCTTATTCTAGAGCTCTGATCATTACAATGAATAAATAAAATCAACCTGGAATTCTGTTCACATTTCAAGTCAGTCCACTCTAGAATATTATCCTGATTTTGTCCTATATTTCAAAAGGGAATACATTATCCAGTACTGTGACAGTAATAGACCATAGTCATAACCTCTGGCATATTTCCTTATAATAAAAACCAAGAAAACTACAAATAAAATAAGTACTAGATAAGATTTATAAAAAACTTAACTGTTCTCTAAATAAATAAGCTCAAGATCACCTTCTTGTAAATCATGATACTGAACAAATGATGAAAACAGTTTACGTATTAACTTTAAATATTAAATGTTATATTTAATATTTGTTGAATGGAGGTATTTTTCCATCATGCTGTGAAAGCATGTTACATAGCTCCTAATGTTTTCCCTGAGGTTGAAAAATGCCTATTGGCATTTTTCTGGACCAACCTTTTAATTTAATTTAATTTTTTTAAACCAAGTATAGCAACCTGATTAAAAGAATCTCATCAGTGAGTGTAACTTTGGAAACTATTATTGTAGGTGTCTGGGTGGCTAGGTGAGTGAATGGGTGGATAGATGGTTTCAAAAGGAGGTAGATGATGCTGACTAAAGGAAGATTTTTAGTATAATTTTTATTATAGAATTTAGATGATGCTGACTAAAGGAAGATTTTTAGTATAATTTTTATTATAGAATTTAGATATATGTGCTAGAAATTTTGGCTACATTTTGTTGCTACTAGAGCGTTGATAGTTTAGGAAATTTTCTTCCAAATGCATCACCTTTACTTCTGCAGTGTGATCAGTAGTACCTCTTGCAGCTATGCTAGCAGACACAGCAGCATAGACATGGAGATCTCTGGGCATACAGCAAGACTTTGTTTAGGTAATGTGTCCATGAAGTTTTTAGATTGTTACATGGTTGTAGTACCAAGAGAAGGTTTTCCTAATATAAGTAACTCAGTTACAAAATAAGATAGTATGACACATGCCTCTAGGACTATTAACATCTGCCTTATATGGTGAATAGGGCTACCCACTCCAGTATTCTTGCCTGGAAAATTCCATGGACAGAGAGAAGCCAGGTGGGCTGCAGTCCAGGGAGTCACAAAGAGTCGGACCCGGGTGGGGTCGCAAAGAGCAGCTAACACTATATGGTGAATAAATTAGAAGACTAGAAAAAATGATATCATGTGTTTGAAACAATCTGGTTTTAGAAGCAGAGAAGCAGAAATTTATTCTTGTATAATTCTATACAGTTTAGCAAATCAAAGAGTACAGCACTTTAGGACAATATGTGTACACATTTGTAATAAGTTTATTCATTTAAGAAACATTTTTGAGATCAGTAGGTCAGGGAATATTAAGATTCAAGGAGAAAAAAGAACCCTTTCTCCACATACAGCTTACAGCTAGGAGGGAGAAAGATACCAATAAATAATGGCAAAGCAGTATGATAAAAGTTGATATATGTATCAGCATGCCTGATTGTGACATCACCTCTCCCAGGGCTATCACACAAGGCTTCACACATGAGAGCTCTTAACCACACATTATTCTGGATCCCTTCTTAGAGTCATGCTTTTAAACTGCATAAAATAAATTACATAGCAGTTCAAAGAAAATCAATAATATTGAAATATGGGTGCCAAATTATTTTCCAAATAAGCTTATTACATAATAATCCATGTCCTTCTTTATTAATATATTAAATAACAGATCTAATGCAGAGCTAATGCCATTGTTTCAAAACCATGGAGAATGTATGAATTTTGGAGAATTTGAAAATGGCATTTTGAAATTTCTGCAACTACTATAGTAGGATATAAAAATGCATGTGATTTCTATTGTTCTCAGTGGTTTACTGCCTAATTTCATAATTGAAGGAAATGCTAAATTTCAGTTAAAGGTTAATGAATTACAGATATAGTTTTTTGTTTTTTTTTTCCCTCATCTGCACTTAAAAGCTCTATGTTAAGAACCCCTCATGTAGGAGTGAGCTTGATTTAATTTTTCAAGCATGAGTAGGACTGAGTAGGATTGTCTCAGACCAATAAAAGTGGAAAAGCCTCCAAGGGCATGAGAGCAACCTGTGCAAAGACATAGATGTGAAACATTTGCTTTTCAGGAATTCTTATAAAGTTTGCTACCACTGGGGAAAGGAGTACCAGTCACAAGATGAGGCAGAAGTAAAGGCAGGGCCTTATATACTAGGTGAAAACAGGTGGTAGAGGGAAACCATTCAGCAGCACCAGATAGGGGAGTAACATCATCAAATTCAAGTTTACGAAGAGTTTTCTGCACGGATTTTAAAGCACAGTAAATATGAACGAGTTCCATTCGAAAAACACATTCACAAGTCTAATTTGTATGTGTAAGTCCTACAAAGTTAGCCTAGGTACCAAACTACACAATCAGCTATATAGTATTGTACTATAATATGTTTATAGACTTTTCACACAAATGATACATAAAAACAAACACACAAAAAGCATTTTTAATCTTACAGACAGTACCTTGAAAAGTACAGTAGTACAGTTCAGTACATTAGCTGGTATACAGGAACTGGCATAAAGAGGCAAGAAGAGTTACTGACTGTAGGAGGGAAAGGATGTGGGAGATGGTGGAGCTGAAGAATCATCAGCAACAGCAGAAGGAGAGCAAGCTGCAGTTTCACTCATGCCTGACGTTGATGGGAATGGATGTTTGTGTCTTTGAAATTTCCCAACTCGAAGGTTTGTATATAGGGGACTTGCTGAATGTATTGGGAGGAGGAGACTCTGGCAGCCCCAGAGAGAGATAACAGAGTCTGAAGTTACTGCATGATGGTTATCTTGAAGACAAAACTATCTGTGGAGATAGGATTAGGAGTAGACTGGTTTAATATTAAAGAGAAAGGATTGCAAAAAGGTGTTTGGACAGTTCAGCTTTATAGATATCAGTGTAGCTTAAGTGACCCCAGGTGATATACCAAGGGAGATAGATGGAGCATAATTCCAACAATAATAGCTATTATTATTTTAAAATTATAATAGTTTCCATTAATTCTTTACTATATATATAGACATCTTTGCACCTCCTTTTTGAATATTATCCCATGTTATCATCAAACTTCCCTAAGAGAAAGATACTAGTGTCTAATTTTGCAGAAAAGAAAATAAGGCTCAGAGAGTTTACATAACCGGCCTTGAGTGATGTAACTAGTAGACTGCAGAGCCACCTTGTTCCCTACATACTCTCTCTGCTTAGTCCACTCATGGCCTCATGGCATTTTTCTCCATGTGCATCTGAATTGCATAGTTAACAGTGAGTATGTTTGTGAAAACCTATTACTCCTTGACAGTTAGCATTGATCATTATGTGAATTCTATGGTAATTTCATCGTGGAATAAAATCTTTGGAAATGATGTACATTACGACCAACTTACAGGTAGATAATAAAGTACCCTTCACAGAGGTTAAAAATGCACTGCTCGTTTTTATCATTATCAGTAAATCATAAAGACATTGCCAGTAGCCCAGATGAGAGTTAGAATTTAATTTTTTAAGTTTCTTTTTCTTTCTTTTGTTTGATTTTGAGTTTTATATGGTAAGGCTATGCTGATGAGTCTTATTAAATCAGGAATAAAAATTATTTCATGACAGAACCTATTAACATTTCTAGTTCATTTTGAAAGCAAAGGAAACCTTTATCTAAATTAATTAGTATTTATATAAATGTTAAATTTTGTGGAACCTAAATGTTTATTTCTTTCTGATTTTTTGTTTTTATCATTGTGAGATTGATTTGTGACTGTGTTAAGTATCTTCACAGAAGTTTAGTTAAATAATAAACTTATGAAATTTAAGGTAGTAGTTTATCCCTCAAAACAGCAGATCCTTTAATTCTTGGCCTGTGTAATCAAATTCAGCAAGAATGTATATTATTCTTATTCATATATATATACAATTATGTATTGTATTTTTATAAAAACCACAATTAAATGAACATATAAATTCTTGGCAGTTAGCATGTATTATTTACACAGATACAATCCTTTACCTTTATTTTCATCTTTCATATCACATAAGTGTGTGTGTGCTTATGTGATGGCTTGCTATAAATTATAAAAATAAACAAGAAATATAAACAGGCTAAATTAATATTGCTGCTTTTTGTCTTGCAAATATGTGTACCCAAATGGTCTTCCATTTTTATGCAAACAGAGAGTGCCATTTTCAGTTCAGCTACAGAAGAATTTCAAGAGGGGTTAAGAGTGTTGTACTTTTTAAAATATCTATTCTACTAATATCTGTAGGCCACCTTATTTTACTTAATACCTAGATTGTTGAAAAATATGTCCTTGCAGTAGAAGAACTCAGAATTTTAAAGAGCCATTTATATAACTCCTTATTATAGAAGGTAATAAGTAATAACTCCTTATTATAGAAGGCTTCCCAAAGCTGGGCAGTAAGGAACTGGTTGGAATTAGATGGGATAAGGGGAAGAAGATAGCATCCAGGACAGAGAGAATAATATGTGTGCAGAAACAGGAGGAAGCTTACTGTTGTCTACCAACTACAAGGATAGTTATCTTCTAGTTTCAGATACTCAGTTTCACAGAATTCATATTTTTCACTTTGATGAACTATGTGCCTCATACAACTAGTGTTTTGGAGATGCTCTGAGGAATGATAGTGTTAATTTCTGGTGTGAGGGTTCTAGCAATAAGAGAAATGGCTTAACCCAGGAAGGGGGGTGTTTCCTGAGGGTTCTTAAAAGTGTTTATGTTAGGCTTAGCAGAGCTGCATCAGTTCTCCAATTCAGACAGTATACAACTCTCTTCTGTCCCTTTCCCTTTCTTTTCAAAGCAGAGGAACTCACTTGCCCATCAAGATCAGCATCACCAGTGAGTGTCAGTTCCCAGAGCCTGGCCCAATCCCCCTCCCATCCCCTGCTGTTGTTAGGTAGGCATGTGGAGAGCTTTACCAGGACTCACCTGAGTTTGCAGAAAAGAACAGCCAAGACCCTGCCCATGGTAATCTCTGTTGTGGAGGCTGAGGAGCATAGAGACTCCCCAGCCCCCACCAGCCTTGACAGTGCCTGCTCCAGGTGTCTGTCAGAGACTAATCCAGAAGTTCAAAGAACTGGGACTTTCCAACCATCTGTGGCAGAGGGCATTCCCTAGGGAAGGCTCTGTCACAGATACCTCTCATGCTTTCAGCTATTGAATTTCAGAGAAATTTTCAGAAATGGGGTGCTGCCTATAATTTCTCTCAGAATTTAAATTATAAGAAGTCATATGTAGAGGTAAAAAGGATATTGGATTCTCTCATTAAAAAAAAATATGTGATGATATTAAGAATATTATTATCAGATTTGGATGCTACAGAGATCACCCTGGGCAGTAAGGTGGAGATGTACAAGAGCAAACTTTGGGGTCTAAATTGAGACCTGAAATGAAGGGAAAGGCTCTTGTCAGGTACTAGTGACTGGAACAACTTGTGATGTTATTTACAAGTTAGTGTTGCTTAACTGCCCAGCTTCTGTGGCTTGTATTCCCAAATGGAAATTTGTAACTTGAAAGGAGGAATTATATTTTATGTTTTTTTTTTTTTTCAGTTTTTTTGCTTTGCTCTGTTTTTTTTAAATTTCCTCTCTACTTTCTTCCCTATATATCTAGCAACCATCATGTCTTATACAATGTATTTGTTTAGTGATTTAACAAAACCCTGAAACAGATGTTTGCATGACTGTAGTGTTAATTTACATTTTTCCTATGTAACTGCAATAATTACATAAACTGATTTGAAATTCAGTAAGAAATTTCTCTGTCAATGTTATGCCTAACTCAGTTAATTCAAGGTTTTCAAAAAAATCCCTTGTAGTACTCTGTAAACCTCTCTTCAGGCCTGGTGACTTCAGTCAGTCCAGTTCGGTTCTGTCACATCCGACTCTTTGTGACCCTATGGACTGCAGCACTCCAGGCCTCCCTGTCCATCGCTAACTCCCGGAGTTTACTCAAACTCATTTCTATTGAGTCGGTGATGCCATCCAGTCATCTCATTCTCTGTCCCCTTCTCCTGCTGCCTTCAATCTTTCCCAGCATCAGGGTCTTTTCCAAGGAGTCAGTTCTTCCCATCAGGTGGCCAAAGTATTGGAGTTTCACTATCAGCCCTTCCAATGAATACTCAGGACTGATTTCCTTTAGAATGGACCAGTTGGATCTCCTTGCAGTCCAAGGGACACTCAAGAGTCTTCTTCAACACCAAAGTTCAAAAGCATCTATTCTTCAGCACTCAGCTTTCTTTATAGTCCAACTCTCACATCCATACATGACTACTGGAAAAACCATAGCTGTGACTAGACGGACTTTTGTTGGCAAATAAATGTCTCTGCTTTTTGATATGCTGTCTAGGTTGGTCATAACTTTTCTTCCAAGGAGCAAGTGTCTTTTAATTTTATTGCTGCAGTCACCATCTGCAGTGATTTTGGAGCCCCCAAAATAAAGTCTATCACTGTTTCCACTGTCTCCCCATCTATTTGCCTTGAAGTGATGGGACCAGATGCCATGATCTTAGTTTTCTGAATGTTGAGCTTTAAGCCAACGTTGTCACTCTCCTGTTTCACTTTCATCAAGAGGCTCTTTAGTTCTTCTTCGTTTTCTGTCATAAGTGTGGTGTCATCTGCATATCTGAGGTTATTGATATTTTCCCGGCAATCTTGATTCCAGCTTGTGCTTCTTCCATCCCAGCGTTTCTCATGATGTACTCTGCACATAAGTTAAATAAGCAGGGTGACAATATACAGCCTTGATGTACTCCTTTCCCTATTTGGAATCAGTCTGTTGTTCTATGTCCAGTTCTAACTGTTGCTTCCTGACCTGCATACAGATTTCTCAAGAGGCAGGTAAGGTGGTCTGGTATTCTCATTTCTTTAAGAAGTTTCCACAGTTTGTTGTGATCCACACAGTCAAAGGCTTTGGCCTTTAGTCAAAGGCTTTAGTCAATAAAGCAGAAATAGATGTCTTTCTGGAATTCTCTTGCTTTTTCAATGACCCAATGGGTGTTGGCAATTTGATCTCTGGTTCCTCTGCCTTTTCTAAATCCAGCTTGAACATCTGGAAATTCATGGTTCACGTACTGTTGAAGCCTGGCTTGGAGAATACTGAGCATTACTTTACTAGTGTGTGAGATGAGTGCAATTGTGTGGTAGTTTGAGCATTCTTTGGGATTGCCTTTCTTTGGGGTTGGAATGAAAACTGACCTTTTTCCGTCCTGTGGCCACTGCTGAGTTTTCCAAATTTGCTGAAATATTGAGTGCAGCGCTTTCACAGCATCATCTTTTAGGATTTGCAATAGCTCACCTGAAATTCCATCACCTCCACTAGCTTTTTTTGTAATGATGCTTCCTAAGGCCCACTTGACTTCGCATTCCAGGATGTCTGGCTCTAGGTTGGTGATCACACCATCATGATTACCTGAGTCATGAAGATCTTTTTTGTATAGTTCTTCTGTGTATTCTTCCCACCTCTTCTTAATATCTTCTGCTTCTGTTAGGTCACACCGTTTCTGTCCTTTATTGTGCCCATCTTTGCATGAAATGTTCCCTTGGTATGTCTAATTTTCTTGAAGAGATCTGTAGACTTTCCCATTCTATGGTTTTCCTCTATTTCTTTGCATTGATCTCCGAGGAAGGCTTTCTTATCTCTCCTTGCTATTCTTTGGAACTCTGCATTCAAATGGGTAACACAGATATTAAGATATAACACAGATATTCCAATGGATAACACAGATAATGCTTCATTTCCATTGATTAGATTCTTCCACTGAGATTTTAGCACTTATTTGTTTAGTCAGGATAAAATCAGTTTGAACTGAGTTATTAAGGAAAATGAAAAGACAGGAATCTAACCAGTTTAAATGAAAGAGACTAAAGTGAATTTATATATCAATTATCATATTTGAATGAATTATATATATGAATAACAAAACAGGAGAAAAATGCCCTTCTGAGAGAATATTTTTTAAAGTAATTAGAACTTTGAAATCTAACCAGGAAAGAGAAAAGTGTCATAGCCATATAATTTGGAAGTAATTTAGGATCTGCAAGATCTTTGAAGACTAAAGTAGTAAAAGATAAAGACAACAAATTGAACATACCCTGGAAAAAAGTAAGAAATTTACCTGTAAGTGAAACTCAAATAAATGAATATTTGAGACTTCAAGAGAGACACACATGGTAATTATTCTGTCAGAGAAACTGGAGCAACAGAAATTTTAACACTAAAAAAAGAAGCTTAATTGCTCTATTACCCTATAAGGAAGAGTCATAGAAGAACAATTAACCATGTCTATCAGAGAAGTGCTGAGGTAAAATATATGTGCTCATGAACACCTCAAAAAATGGGATCACAAAGCAAAATAACCAGGATAACCTGGAGCCCTCAAAGTCATCGAACCCTAGTCTTACAGATAAGAGGCCAGCCATGGAGGCTTAGTCATTCTGGGGTGAATGTTATTAACTGGGTAAAGCACTAACTCTTTGAGAGTTTTAGGTCACCTCTCATGTTATTTTCAAGTTACTTTCAAGTTATTTAAATGACTTGAGGGAACCAGCAGGCTTGGTAAATGCCCCATTCACCACTGGACATTGACTGCATCGCCAAGGAGATCCAGAATTACAAATTTGCAATCACAGGTACACAGAGACACTACGAGGGATTTCCCCCCCCCCCCCACTTTTTATTGTTCCATCTGGTCTCTATTACTGCCATGTACCAAGTGTTATGCCAGCTGTTAAGGGGGAAAAAAAGCACAAGATATAGGCCCTTGTCAGGAATTGGCAGTATCTTGAAATGACTTTTATTTTATTTACATTTTGAATCCATTTTACAGTTTCATATCTTCAGAGAGACTTGGGTAGAAACCGATATTTCAGAATATGTATGGAACTTAGCAAATATATGTTTTAAGCATTTGAATAAATTTCTATCAGTTAAGAACTGTGTTTGGCTGTGGATAACAGAAGAACCCGAAATAACTGTCTTAAACAAGAAAAGAGTTTTTCTCTTGCTCAAGTAAGATAAATTCAAAAGTAGGGAGTTGTCATCAGGGATCCAGGCCCTGTAAGTATTTTTCACAAGTTTTTGAGCAAGGTCCACTGCAGTCATGTCTGTGACACAGGCCAGAAGAAGAAAATGTAGCAGCAGCAATGCTTCATGGCTGAATCAGCTTGCTTTGAATTGAAGTCTTCCTGGAATTCATGCAGTACTTCTCACAGATCAGAATCAGTCCCATGAAACTATTATAGCTAGTTTCAGTAAAGACTGGGAAATTCCATTCAGTGGTTTGGGAGAGGAAGGAGTAGGAGGCACAGTGTTCCAGTTAAAAATCAGAATTCTCTTACAAAGGAGAAAGCAAACAAGGAATCTAGGGGTAGAACACTAGCAATCTTTGACACAACAGTACTAGAGTTAACTTTATGGGACATGTATAAGTGGTGTTGCTTGACAACAGGGAGGATGAATTAATTGATTACATAGGACTCTACCTACTTACTTTTCTTTATTTAGTTCTCTTTTTTTTTTTTTAATTTTATTTTTAAACTTTACATAATTGTATTTAGTTCTCTTTATACTGACTAGAAGTGTAAGGTCAGCTTTGAAGGTAGCAAGAAATATGGCCATCTTAGATAATGTTTTTGCAAGGGAGAAAGAATCAGTACAGTTTCTTCGTTAATTATCATTCTTTTGGCCTTGTAAACCAGTAAAATAGCTTCTCTTTGTTATGTTTATTGAAAGTAAGTGATTTGAATAAATGAGTAGTTTGCTTATTTATTAAAAGGAATATCATGGCAGCTACCATTTATCATATAGTCACTATGCCAGCTGCTGTGCCAAAAGGCTTACATGGATTCTCTTTTATCCTTCAGCAAAACTGGGGTAGATGCTGTTGGCAGCTTCAAAAGTACACAATGTGAGAGTCATGAGTCAAGATTTATTTGGGGCAAAATGAGGACTATAGGCCAGGAGGCAGCATTTCAGATAGCTCTGAGAAACTGCTCCAGAGAAGTAGGTATACATATGATTTGATGAAGGTGGAGTACATGTACATCAAACACATATGTTTTTGCAGAGGTTTCTGCTAGTCACGAGGAGCAGTCGTCACCATGAAGGATTTTGGTGCCTTTCTAAATATGAGAAGGTACAAGAATTGGGCTCATAAAATTGACTCCTGAAAATGTCTAACTATCTGAAGACCTATTCTGCCAGTTTTTCCTCTGAGCACAGAGTGCCCTATTTCTGCTCTCAACCCTGAGCTCCTTTCAGGGGACTGTTGAAAGTCAGCAGCTGTAGCAGCACATGACTTCATCCTTGTAGAAGAAGATGCCAGTGGCATGGGAAATGCCAATTTATAGTTGACATTATTATTTCCCCCATTATACCAGTGACACCGAGGATTAAATAAGTTAAGTGAAGAAGTTTTTGGCTTAGCAGACAGTAAAACTAGCTTTAACTAAGAACTCAGCTCTTAATCACTGCACTCTTCATTCTGAAGTTCACTAGTTAAACAGCGGTATGGTCCTACTACCCAGACAGGTGTTACACACTCTGGAAAGTGGACAATAATTCCTGATGATCAAAAGCCAGTAAGTCTAAAAATACCTATGTTGGTGTATTTTCACTCATATAGTGTAATTAAGATACTTACTGTAAGAAACCAGTTATGTGAGTGGTAGTCTATTTGGGACTTAACAGAAAATTTATTTTTCTCTTGTTCATCTATTTTCATTTACATGTATTTGCCCAACTCAGAGAATTCTTTTTCTGCTTTTTTGAAGGATCATTATAGATTATCTTTGATATAAAAGCAAGTGCTTAAGATAAAGCAAAATCATTCTAAAGTGTTTTAAATGATTCACCACCTTTGGTTTCCTTACAGCAGAGTGGTTTTAACCACATAGTTTTTAGCGTGAGTATCTGATGCAAGTTTAATTGTACTTTTTACTTTGTTTTGTTGGTTTGGGGTACAAGTTGTTTTTTTAGACCTCTGTTACACAGATAAATGAATGAAAAAAAAAAAAAATGAAGGGATGAGATGCACTCAAAGCGAAATGCCAAATTGGGCAAATTGGACTATACCTGTACACTTAGATGAGAGGGGAAAAAAAGGACCATGAGAGCTATTCTCTTTTTATTTTCCTTCTTTAGTTACAGAAATGTATGATATGTGTGAATCTGGATATTTTCCTTAGAGAAGAAGAATCACTGTGTGTTGATATTAGTATTTTGACTCACCCCTGACATCACTTTACTGGTTCCTACTGGTTTTATCCACTTTGAATTCTTTGTATTTTGTAAAATGCTGTCAGTGAGGCATGGTCTAGTTTGGAGAGCATATGATCACAGAAGAGTTGCAGGCTTCAAAAGACATAATGATGCCCAGGGAGGTGACTTCCAGGCCACCTCATTTCATCTTCATCAAGCAGTGCAGCTTCCAAATCAAGCATTATTCGGGGGCTCCAGGGCTGATTGTTTCTCTCACTCTCCAAGTAAAACTCACTTTGTCCCTCACTTTCAAACATACCTATTTCCTATGAAAATCAAGAAGTCTTCCAAACCACCATAACAGAGCTAGTGATAGTTCAGTTGCTCAGTCGTGTCCGACTTGTGACCCCATGGAATGCAGCACACCAGGCTTCCCTGTCCATCACCAACTCCTGGAGCTTACTCAAACTCATGTCCATCGGGTCGGTGATGCCTTCCAACCATCTCATCCTCTGTCGTCCCTTTCTCCCGCCTTCAATCTTTTTCAGCATCAGGGTCTTTTCCAAGGAGTCAGTTCTTCGTATCAGGGGACCAAAGTATAAGCAAAGCCATATAAGCCAAAATGTATTTGGCCTCTTAGTTTTATTTTTTCTGTGTGAGGCACTTCCAGTGTGATAGGCTTAGTGCCAGGTGTTGTAGGGTTTGATGAAAAATGTAACACAGACTTGGTCACCAAGTTTTTTTCTTGCTTCTTAAGGAAACACTTGGGTAATATGTAAAATAGAATTGTCAATTATCAAAGCAAATGAACAGACAAAAATGAGTCCCCCAAACAGAAGTTTTAAGAAGTGTTTGCACAGATGGATAAAAAAAAATATGATCATTTTAAAACAACGTATTTTGTTGTGTAAACCTAAGGAAAATGTGCGGCTTCCCTGGTGGCCCAGCGGTAAAGAATCTGCCTGCAATCCAGGAGACGTGGGTTTGATCCCTGGGTTGGGAACATCCCCTGGAGAAGGAAATGACAACCAAATCCAGTTTTCTTGCCTGGGAAATCCCATGGACAGAGGAGCCTGGAGTCACAAGAGCTGGGGTTATAAGAGTTTGACACGACTTAGAGACTAAACCACCACCACCAAAGAAAATACATGAAAATCAATAAAACTGTTCATTCACAAAGAATTCAGGTACTATATACTCAAATTTCAAATTTTATACTGCAAATAATAAAAATTAGCTCAGAAAAAGAATTGATTCCCATTTCCAAATTTTTAATCTAGAAATTATTTATAACCATTTTTAGGTGTGTTGATTTAATTTTTATTTTTGTTTTTAAAAATTATGAATTTATGTAAGTGTATATTAATACCCAACATATTCTTTTCAATTCAGTTATTCTGAGGAGGAGTATTTCTAAAATATATTTTGTGGAGATAGACTTACAGCAATTCAAGAAAGAATTAACTAATTTATAAAATAAGTAAAAATTTCCCTGTTATTTTCTTACCTTCATTTTATCCTGTAAAATGAGTAAAGGATGTAATTTCCCAAGTCCATGAAAGACTCAGACCCAGAACTGACTTTACACTTTACTTGCCTCTCTCAGTACACTTGACAAGTATTGAAAGCTGGGTGTATGACTGAGAGTCCAGATGTGTTTACAAGTGCTTGGTCTTCACATAGACTGAATGCAAGGTGCTTCAGTAACAGATACCTTGCTTTTTTGATTACTTAATTATATGATTACTTAATTATGTACATTTTATATGTTAAACAGATGAATGTTATCTCTTCTAAACAGGATATGCTGTACTGCTTTTCAGCTTTTATTTTCTAATTCTGAAAATCTTCAGAATGGGATGTTTGTGGCTATGGTTTCTATATCTTGAAATATACTTATGAGCTGCTCACTATGAAGAATTTTACTGTTACATTTAAAAATAGTACAACACTAATCAAACAAATTGTCCTTCAGTGAACTGCTTAAACTCTGATTCTGTAGTTATCACCATGATCCCAACTGTGACGTTAACAAGGGACTCTACCTACCCTCAACTATAGAACATTGGAAGCTTCTCAATAAGTAGAAGAGCTAGTGTTAGGAACTCTTTGCAGAAATCAGCAACTTATATGTGGTGGTGTGATCAGTTAAATGCATACTGCATACACACATGCTAAGTCCCCTCAGTCATGTCCGACTCGTTTTGACCCTATGAACTGTAACCTGCCAGGTTCCTCTGTCCATGGGATTCGCCAGGCAAGAATACTGGAATGTTTTGACATATTCTCCTCCAGAGGATCTTCTTGATACAAGGATTGAACCCACGTCTCTTATGTCTCCTACATGGCAGGCGGGTTCTTTACCACTAGCACCAGGGGCATGTATACAGCTTTTTAGGGATGTGTTTATACAAACACAATCATAATAACATAAAATAAGACTTACGCAAAAGAGTCTTCAAATGGTGATGATGAAACTCAAACAAAACTTGTTCTTATATTTTTATTTATTATTATTTTGGTAAAACTTTGTGACCTACATATAAAGTTTGTGACCTACATATAAAGTATCTGTCAACGAGATAGTGATCAATTTGTAATTCTTCAATAAAAACGTGTCAGTAATCTGTAGCTAGTAACCAGAATGATACATAAATAAGTTAAGTTGGTATGTAAGTCAGACTAGGAAAGACATTACTAATATGACAAGAACACACACACAAAAACAAAAAACACCAGCAAATATAAGTGCTTTAAAGCAACAAAGACTTTGCTTAGGTCTCAGAAACCTAGACAGGAAATTCCAACATCTTTGAGGCCACCTCTTACCTCAAGGCTTCAGGATTCATCACAGAGGTGAATAGTGACCTACCCTATTACTTTCACTCATATTGTATGACCACAGCTATTCACTTGGCTGCTCCTAACTTCAACAGGGTATGGAATTATCAGATCAGATCAGTTGCTCAGTCGTGTCCGACTCTTTGCGACCCCATTAATAGCAGCACACCAGGCCTCCTTGTCCATCACCAACTCCCGGAGTTCACTGAGACTCACGTCCATCGAGTCAGTGATACCATCCAGCCATCTCATCCTCTGTCGTCCCCTTCTCCTGGTTCCCCCAATCCCTCCCAGCATCAGAGTCTTTTCCAATGAGTCAACTCTTCGCAGGAGGTGGCCAAAGTACTGGAGCTTCAGCTTTAGCATTATTCCTTCCAAAAAAATCCCAGGGCTGATCTCCTTCAGAATGGACTGGTTGGATCTCCTTGCAGTCCAAGGGACTCTCAAGAGTCTTCTCCAACACCACAGTTCAAAAGCATCCATTCTTCTGCACTCAGCCTTCTTCACAGTCCAACTCTCACATCCATACATGACTACTGGAAAAACCATAGCCTTGACTAGATGGACCTTTGTTGGCAAAGTAATGTCTCTGCTTTAGAATATGCTATCTAGGTTGGTCATAACTTTCCTTCCAAAGAGTAAGCGTCTTTTAATTTCATGGCTGCAGTCACCATCCGCAGTAATTTTGGAGCCCAGAAAAATGAAGTCTGACACTGTTTCCACTGTTTCCCCATCTATTTCCCATGAAGTGATGAGACCGGATGCCATGATCTTCGTTTTCTGAATGTTGAGCTTTAAGCCAACTTTTTCAGTCTCCACTTTGACTTTCATCAAGAGGCTTTTGAGTTCCTCTTCACTTTCTGCCATAAGGGTGGTGTCATCTGCATATCTGAGGTGATTGATATTTCTCCCGGCAATCTTGATTCCAGCTTGTGTTTCTTCCAGTCCAGCGTTTCTCATAATGTACTCTGCATATAAGTTAAATAAACAGGGTGACAATATATAATCCTCCATAAACCTTGAAATGGAGGGCAACTAGACATTAGTGATCACTACCTTCCTACTGACTCAGTAGACATGGATTTGAGAAAATTCCAGAAGACAGTGGAGGACAAAGGAGCCTAGCATGCTGCAGTCTGTGGGGTCACAAAGAGTCAGACACAACTTGCAAAGAACCAACAACAATTTATTTGCTGTTTTTTTATTGGACCAAGTTTTCTTTCTGCAAAAGGAAATACAGAATTTTCATTCTGTGGCATCATAGCATTGTTGTCTTGAAAACATATTCTTTTTAGTGATACCCATTAAAAGTGATGAAATTCTTCAGTTCACCACTGTTTTAGAAAAATTGAAAACTATACCTGTACCAATACAGTTAGTTGAAGATCAAATGTGAAAACATGAAACATATTTGACATGCATGAAATAGTTTGTCACTTCTTTTTTAATATAAACTTATTTATTTTAATTGGAGACTCATTACTTTACAATATTGTATTGATTTTGCCATACGTCAACATGAATCCGCCACGGCTGTACACGTGTTCCCCATCCTGAACCCCCTCCCACCTCCCTCTCCATACCATCCCTCTGGGTCATCCCAGTGCACCAACCCCAAGCACCCTGTATCCTGCATCGAACCTGGACTGGCAATTTGTTTCATATATGATATTATACATGTTTCAATGCCATTCTCCCAAATCATCCCACCCTCTCCCTCTCCCACAGATTCAAAAAGACAGCTCTATACATCTGTGTCTCTTTTGCTGCCTTGCATACAGGGTTATCGTTACCATCTTTCTAAATTATATATATATATATATATATATATATATATAGGTTAGTATATTGTATTGGTGTTTTTCTTTCTGGCTTACTTCACTCTGAATAATAGACTCCAGTTTCATCTACCTCATTAGAACTGAATCAAATATATTCTTTTTAATGACTGAGTCATACTCCATTGTGTATATGTACCACAGCTTTCTTATCCATTCACCTGCTGATGGACATAGAGGTTGCTTCCATGTCCTGGCTATTATAAACAATGCTGTGATGAACATTGGGGTACATGTGTCTCTTTCAGTTCTGGTTTCCTCAGGTGTGTATGCCCAGCAGTGGGATTGCTGGGTCATAAGGCAGTTCTATTTCCAGTTTTTTAGGGAATCTCCACATGTTCTCCATAGTGGCTGTACTAGTTTGCATTCCCATCAACAGTGTAAGAGGGTTCCTATTTCTCCACACCCTCTCCAGCATTTATTGCTTGTAGATTTCTGGATATCAGCCATTCTGACTGGCGTGAAATGGTACCTCATTGTGGTTTTGATTTGCATTTGTCTGATAATGACTGATGTTGAGCATGTTTTCATGTGTTTGTTAGCCATCTGTATGTCTTCTTTGGAGAAATGTCTGTTTAGTTCTTTGGCCCATTTTTTCATTGGGTCTTTTATTTTTCTGGAATTGAGCTGCAGGGGTTGCTTGTGTATTTTTGAGATTAGTTCTTTGTCAGTTGCATCATTTGCTATTATTTTCTCCCATTCTGAAGACTGTCTTTTCACCTTGCTTATAGTTTCCTTTGTTGTGCAGAAGTTTCAATTTTAATTAGGTCCCATCTGTTTATTTTTGCTTTTATTTCCAATATTTTGGGAGGTGCGTCATAGAGGATCCTGCTGTGATTTATGTCAGAGAGTGTTTTGCCTATGTTCTCCTCTAGGAATTTTATAGTTTCTGATCTTACGTTTAGATCTTTAATCCATTTTGAGTTTATTTTTGTGTATGGTGTTAGAAAGTGTTATAGCTTCATTCCTTTACAAGTGGTTGACCAGTTTTTCCAGCACCACTTGTTAAAGAGATTGTCTTTAATCCATTGTATATTCTTGCCTCCTTTGTCAAAGATAAGGTGTTCATAGGTGCATGAATTTATCTCTGGGCATTCTATTTTGTTCCATTGATCTATATTTCTGTCTTTGTGCCAGTACCATACTGTCTTGATGACTGTGGCTTTGTAGTAGAGCCTGAAGTCAGGTAGGTTGATTCCTCCAGTTCCATTTTTCTTTCTCAAGATCGCTTTGGCTATTCGAGGTTTTTTGTATTTCCATACAAATTGTGAAATTATTTGTTCTAGCTCTGTGAAGAATACTGTTGGTAGCTTGATAGGGATTGCGTTGAATCTATAAATTGCTTTGGGTAGTATACTCATTTTCACTATATTGATTCTTCCGACCCATGAACATGATATATTTCTCCATCTATTAGTGTCCTCTTTGATTTCTTTCACCAGTGTTTTATAGTTTTCTATATGTAGGTCTTTAGTTTCTTTAGGTAGATATATTCCTAAGTATTTTATTCTTTCCGTTGCAATGGTAAATGGAATTGTTTCCTTAATTTCTCTTTCTGTTTTCTCATGATTAGTGTATAGGAATGCAAGGGATTTCTGTGTGTTGATTTTATATCTTGCAACTTTATGATATTCATCAATTAGCTCTAGTAATTTTCTGGTGGAGTCGTTAGGGTTTTCTATGTAGAGGATCATGTCATCTGCAAACAGTGAGAGTTTTACTTCTTCTTTTCCAATTTGGATTCCTTTCATTTCGTTTTTTGCTCTGATTGCTGGGGCTAAAACTTCCAAAACTCTGTTGAATAGTAGGGGTGAAAGTGGGCACCCTTGTCTTGTTCCTGACTTTAGGGGAAATGCTTTCAATTTTTCACCATTGAGGATAATGTTTGCTGTGGGTTTGTCATATATAGCTTTATTATGTTGAGGTATGTTCCTTCTATTCCTGCTTTCTGGAGAGTTTTTATCATAAATGGATGTTGGATTTTGTCAAAGGCTTTCTCTGCATCTATTGATATGATCATATGTCTTTTATTTTTCAATTTGTTAATGTGGTGTATTATGTTGATTGATTTGCATATACTGAAGAATCCTTGCATCCTTGGGATAAAGCCCACTTGGTCATGGTGTATGATCTTTTTCATGTGTTGTTGGATTCTGATTGCTAGAATTTTGTTAAGGATTTTTGCATCTATGTTCATCAGTGATATTTGCCTGTAGTTTTCTTTTTTTGTGGCATCTTTGTCAGGTTTTGGTATTAGGGTGATGGTGGCCTCATAGAATGAGTAGGGAAGTTTACCTTCCTCTGCAATTTTCTGGAAGAGTTTGAGTAGGGTAGGTGTTAGCTATTCTCTAAATTCTTGGTAGAATTCAGCTGTGAAGCCGTCTGGACTTGGGCTTTTGTTTGCTGGAAGATTTCTGATTACAGTTTCAATTTCCATGCTTGTGATGGATCTGTTAAGATTTTCTATTTCTTCCTGGTCGAGTTTTGGAAAGTTGTACTTTTCTAAGAATTTGTCCATTTCTTCCAAGTTGTCAATTTTATTGGCATATAATTGCTGATAGTAATCTCTTATGATCCTTTGTACTTCTGTGTTATCTGTTGTGATCTCTCCATTTTCATTTCTAATTTTATTGATTTGATTTTTCTCCCTTTGTTTCTTCATGAGTCTGGCTAATGGATTGTCAATTTTATTTATCCTTTCAAAGAACCAGGTTTTGTTTTGTTGATTTTTGCTGTGGTCTCTTTTGTTTCTTTTGCATTTATTTCTGCCCTAATTTTTAAGATTTCTTTCCTTCTACTAACCCTGGGGTTCTTCATTTCTTCCTTTTCTAGTTGCTTTAGGTGTAGAGTTAGGTTATTTATTTGACTTTTTTCTTGTTTCTTGAAGTATGCCTGTATTGCTATGAACTTTCCCCTTAGCACTGCTTTTACAGTGCCCCACAGGTTTTGGGTTGTTGTGTTTTCATTTTCATCTGTTTCTATGCATATTTTGATTTCTTTTTTGATTCCTTCTGTAATTTGCTGGTTATTCAGCAGCGTGTTGTTCAGCCTCCATATGTTGGAATTTTCAATAGTTTTTCTCCTGTAATTGAGATCTAATCTTACTGCATTGTGGTCAGAAAAGATGATTGGAGTGATTTCAATTTTTTTGAATTTACCAAAGCTAGATTTATGGCCCAGGATGTGATCTATCCTGGAGAGGATTCCATGTGCACTTTAGAAAAAGGTGACATTCATTGTTTTAGGGTGAAATGTCCTATAGATATCGATTAGGTCTAACTGATCTATTGTATCATTTAAAGTTTGTGTTTCCTTGTTAATTTTCTGTGTAATTGATCTATCCATAGGTGTGAGTGGGGTATTAAAGTCTCCCACTATTATTGTGTTATTGTTAATTTCCCTTTCATACTTGTTAGCATTTGTCTTATATATTGTGGTGCTCCTATGTTGGGTGCATATATATTTATGATTGTTATATCTTCTTCTTGGATTGATCATTTGATCATTATGTAGTGTCCTTCTTTGTCTCTTTTCACAGCCTTTGTTTTAAAGTCTATTTTATCTGATATGAGTATTGCTACTCCTGCTTTCTTTTGGTCTCTATTTGCATGGAATATCTTTTTCCAGCCCTTCACTTTCAGTCTGTATGTGTCCCCTGTTTTGAGGTGGGTCTCTTGTAGACAACATATGTAGGGGTCTTGTTTTTGTATCCATTCAGCCAGTCTTTGTCCTTTGGTTGGGGCATTGAACCCATTTACGTTTAAGGTAATTATTGATAAGTATGATCCTGTTGTCATTTACTTTATTGTTTTGGGTTCAAGTTTATACACCTTTTTTGCGTTTCCTGTCTAGAGAAGATCCTTTAGCATTTTTTGGAGAGCTGGTTTGGTGGTGCTGAATTCTCTCAGCTTTTGCTTGTATGTAAAGCTTTTGATTAGTCCATCATATTTGAATGAGATCCTTGCTGGGTACAGTAATCTGGGCTGTAGGTTATTTTCTTTCATCACTTTAAGTATGTCCTGCCATTCCCTCCTGGCCTGAAGAGTTTCTATTGAAAGATCAGCTGTTATCCTTATGGGAATCCCCTTGTGTGTTATTTGTTGTTTTTCCCTTGATGCTTTTAATATTTTTTCTTTGTGTTTGATCTTTGTTAATTTGATTAATATGTGTCTTGGGGTGTTTCACCTTGGGTTTATCCTGTTTGGGACTCTCTGGGTTTCTTGGACTTGGGTGATTATTTCCTTCCCCATTTTAGGGAAGTTTTCAACTATTATCTCCTCAAGTATTTTCTCATGGTCTTTCTTTTTGTCTTTTTCTTCTGGGACTCCTATGATTCGAATGTTGTGGCATTTAAGATTGTCCTGGAGGTCTCTGAGATTGTCCTCATTTCTTTTAATTGTTTTTTTTTTCTCTCTGATTCATTTATTTATACCATTCTATCTTCTACTTCACTAATCCTATCTTCTGCCTCTGTTATTCTACTACTTGTTCCCTCCAGAGTGTTTTTGATCTCATTTATTGCATTCATTATATATTGACTCTTTTTTATTTCTTCTAGGTCCTTGTTAAACCTTTCTTGCATCTTCTCAGTCCTTGTTTCCAGGATATTTATCTGTGATTCCATTTTGATTTCAAGATTTTTGATCATTTTCAGTATCATTATTTGGAATTCTTTATCAGGTAGATTCCCTATCTCTTCCTCTTTTGTTTGGTTTGGTGGCCATTTATCCTGTTCCTTTACCTGCTGGGTATTCCTCTGTCTCTTCATCCTGTTTATATTGCTGTGTTTGGGGTGTCCTTTCTCTATTCTGGCAGTCTGTGGAGTTCTCTTTATTGTGGAGTTTCCTCGCTGTGGGTGGGGTTGTACGGGTCGCTTGTCAAGGTTTTCTGGTTAGGGAAGCTAGTGTCAGTGTTCTAGTGGGTGGAGCTGGATTTCTTCTCTCTGAAATGCAATGAAGTGTCCAGTAATGAGTTGTGAGATGTCAGTGGGTTTGGAGTGACTTTGGGCAGCCTGTATATTGAAGCTCAGGGCTGGTGTCCCTGTTTTGCTGGAGAATTTACTTGGTATGTCTTGCTCTGGAACTTGTTGGCCCTTGGGTGGTGCTTGGTTTCAGTGTAAAAATGGAGGCGTTTGATGAGCTCCTATCGATTAATGTTCCCTGGAGTCAGGAGTTCTCTGGTGTTCTCAAGATTTGGACTTAAGCCTCCTGTTTCTGGTTTTCAGTCTTATTTTTACAGTAGCCTCAAGACTTCTGCATCTATACAGCACTGATGATAAAACATCTAGGTTAAAGATGAAGAGCTTCTCCACAGTGAGGGACACCCAGAGAGGTTCAGAATTACAAGGAAAAGAGAAGAGGGAGGAGGGAGTTAGAGGTGACCTGAATGAGATGAGGTGGAATCAAAAAAAGGAGAGAGCAAGGTAGCCAGTAATCACTTCCTTATGTGCGCTCCACAGTCTGGACCACTCAGAGATGTTCATGGAGTTATACAGAGAAGAGAAGAGGGAGGAAGGAGACAGAGGTGGCCAGGAGGATAAAGGGGGGAATCAAAAAGAGAGAGACAGATCCAGCCAGTAATCAGTTCCCTAAGTGTTCTCCACCATCTGGAACACACAAAGAAATTCATAGAGTTGGGTAGAGAAGAGAAGGGGAGGGAGGAGATAGAGGCAACCTGGTGGAGAAAAAGGAGAGTCCCAAGGGGGAGAGAGCAGTCAAGCCAGTAGTCTTGCTACCAAGTAAAAATGGGTACTGACGATTGGGTTCTTAAAGGTACAAAATTGATAACAAATACCAAAAAGCAAAGATTACAAATCTAGAGTAGAGGTTGGATTTTCAAAAATACAATATTAAAGAAAAGAAAGGAAAAAAAAAAGGTCACAAAAATTATAAAATATATATATATATGAAGTTTGCTTTAAAAAATAGGGTCTCTGTCTCTCTCTCTCTTTTTTTTTTCTTTTGCAAAGTAATAGTAGGGCAACCCACTCCAGTACTCTTGCCTGGAAAATCCCATGGATGGAGGAAAATCCCATGCCTTGTAGGCTGCAGTCCATGGGGTCACTAAGAGTCAGATACAACTGAGCAACTTCACTTTCACTTTTCACTTTCATGCATTGGAGAAGGAAATGGCAAGCCACTCCAGTATTCTTGCCTGGAGAATCCCAGGGACGGGGGAGCCTGGTGGGCTGCCGTCTATGGGGTCGAACAGAGTCGGACATGACTGAAGCGACTTAGCAGCAGCAGCAGTAGGTTATAAAAGTGAAAATTAAAGGAGTAATAGAGGACCTAAAAATTAAGGCAAAAAAAAAAAAAGAATAATCGTAAAAATACATCTAGGACTTTCTCAGGTGTTGTTGTGGGCAGTGTGGGGTCAATTCATTTTCAAATAGGTCCTTGGCCTGGCTTATATTTCTCAAGATCTATAGGCCCCTTCCTTTGTAGTCAGTACTAACTACAGGGTTTTAATCTATTGCACCTGTCACTTCCACAGCAGTTCCCTCAGTTTTAGCTTCTGTTTGCTGGTCTCTTCAGTGTCTGATTCCCCGCCCTGACACAAAGGGGCGGTGGTGGACATTTTTTTAGGCTCACTTGTTCAGTCGCTCTGTGGGGAGGGAGGGATGCTGCAAACAAATAACACTGGCATGTGTTTGCAGTGTCTCAGCCACACTGGGCCTGTCCCTGCTCATGGCACGTGTGCCCTCCCTGCCCACACTGCTCAGGTTCTAGGTTGCTCCAGGAACCATCTGAGGCCAGCCCTGGGCTGCATTCACCTCCCAGGTCTAAGCCGCTCAGGTTCTGGCACTCAGGTAGTCCTCAGAGGTGCAGACTCAGTAGGGCCTGCATTTTGTGCCCTTCCCAAGTGTAAGCAGCTCAGGTGATGAGGTGTTTGGCGAGCACGGTTGCTGTGACTTATTGCCTCCCCCATCCCTGCAACTCGGTTTTCTGGATGTACAACCGACACACCTTCTCAGGCAGATGTTGACCATCCAGGACCCCAAGAAGTCTTGGTTAGCAAAGAAGCCTGCTTGCAGTTTGGTAGATAATGTCTCTCTGGGGCTGCGATTGCCCTCTTCCGGCTCTGGCTGCCTGTCAATGGAAGGGGATGGTCTGCAGCCGGCTAGTTCTGTTCAGTCCTTTGTTCTGTGCACTAGCCTCGTGGTGTTTTAGGTTAGGGCTTTTCGCGTGGTAGCTATCCCACAGTCTGGTTTACTAGCCCAAGTTAGTTCGCTCAGATTGCCCTAGGGGCATTCAGGCTCAGTCCTTACTCTAAGCAATGCAGCCCGCGCCTCCCTGCCCAGCCCACGCTTGCTAGTGGCAGATGCAGGTGTCTGCGCTATTTCTCTGCTGGGGGAGTTACCATTTGGCATGTAATTTGTGAGTTTTCGTTATTTATTTATTTTTCCTCCCCATTATTTTGCCCTCTGTGGTTCCAGGGCTCGCCACAGGTTCGGCAGTGTGAGTGCTTCCTGGTGTTTGGAAATTTCTCTCTTTTTAAGACTCCCTTCCCAGGACGGAGCTCCATCCCTACCTCTTTTGTCTCTCTTTTTGTCTTTTATATTTTTTTCCTACCTCCTTTTGAAGACAATGGGCTGCATTTCTGTGTGCCTGATGTCTTCTGCCGGCATTCAGAAGTTGTTTTGTGGAATTTACTCAGCGTTTAAATGTTCTTTTGATGAATTTGTGGCAGAGAAAGTGGTCTCCCCATCCTATTCCTCTGCCATCTTAGGACCGCCTCCCACTTCTAAAATAGTTACCTACTCTAGGTTCCCGGAGAAGGCAATGGCACCCCACTCCAGTACTTTTGCCTAGAAAATCCCATGGACGGAGGAGCCCGGTAGGCTGCAGTCCCTGGGGTCGCTAGAGTCAGACACGACTGAGCGACTTCACTTTCACTTTTCACTTTCCTGCATTGGAGAAGGAAATGGCAATCCACTCCAGTGTTCTTGCCTGGAGAATCTCAGGGACTGGGGAGCCTGGGGGGCTGCCGTCTATGGGGTCCCACAGAGTCGGACACGACTGAAGCGACTTAGCAGCAGCAGCAGCACTGTAGGACCCAACAATTCCACTCCGAGGCATAAACTAAAAAGAATTTTTTTTAATTTTCACCCAAAATATTGTACACAAGTGTTCTTACCAGCATTATTCATAATAGACAAAAAGTAAAAATAATCCAATTGTTCCATAAACTAATAAATGAATAAATAAAATATTAATATGATGTATACACATAAAGGAATATCACACACTTATAGAAAAGAATGAAGTACTAAAACTTGAATGAACATTGAAAAAATCAAATGAAAGAAGGCAGAAAGAGAAAACCACATATTATATGATTCCATTTATATACAGAAACCTGTTGAGACAAGCAGTAGATTAGTACTTGCCAAGAGATGGTGAGAGGTGAAATTGGGAGATATGGGGTTTATTTGGAGGTGTTGGAAATTTTCTATAATTGGATAGTGGTGATGGTTGCACAACTCTGAATATATTAAAAATTACTTATAAGCTCTGAACTGATTAAAATAGTAAATTTTATAGTATGTGATTTTATTGAGATATAGTTATCTCAATAAAAATTTTAATTAAAAGTTTGTGCTATAATGAGCACCACTTTCCCAACTTTTGTTGACGTCTTTGCCTTCATTTTCCTGGGAGTATAGCCACCACTTCATATGCTGTCTACACAAGAAAACAGAAGATTCCAAATCACTTGTGCTCAATAAATATTTATTTTATCTATCAGAATGTCAGTATCTTCAATATGCTAATTAATTTTCCACAAGCATAACTTTAAATTTCAACAAACCAAAGGCTAAGGAGAATAAAAATTGTGCTTGGAGTCAGAAAACTTGCAGTAAAGACATGAACAAGTCTTGTTTATCTGAGCTTTGGTTTTCTCATCTCTAAAACAGGAATTCTAATGCATGCCGCACCAACTTGTTAAAAAACCCAGATGGCACAGTGTATGTGAAAGTGCTTTGTAAATTTTACATGGCTATAGAAGCTGTAGTTATTCTTTTCTTTCCAATTTTAATTTTAACATATTTCCTTTAAAACTTTTTAGGCTATTTGCCTTTAAATAAACTGAAAATCTGGGCGTTTGGAGTGAATACGTTTAGGTCTGAATGCCAGCTCTGCCACATTTTAGCTATGTGACCTAGATAGTTCTATCTCTCTAACTCAAGTTTCTCATCTAGAAAAAGGAAAGTAAAGCCTCTCTCATAAAGCCACTGTAGGATTAAATAAGCAAATTTAATTGTCTAGTACAGCTCTCTGCATGTGGTGAGCTCTCTGAAGTGTCACAGAAGAAAAAAGTAAAACGTTCACCTGCCACAGTTCTCTTCAAATCTGCAAATGCTAATCGACTTTGTTGCTTGGCAAACCTAAAATACCAATCTCTTAATGTTTCTTCTAATATATTTCTGTCCATTCAAAAATGAATAATGTATAATGTCAACAGAGAAGTTTAATGAAATGTTTTTTCCCTTTGAAGGTGGCATGTTGCACACTAATTAGATTGTATTTGGATGCCTATACATTCATTACCAAATTATTTTGTAAAACCTAATTTTACTCTCAATTTTTAAACTGAAAAGTTTTGTATTTAAATGTGTGTTCATATATGTACATGCATATTTACTTACATAAATACACATATGTACATATATAAGTTCAGTTCAATCTCTCAGTCATGTCCAACTCTTTGCGACCCCACACACTGCAGCATGCCAGGCTTCCCTGTCCATCATAAACTCCCAGAGTTTACTCAAACGATGCCCATAGATCAGTGATGCCATCTAAGCATCTCATCCTCTGTCATCCCCAGATCCTTCTGCCTTCAATCTTTACCTGCATCAAGCTATGTCCAATGAGTCAGTGCTTTGCTTCAGGTGGCCAAAGTATATTGGAGCTTCAGCTTCAGCATCAGTACTTCGAATGAATATTCAGGACTAATTTCCTTATAGAATTGACTGGTTTGATCTCCTTGCTGTCCAAGGGGCTCTCAGGAGTCTTCTCCAGCAGCAGTTCAAAAGCATCAGTTCTTCAGCACTCAGCTTCCTTTATGGTCCAACTCTCACGACCATACTTGACTACTGGAAAAACCATACCTTTACCTAGACGAATCTTTGTTGGCAAAGTAATGTCTCTTCTTTTTTCATATGCTGTCTAGTTTGGTCATCACTTTTCTTCCAAGGAGCAAACATCTTTTAATTTCATGGCTTCAGTCGCCATCTGCAGTGATTCTGGAGCCCAAGAAAATAAAGTCTGTCACTGTTTCCATTGTTTCCCCATCTATTTGCCATGAAGTGCTGGGACAGGATGCCATGCTCTTTGTTTTTTGTATATTGAGTTTTAAGTCAGCTTTTTCATTCTCCTCTTTCACTTTCATTGAGAGGGTCTTTACTTTCTCTTCCCTTTCTGCCATTACAGTGGTATCATCTGCATATCTGAGGTTGTTGATATTTTTCCTGGCAATCTTGATTCCAGCTTGTGAGTCACCCAGTCTGGCATTTCTCATGATGTACTCTGAATATGAGTTAAATAAGCAGGGTGATAATATACAGCCTTGATGTACTCCTTTCCAAGTTTTGAACCAGTCTCTTGTTCCTGGTCCACTTCTAACTGTTGCTTCTTGACCTGCATACAGATTTGTCAAGAGGAAGTTAAAGTGATCTGGTATTCCCATCTCTTTAAGAATTTTCCACAGTTTGTTGCAGTCCACACAAAGGCTTTAGCATAGTCAATGAAGTAGAAATAGATGTTTTTCTGTAATTCTCTTGCTTTTTCTATGATCCTACAGATGTTGGGAATTTGATTCCTGGTTCCTATGCCTTTTAGAAATACAGCATGAACATCTGGAAGTTCTAAGTTCATGTACTGTTGAATCCTAGCTTGGAGAATTTTGATCATTACTTTGCTAGTGTTTCAGATGAGTGAAATTGTGCAGTAGTTTGAACATTCTTTGGCATTGCCTTTCTTTGGGATTGGATTGAAAACGACCTTTTCCAGTCCTGTGGCCACTGCTGAATTTTCCAAATTTGCTGGCATATTGAGTGCAGCACTTTAACAGCATAATCTTATTGGATTTGAAATAGCTCAGCTGGAATTCCATCACTTCCTCTAGCTTTGTTCATAGTGATGCTTCCTAAGGACTACTTGACTTCACACTCCAGGATGTCTGGCTTTAAGTGAGTGACACACCATTGTGGTTATCTAGCTCATTAAGATCTTTTTTGTATAGTTCTGTGTATTCAACAATTCTTTTGTATAGTTCTGTGCAAAAATACACAGAACTATACAATAAAGAACTAACCCCTCTTTTTAATATTTCCTCCTCCTGTAGGTCCATGTTTCTGTCCTTTATTGTGCCCATCTTTGCATGAAATATTCCTTTGGGATCTCTAATTTTCTTGAAGAGATGTCTAGTCTTTCCCATTCTGCTATTTTCATCTATTCATTTTCATTGATCATTTAGGAAGGCTATCATACCTCTCCTTGCTATTCTTTGGAACTCTGCATTCAGCTGGGTATATCTTTCCTTTTCTTTTCTTTTCACGTCTCTTCTTTTCTTTACTATTTGTAAGGGCTCCTCAGACAATCATTTTGCCTTTTTGCATTTATTTTTCTTGGGGATGGTTTTGAAACCATCTCCTGTACAATGTTACGAACCTCCATCCATAGTTCTTCGTGCACTCTGACAAAACATGCTCCACAGGAGAAAGGAATGGCAAACTACTTCAGTATTCTTGGCTTGTGAACCCCATGAACAGTGTGAAAAGGCAAAAAGATAAGACACTGAAAGAGGAACTCCCCAGGTCAGTAGATTCCCAATGTGGTACTGGAGAAGCATGGAGAAATAGCTTCAGAAAGAATGAAGAGGCTGAGCCAAAGCAAAAACAATGCCCAGTTGTGGATGTGACTGGTGATGGGAGTAAAGGCTCATGCTATAAAGAACAATATTACATAGGAACCTGGAATGTTAGGGTCATGCTGCTGCTGCTGCTGCTAAGTTGCTTCAGTCGTGTCCGACTCTGTGCAACCCGAAAGACGGCAGCCCACCAGGCTCCCTCGTCCCTGGGATCCTCCAGACAAGAACACTGGAGTGGGTTGCCATTTCCTTCTCCAATGAGTGAAAGTGAAAAGTGAAAGTCAAGTCGCTCAGTCGTGTCCAACTCTTCGAGATCCCATGGACTGCAGCCTACCAGGCTCTTCTGTCCATGGGATTTTCCAGGCAAGAGTACTGGAGTGGGTTGCCAGTGCCTTCTCCGGTTAGAGTCATGAATCAAGGTAAATTTTCAGTGATTAAATAGGTGATGGCAAGAATGAATATCAACATTTTAGGAATCAGTGAACTAAAATGGATTAGAAGGGGTGAATTTAATTCAGATGACCATTATATCTACTACTGTGGGAAAGAATCCCTTGGAAGAAGTGGAATATCCCTCATAGTCAATGAAAGAGTCCAAAATCAGTACTTGGGTACAATCTCAAAAACAACAGAATGATCTCTGTTCATTTCCAAGGCAAACCATTCAATAGCGCAGTAATCCAAGTCTGTGCCCCAACCACTAATGCTTAAGAAGCTGAAGTTTAACAGTTCTGTGATCACCTGCAAGACCTTCTAGAACTAACACCAAAAAAAAAAAAAAAAAAAAAGTCCTTTTCATCATAGGGAACTGGAAGTCAACAGTAGGAAGTCAAGAGATACCTGGAGTAACAGGCAGGTTTGGCCTTGGAGTACAAAATGAAGCAGGGCAAAGGCTAACAGTTTTGCCAAGAGAATGCACAGGTCATAACAAGCAACCTCTTCCAACAACACAAAAGACGACTGTACACATGGACATCACCAGATGGTCCATACTGAAATCAGACTGATTATATTTTGCAGCTGAAATAGAGAGATTCTATACAGTTAGCAATGGAGAAGGCAGTGGCACCCCACTCCAGTACTCTTGCCTGAAAAATCCCATGGACAGAGGAGCCTGGTAGGCTGCAGTCCATGGGGTCGCTAAGAGTCAGGCACGACTGAGAGACTTCACTTTCACTTTTCAGTTTCATGAATTGGAGAAGGAAATGGCAACCCATTCCAGTGTTCTTGCCTGGAGAATCCCAGGGACGGTGGAGCCTGGTGGGCTGCCGTCTATGGGGTCGCACAGAGTCGGACACGACTGAAGCGACTTAGCAGCAGCAGCAGCAGCATACAGTTAGCAAAAGCAAGACCTTTAGCTGACTGTGGCTCCGATCATGAACTCCTTATTGCCAAAATTCAAACTTAAATTGAAGAAAGTAGGGAAAACTATTATACCATTCAGGTATGACCTAAATCAAATCCCTTACAGTTATACAGTGAAAGTGATAGATAGATCCAAGGGATTAGATCTGATGTACATATATAAATATGTAATATATGTACATGTATTAGATCTGATGTACATATACATGTCATTTTATATTTGCAAAGTTGGAATTGAGGTTTTTGTTTTTAAGAACACAGACCAAAGGTTCATATAGTATTAATAGGAAAACACTTAGCCCTATTGAAGGTGATGAGCTTGGCAGATAGAACTCTCTTCTTCTACTTCCTTCCCCTTTAAAGAGTTTCTTAGTGTATCTTTCTGAGATAAAATGGGAGAACCATTCCAAAAATTCATAAGAGGTTAGACAATCAGTGACTCAGAATTAAAACCTAAAGTATTAGTAAATGTTTAAACACACACACACACACACACACACACACACACTGACAAATAAATTAAAATTTCTTTATTTAATAGCACCAAAGAACAAGAACCTATACTTGCTTTTCATCAGCAAGCCTCACTGCTGTGAATAATTTTTTGCCTGTAGTTCTGGAATCCAGTACATTCTCAGCCTCAGTTTCTAAAGGGAAGCGATGAGAAATGTGTTCCAGAAGGTTGCCACCAATTATTTGTGGATTTAATCTGAGCGCCATGAATTTTAAGGAACAATTCACTGGTTGATTTCAGGCTTCAGTCATGATCTCATGGACCAAGTGTGATGACTGAGATGTAACTTCTCTGATGCAACTGCAGGGAGAACTATCAAATCTGCTGTCAATATAAATGGCATTCATTTATCTATTTGTACAACAGGTTTTTATTGAACAGGCTTCCCTGGTGACTCAGTGATAAAGAATCCTCCTGCAGTGCAAGAGACACAGGTTTGATCCCTGGGTCAGGAAGATTCCCTGGAGAAGGAAATGGCAACCCACTCCAGTATTGTTGCCTGAGAAATCCCATGGGACAGAGGAGCCTGGTGGGCTTCAGTTCACGGGGTCACAAAAGAGTTAGCTACTACTAGGCAACTAAACAACAACAACTTATTGAACACTTATCTGTCAGGTAACACGGAAATCACTAGGAATAAAAGGTGTACAAGACAATAATCTCTACCTTGAGAAGGTCCCAGTGCAGTAAGGGAAGGCAAACATATCACAAACCCTTAGAGAAATGGTGGGATGGGCAGTAATAATAGTAGATGTTTTTGATCTACTGATAGCATAGTGATACATCTAGTTTTGCTGGCAACTGAGTTTCAAAAGGAGATGATGCCAAATTTGAGTTTTTAGGCAACTGTGTAGGAAAGTAAAGGTGGAAAGTAATAGTCCAGACAGGAAAAAAAATGCGGAAAATCATAAGAACATATTATATTCTGAATCCTGCAGTTTGTATGGACAACCATGGCATCTGTGGAGAAATAGCACAAATGACTGACAAGAAGAAGCTAAATCATGCCATAATAGAATGATATCCATCCTATAGGCAATAGAAAGCTTTTATAGGATTTAAACAGGAGAGAGTTCTGATCAGGTTAGATTTATGACAGTGTAGGAAATGGAGTGGAAAGAGTCTAGAAGCAGAAAGGCTCAATGTAAGACTATTAGAAGGGTTCAGGTAAGAGGTGGAAAATTAAAATCGAAGTCCAAATGAGGGGTTGTAAGAATGGAGAGCAGAGGAATTACATTTGCCTTGGAGATAGATATGATGGATGTAGCTATTGAAACATGTGTGGTCTCAAATCATGCTCAGGTTATTAAATTGTGAGACACAAAAACAAGAGAAACAGGTCGTGGAGTCTCTGTGTATCACTGATAATAATGGTTGTGTACTGCCGATGTTTCCCATCAAAATTTATGCAGAGTAATGAAAGAAGATTGCCAAGAACAGAACCAGTGAGACAGAAAAGATGCATCAGTGTGAGAGGTGGAAGAAACAAACAGCATAGTGTCAAGAAATGAGAAAATTTTAGGAAAGAGGGAAGTTATTTTGGAAATTTTACCATAACATAATAAGTTTAGAAAGAAAAGCATACAAAGTTAGCAATAAGAAGATCATCAGCGATCTCAGAGCAGAAGGAAAGTTTTGACCAACCTAGATAGCATATTAAAAAGCAGAGACATTACTTTGCCAACAAAGGTCCTTCTAGTCAAGGCTATGGTTTTTCCACTGGATATGTATGGATGTGAGAGTTGGACTGTGAAGAAAGCTGAGTGACGAAGAATTGATGCTTTTGAACTGTGGTGTTGGAGAAGACTCCTGAGAGTCCCATAGACTACAAGGAGATCCAACCAGTCCATTCTAAAGGAGATCAGTCCTGGGTGTTCTTTGGAAGGACTAATGCTAAAGCTGAAACTCCACTACTTTGGCCACTTCATGTAAAGAGTTGACTCATTGGAAAAGACTCTGATGCTGGGAGGGATTGGGGGCAGGAGGAAAAGGGGACAACAGAGGATGAGATGGCTGGATGGCATCATGGACTTGATGGACGTGAGTTTCAGTGAACTTCAGGAGTTGGTGATGGACAGGGAGGTCTGGCGTGCTGTGGTTCATGGGGTCGCAAAGAGTCAGACACAACTGAGCGACTGAACTGAACTGAACTGAGGCATGACTTGCTCTATAAAATAAGCACCAGTAGGCCCTATCCATTTAATTAAATTTCCAAGCATTTAAAGTCCCCCATAATTTTTTATTTTTTGAAAAAATTCTCACAAGTTCCCTACTTTCACAGTCAAAATTGAGAGAGGGAGTTCCCTGACATCCACACTTAGGCTGAGGAAGAAGGCAGATGTCCTGGAGTTCTTTTCACAATACTCATGTAGAAATCTGGTCCTACAGAGGACTACAAACAAGGCAAGCTGTTGGGTTCCAAGTTGCCTACCTGAAGGCAGTAGGACCAGTTAGGAATGAGGAGGGCATAGTAAAGAGTAGAGAAAGTTTAGAATAGCTGTTTGGGAAAGAGTGATATAATTATACAATATGAAGTAATAAATTCATGCATGAGGAGTGAATGACTAAGCAGTTACCCACAGAGAATGAAAGTTGACCTGCGATAAACAGACTATCCTAGCATTTGCATTTACCAAAACTGATTTTTTTTTAATGTAAGCCATGCCAAGACAGGCATTTTAAGACCACTGTTCTAAATGTTTTATCTCATTGGATTTAATGAGATACTCAGCTCAGTTGCTCAGTCGTGTCCTACTCTTTGTGACCCCATGGACTGTAGCATTCCAGGCCTCCCTGTCCATCACCAACTCCTGGAGTTTACCCAAACTCATGTCCATTGAGTCGGTAATGCCATCCAATCATCTCATCTGTCATCCCTTTCTCCTCTTGCACTCAATCTTTCACACCATCAAGGTCTTTTCAAATGACTCAGCTCTTCATATCAGGTGGCCAAAGTATTGGAGTTTCAGCTTCAACATCAGTCCTTCCAAGGAACACCCAGGACTGATCTCCTTTAGGATGGACTGGCTGGATCTCCTAACAGTCCGAGAGACTCTCATGAGTCTTCTCCAACCCCACAGTTCAAAAGCATCAATTCTTCAGTGCTCAGCTTTCTTTATAGTCCAACTCTCACATCCATACATGACTACTGGAAAAACCATAGCCTTGATTAGATGGACCTTTGTTGACAAAGTAATGTCTCTACTTCTTAATATGCTATCTAGGTTGGTTATAACTTTCCTTCCAAAGAGTAAGTGTCTTTTAATTTCATGGCTTCAGTCACCATCTGCAGTGATTTTGGAGCCCCCCAAATTAAAGTCAGCCACTGTTTCCACTGTTTCTCCATCTATTTGCCATGAAATGATGGGACAAGATGCCATGATCTTAGTTTTCTGAATGTTGAGCTTTAAGCCAACTTTTTCACTCTCCTCTTTCACTTTCATCAAGAGGCTCTTTAGTTCTTCTTCACTTTCTACCATAAGGGTCGTGTCATCTGCATATCTGAGGTTATTGATATTTCTCCCGGCAATCTTGATTCCAGCTTGTACTTCTTCCAGGCCAGCGTTTCTCATGATATACTCTGCAAATGTGTTAAATAAGCAGGGTGACTATATACAGCCTTAACATACTCCTTTTCCTATTTGGAACCAGTCTGTTGTTCCATGTCCAGTTCTAACTGTTGCTTCCTGACCTGCATACAGGTTTCTCAAGAGGCAGGTCAGGCGGTCTGGGATTCCTATCTCTTGAAGAGTTTTCCACAGTTTATTGTGATCCACACAGTAAAAGGCTTTGGCGTAGTCAATAAAGCAGAAGTAGATGTTTTCTGGAACTCTCTTACTTTTTCCATGATCCAGCAGATGTTGGCAATTTGATCTCTGGTTCCTCTGCCTTTTCTAAAAGCAGCTTGAACATCTGGAAGTTAATGGTTCATGTATTGCTAAAGCCTGGCTTGGAGAATTTTGAGCATTACTTTGCTAGCATGTGAGATAAGTGCAAGTGTGTGGTAGTTTGAGCATTCTTTGGCATTGCCTTTCTTTGGGATTGGAGTGAAAACTGACCTTTTCCAGTCCTGTGGCCACTGCTGAGTTTTCCAAATTTGCTGACATATTGAGTGCAGCACTTTCACAGCATCATCTTTTAGGATCTGCAATAGCTCAACTGGAATTCCATCACCTCCACTAGCTTTGTTCATAGTGATGCTTTCTAAGGCCCACTTAACTTCACATTCCAGGATGTCTGGCTCTAGGTGAGTGATCACACCATCATGATTATCTGGGTCATGAATATCTTTTTTGTACAGTTCTTCTGTGTACTCTTGCCACCTCTTAGTATCTTCTGCTTCTGTTAGGTCCATACCATCTGTCCTTTATTGAGCCCATCTTTGCCTGAAATCTTCCCTGGTATGTCTAATTTTCTTGAAGAGATCTCTAGTCTTTCCCATTCTATTGTTTTCCTCTATTTCTTTTCATTGATAGCTGAGGAAGGCTTTCTTATCTCTCCTTGCTATTCTTTGGAACTCTGCATTCAAATGGGTATATCTTTCCTTTTCTCCTTTGCTTTTCGCTTCTCCTATTTTCACAGCTATTTGTAAGACCTTCTCAGACAGCCATTTTGCTTTTTTGCATTTCTTTTTCTTGGGGATGATCTTGCTCCCTGTCTTCTGTACAATGTCACGAACCTCTGTCAATAGTTCATCAGGACTCTGTCTATCAGATATAGTCCCGTAAATATATTTCTCACTTCCACTATATAATCATAAGGGATTTAATTTAGGTCATACCTGAATGGTCTAGTGGTTTCCGCACTTTATTCAATTAAAGTCTGAACTTGGCAATAAGGAGTTCATGATCTGAACCACAGTCAGCTCCTGGTCTTAAAAACAAATGAACTGTTTTCTCTAGAGCCAGGTTCATACTTGACTTCACAGAGTATAAACTTAAAATAATCTAAATTAACCCGAATCAATCATTAAAAGATTGTCTCAGTCAAGAGAAAAACGCACATTTGGTTAAGAGCCTGAGTGCCATGTGAAACATGTAAACGACTGGTTAAATCAAAATAGGACATCATTTCTCTTGCTTAGACACTAAGCTGCCTTTTATTCTGCCATTTTTTTTTTACTTTAGTTGAAAGTTTTTAAAATTTTTAGAACCAGTTTTTTTTTTCTAAATATGTGCATACTTATTTTTCTCCCTTCAAAAAAAAAAAAAAGGTCAGATTAACAAGTTAAACCCTTCCTTGAAACTAACAAGACAAGAACTTTTTGGTTCTAATTGTAGTTATTGCCTGGATTATATATTTACCAATCTCCTAGTAGAGTTTCTAGTACACTGTGCTAGGTTCCTCGGCAGTTTCATCCTGTAGTATAACACTGTCTATTGTATAATTTCCCCAACTGTAATTGTCCACAGTCAAAAACAATAGCATGCATTCTGAGCACAATTATCTACTACTATTTCTCTTTAAATATCATTTACGATGTCCTTTTACTATGAAATTTTGCAGGCTATGATGTAAAAGAGAGCTCTCTTTTTGTATGGCTCTCTTCTTGGAACTTCAAGGCAATTGGCCCTTGTAGCTTCTATTTCTGCAAGTGAATTATCAAAATTGCTAACCAGTTCCATTTGGGTTGTGGGTTAAATGTTTGCAAATGGCAGCTTTATCCTCTGGCAATTTGAAAGCAGGGCTTAGCTTGAAGTACCATTTGACAATTGGTTTACAGTTCAGTTCAGTCGCTCAGTCGTGTCCGACTCTTTGCGACCCCATGAATCGCAGCACGCCAGGCCTCCCTGTCCATCACCAACTCCCGGAGTTCACTCAGACTCACGTCCATCGAGACAGTGATGCCATCCAGCCATCTCATCCTCTGTCGTCCCCTTCTCCTCTTGCCCCCAATCCCTCCCAGCATCAGAGTCTTTTCCAATGAGTCAACTCTTCGCATGAGGTGGCCAAAGTACTGGAGTTTCAGCTTTAGCATCATTCCTTCCAAAGAAATCCCAGGGCTGATCTCCTTCAGAATGGACTGGTTGGATCTCCTTGCAGTCCAAGGGACTCTCAAGAGTCTTCTCCAACACCACAGTTCGAAAGCATCAATTCTTCGGCACACAGCTTTCTTCACAGTCCAACTCTCACATCCATACATGACCACTGGAAAAACCATAGCCTTGACTAGATGAACCTTTGTTGGCAAAGTGATGTCTCTGCTTTTCAGTATGCTATCTAGGTTGGTCATAACTTTCCTTCCAAGGAGTAAGTTTCTTTTAATTTCATGGCTGCAGTCACCATCTGTAAGGATTTTGGAACCCAGAAAAATAAAGTCTGACACTGTTTCCACTGTTTCCCCATCTATTTCCCATGAAGTGATGGGACCAGATGCCATGATCTTCGTTTTTTGAATGTTGAGTTTTAAGCCAGTTTTTTCACTCTCCTCTTCCACCTTCATCAAGAAGCTTTTTAGTTCCTCTTCACTTTCTGCCATAAGGGTGGTGTCATCTGCATATCTGAGGTTATTGATTTTTTTGGTTATTGATTTATTGATTATTTATTGGTTATTGATTTATTGACAATTGGTTTTACGTTGTTTTAATTTCTTTACCAAAATATCTCAGATATTCATTCCTAATTACCCACCCTCAAAAAATTTTTCATTAATGAGAAGAAACAGATTAATGAAACTACAGTGTGCCTTAATTTAAAGAGCTATCATCATTTGATTCTTTCTATAAACATGCATTGGGTATCTAGGCTACAATGAGATTCTGCAGTTGCAGAGTTGGTAAGCATGACTTTTTCCCTTGGGTCCTTGCAAACCAGTCAGTAAAGAACTTTGTAAATTCTATAGTAGAGGTATGCACAGAGAAAAAATGAAAGTCATCACCATCATCTGTACTACATATTTACTTGGAGGAGATTTAAAATATTTTGTATTAAAAGAGAGGAATCTCTATTTTATGTAATTTACCAATTCTTTTTAAAAAACACTTTCTTAAAGTAAGGCACACTTACAATCTCTGCCCTTGAAATAAATATGTAAGAGTAAATATTTGTGAGATGGCATCCTAATATGTTTTACACTGTTAAAGTTTGTGTGAGTTTAGAATAAGAGTATATACATTTCTGTCTTTTCCTTTCATGTAGAGTCATGCAGCCAGGTGGGTTCTTAGAGATCATATGCTCTTGGGATGGAAAACTTGAAGTCCAGAATTTAGGACTCACTCCAGGTCATACTGTGAAAGGGGACGAATAGGGCCTAAGATATAAGTCTGTTTTTTACCAAAAAAAAAAAAAAAATTTAATCTATTATTGGAATATTTTTATGAGCACTGATTTTGTAAGAATATATTTAAATTCTAAGCTTTTATATTTAGGAAATTTCATGTAAATTTATCAGGTCATATTCAAGAAAGCATTAAAGAGCAAATCATGAATAAAAAATAGCCACTTCTAGAAATTGTCCCTTTTTTTCAATCCTATTTGTTAAACTCACAGTTATGATATATGCTTTCTGTAAAAGGTCAATTAGCAGATTCCCCAGGATATTTAAAGTTTTGAGTTATCTTCCAAATGTCAAGTCCAAGTTAAAAATGTTACATTTGGGAGAATTTTGCCATAAGATATTCCATATGATGAAAAATATATATTCCAGGTCAAGGATAAGGGAATGGTAGGAAATCATACGCTGCCTCCAGGAGTCTGAGAGACTCTACAGTCCAGATGAGTCAGCAAACCTCAGTTCCCAAACAGTGGCCCACACCCTGAGATGGTGATGAAATTGAACACTGATTGATGAAATTGACTGACCTCTATGAACTGATGTGAAGCAGTACAAAAAGATAATTTCCATGCTTTTTTTTAATATAGAAAAGCCTCATATTAACTATGGGATAAGTTCTAGGAGAGGACTGAATGTATAAAGGGAAGAAAATAACCAATGGGATAAAGTGTTGGTCCAGTAAAGGCCAAGGGGAGTAAGATTAAAAGTTCTAATAGAATGCTGACCTTCGAACGAACAACTCTTTTTTCAGAGCCTGGGGGAAAAGAGGTGAGGATAGCTGTGACTATAGATATCTTGGTTCAGTCTGAATTTAAAGTTGAAAATGTTCATTCCTAATCCCTTCAGTTTTTACTGGGAAGCAAGAAAGACCTAAATCTAAAAGATTTGTAAGAGGGAATAAGGATTAGGATTGGAGGAAAGTTGTGGGCATTTGGGATATCAGTTGTGAGATTGAGAGCAGGTGGCACCCCACTCCATTACTCTTGCCTGGAAAATCCCATGGATGGAGGAGCCTGGTAGGCTGCAGTCCATGGGGTCGCTAAAAGTCGGACACGACTGAGCGACTTCACTTTCTCTTTTCCCTTTCATGCGTTGGAGAAGGAAATGACAACCCACTCCAGTGTTCTGCCTGGAGAATCCCAGGGACGGGGGAGCCTGGTGGGCTGCCATCTATGGGGTCGCACAGAGTCGGACACGACTGAAGTGACTTAGCATAGCATAGCATAGACGTTTCCCTGCAGCAGTGAAGATCCAGCTTCAGCTGTACACTGTGCATGTATAGTGTTACCAGTATTCCTGGTTATGTTAATTCTCCACCAGTGCAGAGCAATTTAGATATAGAAAGTAAGAACAAAGATGGTTAGAAAGAACCAGACATAAAAGTTTATAGGCAATAGAATCTAAATACAAAAACGTTCAGGGTCTGGTGGT
Source organism: Bos javanicus (assembly GCF_032452875.1). Taxonomy (NCBI): domain Eukaryota; kingdom Metazoa; phylum Chordata; class Mammalia; order Artiodactyla; family Bovidae; genus Bos; species Bos javanicus. The sequence continues at coordinate 41,704,430 of NC_083872.1, forward strand.
TAACGTGGTTTAACATGAAAGTCTGACAGAGAGGGACTCAAACCTGTGAAGTCAGTGAAGTGTCAGGAAGAAAGGAGTGTGGGAGATCTCTGGGGAAAAGAACAGTTATTCTAGAAATAAGAAAGAAATCTTGAGGAAAGGAATGAAAAATCTATATGTGTGGTTTAGGTCAGGGATCAGCAAACTTCCTGTAAAGGGTAGTAAATATCTGTGGCTTTGCAGGCCATATAGATTCTGTTATACTTCTCAGCTCTGCCCTTTAAGTTCTGGGCATTCATAGATAAGTAAACAAATGGGCATTGCTATGTTTCAGTAAAACTTTATTTTTAAAATGGGCTGATTTATATTTGTCTCAAGGGCCATAGTTTACTGATTCCTGTTCCAGATTACTATTTCCAGGATGTGGGCGAAGTTAAGTGGTTAGAAACCAACAGGTTATGATGTTATAAGATTAGTATATTAACTATAAACCATCTAAATCTAACAAACACTGAGCGAATACTTCACCCAAGAACAGAATAACACATTCTTCATAAGTGTACAAGAAGCATTCTCTAAGATAGGTCATATGCTAGGCTGCAAAATGAGCCTAGGTAAATTTTAAAAGGATTAAAATCATACAGAATATGTTCTCTGATCACAATTGGGTGAAATTAGAAATCACAAATAAAGAAATCTAGGAAATTCACAAGCATGTGAAAATTAAATAACACACTCTTCAATTGCCAGTGGATCAAAGAAGAAATTACAAGGAAAATTACTAAATAATTTGAGATGGGTGAAAATGAAGATATACTCCACCAAATATGGGATGCAGCTAAAGCAGTGCTTAGGGAGAAATTTATAGCTATAAATGCCTACATTTAAAAGGAGAAAGATATCAAAATCAAAAATCTAATGCTCTATCGTTAAAGAAAGAAGGGACAATAATCAGGTCTGAGATGCCCTGAGGAGATTGAATGGATGAAAGTCCAGATGACCTTAGCTGAGAAGAACGGCTTCTCCTTGTAACTGGAGTGTGTGCGTGCCTTCTAAGTTGCTTCAGTTGTGTCTGACTCTTTGGACAGACAACCCTATGGACTATAACCCACCAGGCTCTTCTGTCCTGGGGGTTCTCTAGACAGGAATACTGGGGTGGGTTGCCATGCTCTCCTCCAGGGGATCTTCTGACCCAGCAATCAAACCTGAGTCTCTTGCTCCTCCTGCATTGGCAGACGGGTTCTTTACAAATAGGAAAGTATTAATAGAATGGTTTGCTATAAAGTTATAAATTTCTCATTTTTGCCACTTTCATCTGTTTTCTCTATTAAACTTGAGGTGAGTTCCTTTGCAGAGAGTAAAGAGAAATGAAGCTTTGGAGATCTGAGGAATAGTTTTTGTGCCAAATGGTTGAAACAGTCCTCCAATGGAGTTGACTAGGGAAAACTATTAAGAATTTTAGGCTATTGAGGATCCTGTTGAGGCTGGTAGTAGTATGGTATAGAGGAACTACTGATCTGCCCTGCTGTGTAATTCCTTCAGTTGCATTGGGTATGTGTGTAAAGGCACAGAAAAGGCAAATGTTGACATTCATATAATAGTTAGATGGGTGAGATAAGAAGATAAATAGGCAGGGAATTTTAGGATATTGAAATGATGAGTCATGGGCAATAAGCTAGTTAATGACAGAACTAAAGGAAAAAAAGCTTGCTTCCAGTTCAAGATGGTGGAGTAGAAAGATGTAGATTTATCTCCTCCTGTGAGAGTACCAAAATTGCAACTAGCTATTGAATAACCATTGACAGGAAGACTCTGGAACCCACCAAAAAAAGATACCTCATATCCAAAGACAAAGAAGAAGCCACAGCAGGATGGTAGGAAGGGCACAATCACGATAAAATCAAATCTCATATCTGCAGTGTGGGTAACCCCCAAACTGGAGAACAATAACACCAAAGAAGTTCTCCCACTCTTAGAAGTTCTGAACCCCACATCAGGGTTCCCAGCCTAGGGATCTAACAATGGGACTGGGAGTCCCCAGCAAATCTGACCTTGAAGACCAGTGGGATTTGACTATAGGACTTCCACAGAACTGGGGGAAACAGACTCCTGTCTTGGAGGGTACAAACAAAATCTTGTGTGCACCAAGACCCAGAGGAAAGGAGCAGTGATCCCACAGGTGACTGAACCAAAACTACCTGCAAGTGTTGGAGGGTCTCCTGCGGAGGCATGGATTGGCAAGGCCTCACCACAAGGACAGGGCCACTGGCAGCAACAGACCAGGAATGTCTCCCTTGGTGTAAACCCTCTTGGAGTTCACTGTTAACCCTACCATAGAACCCATAGACTCCAGAACTGGGTCCCCTCAAGCCAAACAAGTACCAGAAGGGAATGCAACACCAGCCATCAACATATTATTGGATTAAAGTTTTACTGAGTAATGCCCCACTTGCTAGAGCAAGACCTAGTTTTTCCCTTTGCCAGTCCATCCCATCAGGAAGCTTACACAAGCCTCTCAGCCTCCTCCACCAGAGAACAGACAGAAGAAGCAAGAAGAACCACAGTCCCACAGCAGCTGGAACAAAAAAGACATTACAGAAAGTAAATCAGGATGAAAAAAGCAGAAAATTATGTCCCAGATGAAGGGATAAGATAAAACCCTAGAAAAACAGCTAAATGAAATGGAGATAGGCAACCTTCTAGATAAAGAATTCAGAATAATGATAGTGAAGATGATCCGGGATCTTGGGAAACAATGGAGAAGGTGCAAGAAATGTTTACCAAAGACCTACAAGAACTAAAGAACAAACAAAGAGAAGTGAATAATACATGAGATGGAATCGATAGCAGAGTAACTGAGGCAGAAGTACAGATAAATGACCTGGAGGTCAGAATGGTGGAAATCACTGCCACAGAACAGAATATAGATAAAGGACACAAAGTAATCAAAGACAAAAATTAAAGACAAGGATAAAATATTAAAAGTAACAAGGGAAAAATGACAAATAACATAAAAGGTAATTTTCATCAGGCTACCAGCTGATTTCTCAACAAAAACTGTATAAGCCAGAAGGGAATTGGCACAAAATATTTAAAGTAATGAAAGGGAGGAACCTACAATCAAGAATACTCTACCCAGCAAGACTCTTATTCAGATTTGATGGAGCAATCAAAAGCTTTCCAAACAAGCAAAAGTTAAGAGAATTCAGCACCACCAAACCAGCTTTACAACAAATGCTAAAGGAATTTCTCTAGGCAGGAAACACAAGAGAAGGAAAATACCAACAGAAAATAAACTCAAAACAATTAGGAAAATGGTAATAAGATCATAACTATTGATAATTTCCTGAAATTTAAATGGATTAAATGTACCAACCAAAGACATAGACTCCCTGGGCAGATGAAAACATGTGTGTATGTATTTCCACTCACCATATCACTCTGCTTGACCCCCCAAACTGTATGTAATTATTTTATATTGTTAGGTTAATCATGTTCCCATATGGCTTTCAATTATAATTATCTTTTATTTTTAGTCTAGCGATTGATTGTGGAAACTGATGAACATATTTTACTATTTAAAAAAATGGTGTACATGTGAAAAAAAATTTTTAATAAAATAAAAATCACCCCTCTCATAAGGGGAAAAGGGATAAATTGGGAGATTCGGGTTGACATATGCATACTACTGTATATAAAATAGATAATTAATAAAGGCCTACTTACAGCACAACAAACTCTATTCAATACTCTGTAATGGCCTATAGAATATATGTGTATGTATAACTGAGTCATTTTGCTGTACACCAGAAACCCACACAAATTATAAATGAACTATACACCAATAAAGTTTTTTAAAAAATCAAAAAGAGAAAAAAAGGAAAGAGCTAATGAATAGGGAGCAAATCAATTAACTGGAGGTTGTCACAAGGTCTAGTATACAAGTCAACATCATTTTTATTCACTAACAAGTCCCAGCTCCTAGAATAGTGCCTGGCACAGAGTAACTGTAATATATTGTGTTTGTTAAATAAATGATCATGGCAGAGCAGATGATCTGCTAGTAAGGAAGATAGAATAATTGGAGGTTGTGGTCAGAGTTGATGTTTGAAAAGGTGATGGAGGAGGTGAAGCATTATGGATAATGCCTTGTATGTCTGACATGCACATGCAATAGGAAACTGGTTTGGGGACTTTTATGGGAAATAAGTATTTTTCAAAAAAAATTTAAATAGTTATTTCTCTACAAATGGGTGAATTGACATTTCCCAAATAATTATCATTTAAAGCCACTGAAACCATCAGGGGTTTTAATTCTACTTCATATGGGCAGAATAAATGAACAAAATACTAGTAGGAATGATCTTCCCTTCCAAATTAGCCTAGTCTAGTTCTTAAAGCCAGAAGCTCAGAGTACCTCTCATGATTTCTATTTTATTCTGTTTATCATAGGTGTGGACAATTTTAGGTTTACAATACTGTATCACCTTTCTAAAGTATATTGATCTTTTGGTAGGCTTTGAAACACCTCTTTTTTTTTTTTTTTTTTTTTGCTTTTAGTATACAACTGAAACAGTGTCAGACTTTATTTTCTGGGGGGCTCCAAAATCACTGCAGATGGTGATTGCAGCCATGAAATTAAAAGACGCTTACTCCTTGGAAGGAAAGTTATGACCAACCTAGATAGCATATTAAAAAGCAGAGATATTACTTTGCCAACAAAGGTCCGTCCAGTCAAGGCTATGGTTTTTCCAGTGGTCATGTGTGGATGTGCGAGTTGGACTGTGAAGAAAGCTGAGCACCGAAGAATTGATGCTTTTGAACATGGAGAAGACTCTTGAAAGTCCCTTGGACTGGAGGAGATCCAACCAGTCCATCCTAAAGGAGATCAGTCCTGGGTGTTCATTGGAAGGACTGATGCTGAAGCTGAAACTCCAGTACTTTGGCCACCTCATGAGAAGAGTTGACTCATTGGAAAAGACCCTGATGATGGGAGGGATTGGGGGCAGGAGGGAAAGGGGACAACAGAGGATGAGATGGCTGGATGGCATCACTGACTCGATGGACATGAGTTTGAGTGAACTCCAGGAGTTGGTGATGGACAGGGAGGCCTGGCATGCTGTGATTCATGGGGTTGCAAAGAGTCGGACACCTGAGCGACTGAACTGAACTGAACTGAAAGTCTCATTAAAAATAGACTATTTGTAAAGATTTACAGACAGAATGGCAGTGGTCTAAGTTTTAAACAATGCCAGTCTTTTCCATTTAGCTAAATGCATCAAAGAAGTATTTTGATTTTGATGATTCATGTCTTTTTCAGATAGCTTGCATTAGTTCTTACCCTATTTCTCTCCCACATCCCACTGTGTAATTACTTGTTCAAAGTAGATATTTAATAAATCTGTACTGACTTGTCTTTAATTATGTAATAAGTTGTTCCCTGAAATACTCTTCTCTCTACTTCTTTCCCTGGTAAATTTCTCTTATGATCCAGCTCAAATATCATCTCTGAAATTATCCCCCATTCTTACAGGCAAATAATCAGGTCTCTGCCTTTAGAGTATTTCTTTTTTCTATCATATCATCATTATTAGAAGGTATAGCTATTTCTAATCCTTGCCTTTTATCTACCAAGGAGCAGAGCAGGAACTTTAATTTATTCATCTTAGGGTCTCCATACCTTATAGGTGCCTACTGTGTATAAAGTGTTCCAGGTTTGTCTGGCAAATAGTATGACAGTGAGGAGACTTATTCTACAAGCACACTGTTGGCTTATGTTGGAAAATCCTGCCCTCTAAAGGGTTTTGCCTCTTTAAAATTTTCCTGAAGTTAGGATATTGCTGTTAGGTGAGTGATAATTAGTTGGTAATGGCTCTGTAATCCAACCAATGGATGGGAAAAGTTAGCCTTTTCGCCTATACCAACCTTTTTTCTTTTCTCTTTTTCAGAAAAATTTATGCAGTTTTTAAAAGTTAGAACTTCTTTTAATTAAGCATACAACATAGTTGATTTTCAATATATATTTATTAAAAGTACAAGTATCCCCCAGGATGTTAACTCTGACCATTCTTAAGGTGGTGGCATTTTTATTTTTTAACTTTTTGCTCTAGATGTAATTTTTTTTCATTCTTTGAATTTTCTATTTCATGATCTATTTTAGGAAAAAATTCCATTTTTTAAAAGATATGGTACATGATGGAAACATTTAAGAGAAGCAAATGCTTTGGTACAGTTTGGAACCAGGTAGCTGGTTCAAACGGAGAAGGCAATGGCACCCCACTCCAGTACTCTTGCCTGGAAAAGATGGATGGAGGAGTCTGGTGGGCTGCAGTCCATGGGGTCACTAAGAGTCGGACACGACTGAGCGACTTCACTTTCTCTTTTCACTTTCATGCATTGGAGAAGGAAATGGCAACCCACTCCAGTGTTCTTGCCTGGAGAATCCCAGGGACGGGGGAGCCTGGTGGGCTGCCATCTATGGGGTCGCACAGAGTCGGACACGACTGAAGTGACTTAGCAGCAGCAGCAGCAGCTGGTTCAAAATGGACCAGTCCGTACTCTGGTAACAAATCTCAGTGGCTTAGGAAAGCAAAAGTATATTTGCTGCTGGCAGACTGGAGTTCTTCTACATACAATATTGCACATCCAGTCCACCTACATTTCAAAGTGGTTTCCAAAGTTGCTGCATCCAGAGTAGGGGGAGATGGAAGAAATCAGCCAGTTCTCACCTGCCTTATCACAAGTTGTTTGCCAGAGCCAAACAGAGTCACATGGCCCCAAGCTTACTGCAGAGTAGAGTGGAAAATGCAGGGGAGCGCATAGAATACAGTGTGTGCTGAGCATCAGTTGTCTCTGTTAACATGACTACAACTCGTTTCATTTTACAGTTACTGTAATGAATGTATGTTGGATCCAGACTGCGGTTTCTGTTATCAGATGAATAAATCAACCGTCATCGACTCTTCCTGTGTTCCAGTTAATAAAGCGTCCACAAATGAGGCAGCCTGGGGCAGGTATGTTGCTCACTACATACCATAAGAATATACAATAAAATTTCAGCTTGAGACTTATTTTTAAACTTACAGAATGACTGCACTTACACACTCTACTTCTTTTAAATTGGTCTTCTTTTAAAGAATCTTTGTTCTTTACAATACTTTGCAACATATTCTGATGAGAGTGGGTAGAAATATTCCAACTGTATGCTTCACAAACTTAGCAAATAAACTCAAGCCTAGACTTCAGGAAATCCAAATTCCAGACCCAACTCTGTTCTAATAAGTTACAGGAGTCTGGACCTTGAGGCAAGTATCGCTAAATATTGCCAAGGTAGTTTCTCCCACTGGGTATTTTTTAATTATACCAATAATTTCCAAACTCTAAAACGTAAGTGAAAGACATAAAATTGTGAAGTCACAGTGAATTACTATCATTTTAAATTCTTTAATTCATATTGTACGTTTCTGGAAGTCAGAGAAATTAAACAAAATAAGGATAAAGCTGGTAATTATGGACATGTATGAGGAACTGTGAATCTTTCTCTTTATGACAGATCCCATTTGTTTAGAGTAGGCACATAAATGAGACATTTGTGTAGAACAAATATCCCATATTTATGAGCTAACATTCATATTCATGGATACAGAAACATGTAAATATTATTTGACATGGCTTTTGCATTTTAAATTCTCAAAAAAAGATTACCATGCTCTCATGCTGTCTGCCTCCTAATACTGGGGAAGGCAATGAAATCTGTAATAAAGTGCTTATATCTCCTAGGAGCCAGAAAGCATAATGTATCATTATTAATAATTATGCTGTTCTCATTAATCATTTTATTATGGAATTATTCCAAAGTAATAGTAGTAAATTATATGATATTGAGTGAAAATCCAGATCATATTTTAAATACACTGATTAAAAAGAAATATGTAAAAGAAATACAATTATTACTTAAAATGAAAACTTGAAAGAGCTTCTTTTAAAAACATCTAGTGTATGCCTTTCATTAGTCAAGATTTATTAGGAAGTTAATTGATTAATTATTTCTGAATGTAATACTTTATAGTTTTAATCCTTTTGATTTTTTTCAATAGAAGAAGCCTAAAAGTTTCTAGTCAAGAATTATGAACAGTTTGAATTATGAACAGTTTCAAACTGTTTGTAGTTTCCTGTACTTCATAGAATTCATTTAAAAACTTATGGGGACACTAAAATTATGTTTATCTCTTTCTCACGAGAAGGTCTATAGGTCGGTGGTCTCAAAATAAGAGTTTTATTCTTTTTGCAACTAACAAACTTTACAACTTTTTAATAGAAATGTGTATTATCTCTTTTATTTACACGTATTTTAGATTTTATTTATATTTTTGTACCATTATTCCTGGGCTACACCCACTACTAGAGAAAAGTGAAAATAGATAATAACCAAGTAGGAAAAATACAAAGAACTAAACAAAATATACAGGAAACTTTTATGCTTGTGGAATATTATTAATAGAATAATAACCTAAAAATCTTTACCTCCCACCTTAGAAAGAAAACAGATTTTCTCACTCTTCTCTGTGCTGAGTAGCAATCTTCCTCTTAGCTTGGTCACCATGCTGGGTTACCTCAATCTATCCTACAAAGAAAACAAAAAATGCAGGATGTGTTTATCACGAAAAATTCCTACAACAGATTCTCCAGTTGTAGATAAAATAGCATTCATTATAATTTTGTTTATTTTGTTGATAGGTTTTATGCAATTACCTAGAATGGAATTTTCAGGGGAAAATCTACCTTTACCTTGGATTCCTATTCAAGATACACTATTTATAGATGTTTTGGGAACAAGTATTGAGGCAATGCGATGACATAATCACGGATCTCTGTTGTTGGAGTTGCCAAGTCATGTCTGATGCTTTGCGATCCCATGGACTGCAGCACACCAGAGTTTGCTCAGACTCATGTCCATTGTGTCAATGATGCCATCAAACCATCTTATCCTCTGCTTCCCCCTTCTCCTGTTGTCTTCAATCTTTCCCAGCATCAGGGTCTTTTCCAGTGAGTCAGCTCTTCACATCAGGTGGCCAAAGTATTGGAATTCTCAGTTCACGTACTTCAAGACTTCACATACTTCAAGACTAGCTTGAAGGATTTTGAGCATTACCTTGCTAGCATGTGAAATGAGCACAACTTTACAGTAATTTGAACATTCTTTGGCATTACCCTTCTTTGGGGATGGAATGAAAACGCTTTTTCCAGTCCTATGGCCACTGCTGAGTTTTCCAAATTTGCTGGCATACTGAGTGCAGCACTTTAATAGCAACATCTTTTAGGATTTGAAATAGCTCAGTTGGAATCCCATCACCTCCACTAGCTTTGTTGTGGTAATCCTTATAAGGCCCATTTGATTTCACACTCCAGGTTGTCTGGCTAAGTGAGTAACCAAACCATCATGGTTATCCGAGTCATTAAGACCTTTTTTGAATAGTTCTTTTGTGTATTCTTGCCACCTCTTCTTAATCCTTTCTGCTGCTGTTAGATCCTTGCCTTTTCTGTCCTTTATTGTACCCATCCTTGCAAGAAATATTCCCTTGTTATCTTCAATTTTCTTGAAGGGATCTCTTTTCTTTCCCATTCTGTTGTTTTCCTCTGTTTCTTTGCATTATTCACATAAGAAGGCTTCTTGCATATTTTTTTCTTGGGGATGGTTTTGGTCACTGCCTTCTGTACAATGTTACAAACCTCCATCCATAGTTGTTCTGTTTTTTCATAGTTTTTCTGGTAGGCATTCTGTCTACCAGATCTAATCCCTGGAATCTATTCATCATCTCCGCTGTATAATCATAAGGGATTTGATTTAGGTCATACCTGAATTGCCTAATGGTTTTCCCTACTTTCTTCAGTTTAAGCCTGAATTTTGCAATAAGGAGCTCATCATCTGAGCCACAGTCAGCTCCAGGTCTTGTTTTTGCTGACTGTATAGAGCTTCTCCATCTTCAGCTGCAAAGAATCTCTAGCTGTAGCTGTTTCCTGAAAAACACCAGATAAAAGGGTAATACCATTTGTGATAAAGAGTATGCTGATTTTTATCTCAACATAATGAAAAGCATTTGTCCTTATAATTAACTACAATTAATTTGAAATGAAACTTTGTCAATCAGTATGCTTTTCCATGTGAGTGTATGTGCTCAGTTGCTTCAGTCTTGTCCAAGTCTTTGCCACCCTATGAACTGTATGTAGCCTGACAGGTTCCTCTTTGCATGAGATTCTCTAAGAAAGAATACTGGCATGAGTTGCCAGGCCCTCCTCTAGGGGATCTTCCCAACTCAGGGATTGAACCCACATCTCCTGCATCTCCTCATTGCAGATGGATTCTTTACCACTGAGCCACCGGGAAAGCCTGTTATATTTTAATCAAAAAGTTTTTTGTTTATCCCTGTTCTCCAAAAAAGATATACAAATGACAAAGCTCATGAAAAACTGTTCAGCAGCACTAATTATTAGGGAAATGCAAGTCAAAACTACAATGAAGTATTATCTCAGATGCCTTAGGATAAAAAAAAAATAACAAAGAAAAATAAAACAATAATTGTTGAGGAAGATGTGGAAAAATTGGAAACTGTATGCACTGTAGATAGGAATATAACATGGTGCAGCCACTACGGAAAACAGTGTGGCGGTTTTTACATAATTTTAAGATAGAATTATGTCATCTAATAATTCCATTTTGGGTATGCATCCAAAAGCATTGAAAATAAGGTCTTGAAGTTTTATTTGAATAACATAAAAAACAGCAGCATTGTTCACAATAGCCAGAAGTTGGAAGCGACTCAAATGCTACTTGACAGACAAATGGATAAGCAAACTGTATATACATACAATTATACATATTTAAAGAAAAGAAATTCTGGCTACTACAACATGAATGAGCCTTGAATACAAGATGATGAGTGAAATGAGCAAATATCGTATGATTCCATTAACATGAGGTACCTAGAGTACTCAGGTTTATAGAGGAAGAATGAAGAATAGTAGTTGCCACAAGCAGAGGGAAGAAGGAAATAGGGAGTTGTTGTTTAATGGTTATGGGGTTTCAGTTTTGGAAAATGGAATGAGGTTTGGAGATTGCTTACACAATAAGGTGAATATACTTACTGCTGAACTATGCAGTTTAAAATGATTAAAAATTTAAATGGTTAATTAAGATAGTAAATTTTGTGTATTGTGTATTTTATAATTAAAAACTTTTAAAAAGGAAAACCCATGTTAAAATCATTTAACATACTCCTAGAAAATTCAGTACACTGAACTAATAGAAAATCTTTCCTCCTGCCCATCATCCTCTGCATCTCCCACATGCATCCCACACAGAGGCAAATATAGGTTTAATTCACAGCTGAACTTGAGAGAAATGCCCAAATGCTACCAGTGAGAGTGAGAGCAGCAAAAGCCCATGTGGAAACCCAACAGCATACAAGAATATCGGAACAGAAGGCAGTCTAAAAGGTGAGAGGCTAGTGTTTTAGGTGCTAAGAAGGCAAAACTCCAAGTCTTACCTCTAGAACTATGATGGGCCACCTAGGCTCTGAAACAGAGACAAGAAAATTTGTTGGACTGTGCTGGGCAAAACTCTCCGTGACCCACTTGGGACCCTGAGTTGAAACAGTGTCACACATGAGAAAGCAAACCAGAAGCCTTTACCATAGGGAAATTTGGCTTCTAATTTCATACTGCCCTTGTGAAGGGGAGCCATCAGTTGAGAAACATGAATAGTAAAAAATCAAAATGTGGGTCCCAAACTGGAGACATCCATAAAGCTATCTTAGCAAACATGCAGTTATCAGAACCCAGGACATATGAGACTTCCATCGAAAGCAAATATGAGATAGCAGTAAAAAATTTTAAACTATATCAATTTATGAAAAAAAGCTACCACGTGTGACAGACAGAAGAATGAACACAAAAAGAACCTTATGTTACCAAAAAAATTTAAGAGACTTTAAAATAATGTTTAAAAGAAAAAAAAAACAGGATATAGTATAATTTTTTCAATTATACTGAAAGTTGCACACTTATAATTTACACCACATATATGTATTTGTGTATGTATGTGTCTGTAGGAGAGGGGAATGGCAACCCACTCCAGTACTCTTGCCTGGAAAATCCCATGGACGGAGGAGCCTGGTAGGCTGCAGTCCATGGGGTTGCTCAGAGTCAGACATGACTGAGCGACTTCAGTTTCCCTTTTCACTTTAATGCATTGGAGAAGGAAATGACAACCCACTCCAGTATTCTTGCCTGGAGAATCTCATGGACAGAGGAGCCTGACAGGTTACAGTCCATGGGATCGCAAGAATCGGACACGACTTAGCGACTAAACCACCTAAACCACCTAAACCACCACCAACAGATAAGTACATTAGAATACTTTCTATTTATTTGTCTATGTCTATTCATCCACCTCCTTTTCTCCTGGCTTTCTATACACAAAAATATAAATAATCTATTCTGGAACTTCAAACATCCTGATTCTTTAAAAGTATTGCTAATTAGGGGTACTTTCTTAATGTGCTGATTCAGTGTTTGTTTCCTATAATATAACATGTTCGCTCTGTAATTAGATACATCAAAATAGCTAGCTAGATCCTTATTTGGCAATTCATTGTTCTAACTTGTGCTGATTCCTGGTTTACTGTATCCATTCAGCAGATATTTTTCTCAAAGCTGCACTCTGATACAACACCCAGCCTGTTTTCCCAGCCACCCACCTCTCTTCCATATAGAATTCTAGCCAGTCAAAACCCCCTGCTATCACCCTAATATCCATTATGATTTCCCATCTCTTTGCCTTTCCTCATTCTGTGTGTTCTGCCTAGGATTTATCCTCCTCTCTCTTTTGAATCTCTGCCTCTGACTTCTACGGATTATTTTTTGCCCAGATCAGATATCACCTTTTTTCTTTGCAGTCTCTTTGATTAGCCCCTGAGAACAATGCTTATTATATCCCCTGTTTTCCTCTAGCACTTAACTGTCTAACATATGATAATTATATTGTGTTATATGATAGTGATTTGAGTTTGGATGTATCTTTTCTCTTAGATGATAAATTCCAGTGTTCATATCCTGCACTATTTTAAATCCCTCAGTGCCTTACCAGACAATTCAGTCAATAATTATTTTTTAAAAAATGGAAAAAGCTGCCATCACCAGAAATTATGTAAGGGTTTGAAAGTTCCAAATGAGAGGATACAATGTTCCCATCATTTTATTTTAGTGATATTGTCTACATTCTTACTTATTTCCAAGAAAGGAAACCTCTAAAGGAAAATGGGAATGATATGGTTTTAATAAACAATGTTAAATGTTTACATGGTACTCATGAAAACACTCAGAAAGTTATAAAAAATAAAAATCATGTACTCCTGATATGCATACTATGCATTACTTGTAGTCATACTACATGAAAAAATACCTTTTTTTGAATTGGAGGGTAATTGCTTTACAATGTTGTATTTGTTTCTGCCATGCAGCAGCACAAATCAGCTGTACATAATCAGCTATACATAAATCCCCTCCATCTTCTGCCTTCCTCCCACCCACACAACTCACCCTCTAAGTCATCACAGAGCACCAGGCTGAACTCCCTGCATTATATAGCAACTTCCCATAAGCTATTTTACACATGGTAAAGTATGTATTTGATAATTATTGGAAGAAATATTTAGCATATTTCCTTGAAACATTCATTGGTATACTGCTGCTGCTAAGTCACGTCAGTCATGTCCGACACTGTGCGACCCCATAGACGGCAGCCCACCAGGCTCCTCTGTCCCTGGGATTCTCCAGGCAAGAACACTGGAGTAGGTTGCCATTTCCTTCTCCAATGCCTCATTGGTATACTAGGGAAGCAATATTTCTACGGTGACAATATATAATGTTGACAGTATGGAAGTAGACCAAATAGCAAAAGGAAGTTTCCTCTTTATCACATTTGTGTTTTAATCTGTAAAGACATTTATAAGTTTTACCTTTAGAAACAGGCATTTATTTTATCATTAACAAAATATGTTGTTGTTGTTTAGTCACTAAGTCATGACCAACTCTTTGTGACCCCATGGACACACTAGGCTCTCCTGTCCTCCACTATCTCCTGGAGTTCGCCCAAATTCATGTCCATTAAGTCAGTGATGTTATCTGACCAACTGCTGCCCCCTTCTCATTTTGCATCCAGTCTTTCCTAGCCTCAGGGTCTCTTCCAATGAGTTGGCTCTTCGCATCAGTTGGCCAAAGGTTTGGAACTTCACCTTCAGCATCAGTCCTTCCATTGAATATTCAGGGTAGATTTCCTTCGTATTCACTGGTTTGATCTCCTTACTGTCCAAGGGACTCTCAAGAGTCTTCTCCAGCACCACAGTTCAAAGGCATCAATTCTTTTTCACTCAGCCTTCTTTACGGTCCAGCTCTCACAATCATACATGACTACTAGAAAAATCATAGCTTTGGCTATTCATACCTTTGTGAGCAAAGTGATATCTGTGCTTTTTAATATGGTGTCTAGGTTTATCATAGTTTTCCTTCCAAGGAGCAAGTATCTTTTAATTTCACGGCTGCAGGCACTGTCTGCAGTGTTTTTGGAACCCAAGAAAAGAAAATCTGTCACTGCTTCTGCTTTTTTCCCTTCTGTTTGCCATAAAGTGATGGGACTGGATACCTTGATCTTAGTTTTTTAATGTTGAGTTTCAAGCCATTCTTTTCACTCTTCTCTTTTACTCTCAAGAGGCTCTTCAGTTGCTCTTCACTTTCTGCCATTAGAGTGATATCACCTGCATTTCTGACATTGTTGATATTTCTAGATTCCAGCTTGTGATTCATCCAACCTGGCATTTCAGATGATGTCCTCTGCAAAGAAGTTAAACAAGTAGGGTGGCAATATGCAGGTTTGATGTACTCCCTTCCCAATTTGGAACCAGTCCATTGTTCCATGTCCAGTACTAACTGTTGCTTCTTGACCCACATACAGGTTTCTCAGGAAACTAGTAAGGTGGTCTGGTACTCCCATCTCTTAAAGAGTTTTCCACAATTTGTTGTGATCCACACAGTCAAAGACTTCTGTGTAGTCAATGAAGCAGAAGTAGATGTTTTTCCTGGAACTCGCTTTATGTATCTGATCCAACAGATGGTGGCAGTTTGATCTCTCTCTCTCTGTCTTTTCTAAACTCAACTATACATCTGGAAGTTCTCGGTTCACATACTGCTAAAGCCTAGCTTGAAGGATTTTGAGTTTTACCAAACTGGCATATGAAATGAGCGCAATTGTGTGGTAGTTCGAACATTCTTTGTCATTGCCCTTTTTTGGGATTGGAATGAAAACTGACTTTTCTAGTCCTATGGCCACTACTGAATTTTCCAAATATGCTGGCATATTGAGTGCAGCACTTTTAACAGCTTCATATTTTAGGATTTTAAATGGCTCAGCTGGAATGCCACCACTTCCAATACCTTTGTTCACAGCAATGCTTCTCACCGCCCACTTTACTTCACACTTCAGAATGTCCAGTCTGTGGTAAGTGACCACATCATCGTGGTTATCTGGGTCATTAAAACCTTTTGGAATAGTCTTCTATATCTTCTTACCACTTCTTAATTTCTTCTGCTTCTGTTAGATCCTTACTCTTTTTGTCCTTTATAGGAAAAACAATAGATTGGGAAGGACTAGAGATCTCTTCAAGAAAATTGGAGATATCAGGGGAATATTTCATGCAAGGATGGGCCCAATAAAGGATAGAAACAAGCTATATCAGTATCTTATGTACAAGATTGGTATTTGTATTAGTTATTTATATTTAAAAGGATTTAAAATATTCACACTGTGCTCCTAAACTAATAACAATATAGTTCAATATTAATCTTTCCTAGCATTTATTTTGCATCAAGAGAAGTAACAAAAAATATAATATAGAATTCTTTAGTCAATTTTGGTTTTTATAATTTTTAATTTTTTTATTGATTTATAATCTTTAAGGTGTATAGCAAAGTGATTCAATTATATGTATATATACACACATACATATATTATTTTTCGGATTCTTTTCTATTTTAAGTTATTGCAAGATATGTAATATGTTCCCTGTGCTGTACAATAGGTCTTATTGTTTATAGTAGTCTGTATCTGTTAATCTCAGATTCCATAGTTATCCCTCCAACTCCTTTCCCTTTTGGTACCCATAGTTTGTTTTCTACATATGCATGTCTCTTTCTGTTTTTTATTTAAACTTTTTATTCTGTATTGAGGTATAGCTGATTAACAAAGTGATATTTTCAGGTGAACAACAAAGGGACTCAGCCATATATGTACATGTATCCATTCTCCCCCAAACTCTCCTATACAACTCTGCCACATTGAGCCACTATCTCTTTTCCCCATCCTTCTCGCAGCAACTATAAGTTCATTCTCTAAGTCTGTGAGTCTGTTTCTGTTTTGAAAATAAGTTCATTTGTATCACTCTTTTAGATTTCACATAAAGGTGATATTGTATGATATTTGTCTTTGTCTGACATAGCTCACTTAGTATGGTAGTCTCTGTGGCCACCCATATTGCTGCAAATGGAATTATTTCATTCTTTTTTCATGGCTGAGTAACATTCCATTGTGTGTATACACCATATCTTCTTTATCCATTCATCTGTTAGTGGCCATTTAGGTTGCTTCCAGTATTGGCTATTGTGACTAGTGCTGCTATGAACATTGAGGTGCACTTATCTTCTTGAATTTGCATTTCTGCAGATGTATGCCCAGGAGTGGGAGCATTATATTATATGGTAACTCTATTTTTAATTTTTTAAACAACCTCCATACTGTTCTGCATAATGTTTGCAGTTTGTATTCCCACCAGGAGTGTAGGAAGGTTACCTTCTCTCCACACCCTCACCAACATTTATTATTTGTAGATTTTTAATGATGGCTATTCTGACTAGTGTGAAGTGATACCTCATTGTGGTTTGGTTTGTATTTCTCAAATAATTAGAAATGTTGAGCATATTTTCATGTGCCTGTTACCCATCTGTATGTTTTCTTTGCAGAAATGTCTGTTTAAGTCTTCTGCTCATTTTTTGTTTGGGTTGCTTGTTTTTGTGTTATAGAGCTATGTGAGCTGTTTGTGTATTTTTTAAATTAATCCTTCATCAGTTGCATCATTTGCAAATATTTTCTCCCAGTACATAGATTATCTTTTAGTTTTATTTGTGGTTTCCTTTACTGTGCAAAAGCTTTTAGGTTTAATTAGATCCCATTTGTTTACTTTTGTTTATTGTTTTCCCTTTACTCTAGGAGACAGAGCCAAAGAAAATATTCCTGCACTTTATGTCAAACAGTGTCCTGCCTTTGTTTTCCTCTAGGAGTTTAAAAGTATCTGGTCTTAGATTTAGGTCTTTAATCTATTTTGAGTTTATTTTGGTATACAGTGTTAGAGAATGTTCTAATTTCATTCTTTAAATGTAGCTGTGCATTTTTCCCAGCACCACTTATTGAAGAGATTTTGTTTTCTCCAGTGTGTATTCTTGCTTCATTTGTTGGACATTAATTGACCTTAAGTGCATGGATTTATATCTGTGCTTTCTATACTGTTCCATTGATCTTCGTGTCTGTTTTTGTGCCAGTGCCATGCTATTTTGAGGACTGTAGCTTTGTAGTATAGTCTGAAGTCAGAGAGCTTGATTCATCCAGCCCCATTCTTCTTTCTGAAGATTGCTTTAACTTTGGTATCTTTTGTGTTTCCATACAAATTTAAAATTTTTTTCTCCTTTTCAGTGAATAATGCCATTGAAAATTTAGTTTGGATTGCAGTAGATCTCTAGATTGCCTTAGGCAGTATGGCTATTTTAACAATATTCATTCATCCAATCCAAGAATAGAAATATGCCTACTCAGTTGCTCCAGTTATGTCTGACTCTTTACAACCCTGTGGACTACAGCCCACCAGGCTCCTCTGTGCACAGGATTCTTCAGGCAAGAATACTGAAAGAGCTTGCCATGCTATCCTCCAGGGGTTCTTCCCAACCCAGGGATTGAATGCAAATCTCCTGTATCTCCTGCATTGGCAGGAGCATTCTTTACCTACTGGGCCACCTGGGAAGCCCCAGAAATATGTATAGAAATATACATATATAAATATATAGTATATAGAAATGTGCCATATTGTATATTAATTTTGTACCCTAAAACTTTATCTAATTTATTGATGAGCTCTGGTTGTTTCCTGCTGCCACCTTTAGAATTTTCTATGTATAATATGTATAATATCATGTGTAATCTATCTATAATATCATGCCATCTGCAGATAGTGACAGTTTTACATCTCCCTTTTCAACTTGAATTCCTTTTATTTACTTTTTTCTTCTCTGATTGCTGTGCCTAAGAGTTCTAAAACTATGTGAGAGTTGACATCTTTGTCTTGTTCCTGTCCTTAGAGTGAATGCTTTCACCTCTTCACCACTGACTGTGATGTTAACTGTGGGTTTATCGTACATGGCCTTTTTTTATGTTGAGATATATTCCCTATATTTTATGCCCAATTCCTAGAGAGTTTTTGCCATCAAGGGATGTTGAATTTTATGAAAATCTTTTTATGCATATAGTAAAATGATCATATGGTTTTTATTCATTTTATTACTGTGGTGTATCACATTGACTGATTTGTGGATATTGCAAAGTACTTTAATCCCTGGGATAAATCCCACTTGATCATGGTATATGATCCTTTTAATATGTTGGTATCTTAGGGCTTCCTTGGTAGCTCAGCTCGTAAAGAATCTGCTTACAATGCAGGAGACCTAAGTTCAATTCCTGGGTCAGGGAGATCTACTAGAGAAGGGATAGGTTACCCACTCCAGTATTCTTGAGCTTCCCTTGTGGCTCAGCTGGTAAAGAATCCTCCTGCAAGGAGGGGGACCTGGGTTCGATTCCTGGGTTGGGAAGATCCCCTGGAGAAGGGAATAGCTACCCACACCAGCATTCTGGCCTGAAGAATTCCATGTACTATATAGTCCATGGGGTTGCAAAGAGTCGGATACAACTGAGTGACTTTCACTTTCATGTTAGGTTTGTTAGCATTTTGTTGAGGATTTTTGCATCTAGGTTCATATGTGATATTGGCCTATAATTTTTTTTGTGTGTGTGATATCTTTGTCTGGCTTTGTTATCAGAGTAATGACAGCCTCACAGTTTTCCTCTTTAAGCTACATTTTTTTAATGCTTTTGCTTGAATAATAGTTGTTATCTAGATTAATCCGTTTAAGATCTGTAGCTCTATACTGTATGTTCTAAGTTTTATCTATCCATAAATAATTTCAGAGATTGTATGCCTCTTGGTTCTTCTCATGTCCAGAAGCTAAGACTCTCCTGGTCTTAGTGCCTATCTATATTACAGATTCTGATGCTATTTATGTTGCAAAGTGTGCAAATCAGAAAAGAACAAACATTTGTGAATAACTTACCTCCCTCCTCAAGAGGCAGGTCAGGTGGTCTGGTATTCCCATCTCTTTCAGAATTTCCCACAGTTTATTGTGATCCACACAGTCAAAGGCTTTGGCATAGTCAATAAAGCAGTCCATTCTGAAGGAGATCAGCCCTGGGATTTCTTTGGAAGGAATGATGCTAAAGCTGAAACTCCAGTACTTTGCCCACCTCATGTGAAGAGTTGACTCATTGGAAAAGACTCTGATGCTGGGAGGGATTGGGGGCAAGAGGAGAAGGGGACGTCAGAGGATGAGATGGCTGGATGGCATCACTGACTTGATGGACATGAGTCTCAGTGAACTCCGGGAGTTGGTGTTGGACAGGGAAGCCTGGCGTGCTGCGATTCATGGGGTTGCAAAGAGTCGGACATGACTGAGTGACTGATCTGATCTGATCTGATCTATCTCCCTCCTCAGTGTTAGTCTGTCTGATTTCTTGGTTGACATTTAATTATAATAAACACAATTTAACACTTTCATATAAGAAAGTAGTAATGTTCATAATGTTTTGACTATCCTTCATCTGAGGCCAAAACCTTCCATTTCTAGTCACTTCCTTTACCTTCTTCATTTTTAGAAATTATTCTTCAGTTTGTATTATCTGAAAAGTAGTCTGTGAGTTTTTTTCTCACTGTAGAAAACTGTAGGACTTTTTATATGAGGAATTGCATGTGCTTTGGTCACAGTTTCAGAGAGCCTTATTTAGATTTGACTTTTGTAGATGTATTTTCATAGATGTGTTAATCATATTGGTAATCACACTGATGCTGGGACAGATTAAAGGCAGGAAGAGAAGGGGACAACAAAGGATGATTGGTTGGATGACATCCGGGAGATGGTGAAGGACAGGGAAGCCTGGCATGCTGCAGTCCAGGGGATCACAAAAAAATCAGACACAACTGAGCGACTAAACAGAATGATTTTAGGCAAATGATTTTATATAATACTTAGATAGGGCATGATATTATACTGTATATAGAGATATAATTCTCCTTAAAATACATTAAGAAGAAAATCAGTTATCATTATTTTTTAATATTTATCTATTTATTTGGCTGTAGCAGTTTTAGTCATGTCACAGAATCTTCGCTCTTCATTGCAGCATGCAAAATCTTTAGTTGCAGCATGCAAACACTTAGTTGTGACAGGGATCTAGTTCTCTGATCAGGGGTCAAACCCAGGCCCCTGCATTGGGAGCACAGACTCTGGGCCACGAGGGAAGTTCCAGTTGACATAACTTACCATGCCATGATTTTAACACTTGGAAGGAAACCTTATCTAACTGGAAATTAATACCATTGTGTTTTTTCATGATAAGTGTGTTTGAATGTATTATTGTTAAAAATGCCTGCTGTACTGTCTCAGTAAGGATTAGATGTCCATGGCGCATTCAGTCTTATCCACATGACTTGCTCTAGCCAAGGAAATGGAAGTGGAACCAATCTGTGTCACTTCTAAACTAAAACTTTAAGAGAAAGGATTGGCCATATCCTCTTTTCCCTCTGCAGTAAAGTTGGCAGTGTCCCAGAATAGAAGGTGTTCCATTAGCTTTGGTCCCAGAGTAGAGACAAGGTGGAGCAGAATCGCAACTGACCTCAGGTGGACCAGTAGCATGAGCAGCAAATTAGCCTAGTTTATGGCACTTGATTTTGGGGTTCTTTTGTCATCTCCATATAACCTACTCACTTCTGACTGATAAAGCAAGATGAACTGTTCTCCCCTGTGCATGTGGCATGAAATTTACTTACATTATAAAAGGAAGCTCATTTTTAAAAACTATTAAATAATAGTACAGAGAAAAGTTGGCTTAAAATTCAACATTTGAGAAACTAAGTTCATGGCATCCGGTCCCATCATTTCATGGCAAATAGATGGGGAAACAATGAAAACAGTGACATACTTTATTTTCTTGGGCTCCAGAATCACTGCAGATGGTGACTGCAGTGATGAAATTAAAAGACTCTTACTCCTTAGAAGAAAAGCTATGACCAACCTAGACAGCATATTAAAAAGCAGAGACATTACTTTGCCAACAAAAGGTCCATCTAGTCAAAGCAATGAGTGTGAGAATTGGACTATAAAGAAAGCTGAACACCAAAGAATTGATGCTTTTGAACTGTGGTGTTGGAGAAGACTCTTGAGAGTCCCTTGGACTGCAAGGAGATCAAACCAGTCAACCTTAAAGGAAATCAGTCCTGCATATTCATTGGAAGAAATGATGCTGAAGCTGAAACTCCAATACTTTGGCCACCTGATGGGAAGAACTGACTCATTAGAAAAGACCCTGATGCTGGTAAAGATTGAAGGCAGGAGGAGAAGGGGATGACAGAGGATAAGATGGTTGGATGGCATCACCAACTCAATGGACAAGAGTTTGAGCAGGCTCTGGGAGTTGGTGATGAACAGGGAAACGTGGCGTGCTGCAGTCCATGGGATCACAAAGAATCAGACATGATTGAGTGACAGCACTGAATAGGAAAAAGAAAGATGTGGTGGTTAACAAATGCCTTAACTTTGAAGAATATTGCCATATGTGGTAGGAACTGCTAGGTTTACAAAATGTGAACGGCTTTCACTTTAGAAGGCAAAATTCTCATAGAAAAAAGAGGGAAATTTTTTTAAATGAACAGGTAGAAGGTAAGGCAAGGCATTTGGAAATTTATTAGTATAAGGGATACATGGAAGGATGGCATCTGTGCTTTAAAATGTTGTTATATATTTTAATAAAGACATTTAAAGGGAAGACTACATACCTTACTATGATATAGAAAGAATAATAGCATTAGAAATCCAAATACTCTCAGGAAGTTTCTTGCTAGACAGCAGGTGTGAACTGAAATCCAGATATTGAAATTAAAGAGCTGCTGCCTCTATACACATCATTTAGTATTCAAGTCCTGCCTACTTTCATGATTTCAGCGCTAGCTTCAGAAAAACAAAAGCAAAAACAAAATTGCTTTTCCATCAGATATTTTCTGCATTTGCAACTTCTACAGTTGTACAGTAACAACTGCATGTTTTATCCCTTGGATTTTGCGCAGACATTCATGAATTAGTACCAATCAGAATTCTGTTTCAAAATAAGCCCACCATGGCAACCTGGAAACTGAGAGCAAAATTCTCTGTCACTGTGGTTTCTGGGAAGAATTACTTATAACCCTGTCCACTGTATCATCACTTGTCATTTCTTATGATAAGTGCTGCCCTATTTCATTTAATAATTTAGTTTTAAAATAAATAGTTGCAAAGTATTAACCAACTTTATTTTCCTTTCAAAGGCAAAATATGCCCTAGAACCCTCTAAGAAAAAATTTTTTCCTTTTTGTTGTTATTTATTTGTTTGATATATGAGTTATGCTGGAATGATTGGAAAGTTATGAATGTAAAAACTCATATATATTAGCATTTTTATGTCTAATTATTGGTAGATTGGATTTTCATAACAATTTAAATTCTATTCATGTTCATATGGCATTTGTAGCTGGAAGTACAAAGTAGTTTATTTTTTCTGAAGGTATTTTATAACATTGGAATTTTATATTGTGCTATATGATTTTAAAAATGTACTTCAAAAGACACAGACATTACCTCAAGATTTATAATCTAGAACAGCAACATTTATGCAAGCAGATTTCAAAATTACTGTAAATAAATGAATATTTACAAAGATATGAAAAAAAAATTTTTTATCATGTACACTCCTTAGGATCAAAACCATTTGAGAGAGCAAGTGTGTGAATATATGTTGTAGAATGCACAAATATAGAATGAGTTTAATTAAAAAAAATAATAATAATAACTCTGGCTTTCAAAAATTCAAATAATGGAAGGCTTGATGTTTATGGCGAACTATGAGGTAGATACAAAATACTGACTGTAAAATTTATAAAATTCTGTGTTCCTACCTTAAAATGTTTTAAAATAATGTTGAATTCCCCCATCATGGTGAACTTTCTGTGACTCTTGTTGTTCAGACACTAAGTCACGTCTTGACTTTTCACAACTCCATGGACTGCAGCATGCCAGGTTTCCCTGTCCTTCACTGTCTACTGGAGTTTGCTCAAACTCATGTCTGTTGACTTGGTGATATCATCTAACCATCCCATCCTCTGTTAACCGCTTCTCCACCTGCCTTCAATATTTTCCAGCATCATGGTCTTTTCTAGTGTGTGGGCTCTTTGCTCAGGTGGCCAGAGTATTGGAGTTTCAGCTTCAGCATCAGTCCTTCCAATGAACATGCAGGGTTGATTTACTTTAGGATTGACTATTTTTTTTTCTTCCAAGGAGCAAGTATTTTTTAATTTCATGGCTGCAGTCAACATCTGCAGTGATTTTGGAGCTGAAGAAAAGAGAATCTGCCACTGTTCCCATTTTTTTCCCCATCTGTTTGCCATGAAGTGATGGGACTGGATGCCATGATCTAATTAAGATCATGTTTTTCTATGACATAGTTGAGGAAAATGTCTCTGAGCTATAAACCCAGTAATCATTAATTTGTTTTATGAGTTTTAAGCCCCATGAAAATATGCCATATATTATTCTCTTTCTCAACTTTATTGAGGTATGATTGACAAATGAAATTTTTTTATATTTAGGTTGTATTATGCAATATAATTTTCTTAAGGTATATAACATAGTGATGTATATATTGTTAAATGCCTACCAGCATCAAGTTAATTTTGACATCCAGCACTTCACATAATTACCATTTATATCTTTGTATGTGGTGAGAACATTTAAGATTTACTCTCTAAGCAAATTTCAAATATAAAATTCAGTATTATTACTGTAATCACCATGGTATACATTAGATCCTCAGAACTTACTACTTGTTTAATTGAAAGTTTATGCCCTTTGACCAACATCTGCCTATTTCTTCCATCCTCCAGACTCTGACAACAAGTAGTCTACTCTGGTTCTATGAGCTTGACTTTTTTAGATTCTACATACAAGTGAGATCATACAGTATTTGTCTTTCTGTGTCTGATTTATGTTACTTAGCATAAAACTCTCCTCATTCATCCATATAGTCACAAATAACAGGATAATTCTCTTTTATACTTGAATAATATTCCAGTGTGTCGTGTTTGTGTAAACATATACATATTTAAGACCATGTTTTCTTTGTCTGTACATCCATGGTGGGACAGTTAAGTTGTTTCCATATCTTGGCTTTTGTGATAAACACTGCAATGAATGCTCTTTTGATGAACAATCTTATTAAAGAATATTTCATTGAAAACTTAAAAAATATGATGTGTGATACGCAGAAACCTATTTGTTAAAACACTTGAATATCCAAACTTTTGAAGCATCAGGGCAGAAAACTATAGTTCAGATAACTATACTGATTTTGGTTTTGTGGGTGCATGCTGATTCATTGAAAACTGCTGAGTACATGAAAAATCATCTCATTTGTTTTAGCATTGAGCTCTTAGGAAGTAGTTGAATATACAGAACTATTGTTTGTTTTTCAGTCACCAAATCATGTCTGACTCTTTGAGATTCCATGAATTGCACCATGCCAGGCTTCCCAGTCCCTCAACATCTCCTAGAGTATGCTCTGACCCATGTCCGTTGAGTGGGTGATGCCATCCAGCCATCCCATCCTTTATACCCTCTTCTCCTTATGCCTTCAGTCTTTCCCAGCATCAGGGTCTTTTCCAGTGAGTCAGTTCTTTGCATCAGGTGGCCAAACTATAGGAACTTCAGCTTCAGCATCAATCTTTTCAATGAATATTAAGGACTGATTTCCTTTAGAAATCAGAAAATTAAACCAGGAGACTGGTTTGATCTCATTGCAGTCCAAGGGACTCTCAAGAGTTTTTCTAGCACCACATTTCAAAAGCATCAATTCTTCAGCATGCAGATTTCTTTATGGTTCAACGCTCACATTTATACATGATTACTAGAAAAATCATAGCTTTGAATATACAGACCTTTGTCAGCAAAGTCATGTCTCTGCTTTTTAACATGCTATGTTTGCCATAGCTTTTCTTCCAAGGACCAAGCATCTTTTAATTTCATGACTAAACTCACCATCTGCAGTGATTTTGGAGCCCAAGAGTAAACTATTCGCTGTTTCTAAGTTTCCCCATCTATTTGCAGTGAAGTGATGAGACCAGATACCATAATTTTGGTTTTATAATGTTAAGTTTTAACCAAGCTTTTTCACTCTCCTCTCTCAATTTCACCAAGAGGTTCTTTAGTTTCTCTTTGCTTTCTGCCATAAAGGTGGTGTCATCTGCATATCTGAGGTTTTCATATTGATATTTCTCCTGGCAGTCTTGATTCCAGCTTGTACTTCATCCAGCCCAGCATTTTGCATGATGTACTTTACATATAAGTTAAATAAGCAGGGTGACAATATACAGCCTTGACATACTCCATTCCCAAGTTGGAACCAGTCCATTATTACATGTCCAGTTCTAACTGTTGTTTCTTGACCTGCATACAGATTTCTCAGGAGGCATGTAGGGTGCCTCTTGGTATTCCTGTCACTTTAAGAATTTTCCAGTTTGTTGTGATCCACAGAGTCAAAGGCTTTGGCAAAGTCAATAAAGCAGAAGTAGATATTTTTCTGCATTTCTCTTACTTTTTCTGTGATCCAGCACCACATTGGCAATCTGATCTCTGGTTCCTCTGCCTTTTCTAAATCCAGATTGAACATCTAGAAGTTTACGGTTCATGTACTGTTGAAGTCTCATTTGGAAAATTTTATTAGTGTATGTTCAATTCAGTTCAGTACAGTTGCTCAGTCGTGTCTGACTCTTTGCGACCCCATAGACTGCAGCATGCCAGGCCTTCCTGTCCATCACCAACTCCCAGAGTTTACTCAAACTTAAGTCCATTGAGTCGGTGATGCCATCCAACCATCTCATCCCCTGTCGTCCTCTTCTCCTGCCTTCAGTCTTTCCCAGCATCGGGATCTTTTCAAATGAGTCACTTGTTCACATCAAGTGGCCAAAGTATTGGAGTTTCAGCTTCAGCATCATTCCTTCCAATGAGTATTCAGGACTGATTTGCTTTAGAATGGACTGGTTGGATCTCCTTGCAGTCCAAGGGACTCTCAAGAGTCTTCTCCAACACCACAGTTCAAAAGCATCAATTCTTCTGCACTCAGCTTTCTTTATAGTCCAACTCTCACATCCGTGCATGACTACTGGAAAAACCATAGCTTTGACTAGACATACATTTGTTGGCAAAGTAATGTCTCTGCTTTTTAATATGCTGTCTGGGTTGGTCATAACTTTTCTTCCAAGGACCAAGCATCTTTTAATTTCATGGCTGCAGTCACCATCTGCAGTGACTTTGGAGCCCCAAAAATAAAGTCTCTCACTGCTTCAATTGTTTCTCCATCTATTTGCCATGATCTTAATTTTCTGAATGTTGAGTTTTAAGCTAACTTTTTCACTTTCCTCTTTCAATTTCATCAAGAGGCTTTATGATGTTCTTCTTCACTTAGTTCTTCTTCACTTTCTGCCATAAGGGTGATGTCATCTACATATTTGAGGTAATTGATATTTCTCCCAGCAGTATTGATTCCAGCTGGTGATTCATCCAGCCCAGCATTTCACATGATGTACTCTGCATATAAGTTAAATAAGCAGGGTGACAATATACAGCCTATTTAGAACCAGTCTGTTGTTCTATGTCCAGTTCTAACTATTGCTTCCTGACCTGCATACAGATTTCCTAGGAGGCAGGTCAGGTGGTCTCGTATTCCCATCTCAGAATTTTCCAGTTTGTTGTGATCACTGTATATTGAACATTCTTTGGGATTAGAATGAAACTGAACTTTTCCAGTCTTGTGGCCACTGCTGAGTTTTCCCAATGAGCTGCCATGTCGACTGCAGCTGTTTAACAGCATCATATTTTAGGATTTAAAATAGCTCATCTGGAATTCCATCACCTCCACTAGCTTTTTCGTAGTGATGCTTCCTAAGTCCTACTTTACTTCTCATTCCAGGATGTCTGGCTCTAGGTGATTGATTACTCCTTCATGGTTATCTGGTTAATTACACCTTTTTGTATAGTTCTTCTGTGTATTCTTGCCATCTCTTCCTAATATCTTCTGCTTCTGTTAGGTCCATACCATTTCTGTCCTTTATTGTGCCCATCTTTGCATGAAATGTTCTCTTGGTATCTCTCATTTTCTTAAAGAGATGTGTAGTCATTCCCCATTCTATTGTTTCCTTTATTTTTTTTGCACAGATTACTTTGGAGGGCTTTCTTATCTCTCCTTGCTATTCTTTAGAAATATGCATTCAGATGGATATATCTTTCCTATTCTTCTTTGCCTATTGCTTCTCTTCTTTTCTCAGCTATTTATAAGGCCTCCTCAGACAACCATTTCTTTTTCTTGGGGTTGATTTTGATCACCACCTACTGTACAATGTCATGAACCACCATCCATAGTTCTTCAGGCACTCTTGTCTATCAAATCTAATCCCTTGAATCTATCAGATCTAATCCCTATTTGTCACTTCCACTCTATAATTGTTAGGGTTTGTTTTAGGTCATACCTGAATGGTCTAGTGGTTTTCCTTACTTTCTTAATTTAAGTCTGAACTTGGCCATAAGGAGTGCATGGTCTGAGCCACAGTAAGCTCCTGGTCTTATTTTGGCTGACTGTATAGAACTCCATCTTCGGCTGCAAAGAATATAATCAATCTGATATGGGTATTGACCATCTGGTGATGCCCATGTGTAGAGTCATCTCTTGTGTTGTTAGAAGAGGTTGCTTGCTATGACCCATGTGTTCTCTTGGCAAAACTCTGTTAGCCTTTGCCTTGCTTCATTTTGTACTCCAAGGCCAAACTTGCCTGTTACTCCAGGTATCTCTTGACTTCCTACTTTTGTATTCCAGTCCGCTATGATGAAAAAGACATCTTTCTTTGGTGTTAGTTCTAGAAGGTCTGTAGGTCTTCATAGAACCTTTCAGCTTCAGCTTCTTCAGCATTAGTGGTTGGGGCACAGACTTGGACTACTGTGGTATCAAATGATTTCCTTGGAAATGAACATAGACCATTCTGTCATTTTTGAGATTGCACCCAAGAACTGAATTTTGGACTCTTCCATTGACTATGAAGGCTATTCCATTTTTTCTAAAGGATTCTTGTGCACAGTAGTAGATATCATGGTTATCTGAATTAAATTCACTGATTCTGATCCATTTTAGTTCACTGATCTCTAAAATTTCAATGTTCACTCTTGCCATCTTCTGTTTGACCACTTCCAATTTACCTGATTCAATTACCTAACATTCCAGGTTTGTATGCTATGTTGTTCTTTGTAGCATCGGACTTTACTTCATCACCACTCATATCCACAACTGGGTGTTGTTTTTACTTTGTCTCCATCACTTCATTCTTTCTGGAGTTATTTCTCTACTCTTCTCCAGTAGCATATTCGTCACCTACCAACCTGGGAAGTTCATCTTTCATTGTCATATCTTTTTGCCTTGCATACTGTTTATGGGTTTCTCAAGCCAAGAATACTGAAGTGGTTTGCCATTGCCTTCTCCAGTGGACCACATTTTGTCAGAACTCTCCACCATGACCCATCCATCTTGGTTGGCCCTACACGGCATGGCTCATAGTTGCATTGACTTAGACAAGGCTGAGATCCATGTGATCAGTTTGGTTAGTTTTCTGTGATTGTGGTTTTCATTCTTACTGCTCTCTAAGGATAAGGATAAGAGGCTTGTGGAAGCCTCCTGATGGGAAGAACTGGCTTTGGGGGAATCTGGGTCTTGTTCTGATGGACAGGGCCATGCTCAGCATAATTTTCTGTTGATGGGTGGGTCTGTGTTCACTACCTGTTGTTTGGCCTAAGGCCAAGCAATGGGAGGGGTATGGTAATGGCAACCTCCTTCAAAAGGGCTTATGCCAGCACCGTTGTATTCAGTGCCCCTACCGTGTGGCAGGCCACTGTCACCCAGGCCTCCACTGAAGATTCTTGGACACTCAAAGGCAAGTCTTGATCAGTCTCATGTCGGGTCACTGCTTCTTTCTCCTGGGTCCTGGTGCCCACAGGTTTGTTTGTGCCCTCCAAGAGTCTATTTCCCCAGTCCTGTGGAAGTTCTATAATCAAATCCCATTGGCCTCCAAAATCAAATTCCCAGGGGGTTCTTAGTCCCTTTACTGTATCCCCAGGTTAGGAAATCTGGTGTGGGTCCTAGAACTTTCATAACAGTGTGAGAACTTTTTTGTTATAATTATTCTTGAGTTTGTGGGTCATTTACCTGGTTCACTGTATGGTGGGACTAGTAGCAACCTCCTCCAAGACAACTTACGTCACACTCCCTGCCTCCCGGGTCTGCTGCAGCCAGAACCCCTGTCCCCACAGAAAGCCACCGCTGACCCGTCTGTCTGCAAGAGACACTCAGACACTCAAAGGCAGATTTGGCTCAGTCTCTGTGTGGTACCTGGTGACTAAGATGGTAACGAATCTGCCTAGGTTCCACCCCTAGGTTGGGAAGATCTCCTGAAGAAGGAAATGGCTATCCACTCCAGTATTCTTGCCTGAAGAATTCCATGGACAGAGATGTCTGATATCTTGGAAGCAGTGAACATTTAGCAAATAATTCTTGATAATAGTGTTACAATTTTGCTCCTTTAGATAAAAATTAAGAAGGAAATAGTCTATGTCTTTTACAGTTAAACCAAGAAACATATTTAGTGCTGCTGCTTATTTAAGCTTGAGAATTTCTATGTGTTTATTTCTGGAACTCAGGGAATAGTCTGTGTCTGTTACCGAGACAGTCTGTTAAGGCAGCTCAGGAAACAGTCTATCTGTTACAGAGCTTACCCAAGAATCTAAAATGTGTAGAGAAAACAAACAGAAGTTTATCAACATCTGTATATAGATAGATAGGTAGATGTTAATGTAAGAAGCTCAGGAATGAGTAGCTCAAAGAGGTGGCTTAGAATTCAGGCTTATGTAGCATTTTCAACAAAGGACAATAAATTTTAGAAAAGTCACAAGAGAAAAGCAAATACCTTGAGTCTCTAGAGGTGGCAAACTATAGGAAGGCAAATAAATGGGAAGCGAATGGGAGATCAAGGCTTGTTGGTAAATTTTGTCACATAGGTTCCTCTAGTGCCAACTCCAGGCTGATAAGGGTCTACTGTTGTGCACATGATTAACGTTTGTCCTTCTTGGTAGAGAGAGGAGGAGGGATATATTTCTAAATTTATTTCCTGTTTTTAGGAAAATAAGGGAAAGGCAGAATGGAAAATGGCAACCCACTTCAGTATTTTTACCTGGGAAATCCCATGGTCAGAGGAGCCTGGAAGGCTCCCTGACTGCAGTCCATGAAGTCACAAGAGTCTAACACGACTTAGTGACTAAACCACCACCACAGCTTTTGCTGTTTCTTAATTGCCTTTAGATCAAAACAATTTTTATATTAAAAAGGCTATTTTGGCATGACATATTTTTGTTTCCTTGATTTGGTATAATAAAGGGAGATCACACACCTTAGGGATATCATTTGGGTCAGAGGAGCAGCCCAGGGAAGCTCAGTGGCAGAATACGAATGCAGGAAGTAAATTAGAAAGCATGAGGTGAAGATAAAGAGCTGGAAAATGTTATCATAAAGATATCCAAATTGGAAGGGCAAAGTAGATAAGTATCTGGAGAAATAGAATGAAGATAAAACAGTGCAAACATAGACAAGTTCCAGGAAGGCATCTCAGGAAACACAGTGAACATACTCAGCCTTTCCTGTGGTTAAGTTTTTTCTCATCTGCAAATCTCTCTTATCTGGGCAAGGAACTGCCTTTGAAGTAAGCAGAATTGCTCTGGTGTTGGAAAAGTCTCATAAAATTAACAGCTTTGAATTTTTCTTACAGGTTTAATGTTTTGCAGCTATATATTAGGGCTTCCTTGGTGGCTCAGTCTGTAAACAATCTGCCTGCAATGAAAGAGACCCGGTTTGATTCCTGAGTCAGAAATATTACCTTGAGGAGGGCATGGCAACCCACTCCAGTATTTTTGCCTGGAGAAACTCCATGGACAGAGGAACCTGGCAGGCTACAGTCCATAGTGTCACAAAGAGTTGGACACGACTGAGCCAGTAAGCACCGCACAGCACAGCACAGTAGTATATATTAATATATTGTGTGTGTTGTGTGTGTTAGTTGCTCAGTCATGTCCAACTCTGAAACCCCGTGGATTGTAGCCCACCGGGCTCCTGTGCCCATGGGATTTTCCAGGCAAGAATACTAGAGTGGGTTGCCATTTCCTTCTCCAGGGGATTTTCCCAACCCAGGTATTGAACCTAGGTTCTCCTGCATTGCAGGCAGATTCTTTACTGTCTGAGCCACCAGGGAAGTCATTAATACATTGGGTATAGATATTTCTTAAATATATATTTAACATATAAAAAAACTAAAGATAAAATACTATGTATAAAATCAGATATTATTATCTACTTTGTACAAATAACTTTATGAATGTAGATGAAGAGTAGTATACCTTTGTTTCATTGAACTGCTTTGCAATCATCAGTTTCTTTTCTCAACTGGTTTCTATCAATTCTTCATGTCTTATAGTGCAACCATTTCATTTCAGGCAAGGAACTGTTTTCTGCTTTAGATGAGGAGGTGATATAAATTACTGAGAGCCTAAATTTGTAGAATATGTAATCCACAACTGGGAGCTGTTAGAGCCCTTCTAAAATTGAAATAGGAGTGGAGCTTATCACACTGTGAATTTACTTGTGATTTGTAACAGCAGTGTTACCTTGACTGATGATCTTCTTCATCCCACCCCACATATACACACCACTCCTAAAATGAGTGACATAAAACTGGTTGTGAATTAATCTGAATCTTTGGAAAGACACTTTCTAGCCCTTGTGAATTGGAGTACTCCTGAGTGAGATGTTCAAAGAAGTTAGTATTTTCCCAGTACCATTCATTCTTCTTTATCTCTCAGCTCAAAGAATTGAATGAGGTATTCTGCGCGTGCTGTTTTATAAAGAAAAGTCACTCACTACCTACATATTCTTTTCCCCTCATTCAAGAAGTTTGTGACTTTTGGCATTCTAAAATTGTGAATGACCCAAAACACAGTGGAATAATAATATACTTGCCCAAGAGAAATGATCAGGCACACCTCATGTATTTGATATAAAACAAGTTCAGACCATCTGATCCTCTATACCTTATTTTTTTATTAAATTCTTTCAAACTCTTAACAGTAATAATATTCAGAGTTCTGAATTCAATAAAGCATTGCTTATCACCAACTTACCCCTAAGAGTTAAGTAGAATAAAAATGAATGGATAGAGGTTCTGACAGCATAGCCCATAGAGACGTAGGGAAGGACAGGTTTGTTTGTTTTCTTTTTAACCTAGTGTTTTTTTTAATTTATATGAATTTTCCTTTATATTCTAAAATATAGCATGTTCAGCTTAGTATTATAACTGTTATTACTTATCCATTAATTTTTCTAAACAACCCGGCCTACCATCTCATACTTTATCCCATCATTTAAAAAAGGAAAATCTTTGTTCTTTGGAAATATGCTTTTATTCTGTAGAACATGTGGTAATTTCAGAAGCATACAATAAAAAACATAGACCCATCCTGGAAACAAACACTCAGTTCACTAAAATTTTAAGAGGAATAGGCAAACTCTAGTGAAACTATTTCAGGCTTTTTCATTAGAATACCCGTGCCTCATTGATTTAAATGCTATAGTTAGAATTTTGTCAACACTGGATCTACAGTATAGCTAACTGAATAATACTTGAACATCTAATTGAATTTCTTGAACAAAAATATTGCTCTGAACAAAAAAGAAAATATTTTGTAAGCCTCTGGATTTATAATATTACCAATTGATTTGAAATGTAAACACTGAAAGTTTATTTTACGTCTCCAGTTTTTTTGGCTACATTTATTTTATATGTGGCTGTCTTACAGAGTGATATAATTTATCAACTAGTTCATTATTTTTTCCAGACTGGAAATATGGGAAGTTATTTCATTATAGCTAGCATATAATAAGATACTTTCCCCCTATTATTTCAAAGCACCCTGTTCTCAGCCACTTAAATATTACTGCTCTCCAATACTTTATCTATAACCTACAATTATTTGTTTATGTTGCATTATGGTTATTTATATACCTGTTTTCCTCTAACTATCATCAAACTGGAAATTTCTCAGGGGCAGAGTTGAGATAATATTGTTCTATCTGCCAGACATTTTGCGTGGCACATAAGAATCTCTCAGTATGTGTGACTATTGTTGAAAGTATAGTAATAAAATGAGAGTGCTCCAGCCACCAGTCCTCTAGGTGTTTTGACAAAGAATCTGCCAATTTCATTCTTCTGGATGATTTTGTGTCATATGGACAAGGCCAGACTTTTTTGAGAAACTTAGAGTAGAAACGTCAGTAGTTAGCAATAAAGGTCATGATATCATCATATCCACTATAGCTCA
This sequence comes from Bos javanicus, assembly GCF_032452875.1. Lineage (NCBI taxonomy): Eukaryota > Metazoa > Chordata > Mammalia > Artiodactyla > Bovidae > Bos > Bos javanicus. The sequence continues at coordinate 41,738,369 of NC_083872.1, forward strand.
CAGGATTCTAAGCCTTATTCTATTTCCTCTTTTTCTATTTCTGACTCATAGTTGAGTATATGGGATTTTGGATTTTTTTTCAAAGATCTAAAATCAGTTTCTCTCTGGTATAACAGAAAGAAAGAACAATATGGAGTCAGAAGACTGATTTTTGTCTATACTCAGTAACTAACCACAGTATGCCCTTGGGTCATTTTACTGTCTTTCATCAATTTGCTTATTGTTAAAAGGAAAGGAACGATTTTACTCGCCATGCAGAATCATTGAAAAATCAAATGAAAATATGTGTAAAAAGAATATATACACTTGATTAAAAAGACCTAATTATAAATCTCATTTCCACAATCTATAGATAACTTCTATAATCTGAGCTAACTTCCTGATTTTACTGTGTAAACTGGAATTGCATACCTATTTGTCAAATATAAAATTTTAAATTTTCTTTCTTAAGCATGAAAGTATTTTGAGGTAAAAAGAGTTATTTTCCCTATAAATGCATTTTTAAGTTTATGAGAACTTTTGTCAATTCATTTTCACTAAATCTTACACAATTATGCTTAGAATTATCAGAATTTTTATTAAATTCCTTTGGTGAGTATGTTATTTGATGACATAATAATATCAGTTCAAGCCTTCTTGCATTTTTCTCAAAGTAATAGATGTTCCACTTTACCCTCTATTTGTAAAAAGTTTAAGCTGGTAAAAAAAAAAAGTACACTGAAGAAATTATAAATAATTCATTAAATGCTATTGATAAGTGTATTCCTCATAAACAGTCAACTGCTCTCTCTACGTGTAGCTCATTTTCTTGAGTGGTAAAGTAATGACACTCAAACTCCAGTAGTACAATCTACCCCAGAATGACTGGTTAATTTTTTGAAGTCTTGTCCCTACTCTTCACATTTTACATTAATTTAGCCCCTACTTGTCATAAAGAAATAAACAATATTGTGCGGGCAAAATTTAAGAGAATATTCATGAGCAGTTTTCCTCCTCTTGAAAGAAGTGATTATGTCCTTACACCATTTGGCAATATAATATTGGTGAAGCAATAGGAAATCACTCATACTGGAATTTGTCCAAAGTTGAAATTTTAAAATATGGAGTTACCTAAGATTTGTCAGGGTAGGTATAAGAGAATTTCCAAGATTGACATTCTTCAGTATAAAATGGAAACCCCAGTTCAAAAATGTATACAGTGTAAGAGCTCTGTTTAATTAAAATTTCAAATTAAATCTTTTAAATTATTATTTTTAATTTTAAATCAAATGGAAGTAGTGGTGAAATTCAGAGATGGTGGTAGTAGCAGCAATGTTTTTAAATCTCCCTGAACTCTTTCATTCCTACTATCTGAATAAAAGCAAACAATTGAAAGGAATGAATGACCTTATTTGAATCTTGATTCAAACAAACTGAAAAAAAAAAAAAAAATCTTTTAACAATTCAACCAGAGAAATCTGAACAGTGATTGGCTATTTAATGATATTAAGAAATTCTTAATTTTTTAGATGCAATAATTAAGATACATATTGAAATAGTTACAGTTGAAATATAGATACTGCAGATTTGGTTCCAGATCATTGCAGTAAAGCAAATATCACAATAAAGAGAGTCACACAATTTTTTTTTCTCAGTGCATATATACATTATGTTTGCACTATACTGCAGTCTATTAAATATGCAGTAGCATTATGTCTAGAAAACAATGTAATTATCTTAATTTTAAAAGCACTTTATTGCTGGAAAATGTTAACCATCATTTGATAAGACAGAGTTGCTACAATCCTTCAATTTCTAAAAAATTAAGTATCTGTGAAGCACAATAAAAGGAGATGTGCCAGTAATATTATCTGGAATTTGCCTATAAATAATCTGAGAGAGACGAGAATTAATGAGTGTGTAGATTAGGGGGGATTTAGGAGGAGAGACTGCACCACACTGCTTATGGGATCTTAGTTCCCCACGTAGGGATTGAACCTTGGCCTTTGGCAATAAGGCTATGGAGTCCTAACCACTGGACCTCCAGGGTAATTTCCCAATGGGTGTTTAGATGAAACAGAATTGTCTTTGCATTTATAGTTGTTGAAGATCTTTATTATGGATATATCAGGTTAATAATACTCGTCTTTTGAGTACATATGAGCATATTTGTAGTAAAAGAAAAAGTTAATGTTATATCAAAATAACTTGATTTTAGTTTAGATCAATGACTAAAAATTAAAATACAAAATGATAGTTAAGCAAATAGAAGTGATGAAGTGGAATATGAAAATATATGTAGTTAAGGCAACAGAAATCATTAAAAAAGAAGAGAAAAATAACAAAGTTCAGATAAGAGAAACACAAGACAAACAGATGGTAGATTTAAACCAATTGTATTAATAAACTACTTTAACTGTAAATGATCTAGAAACTCCAAATGAAAATGAGAAACTGTCCAAGTAGATTTGGCTAACAAACACATGAAAAGATGCTCAACAACACTCATTATCAGAGAAATGCAAATCAAAACCACAATGAGGTACCATCTCGTGCCTGTCAGAACAGCTGCCATCAAAAAGTCTACAAACAATAAGTACTGGAGAGGGTGTGGAGAAAAGGGAACTTTCTTACACTGTTGGTGGGAATGCAAACTAGTACAACCACTATAGAGAACAGTGTGGAGATTCCTTAAAAAACTGGAAATAGAACTGCCTTATGATCCAGCAATACATACCAAGAAAACCGGACATACACACCAAGAAAACCGAAATTGAAAGAGACACGTATACCCCAGTGTTCATTGCAGCATTGTTTACAATAGCTAGGACATGGAAGCAACCTAGATGTCCATCAGCAGATGAATGGATAAGAAAGTTGTAGTACATATACACAATGGAGCTATAAAAAAAAAAAAAAAACATGCATATGAGTCAGTTCTAATGAGGTTAATGAAACTGTAGCCTATTTCACAGAATGAAGTAAGGCAGAAAGAAAAACACCAGTATATTACATTATACAGTATAATATACAGTATATTAATGCATATATATAGAATTTAGAAAGATGGCAATGACGAACATATATGCAAGACAGCAAAAGAGACACAGATGTAAATGATATCATTGGACTTTGTGGGAGAAGGCAAGGGTGGGGTGATTTGAGAGAATAGCATTGAAACATGTATATTACCATATGTGAAATAGATGACCAGTCCAAGTTCGATGCATGAAACAGGGTACTGAAAGCCGATGCACTGGGACAACCCAGAGGGATGGGATGGGGAGGGAAATAGAAGGAGTTTCAGGATGAGGAGATACATGTACACCCATGGCTGATTCATCTCAATGTATGTCAAAAACCACCACAATATTGTAAAGTAACTAACTAGCCTCCAGTTAAAATAAATAATTTTTTTAAAGCAGTATTTAACTATTTTCTGTCTAGGGGAGAAAAAGCAATTTAAATATAGAGACATTTATGAACTTAGAAGGGAAGGGATGGGAATAGCATTAGATACAAAGAGACACTTCATAATAATAAAAGGACCAATTCATCAAGAAGACATAAAAATCTTAAATGTATATTTCTCTAATAGCAGAGTTCAAAACTGCATAAAGCAAAAACTAGATCCACAATTATAATTGGAGTTTTTCACCACTCTCTCAGTAGTTTAGAATACAGACAAAAATAATAAAGATGTGGAAGACTTGAACAGTACTGTCCGCCAATGGGACCTAGCCAACTTTATATATAGCAGAATACATACTCTTTTCAATGGAACATTACTAAGGCGTAGTATTCTGAGTTATAAAACAAGTTTCAACAAGTGTTAAATAATTAAGTTCATATAAAGTGCATTCTCAGACCACAAGAAATTTAACTTCAAAATCAATTATAAAAAAAGTTTTCACAAAAATTTTCTGCATATAGGAAATTAAACAACACACTGCCAAGTAACCCATGGTGTAAAGAAGTCATAGGGTAAATTAGAAAATATTTTCAACCCATTAAAAATGGAAAGACATCAAAAATCTTGGGATGCAGCTTAACGCAATGCTTGGGGCAAAAGTATGGTTTGAAGTAATTATATTAGAAATTAAGAAAGATCTAAGATCAATGATCTAAAAATTTCCAATTATGAAGCTAGAAAATGAAGAGCAGATAAAATCCATAGTAAGTAAAAGAAAAGAAAGGATACATAAAAATCAATAAAATAGAAAACAGGAACAATAGATAATACAAATATAATCAAAAGCTATTTTTAAAGAGAGCAATACATTTGATTAAGTTATACCTCAACTCATCAAGGAGTAAAAAAAAGAGTGAACATATACCTCATTAGAATTAAAAGAGAAGACTTAGATGAAGTGGACAAAATCTTAGAAGACACAAATTACCAAAACTGACACACACAAAAATTGAAAACTTAAATCACCTTTTATCTATTTTATTGATTTATCCTCTGAAATCAATCAATATAATTCATCTTACAATAGACTAAAGGTAAAAGTACTTATAATCATCTCAGCATATACAGAAAAAGTTTTTGATAAAATTCAATACCCATTTGTGATTAAAAATATTCTCAAAGGATAGTATTAGAAGAAAGCCTCCTAAAACTGAAAAGATATTTGTGGGAAAACCGTACCACTAACATAATACTTTATGGTGAAAACAGTATTTTTCCTCTAACATTGAGAACAAGGTAAGAATATCTATTCCTACTACTTCTATGAAGAATTTTATTGGAAATCTTAGCTGGTATAATAAGGAAAGAAAAAGCATGCAAGCTGGAAAAGGTGTATTCTATTTTCAGATTATACTATTTTTACACAAGAGCTATTAAAACAAATAAATGAAGTCCAGGTCGGTTCAGTTCAGTCACTCAGTCATGTCCCTTGGAGTGGGAAATGGCAAACCTCTCCAGTATTCTTGCCTGGAAAATTCCGTGGGTTTGCAAAGAGTCAAACATGACTGAGCCACTGAGCATACACACACGTCAGCATCATACAGTGTGAGATGGTTCCTTTGTCTCTCCCCTTCAGTCTACATAACTCAACAAAGGATCACAAAACACCAAGATGCTGGAGAGACCTGTGCATCTGAACATGGGTAGATTGGAACACATAGAGGAGGCAGAACCAGGGAAACAGTGGTGCCCCAATCCTGGTCCTTGGCTGCAATGGAGACACCCATGATCCCAACTCTCCCCACCACTTTCTCCCTCCCATAGTGGTGGTGCCCATGACCCAGGTGACCCCAGACATGGCAGAGGAGCCCCCCATCACCATGCCCTCAGGGGTGACAACAATACCATTAATAGCAGCAGCAGCACCCAAGGTACCAGGAACCCTGGAGGAACTAGCAACAAAGACAAGGGCACAAGGGACACCTCTGGCAGAAGCAGTAGAGGGTGGAAAGTGCTGGTTCTCCAGTGCCTCCAGAAGCAGCCCAGATGAGGGATACCAAAAACGTGTGTTAATGCCACCTACTGAAAAACAAAGGCCTCTAATTATCAGTCTGTTCAATTGTTAAAACCAAAACTTTACAATTCCATTTACCATTGTATCAAAAAGAATAAACTACCTAGGGATAAGCCTGCCTAAGGAGACACATGACCTGTACTTTGAAAACCAGAAGATGCTGATGAAAGAAATTGAAAAAGACACAAACAGATGGAAAGATATATCATGTTTGTGGATTGGAATAATCAATATTGTCAAAATGACTATACTACCCAAGGCAATCTACAGATTCAATGCAATCCCTATCAAAAGAATTTTAGAATTTGCATAGAGACACAAAAGGGCCCAAATAGCCAAAGCAATCTTGAGAAAGAAACATGGAGCTGGAAAAATCAGGCTCCCTGACTTCAGACTATACGACAAAGTTACAATCATCAGAACAGTACAGTACTGGACCAAAAATATAAATATAGATCAATGGAACAGGATAGAAAACCTAGAAATAAACCCATGCACCTATCGTCAGTTAATCGATGACAAAGGAGGAAAGACTACACAACATTGGAAAGACATTCTCTTCAACAAATAGTTCTGGAAAAACTGCACAGCTACATGTAAAAAAAAAAAAAATGAAGTTAGATTATTCTTTAGCATCATACACAAAAATAAGCTCAAAATTGGTTGAAGACCTAAATGTGAGACCAGACACTGTAAAACTCCTAGAGGAAAACGTAGGCAGAACACTTTCTGACATAAACCACAGCAATATCTTTTTCAACCCATCTCCCAGAATAATGGAAATAAAAACAAAAATAAACAAATGGGGCCTACCTAAACTCAAAAGCATTTGCATAGCAAAGGAAACAACAAACAAAACAAAGACAACCCACAGACTGGGGAAAAATATTTGCTCAAATGATGTGACCAACAAGGGACTAGTTCTCAAATTTACAAACAGCTCATGATGCTTAACAGCATTAGAACAACCCAGTCAATAAATGGGCTGAAGACCTAAACAGATATTTCTCCAAAGAAGAAATATAGATGGCCAATAGGCACATGAAAAGATGTTCAACATTGCTCATTATTAGAGAAATACAAGTCAGAACTACAATGATATATCACATCACACCAGTCAGAATGACTATCATCAAAAAATCCACAAACAAGAAATGCTGGAGAGGGTGTGGAAAGAAGGGAACCCTCCTACACTATTGGTGGCGATGTAAATTGGCATAGTCATTATGGAGAACAGTATGGAGGTTCCTTAAAAAACTAAAAATAGAGCTACCATCTGGTCAGATCAGTCACTCAGTCGTGTCCGACTCTTTGCGACCCCATGAATCGCAGCACGCCAGGCCTCCCTGTCCATCATCAGCTCCCGGAGTTCACTCAGACTCATGTCCATCGAGTCAGTGATGCCATCCAGCCATCTCATCCTCTGCCGTCCCCTTCTCCTCTTGCCCCCAATCCCTCCCAACATCAGAATCTTTTCCAATGAGTCAACTCTTCGCATGAGGTGGCCAAAGTACTGGAGTTTCAGCTTTAGCATCATTCCTTCCAAAGAAATCCCAGGGCTGATCTCCTTCAGAATGGACTGGTTGGATCTCCTTGCAGTCCAAGGGACTCTCAAGAGTCTTCTCCAACACCACATTCAAAAGCATCAATTCTTTGGCGCTCAGCCTTCTTCACAGTCCAACTCTCACATCCATACATGACCACAGGAAAAATCATAGCCTTGACTAGATGAACCTTTGTTGGCAAAGCAATGTCTCTGCTTTTGAATATACTATCTAGGTTGGTCATAACTTTCCTTCCAAGGGGTAAGCGTCTTTTAATTTCATGGCTGCAGTCACCATCTGCAGTGCTTTTGGAGCCCAGAAAAATAAAGTCTGACACTGTTTCCACTGTTTCCCCATCTATTTCCCATGAAGTGATGGGACCAGATGCCATGATCTTCGTTTTCTGAATGTTGAGATTTAAGCCAACTTTTTCACTCTCGACTTTGACCTTCATCAAGAGGCTTTTGAGTTCCTCTTCACTTTCTGCCATAAAGGTGTGTCATCTGCATATCTAGGTTATTGATATTTCTCCCGGCAACCTTGATTCCAGTTGTGTTTCTTCCCATCCAGCGTTTCTCATGAGGTACTCTGCATATAAGTTAAATAAACAGGGTGACAATATACAGCCTTGACGTACTCCTTTTCCTATTTGGAACCATTCTGTTGTTCCATGTCCAGTTCTAACTGTTGCTTTCTGACCTGCATACAAATTTCTCAAGAGGCAGATCAGATGGTCTGGTATTCCCATCTTTTTCAGAATTTTCCACAGTTTATTGTGATCCACACAGTCAAAGGCTTTGGCATAGTCAATAAAGCAGAAATAGATGTTTTTCTGGAACTCTCTTGCTTTTTCCATGATTCAGCGGATGTTGGCAATTTGATCTCTGGTTCCTCTGCCTTTTCTAAAACCAGCCTGAACATCAGGAAGTTAATGGTTCACGTATTGCTGAAGCCTGGCTTGGAGAATTTTAAGCATTACTTTACTAGCGTGTGAGATGAGTGCAATTGTGCGGTAGCTACCATATGACCCTGCAATCCCACTCCTGGGCATATATCCAGAGAAAAACATGATCTGAAAGGATATATGCACCCCATTATTCATTACAGCACTGTTTACTATAGCTAAGACATGAAAGCAACCTAAATGTCCATTGATAGAGGAATGGATATAGAAGATGTAGTATATATACAATGGACTATTATTAAGCCATTAAAAAGAATGAAATAATGCCATTTGTAGCAACATGGATGGGCCTAGAGATTGTTAGACTGAGTGATGTAAGTCAGACAGAGAAGGAGAAATTTCATATGACATCCCTTGTATGTGGAATTGAAAAAGAAATTATGCAAATGAACTTACTTACAAAACAGAAAGAGACTCACAGACTTAGAAAACAAACTTATGGGTTCCAGGGGGAAGAATGAGGAGAAAGGATAGTTAGAGCATTTGGGATGGACATGGACACAGTGCTATATTTAAAGTGAATAACCAACAAGGACTTACTGTACAGTGCATGGAACTCTGCTCCATGTTATTGTGGCAACCTGGAAGGGAGGAGAGTTTGGAGAAGAATGGATATGTGTATATGTATGGCTGAGTCCCTTCACTGTTCACCTGAAATTATCATGATATTGTTAATAAGCTATACCCCAATAGAAAATAAAAAGTTTAAAATAAAAAAATCAAGTTCAATTCAGTTCAGTAGCTCAGTCATGTCTGACTCTTTGAAACCCCATGAACCACAGCATGCCAGGCCTCCCTGTCCATCACCAACTCCCGGAGTTTACTCAAACTCATGTCCATTGAGTTGGTGATGCCATCCAACCATCTTATCCTCTGTCATCCCCTTCTCCTCCTGCCCAAAGCTTTGCCTAAAAAGAAAGTTGCTTGCTATTCAATTTGCTATTCAAATATACCAACAGAAGAATGATTCATCTAGCACCATGAAAAACCACAATAACACAGTATCACACACACACACACAGAGAAATAATAATAATAATAAACTTCTGAAACCAAGCTTAAAGACTGGTAAGGTTGGTATCTTAACTAATAAAGAACTCAAAATAGCTATCATGAAGAAACTCAACAAGCTAAAAGAAAACTCATAAAGGCAATTCAGAGTGTTCAGGAATAAAATTAATTATCAAAAGGGATATTTTGCTAGAGATTGAAACTATAATAAAGAACCAAATAGAAATTGTAGAGCTGAAAATTTCACTAACTGAGCTGAAAAATTCTTGCAAAGCATTGGAAATAGTACTGACCATATTGAAGAGAGAATTAGCAACCTTGAAGATAAAAATCTAGAAGTGATTTAAATAGAGAGAGAACTGACTTAAAAAAAAAAAAGAAAAGACACCCTATAATAACTATTGGACACCATTAGAAAAGACAACATAAGGATAATGAGTATCCCAGAAGAAGAAAAAGAAGGTAACAGAATTTATTTGAAAAAGTAATAACTGAGAACTTTCCAAACCCAATGATAGAACTATGTATTCAAATCAACAAAGCTAACATAACACCTAATTATCTAAATACAAAGAGATGTTCTCCAAAATACATTGTCAGTCATAAGGAAAGAATTTTAAAGGCAGCTTTGGCAAAAATGGGCACCATTTAGGCTGATGTCCCAGTAGAGTATCAGTGCATTTCTCAGAAGAAACTCTATAGGCCAAGAGAGAATGAAATGAAGAATGAAAACTGAAAATATTGAAAGATTAAAAAACTTATCAGCCAAGAATATTCCAGTGAAGTTATCATTCAGATATAAAAGAGAAATAAAGTCTTCCCCAAGACAGGCAAAAGCTGAGGGAGCTCATCACCATTAGACCTTCCTTATAAGAAATGTTGAAATGAACCTTTCTACCTGAAATGAAATTGCAAAGATACATAAAACTTGAGTAAGTTGATAAATAGAGTCAGAAAATTACATTTCTATGTCAGAATAGGTTATTAAGCAATTATAGCATAAATGTTGAAAGAAAGCTTTAAAAATGACCTCAATTTGGCAACAAATTTGCAACATAAAAGGGGGTAATTTGTGACAAAAAAAGGGGAAGAAGAAAAGGATGAAACCTGAAGATAAAATTCTATCTTAAGGGAAAAAAAAAAAAGACTATTTATATAAACCTCCTGGTAACCACAAAGCAAAAATGTAGAACAGACATAAAAACATTTAAAAATTTAAAAACATAAAAAATTATGGAGAACCACCAAAGTAAAATAGCAAACAGAACTTCAAGGAAAAATAATCAATGGAGATATTGAGCAACCAGTAAACAAAAGATAAAATGGCAGTTCTAAGTCTGTATCTGTTGGTAATCACCCTAAATGTAAACAGACTGAATTCACCAATCACAGTACACATTATGGCTGGATGGATTAAAAGCAATATCCAACTATACACTTCCCCCAGGAGACTCAGCTCAGCTCTAAGGACAAACATAGGTTAGAAATGAAGTGATACTTCGAGCAGCCAAAAGAAAGCAGGTGTAACCATACTCATATCAGAAAGGAACGACTTTATGCTAAAGAAGGTATTAAGAGACAAGGATGGATATTAAGTCACGATATTTATTAACATATATGTACTTAATATAGGAATGTCAAAATAAATAAAACAGTTATTAACACATCTAGGGTAAAAGCTGGCAGCAGTACAATAATCATGGGGACATTTAACACCCCATTACATCAGTGGAAGAGATTCCTTGGTGGCTCAGATGGTAAAGAGTCTGCCTGTAATGTGGAAGACCTGGGTTCTATCCCTGGGATGGGACGATCTCCTGAAGAAGAAAATGGCAACCCGCTCCAGTATTCTTGCCTGGAAAATCTCATGGACAGAGGAACCTGGCAGGCTACAGTCCATGAGGTTACAAAGAGTCAGACATGACTGAACAACTTCACTTTCACTTTCTTTTCACTTACATCAATGGATAGATAATCCAGAGAGAAAGTCAGCAAAGAATATCAGCCTTAAACATTATTAGGTCAGGTGGACTTAATACATGTATACAGTACATTCCATCCAAGAGCAGCAGAATATACATTCACAAGTACACATGGAACAGTCTCCAAAATAGACCACATGTTAGGGCACAAAACAAGTCTAAGTAAATTTAAGAAGTTTGAAATGATATTAAATGTCTTTTCTGACCACAACAGTAAAAATCTAGAAATCAGCAATAAGAAGAAATGAAGATTTCTCAACACAAATGAAAATATGACATACCAAAATCTGTGGAAGGCAGCAAAAGTGCTGCTTAAAAAAAACTTTTATAGCAATATAGGCCTACCACAATCAATGAGCTAAATATCAAATACACAATCTTAGCTTACGCCTAATGGAACTAGAAAAAGAAGGAATGAATCCCAAAATCAGTAGAAAAGAAAAAAATAATAAAAATCAAAGTGGAAATAAATGAGATGAAGACTGAAAAACCAAAAGATCACTGAACCTAAGAGTTTTAAAATGATAAAATTGACATGCAATAGCTATACTCACAAAGAGAGAAGCCTCAAATAAAATTAGAAATGAAAGAAGCTACAATGGATTCCACAGGGGCAAAAAAAAAAAAAAAAAGGAGGGGGTTATAAGACACTACTATGAACATATTGGACAATCTGGAAGAATGGTTTCATTCTTAGAATCATACAACTTTCCAGGATAGAATTATGGAGAAAGAGAAAATCTGAAGAGAAAAATCATTAGTAAGAAGTTTGAAACAGTAATCAAAAAGCTTCTGGCACTTCCTTGGTGGTGCACTGGCTGAGACTCCATCCTCCCAATGCAGGGGGCCCAGGTTTGATCTCTGGTCAGGGATCTAAGGGGCTTACCTTGTGGCTCAGCTGGTAAAGAATACACTGGCAATGCAGGAGATCTGGTTCGATCCCTGGGTTGGGAAGATCCCCTGGAGAAGGGAAAGGCTACCCACTCCAATATTCTGGCTTGGAGAATTCCATGGACTGTGTAGTTGGATATTGTCTTTTAATTCCATGGGGTTGCAAGGAGTCGGAAGTGACTGAGTGACTTTCACTTTCAGGAGCCTAAGATTCCCCATGCTGTGGCAACAAAGAGCCAACATTCTGCAACTAAGACCCAGTACATCCTACATAAACAATATTGTTTAGAATAATTATGAAAAACATTAATTTTTTAAAACTCCCAAAACATAAAAGTCCAGGTCCAGAAGCATGCACTGATGAATTTTACCAGACAAATTCAAAAAAATTTTAATACCTGTCCTTCTCAAACTCTTCCAAAAAATTGAAGGGGAAGCATACTTCCTAAATCATTCTATAAGGCATATATTACCCTAATACAAAAACAAAACTAGAAAACCCCCAAAAAAAGAAATTAGAAGATAATATATCTTGAACATAGAAGCAAAAACACTCAACAAAATATTGGTAATCAAATAAACATACATTAAGAGGATCATACATGATGATCAAGTGGTATTTATTCCATAGATGCAAGGATGGTTTAACATCTACCAATTAATCAATGTGCTCGACCATATTAACAAACTGAAGGATAAAACTTATATGATGTGATTATCTCAACAGATGCAGAAAAAAATATTAAATAAAATTCAATTTTCATTTATAATAAAAACTTCCAATAAAATGGGTATCAAAGGAATATACCTCAAAATAATAAAGGCCATGCATGACAGACCCACAGCTAACATATTCAATGATGAAAAACTAGAACCTGTCCCTCTCAGGTCAGAAACAAGAATACCCACTCTTTCACTTTTATTCAACATAATGTTGGAAGTTCTAGCCAAAGCATTTAGTCACGGGAAAAAAAAAAAACACAATACATGGCATCCAAATTTGGAAGGAATAAGTAAAATTGTTACTAGATGATTTCAAATGTAGAAAATCCTAGACAACCATAAAAAAAATTAGAAATAATAAAGGAAGTAAAGTTTCAGAGTACAAAATCAATGTACAAAATATTTATTGTGTTTCTATACAATAATAATAAACTAGCAGAAAGGAAAATTAAGGAAATAATCTCATTTTCATTCACAGCAAAAGAAATAAAATTAAATACCTAGTAATAAATAAAATCAAATAGATGAAAGACCTACTGTATACTGAAAGCTGTAGCCCATTGTTGAAAGAAATTGAAGACACAAAGAAATGGAAAGATACCTCATGCTTATGGATTGCAAGAATTAACATTGTTAAAATGTCCATATTACTTAATACAAGCTACATATTCAAAGCAATGCCTATCAAAACCCCAATTATTTTTCACAAATAATAGAATTAAAAATTCAAAATTTGCAACCACAAAAGACCCTGAATAGCCAAACAATCCTGAGAACAAATCTGGAGGTATCATGATCCCTGATTTTAAGGTATACTACATAGCTGTAGTTTTCAGAACAGCATGATAATGTCAGAAAAACAGACATACAGATCAATGGAAGAAAAGTCAGAGCCCAGAAATAAACCCACAAATACACAGACAACTAATTTACAATTTAGTTTTTTTGGGTTGTCTGAGGAGGCCTTACAAATAGCTATGAAAAGAAGGGAAGTGAAAAGCAAAGGAGAAAAGGAAAGATATACCCATTTGAATGCAGAGTTCCAAAGAATAGCAAGGAGAGATAATAAAGCCTTCCTGAGTGATCAACGGAAAAAAAATAGAGGGAAACAATAGAATGGGAAAGACTAGAGGTCTCTTCAAGAAAATTAGAGGTTCAAAGCACGATAGTGGATGCTTGGGGCTGGTGCACTGGGATGACTCAGAGGGATGGTATGGGGAGGGAGGAGGGAGGAGGGTTCAGGATGGGGAACACATGTATACCTGTGGCAGATCCATTTCAATATTTGGCAAAACTAATATAATATTGTAAAGTTTTCAAAAATAAAATTTAAAAAAAGAAAGAAAATTAGAGATACAAAGGGAAGATTTCATGCAAAGATGGGCTCGATAAAGGACAGAAATGGTATGGACCTAACAGAAGCAGAAGATATTAAGAAGAGGTGGCAAGAATACACAGAAGAACTGTACAAAAAAGGTCTTCACAACCCAGATAATCACGATGGTGTGATCACTCACCTAGAGCCAGATATCCTGGAATGTGAAGTCAAGTGGTCCTTAGAAAGCGTCACTACGAACAAAGCTAGTGGAGGTGATGGAATTCCAGTTGAGCTCTTTCAAATCCTGAAAGATGATGCTGTGAAAGTGCTGCACTCAATATGCCAGCAAATTTGGAAAACTCAGCAGTGGCCACAGGACTGGAAAAGGTCCGTTTTCATTCCAATCCCAAAGAAAGGCAATGCCAAAGAATGCTCAAACTACCGCACAATTGCACTCATCTCACACGCTAGTAAAATAATGTTTGAAATTCTCCAAGCTAGGCTTCAGCAATACGTGAACCATGAACTTCCAGATGTTCAAGCTGGTTTTAGAAAAGGCAGAAGAACCAGAGATCAAATTGCTAACATCTGCTGGATCATGGAAAAAACAAGAGAGTTCCAGAAAAACATCTATTTCTGCTTTATTGACTATGCCTAAGCCTTTGACTGTGTGGATCACAATCAACTGTGGAAAATTCTGAAAGAGATGGGAATCCCAGACCACCTGACCTGCCTCTTGAGAAACCTGTATGCAGGTCAGGAAGCAACAGTTACAACTGGACATGAAACAACAGACTGGTTCCAAATAGGAAAAGGAGTACGTCAAGGCTGTATATTGCCACCCTGCTTATTTAACTTCTGTACAGAGTACATCATGAAAAACGCTGGGCTGGAAGAAGCACAAGCTGGAATCAAGATTGCCAGGAGAAATATCAATAACCTCAGATATGCAGATGTACCACCCTTATGGCAGAAAGTGAAGAGGAACTAAAGGGCCTCTTGATCAAAGTGAAAGAGGAGAGTGAGAAAGTTGGCTTAAAGCCCAACATTCAGAAAACGAAGATCATGGCATCTGGTCCCATTACTTAATGGCAAATAGATGGGGAAACAGTGAAAACAGTGATTGACCTTATTTTTCTGGGCTCCAAAATCACTGCAGATAGTGACTGCAGCCATGAAATTAAAAGACGCTTACTCCTTGGAAGGAAAGTTATGACCAACCTAGACGGCATATTAAAAAGCAGAGACATTACTTTGTCAGCAAAGGTCCATCTAGTCAAGGCTATGGTTTTTCCAGTGGTCATGTATGGATGTGAGAGTTGGACTATAAAGAAAGCTGAGGGCCAAAGAATTGATGCTTTTGAACTGTGGTGTTGGAGAAGACTCTTGAGAGTCCCTTGGACTGCAAGGAGATCCAACCAGTCCATCCTAAAGGAGATCAGTCCTGGGTGTTCATTGGTAGGACTGATGCTAAAGCTGAAACTCCAATACTTTGGCCATCTGATGCGAAGAGCTGACTAATTTGAAAAGACCCTCATGCTGGAAATGATTGAGGGCAGGAGAAGAAGGGGACGACAGAGGATGAGATGGCTGGATGGCGTCACCGACTCAATGGACATGCGTTGGGTAGACTCCGGGAGTTGGTGATGGACAGGGAGGCCTGGCATGCTGTGGTTCATGGGGTCGCAAAGAGTCGGACATGACTGAGTGACTGAACTCAACTGAACTGAATTTACAAAAGTAATGACCCATACCATACACTGGAGACAGAAAAGTCTCTTTAATAAATGATGTCAGGGAAGCTGGACAGTCACAAATAATAATGAAAGTAGATGCTGTCATACATGAATGGATAAAACTGGATCAAATGGATTGAATGCATGCATGCTATTTCGCTTCAGTCATGTCTGATTCTTTGTGACCCTATGGACTGTAGCCCACCAGGGTCCTCTGTCCATGGGGATTCTCCAGGCAAGAATACTGGAGTGGGCTACGATGCTCTTCTCCAGGGGATCTTCCCGACCCAGGGATTGAACCCATGTCTCCTATAGCTCCTGCATTGCAGGTGGATCCTTTATCACTGAGCCACCAGTGATTGAATTCTTGAATGTATGGATTGAATTCTTGAATGTATGACCTGAAACCATAAAACTCCTAAAAGAAAACATAAGTAGTACACTTTACATTGATCTTAATAATATCTTTTTGGATACTGGCAAGAGAAAAATTGGAAAAAGTGAAAATAAATTAATGGGACTGCCATCAAACTAAAAAGCTTCTGTACAGCAAAGGACACCATCTCCAAAATTAGTGGAATGGGATATAATCATCAGCCCTTTAGTACTGAGCACACTGTAGTGTATACAGAATTCAATTATAATGTTCATATAAATATTAGATAATGTTGTAAGCCAATTTTACCTTAATTAAGAAAAAAAATCAAAAAGGATCCCATGTCTTCCTTACCCAGTTTCTCTCTGTAATAACATTTTGCATACCTGTACTGCAATATCACTGTCAATAGCTTGCCTATTGACATTATTGCAATCCACCAGTCTTATTCAAGTTTCCCCAGTTTTATTGTATATGTCTGTGTCTTTTATGTCACAGTTGTACACCTGTGTATCCACTAGCACAGATAAGATACAGTTCCATCACAAGGATCCCTGACATTGCTGTTGTAATCACAACCACTTTCCTCCACTCTCCCCCACTCAGACCTCTCCATCCCTTCCATTAACTGCTGACAAACATTATGTTTCCCATTTCAATAATTTTATCATTTAAGAATGTGACCTTTTTTACAACCTATTTTAAAGGTTACATACTTAAAGGTCTTAAATAACCTTTAAGTATGTAACCTTCAAAGACAAGCTTTTTTAATCAGCATAATTCTCTGGAGATTTGTATTGATATATCAATAGTTTGCTCCTTTTTATTGCTGGCTAGTATTGCATAATACTGGCTGTTACACTTTTTAACCATTCACCGATTGAAGGATATCTACGCTATTTCCAGTTTTAAATTCTGAAAAGTTATTTTGAAATATTTTAATTTAATTATTACATGACAAAACTTAAAACAACTAAATTGTTTTCCGTATGTAATTAAACACAAGAGAATTTTCAAATATTACAATGTTAACCATTTGTATACTGTCTAAAGTACCTTTAAGATCTTTTTCCTGAGTTGAACTATAAGGAAATTTACTTGAATTTTATAATATGCAGATAAATGATAAATGTAGTAATCATCCTGTGTCACTTCTAATTGGAGCCTAGGAGAAATATATCTAGTAGTATTTAGGGAAAAGGGATTTTGTTCTAGAAAAAGGTAATTCGTAAGACATCTAGGGTCAGTTCGATATTTCCCATCTAATGAGGTGGATGAAACTGGAGCCTATTATACAGAGTGAAGTAAGCCAGAAGGAAAAACACCAATACAGTATAATAACGCATATATATGGAATTTAGAAAGATGGTAACAATAACTCTGTGTACGAGACAGCAAAAGAGACACTGATATATAGAACAATCTTATGGACTCTAGGGGAGAGGGAGAAGGTGGGAAGATTTGGGAGAATGGCATTGAAACATGTAAAATATCATGTATGAAACGAGATGCCAGTCCAAGTTCAATGCACGATACTGGATGCTTGGGGCTAGTGCACTGGGATGACCCAGAGGGATGGTATGGGGAGGGAGGAGGGTTCAGGATGGGGAACATATGTATACCTGTGGCGGATTCATTTTGATATTTGGCAAAACTAAAACAATTATGTAAAGTTTAAAAGTAAAATAAAATTAAAAAAAAAAAGATTAACTTACAATCTGTTGGGCAATGAAATGGTTCTGACATATCCTTCATTTCATTTTCAAAATGATTGAGAACTTTTGGCCTGATATTTCAACTTCAGAGGTTTCAGGAAAGATCAGGGAAATCAACTCTAAAATACAAATTTCTCAACAATTTTAAATTTGTTTTTGTTTTGAAATTACATTCTTCAGAGTCCTTGTAAAATTGATTTGCATATTCAAATACGAGTGGTCTTGTGGTTTTAAATAATCTGTTCTGCTTTAGCTAAGAGTTTGTTACTTTAAGCTTTCTCAGACAGCAGTCAGTATCAGAAAAAAGGCTGTAAAAATTTCAGGGAACTTGCTGTAGCTAAGAAAGTGTTTAATGAATAACTAGCCGTTAATTGTCTCTTGCTGGTTTATTTAATTACCCATCAGTCCCCAACCTTTTTGACACCAGTGACTGGTTTCATGGAAGACAATTTTTTCACAGACAGAGGGGTGGAGTGGTTCAGGTGATAATTGAGCAATGAGGGAGATAAATGCAGGCCATAATGAAATTGATAGGGAGCAGCATATGAAGCTTCACTCACATGCCTGCCACTTACCTCCTGCTGTGCAGCCCAATTCCTAGCAGGGGTTCGGGGACCCCTACAATTACCCATGAAACTAGATGAATTCTCCCCACAGCTTTCTGCTCTCTGCCTGTGTTTCTAAAATGTCCATTCAGCTATCTTTTCTTTTTTCCATTCAACACACAAAAGTGAAGAAAAGGCCAGGTAACTCTCCTTTCTCTGTCATGTGTCAAAGATCTTGACTGAACTTCCCACTCAGATCCAGTTTCCAAGGTACCTGACTTACTGAGGAAGTGTCACCCCCAACTCCTTTCACATCCCTTTGCCTTTTAATGAACAGGTTGTTTATACAGAATAGATTTTTATTCAGGTATAGGTGATTTACAATATTATATAATTTTTAGGTGTGCTACATAGTGATTCACAATTTTTAAAAATTGTACTCCATTTATAGTCATTATAAAATATTGGCTCTATTCCCTATGCTGTACAGTATATCATTGTAGTTCATTTATTTTATATACAGTTGTTTGCACCTCTTAATTCCCTACTTCATTTTGCCTCTCCCCCTTCTCTCTTCCTACTTGTAATGACTAGTTTCTTCTCTATTATATTTGTCAGTATGTTTCTTTTTTGTTGTGTTCACTGGCTTGTATTATTTTTCAGATTTCACACATAAGTCATGTCATACAGTATTTGACTTTCTCTACCTGACTTATTTCTATGCATAAAGCCATCCCTATTCATCCATGTTATAGCAAACAGCAAATTTTCATTCTTTTTTATGGCTGACTAGTATCCAGTTGTGCATGTATATACCACATCTTCTTTATCCATTTATCTGTTGATGGACACTCAGATTGCTTCCATATGTTGGCTATTGTAAATAATGCTCTTAATAACATTGGGGTTCAGGTATCTTTTCAAGTTAGTGTTTCTGTTTTCTTCAGATTAAGTACCCAGGAGTAGAATTGCTGGATCAAATAGTAGTTCTATTTTTAGGTTTTTGAGGAACTTCCACAGCGCCAAGTTACATTCACATCAGCTGTGTAGAAGGGTTCCCTTTTCTCCACATCATTCCCAACATTTGTTGTTTGTGGTCTTTTTGATGATAGCATTCTGACCGGTATGCGGTGATATCTCACTGGGTTTTTTATTGTGTTTCCCTGATTATTAGTGATGTATATGTATCCCCTCCCTCTAGAGCCTCTCCCCACCCCCAACCCACCCCTCTCGGCCGTCACAGAGCACCAGGCTGGGCTCCCTATGTTATATGGCAGCTTCCTGCTAGCTACCTATTTTACACATAGGAGTGTATATTTGTCAATGCTACTTTCTCAGTTTGTCCTAACCTCTCTTTCTCCCACTGTGTCCTCAAATGCAAAAGCTTTTAAGTTTAACTAGGTCTCATTTGGGCTTCTCTGGTAGCTCAGTGGTAAAGAATCTGCCTGCCAATGTGGGATATGCAGGCTCAATCCCTAGGTCAGGAAGATTCCCTGAAGAAGGAAGTGGCAATCCATTCCAGGGCTCTTGCCTGGGAAGGCCCATGGATAGAGGAGCCTGGAGGGCTAAAATCCATGGGGTCACAAGAGTCAGACACGACTGCAACTAAACAACGGCAAAGTCTCATTTGTCTATTTTTGCTTTTGCTTCCTTTGCCTTAGGAGACAAATAAAAAAAAATACTACTGTGATTTATGTCAAGGTGTTTTACTTTTGTCTTCTTCTCCAAGTTTTATGGTTTCAGGTCTTACATTTATTTAGGTTTTTAACTCATTTTGAGTTTGCTTTTGTATGTGGTGTGAGGAAGTGTTCTAATCTCATTCTTTTGTGTGTAGCTTTCCTGTTTTCCCAGCATCACTTATTGAAGAGACTGTCTTTTGTCCATTGTATTTTCTTGCCTCTTTGTCATAGATTAACTGGTTATAAAAGTGGGATTTTTTCTGGGCTCTCTGTTGTGTTCCATTGATCCGTGTGTCTGTTTTTCTGCCAGTATCATACTATTTAGATTACTATATCTCTGTAGTATAGATTGAAGTCAGGGAGGGTGATGCCTCTAGTCCTACTCTTTTTTTCTCAAGGTGTTTTTGCTATTCAGAGTGTTTTGTGTTTCCATACCAATGGAATACTACAAACAACTGTATGCCAATAAAATGGATAATCTATAAGAAACAAATTCCTAGAAATGTACAATCTTCCAGGACTGAACCAAACAGAAACAGAAAATATGAATAGACCCATTACAGTACTAAAATTGAACCAGTAATAAAAACTCCAAACTTTGCTTCACAGGTGAATTCTACCAAATATTTAGAGAATTAACACCTATCCTCAAACTATTAGGAAAAAATAGCAGAGGAAGGAATACTTCTGAATGAATTCTAAGGGGCCAGAACCTCTCTGCTACCAAAACCAGAGAAAGATACCACACAAAAAAATTATAGGTCAATATCACTGATGAACATAGATATAGAAATCTTCAATAAAATATTAGCAAACTGAATCCAACAATACAGTAAAAATACCATACACCATGATCAAGTGAGATTTATCTCATGGATGCAAGGATGGTTCAGTATCCACAAATCAGTCAATGTGATATATCACATTAACAATTTAAAGCCTAAAAGCCATGTGATCGTGCCAGTGGATCCAAAAAAAGCTTTTGACAAAATTCAACACCCCTCACTGACTCAATGGACATGAGTTACAGCAAACTCCGAGAGATGGTGAAGGACAGGGAAGCCTGGCATGCTGCATCCATGGGGTCGCAGAGTCAGACAAAACTTAGCAACTGAACAATAATAATAACATCCATTTATGATAAAAAACTCTTCAGAAGGTGGGTATATAGGAAGCATGTGTGCATACTCAGTCACTTAGTCATGTCCAAGTCTTTGCGACCCTGTGAACTGTAGCCTGCCAGGTTCCTTTGTCCATGGGATTGTCCTGGCAAGTATACTGGAATAGGTTGCCATTCCTCCTCCAGGGAATGTTCCCGACTCAGGGATCAAACCAGTGCTCCTGCATTAAAGGCAGATTCTTTACCACTAGGCCACCAGGAAAGCCGTAGAGGGAACATAATTCAGTATAATAAAGGCCATATATGATAAACCTATGGCTAACATGACACTCAGTGGTGAAAAGTTAAAACATTTTCTCTAAAAAAGACAAGCATGCCCACTCTTATTCATTGTGTGTGTGTGTGTGTGTGTATGTGTGTGTGTGCTCAGTCACTCAATTGTGTCCAGCTCTTTGTGACCCCCAAGGATTATATAGCCTGCCAGATTTCTGTCCATGGAATTTCCCAAGCAAGAATACTTGAGTGGCTTGCCATTTCCTTCTCCAGGGGATCTTCCCTACCCAGGGATCAAACCCAGTCTTCTGCATTGGCAGGCAGATTCTTTACCACTGAGCCACCTGGGAAGCCCTTTATACAACATGATATTAGCCATTTTAGGTAATCAGACAAGAACAATAAAAGGAATCCAGGTTGCAAAAGGAGAAGTAAAACTGTCACTGTTTGCAGGTTGCATGATTATACTATATACAGAAAATTCTAAAGATGATACCAAAAAACTACTAGAGCTCATCAGTGGATTTGGTAAAGTTTCAAGATACAAGAGCAGTATACAGAAATTTGTTGCATTGCTATATAGTAATAATGAGTTATCAGAAAGGGAATTTGAGGGAATACCATTGCATCAAAAAGAATAAACTATCTAGGAATAGACTTACCTAAGGAGGTAAAAGACCTGTACTCAGAAAACTACAAGTACACTGATGAAATAAATTGAAGACAACAGAAATGGGGAGATTAGAAGAATTAATATTGTTAAAAAGACCATACTACCAGAGGCAATATCAGAGTCACTACAATCCCTATCAAAATACCAGAAGCATTTTTTAAAGAATAGATCTTTCAGTGAGAGCTGTCAGCAGTATTTACAACTTCTTCAAAGCTTTTTTTTTTTTTTTTAATACATGTTTCAATAGATCAGTTTTAAGTATGGTTTTTACATGCCAATAGCCTATGGGAGTAAGGACTGTGAAAAGAAAAAAAAAATCAGAGGCACTAAGAACCTGAAAGAAAGAGTATAATGTGGGTGGCTGCTGCTGCCTGGAAAAACTCATCATTTATCCTGTGGCCCTCTTCACAACAGATGCAGAATCCTTCCCTCCCCTTCTACTACCCTTGTTTTCAGCTACTGGCCTCTCTTCCCTGGATTACTTCAGAAACCTTTTAAACTCATCTCCCTGCTTTAGCCCTGGCCCCTCCACAACCACTCTATTGTGTTCTCCACAAAACTCCCACAGTAACCCTTTACAACTGGAAGCCAGATCACACTGCTATTGTAGACTCTCATGGTTCCCATGAATAAAAACCCATAAATAGAAACTACCCCTACAAAGTCCTATACACTCTGCTCATGTGAAACACACTTCTCTGACCTCGCCTTCCAATACTGTCTTCCTTGCTCACTTTGCTGCAGCTTCTGTTCTTTCAGATACTGAGCAGGCTTCCATCTTGGGCTTTCACACTTGCCTGGAAAGCTTTCTCCTCAGATACCTACTGGGAGTGCTCCCTTCCATCTCTGCTCAATCATCGCTTTACATTAGAGTCCTTACCTGAGATCCCTATTAAAAAAAAAAAAAAAACTATCCCTGCTGGACTCTGTACTTTTAACTCTTTTGTTTCTCTTTTTAGTAATAATGATACTATGTTAATATTTATAAATATAAACATATTTGTATGTTTATCTGTTTTTTCCTGTGCGGCCACTTAAAATGTAAGCTCCATGAGAGCAGAGATCTTTTCTGTTTAGTGCTGTGACACCACAGACTGGAAAAATACCTTGAGCCTAGGAATCATGTGGTAAATATTGTTGCATAAAGTAACCAATCTGTGTCCCCTTTGTGGTATACTGCAGTTAGCAAAAGTGGCAGAACAACCTAAGAGCAGAGGAACCGGGGAATACTAAAGGAAGCATAAGTATATAGCATGAGAATAGTATGAATTGGTTTTGACATGTAATAATAATTATTAACTTAGCAGTTTTGAGAGTGAATGTTAAATTCTATCCTCGTGATTGTGAAGTTGTCAGTTTTATTTGAAAACTGTGTTGCTCTACATAGTGTTGCTCTAGTGTTGCTCTGCATATCTTGATGTATATTTAATCAGATGTTTACAAGATTAGAACTATAATATTTTTCCAATGAAATGAACCTTTTATTATTATGAATCATTTATGCTTGATGACTAATTTTGCCTTAAAATCCGTTATGTCTTTTATTGTGTGGTTTCACCAGTTTTCTTTTCATTAATTTTGTCTGTCACATCTTTTCATTATTATTGCAGCTATCTGCATTCATATACTTAGGCATGTCTTCTGAATAGCATGTGTAGTAATTTCCCCTCCATTCTAACCAGTGCCTGTTCATCAGATTACATCTTGTTTACATTTATCCACATGCAAAACAGTTTTCTGTTCATAATTTCTTTCTCTTTTCTTGAAAAATAGTTGATATACATTTTTATGTTAGTTTCAGGTGTGCTACATGATCTGATATTTGCATACACTATGAAAGGATCACCGTAGTCATGTGCACCATACACATTTATTAATAGTATTTGCCATATTCTTTATGCTATATATTACATCCTCATGGCTTATTTATTTTATAACTGGAGGTTTGTACCTCTTAGTTCCCTTCATCTGCTTCTCCCAACAATTCCTACCTGCCTTTCTTCCGACAACCACCTGTTTGTTTTCTGTACCTGAGTCTGTTTTGTTGTTTTCTTTGTTTTAGATCTCACATATAAGTGAGTTCACATCGTATTTGTCTTTGTCTGACTCATTTCAATTAGCATAGTACCTACCCTCCAAGTCCATCTGTGTTGTGGCAGAAAGCAAGATTTCAACTTTTTATGGATGAGTAACATTCCAGTGTATGTGTGACTGTGTGTGTGTGTGTGTGTGTAACATGTTTTATCCATTCATCTATCTATGGGCATTCATCTATCCAAGGTTGTTTCCGTATCTAGGCTGTTGTACATAACATTACAGTGGGCATAGAGTACATTTATCTTTTTGAATTAATGTTTTTTTTCTTTGGGTAAATACCCAGAAGTGGAATTGATGGATAATATGGTAGGTCTATTCTATTATGAATTTTTTGAAGAATCTCCGTACAGTTTTCCACAGTGGCAGCAACAGGTTGTATTCCCACCAACAGTGCACAGGTTTCCTATTTCTTTACATCCTTGCCAATACTTGTTATTTATGGTCTTTTTAATAATAGTCTTTCTGACAGGTGTGAAGTGATATCTCATTGCAGCTTTGCATTTCCTTGATGGTTAGTGATGCCAAACATCTTTTGTGTGCCTACTGCCCATCTCTTCTTTGGGAAAATATCTGTGAGGATCATCTGGTCATATTTAGTTGTGTGGGTTTTTTATGTTGGGTTGTAAAAATTCTTTATATGTTTTTGGTATTAATCCATTATTGGTTATATCATTTGCATAAATCTCCTCCCTTTCTGTATGTGACTTTTTCATTTGGTTGATAGTTTTCTTCACTGTGCAAAAGCCTTTTAGTAGGATATAATCCCAACTATGTATTTTTGCTTTTGTTTCCATGCCTTGAGGAGACAGGTCCAAAAAAATATTCCTAAGACAGGTCAAAGAACCTACTGCCTATGTTTTCTTCTAGGAGTTTAATGGTTTCAGTTCCTAATTTCAATTATTTTATCTATTTTGAGTTTATTTTTGTACATTGTCTGATAAAGTAATTTAGTTTGATTCTTTTTTTTAATTTAAATTTATTTATTTTAATTAGAGGCTAATTACTTTACAATATTGTATTGGTTTTGCCAAACATTAACATGAATCTGCCACAGGTGTACACATGTTCCCAATCCTGAACCCCCCTCCCACCTCCCTCTCTGTACCATCCCTCTGGGTCATCCCAGTGCACCAGCCCCAAGCATCCTGTATCATGCATCGAACCTGGACTGGCGATTCATTTCTTATATGGTATTATACATGTTTCAATCCCATTCTCCCAAGTCATCCCCCACCCCACCCTCCCACAGAGTCCAAAAGACTGTTCTATACATCTGTGTCTCTTTTGCTGTCTCGCATACAGGGTTATCATTACCATCTTTCTAAACTCCATATATATGCATTAGTATACTGTATTGGTGTTTTTCTTTCTGGCTTACTTCACTCTGTATAATAGGCTCCAGTTTCATCCACCTCATTAGAACTGATTCAAATGTATTCTTTTTAATGGCTGAGTAATACTCTGTTGTGTATATGTACCACAGCTTTCTTATCCATTCATCTGCTGATGGACATCTAGGTTGCTTCCATGTCCTGGCTATTATAAACAGTGCTGTGATGAACACTGGGGTACACATGTCTCTTTCAATTCTGGTTTCCTCGGTGTATGTAGATGTCCAGTTTTCTCAACACTGTTTATTGAAGAGTATCTTTTCCCCTTGTATATAATCTTATATTCTTTGTTGTTGTTTAATTGACCATACACATGTGAATTTATTTCTGTGCTCTCCGCTCTGTTCTTTTGATGTATATGTTTATCCCTGTGCTAGTATCACAGTGTATTGATTATTATAGCTTTTTAGTATAATTAGAAATCAGGGAGCATGATACCTCTAACTCTGTTCTTTCTCAAGATTTGTTTGGATATTGAGTCTTTGAGTTTCCATAAAAACTTTGTAATTATTTGTTCTAGGTCTGTGAAAAAAAATGTACTTGGTATTTTAGTCAGCACTGCATTGAATCTGTAGATTTACAAAGATAGTATGGACATTTTAACAATTTTATTCTTCTAGTTCATAAGCATGATTTATATATAGCCATTTGTATCTTTTCTTTCATTAATGTAATATAGTTTTCAGAGTACAAGAATTTAATATTGTATCCTGTAACATTACTAAATTTACTTATTAGTTCTAATAGTTTTTGATAGTATCTTTTGAATTTTCTATGTAGTGTATCATGTCACTAGCAAACAACAACAGTTTTTTTTTCTCCCTTTCTGATTTGGATTCCTTTTATTTTGTTTTTGTATTCTTTTCTGATTGCTGTGGCTAGGAATCCGAATACTATGATGAATAACAGTGGCCAGAATGGACATGCTTATCATCACTTTGACCTTAGAGGAAATGCTTTCAGCTTTTCACTGTTGAATATGAAGTTGACTGTGGGTTTGTCATATATATCCTTTATTATATTTTGAGGTATGTTCCCTCTATACCGCCTTTATTAAGAGTTTGTATTATAAACAAATTTTGAATTTTTCAAAAAACCTTTTTTGCATCTATTGAAATGATCTATTTTTTTTTGCTAAGGTGGGGTTTCATATTGATATATTTGCAGCTATTGAACCATCCTTGCTTCCCTAGGATTAATCCCACTTAATCATGGTGCATAATCCTTTCAACATATTGTTGAATCAAGTTTCTTAATATTTTGTTGAGAATTTTGACATCTATTTTCATCAGTGATGTTGGCCTATAATTTTATTTTTTTGTAGTGCCTTGGTCTGGTATTATCAAGATGATGCTGGTCTTGTATAATGAGTTCAGAACTGTTCCATCCTCTCATTGTTTTGGAATAGTTTAAGAAGGATGAATGTTAGCTCTCTAAGTTTTTGTAGAATTCACCTCTGAAGTCATGTGGCTTGGACTTTTGTTTGTTGTGCGTAGTTTTGATTACTGATTCAATGTCTTTGCTGCTAATTAGTCTGTTCATATTTTTTATTTCTTCCTAAATCAGTCTTGGGGGATTATAGATTTCTAGGCATTTAGCCATTTCCTCTGGATTGTCCATTACATTGGCATATAATTGTTCATATTAACTTTTTATGATCCTTTGTAATTTTGTTCTGTTGGCTATAACTTCTCTTCTTTCATTCATGATTTTATTGATTTGAGCCCTTTTTTTCCTTGATGTATCTAGCTGAGGTTTTATCAATCTTGTTTATCTTTCCCAAAGACCAGCTCTTAGTTTCATTGGTCTCTTCTATTACATTTTTTAGTCTCTATTTTATTTCTGCTCTGATCTTTCTTATTTCTTTCTTTCCATTAATATTAATATTGGACTTTTTTGTTTTTCTTCTAGTCCTTTTGGACTAGAAAGATTAGATCATTTATTTATGATTTTTCTCATTTCCTATGGTAGGCTTTTATCACTATAAACTTAGAACTGCTTTTGCTGCATATTATATATTTCAGTGTGTTTTTATCCACTTTTACTTGTTTCTAATCTTTTTTTTTTTAATTTTTTCTTTGATTTTGTCAGTGACCCATTGGTTGTTTAGTATTGTTTACAGTCCACATTTGTGCATTTCATAGGGTTTTTTTTTTCTTTTAGTTGATTCATAATCTAATACATTTGTGGTCAGAAAACATAATTAATGTAATTTTAATATTCTTAAATTTTGACTGTTTTCTATCCTGGGGAAAGTTCCTTATGCTTTCTTTTTTTTTTTTTTATGTGTGTTTTGCCTGTTTTTCATGGAATGTTTTCTGTATATCTACTAAACCATCTGATCTAATGTGCTGTTTATTGCCAGTGTTTCTTTACTGATTTTCTGTCTGTATCGTCTTTCCATTGATTTATGTGGTATGTTAGTCCCCCCACTAGTATTGTCTTACTGTCAATTTTTTTCCCTTTATGTTTGTTTCTATTCAATTTATGCATTTAGGTGTTCCAGCATTGAGGGAATATATATTTGTAATTGTTGTATCTTATTCTCGATTAATACTTTTGTCATCATGCAATGTTCTTCTTTGTCTCTTGTTACAGTCTTTGTTTTAAAGTCTATTTTGTCTAATAGAAATGTTTATACTTCAGCTTTCTTTGATTTACATTTCATGCAGTATCTTTTTCCATCTTTTCAATTTCAGTCTGTGTGTATCTTTAGATCTGAAGTCATCTTGTAAGCAGCATATATGCAGATTTTGTTTTCGTTTCTGTTCAACCAGTCTATACATTTACATTAGAGCATATTTTTGATTTAAAGTTAATTATTAATTGGCATGTATTTATTGCCCTTTTGTTCATTTTTTTTCTGGTTATTTTGTAGTTTGGGATTTTTTGTTTGTTTTGGGGGGCTCCTTTTGCTTGGTCTCTCTTCCTTTGTAATTTGACTAGTTTTGTGTTATGCTTGAACTCCATTCTTTTTTGTGTGTTTATCTGTTATAAGTTTTTGGTTTGTTATTACTGTGAAGTTCATATTTAACTATATATATATATATGTAATACACATATATAAATATATGATCATTTTAAATAATCATATAATCTCTTAAATATATCTCTTAAATTCAAACACATTCTAACCACCTTAAATTTTAATACTCCAATGTTTAATGGTTTTGACATCATATTTTACATCTTTTTGTTTTGTGTATCTCTTAAACTTTTATTGTGAATATAGATGATATTGATACTTTTGTCTTTTAACATTCCTTCTAGCTTAATGAGGTTTTGTTTTGCTACCTTTAGTGTATATTTTCTTTTACCAATGAGATTGTCCCTTTTATGATTTTTATATTTGTAGTTATGCCCTTCTTTTCCACTTAGAGAAGTCTCTTCAACATTTCTTGTAAAGCTGGTTTAGTGGTACTGAATTCTTTGAGCTTTTGCTAGTCTGCAAAACTCTTTATCTCTTCTTCAAATCTAGTGATAACCTAGCCAGATAAAATATTGTTTTTGGAGTTTTTTCCTTTAATTTCTTTGAATATAGCATGCCACTCTCCTCTAGTTTCTGCTGTAAAGTCAGATAGTAGTCTTTTTAGAGTTTCCTTCTATATAGTTGCTTTTCTCTGGCTGTTTTCTTAATATTCTCTCTTTATCTTTAATTTTTTCCTTTTTATTTATTGTGTCTTTGTATAGAGCTCTTTGGATTAAGTTTGTTTGGGACTATCTTTGCTTCCAGGACCTAGATGTCTGTTTCCTTGCCAGGTTAGGGAAAATTTAAATACTTCTTTCTTCAAATAATTTCTCTACTTCTTTTTCCCACTGTTCTCCTGTGGGATCCTTATAATATAAGTTTAGGTATAACACTTATTGTCTCTGAGTCTTTTTAACTTACCTTCATTTTTTGAATTTTTTTTTTTTTTTTCTGTTCGGCTTAGATGATTTCCATTAATCTGTCTTCTCTAGATCATATATGTGTTTCTCTGTAATATCTAATCTACAGTGATTCTTTCTAGTGCACTTTTTAATTTCAGGTATTGTATTTTTTAGCTATTTGGTTCTTCATATCTTGTAACTGTTGAAATTCTCACTGTGGTCATCCATTCTTCTCCTTAGTTCACTGAGCATCTTTATGATGATTTCCTTGAATACTTTATCAGATAGATCACTTATCTCCATTTTGTGTAGTTCATTGTCTGAGTTTATTTCTTGCTCCTTCATTTGCAATATATTTCTTGGTCTGCTCATTTTGCTCAGTTCTCTGTGTTTATTTCTTTGTTAGGCAGTTCGTTACATTGCCCAGTCTTGAAGAACTGACCTTATATAGAAGATCTCCTATGTGTCTGGGCAACACAGTCCCCCCTGTTCACTAGAACTATATGCTCTAGGGGTACTTTTAAAAGAGATGTATATGCTCTTCTGATGTGGGGAGACTGACTGCTTTGGGCATGTGGTAGGCTGGACTGGTTCCCAGCCCAGGTGGCTCATGTGGTGACTGCAGGTCTGCTGTTATATGGGGCCAAGTCCCTCCTAGACTTTCTGCACTAGCACCTCAGCGTTGGTGCTAACACTGGGGCAGGTTCCCAGCACTACTAGGCTATAGGAAAGATTCCAAAATAGTACTTGCCAGAGCCAGTGTTCAGTTCAGTTCTGTCGCTCAGTCATGTCCAACTCTTTGCGACCCCATGGACTGTAGCACACCAGGCCTCTCTGTCCATCACCAAGTCCCCAAGTTTACTCAGACTCGTGTCCATTGAGTCAGTGATGCCATCCAATCATCTCATCCTCTCTCGTCCCCTTCTTCTCCTGCCTTCATTCTTTCCCAGCATCAGAGTCTTTACAAACGAGTCAGCTCTTCACATCAGGTGGCCAAAGTATTGGAACCAGTGTTATCACAGTATAATTAGCTCTCCAAACTTGCTGTTGCCAGTATCTCCTTCCCATAGGAAGTCCCAATTGCCTCCTACCTCTCCAGGTAGCTCTCCAAGATCAGCAAGTGGGCCTGACACAAACCCCTCTGTGCTGGGAAGTCAGAGCATGTAAGATTTTGCATATGCCCTTAATAATGGAGTCTCTGTCTTGAAGTCCTTCAAGCTCTTCTGAATGTAAGCCTCACTGGTTTTTAGAGCCAGACCTTCTGGGAGTTCATCTTCCTGGTACAGAATCCCCAGGCTGGGGAGCCCAGTGTGGGACTCAGACCTATCACTCTCTGAGGAGGATCTCTATGATTGTGATATTCCTCCCACTTGTGGGTCACCAACCTGGTAGTCCTGATTATAGCCCATCTTTGGCTCTACTACCCATCTCATTGTGGTTCCTTATTTATGTTTTTAGTTATGTAAAATCTTCCCTGGTAGTCTTCAGGTTGTTCTTATAGATAATTGCTCTATAAGTAGTTATAATTTTGGTGTGTCCATGAGAGGAGATCCAACCAGTCCATCCTAAAGGAAGTCAGTACTGAATATTCATTGGAAGGACTGATGGATGAAGCTGAAACTCCAATACTTTGGCCATCTGATGTGAAGAACTGACTCAGTAGAAAAGACCTTGATGCTGGGAATGATTGAAGGTGGGAGAAGACGAGGATAACAAAGGATGAAATGATTGGAGAGCATCACCTACTCAATGGACATGAGTTTAGTAAGCTCTGGGAGTTGGTGATGGACAGGGAAGCCTGGTATGCTGCAGTGCATGGAGTCGCAAGGAATCGGACACAACTGAGCAACTGAACTGAACTCATGGGAGGAGATTATTTCAGGGTTTTCCTCCTCTACTATTTTGGCCATCCCATCATAATTTCTTGTTCCATATTTTTCCTTCTGTTTTTTTCTAAACTTACATTCATAAATATATGACTATATATAAGAAGAAATATGTGTGTGCTTAGTTGCTCAGTCATGTCCGACTCTTTGTGACCTGATGGACTGTAGCCCACTAGGCTCCTCTGTCCATGGGGATTCTCCAGGCAAGAATACTGGAGTGGGCTGCCATGCCCTCCTCCAGGGGATCTTCCTGACCCAGGAATAGAACTGGGGTCTTCTGCATTGCAGGAGGATTCTTTACTAGCTGAGCTACCAGGAAAGTCCAAGAATAAATATATATGTTTATATTTATTTATATATTCAGAATATATACATATATAAATAAATATAAATATATATGTATATATTTCTTCTTAATACTGTATCCTTCAGAAGCCTTTTTTACAAGAGTATTGATATACAGCTCTCCCAAGAGTTGTCTGAAATTTTGCTTATTTTTGCATCACTGTTCATTGATAATAATCTGTTCACAAAAATCTAGATTTACAGTTTTTTTCATAATACTTTGAAAATGTCATTTCATAGTCTTCTGAATAGGCAGATGCCAGGCTAGTTATCATTTATTTTAAAGTATTCTTTGCTTTCTTTAGATGCTTTAATCCCTGTTCTTTGTCTTCAGTATTCTGTAGTTCCCGTAATGTACATCGATATGAATTTAATTTTACTTATCCTGCTAGTGATCATTGTTCTTCATAAATATGAAGTCTTGTTTCTTATCAATCACCAAAAATTCTCAGTATCCTGTATCTCAAAATATTGTCGCTCTTCCCAAATTCTCTCCTCTGTCCTTCTGGAATTTCAGTGAGATGCATGTTGGCCATCACATTCTGCCCTCTCTGTCTTTATTTCGTGTCTTTTTTAGTGCCATGTTCTGGGAACATGTCAGATCATTCTCCAGTCTTTGATTTTCTTCACTGGGGTCTAATCTGATGGTTAGCACATCTATTGAAGGGTTTCTTTCCTATGGCTATTTAAGTCATATTTGATTCTTTTTCAAATCTGATTATTTTATAGTCTTTTATTCATATCTTCAGTTCAGTTCAGTTCAATCTCTCAGTCATGTCCGACTCTTTGCGACCCCATGAGCTGCAGCATGCCAGGCCTCCCTGTCCATCACCAATTCCTGGAGTTTACCCAAACTCATGTCCATCGAGTCGGTGATGCCATCCAGCCATCTCATCCTCTGTCGTCCCCTTTGCCTCCTGCTCCCAATCCCTCCCAGCATCACTTAGCTATCTTCTTTAAATCATTTAACTATTATTATTATTTTTTTTTTTTTTTGCTTCTAGGTTTTGTTGCTATTCCTTTTCATAGAATGTCCTTCAACTATTGTCACAAGATCTAGCTCCTACTTGCCATTCAGATCTCACTTCTCTGCAAGACCAGGGACATTAAAAACTTCAAGACAGTGACAACAGAGCATTAAACCAGCTCTTCTAAGCATGGGCCTGTGCAGTAGCACATGCCACACATTCATGAAGCTGGCCTCATTTTTCCTGACTAGTCAACTGAATGCCCATGTCCACTTAGTTTTTCTCTATGTTTTTCACTCTGGTATTTCTTTCTTCATGACAGTTACCATTATCTGAAGTTATTTATTTGCTAGCCCATCTCCAGCAGCTAGAATATAAAATCTGTGCAAAAAGAAACTTCTCTATTGTTCACTGCTGTAGCACCTGGAATGGTGCATGGCTCAATAAATATTTTGTTTTATGAGTGGATAACTTAGTTCATTATTTTTAGGGTTACAAAAGCAATTTACTTTAAGGTCAAAGATATTCTAGAATGACTTACCCTATCTCTAAAGCCAGAAAATCTCAAATATCATATGTATGCATTTAATAGATATAGAAGTAAACCCACAATCAGAATTTTAAAGGATTAGCTTAGAAGCAAGAAAAATATTCTTCCCATTCAGATGCTCAAAGATGGCTTCTGGGACCAAAAGCCCTTAAATGACTTATGTTTTTGTTTAAATAATACAAAATGATGTTTGATCATGTTGTTTATTATAGAAAAAAAAGATTGATATTGTCAAGGCTGCCAAGAACATATGAAGGCAGATTTTACCTATTTTTTTTAGTAACAATTTTATTTTATTCTTTTCAGAGTTCCAGTAAAGTTCAAAACTATCACATGGACTAACTAGGTTTTATTATCTGGAAAATTTCAGTGATATTGAAATTTATTATTAGTATATTATCTTGCTGCTAGATTTTACTGTAACCTTGATCCAAGAACAGTTAATCCACTATGGTCAGATAACTGAGTACCAAGCATCACAAGAGGAAATGAATTTGAATTTGTTAACTTCTGTAATTTCCCTATACTTATATGATTGTACAACTTTATCAGAATGCACTTTAAAATATTTTTATGAATGTATAAATTATTCTAGTCTAAAAATCACTCTAAAAAATTTCTAGTTGGTTGTTTAATTAATGTACATTTTAACTAAGTTTTTGTTAATGCACAATAATTGAGAAATAGGTTATTGATCTCCCCAATAACAGCAGCAAAACCATGGATTAAAAATGTGACAGTCAATTGCCAGAGTTCTTTCTTACTGCACTTTCTTTTAATTTAGGTGGTAAAGCCTACAGTGGTTTTTTAAATGGTGCTTTAGCTATTTAGAATTTTACAATGGTATGACAGGTAAGGTAAAAGGCATTTTAATGAAGTGCTGGACATTATACCTGATAGGCATAATATTGCCTGAGGTCTAAGAAATGAATGACCATGTTCTGATCATGATCTTAGGTTTTTATCTATGCAACCTAGTCCCTACCATTGAGTTTACTTTTCATTTTTAACGATTGCTTTAAAATAATCATGATCTCTTCAAATAAGTCTTTAACAATAAAGAATGTTCCATCTGTTCAATACTTAGCTCTTTATAGTTCCTACATGTGTATTTTTGTTGTAATGATCTATACGGGGCTTTCTGGTTAGTTATATTCAATGAATAGTGATAGAATCTTATAGTTGTAAATGCTCTTAAAAATGATTGAGTCTGAGGGTAGTGATGTGCCCTTCTCCAGCCATTTCTTCATCATGTCTTACCCTGGCACACATTACTATTTGGTTACAGTCTGCTTTCCTAATGAGGTCCAAGCAGCCTGGGAATCTTCCTCAACACAATATTGACTGTCCTCCAACTAATAATTCCTAGATCCTAGTTCTTCATTTTATAGATGAGGAAACTGAATTTCAGTCATTTTAAATAATTTGTTAAGACTGACAAAGCCAACTAATTAATGGCCAAGCTAGAACAAGAAGGTAAGTCAGCTGACTCCCAATTAAATCCTGTTTCTCTCAGCACTAGTACCTTTAGTGAATATTCCTACTCTAATAATCTTTTTATTCAACTACCGGGCTTGGAAAAAAAATACAGAAATATAATAATATGTATACCCACTTGCTACATAGAAGACACCCAGGAAAACTGAGTAACTCCTTAAAATGGTCCAACCCCTCACTTAAATAACATCTTCAGCTTCAGCTAAAGACAAAAGAAGATATTGGGTAGGGAGGGGAGTCAATTATGGAATCAACTATCTGACTTTTAAAATAATCTCATAGTGGAATACTACCAATTTTAAATCTTATCTTTGTGCCAAAGAAAATTAGGCTATGCCAAAAGATCAGCCTCTCAAGTAGATTGTCATCATCTCTAAGGGAATTTCTCTGTTTATGACTCTGCTACCCATACAGCCTCCTTTGGGAATGGGCCTGCCAAATCTTACTGAGAATAAGTTGCTTTTCTGTTTTTATTATTTTCAGACAAGACTTTACCCACAAATTTTTCTTAGTTTACAATTCTCATTCAGAACATGTCAGTATCAATTACCTCTCTGCACAAATGCCAAGGATCTGCAGTTGTATAGCTGGTGTGGGAAGCTCAGAGGCAGTTTTAGAATTTCCCTGATTTGTCTGTGTACTAAGAAGATTGGAATACTTCCAACTAAATATCTTGATAAGTATTGTGTATAAGTTTTCTTCACAACGATCTGTTTTTTATGGAATTGAAGAAAAAACTGGCATCTATCTTCATTATATATTTTGTATATAACAGCTTCTTTAGTTCAGATCAGGAACAAATTCTTACTCTAATGATTCAGAAAGATTGCAAATTATGCTGTTATAAATTTGATTCTCTCTGGACCAGTGAACTGAAAGGTCTACCAATTTTCTTTCTGGGTAATGTGAACTCATGGCTCAACAAATGCTCCTCAATAGTCAGACTTTAGTTGTGGGAAGATATTATATTCCTCTTTGTACTTTATTTTTATGATAGGCCTTTAAATGCGCTTAGTTACTGCATATCACTGACATCCATCTCCATCTTTCAATTTGCCATTAGTTGTACAGACCAATTTGTATCCTTGATTTGTTCAATCTTTTTGACCCACGAACTCGCTGTATCTCAAGATTTTTTTTTTTTTTTTTGGAGTTATCATACTTGTTTCCTTTATTTGCCTTGCTCATCCAGTGGCAGTGAAAATGAAACTTATTTTTACTCTAATCTTGGAAGTTACTCTGCATAGTTCCCTGAAAAAGTATACATTGGGGGTGCTAATGTTCAAAATTAAGATAATTCTCCAGATGGTTGTACATTTCCTGAGGTGGGAATGGGGGGTAAGGGTGATGGGGTTGCATATAGTTTAAAGACAGTTTCATAACCTCAATTTATTTTGGGGGCCATTTATAGAGTATTTGAACTTCATTTACTATAAAGGAGTGTGAGAGATTTTTATGTTTGTACAAAGGTACCATGGGAAATGTTCTGAAAGCTTAGGAAAACCTTGAGTAGAGGTGATGTGTCCCATAAGTCTATGGGACACATAGCTAGTGCTACCTTAGCACTAGCCTGGGGTATTCCTTGGAAGTACATGCAGGTACCTCGTAAAGAGGCTGAACTCAGAAGGCAAGGCTAGAGGACCTACGTAGGAGTGAAGTGCTGGCTCTACAGTGTGAAAAAATTAACAGGCTCTTATACATAAGAGTATGTTGTAAATTTTTTATGAATTAAAAGTTACATGGGAATATAGATTTTAATGGCACCCCACTCCAGTACTTTGCCTGGAAAATCCCATGGATGGAGGAGCCTGATGGGCTGCAGTCCATGGGGTCCCGAAGAGTCAGACATGACTGAGCGACTTCGCTTTCACTTTTCACTTTCATGCATTGGAGAAGGAAATGGCAACCCACTCCAGTGTTCTTGCCTGGAGAATCCCAGGGACGGGGGAGCCTGGTGGCTGCCGTCTATGGGGTCACACAGAGTCGGACACGACTGAAGTGACTTAGCAGCAGCAGCAAAGGTTTCTTTTGCCTTTCAATTTCTTATTCAGATTAATTGATCTTCATTTCATATTCAAAAGCCCCTTGGAAATATAGATTTTAATTTACTGTAAAAGTTTCTTCTTTTGCCTTTCAATTTCTTATTAAGATTAATTGATCTTCATTTTATATTCAAAAGCCCCTATATTAGTAATCTATTCCTATATTATAAAACCCCCAAATTTAGCAGCTTCACACAATAAACATTTAATGGTGCCATATAGTTTATATGCGTCAGAATCCAGAAATAGCTTGAGAGATTCTAGCTCAGTGTTGTTCATAGACTGCTGTCATTTGAAGTCCTAACTGGAGCTGAAGAATTCACTTCCAAGGTGATTCACTCATATGCCTGGCAAGTTAATGCTGGTTGTTGTCAGTGATGCCTGAGTTTCTCTTTGTGTATAGCTCCCCTTCAGGCTGCTTGAGTGTTCCCATGACATGGCATCTGGCTTCCCCAGAACAAGTGATCCAAAAGACAGACAGGCAGGAATCAGAATATCTTTCATGAACTAGCTTCAGAAGTCATACTCTATTATTCCACAATATTGTGAGTGAAAGTCACTCAGTTGTGTCCTCTCTGCAACTCCATGGACTATAGCCTGCCAGGCTCCTCTGTCCATGGAATTCTCCAGGCAAGAAACTGGAGTGGGTAGCCTATCCCTTCTAGAGGGAATCTTCCCAACCCAGGAATCAAACCAGGGTCTCCTGCATTGCAGGTGGATTCTTTACCATCTGAGCTACCAGGGAAGCCCATTAGTTACCCATGTTAACCCTATTCAGTGGAAACTACACTGGGGCATGAGTACCAGGAAGTGGAATCACTGGGGGACATCTTGCAGGCTGCTTCCCACAACTCCAGATAAAAATCATGTGTGAAGTAGATTTTAATCAAAAACAATAGCTTTCATATTTGTTCAGACAGAGTGTATACATAGACACATACTCAAAAGTATACACTCTGTCTGTATATCTACATAGACACATACTCAAAAGTATACACCATGGGTGGAGGAGCCTGATAGGCTGCAGTCCATGGGGTCATGAAGAGTCGGACATGACTGAGTGACTTCACTTTCACTTTTCATTTTCATGCACTGGAGGAGGAAATGGCAACCCCCTCCAGTGTTCTTGCCTGGAGAATCCCAGGGACGGAGAAGCCTGGTGGGCTGCTGTCTGTGGGGTTGCACAGAGTCGGACATGACTGAAGCGACTTAGCAGCAGCAGCAGCAGCCTATATCTACCATAATTAGCATATAACATATATCCATTAACTGTTTTATTTTAGAGCACACTTGTATTGGGAATATGATTAAATTATCTTTTTTGTGTTTATCATTCTCACAGAATAAAAGCTACCAATATGAGACAACAAAAATTAGGCAATTGTCCTCATCATCTATGTAAAACAAACTGAAGTATTTAGCTATAAGAGGAGCTGGGTTATTAGACTAGCTCCTCATTTGTGTCAAATCACCGCTTATATATATTTTACATATTACTGTTGTTTATGAAAACAGAAAATCATTTTCTGCTACAGAACCATAATATAAATGAGAAAATATTGAGCTGAAATGGGAAAATAACATTATAATTATAGCTCAGGAAATGCAAGTCAGAAATCCAAAATAAGTTCAGTGTATGCTGAAAATGTTGTCATTTTTTAATGTACTTAAAAATAATTATATTGCAAACATAATACAATTTTACCATTGTTTCCCAGTTGAAAGGCTTAGGGATGCTTGCATGCCTACTTTAAATTCCTTGAAGAGATATATGTTGTTTTCTTAGCACCAGAACTTATACAAATAATAAAAATGAATAGTTTTCACTATTCATTAGTTAGTTATATTTACCCTAAGCAATGTATCAAATAAAATTTTTAGGTAATTTTTTAAGTTTTAAAGAATGATCAAAAAGCAATCTACTGCTGCAAGCAATCTTGCACTGTCAAGAGTAAAACAAACCATCTTTCTAAATGGAAATTTGTCAATACTTATCAAGAGATTTAATAATGTTCTCAACCTATGACTAGCAACCCCACTTCTAGAAATGTGTAATAAGGAAATAATTGGAGAGGAAGTCAAGATTCACAGCAGCATTATTATTATTTAAAATATTGTAATAATATCCAGTAAACAAATGATAAAATAAAAGATGCTACATACTAATTATGGTATTTAGTGTACAGATTACATGTTGTAACCAAATGATTTATCTAAATAAAGTTTATTTCAGTCAATTTCAATGTTCCAGAGGTACTAAGTCTTATAACTCTGCACCACAGCATGGTCAAGGGACAGAGGTCTCTACTCTCTTTCTCTGTTAATTTGAAGAATAATACCTTCTACATAGTTTGAGCCAACTCACCATTACCATCACTTTGTGCCAGCCCATGGGAATGGGGAAAAAGGAACGGAGAGCAAGCAGCTGTCTTTTAAGAAAATGACCTGGAAGTCATATACCTTATTTCTGCTCACATTCCAATGGCTAAAACTTAACAACTTTGTCACATTCAGATAAAGTTAGAATGTTAAGGTCTAAACCCTGCATTGTGAGAGTGGATGAAATGTGAGAGCTACCATGCATAACCTTGAAAACATTATTTTAACTGAAAGAAGCCAGTTATAAAAGGTCACATACTATACGATTCCATGCAGTGCCCATAATGGGCAAATCTCTAGAGACAGAAAGTAGATTTATGGTTGTCAGTGGCTAGAAGGAGGCAGGATTGAGGAGACTGCTAACGAGAGTGGGTGATAAAAATCCTTCTGGAGGTATTCCAAACTTAGCGATGATAGTGGCACAACTCTGAATATACTTTAAAAACAAACAAACAAACAAAAAACACTGAATTATATACTTGAAAATGATGAATTTTATGGCATGTGAATTATATTTCAATAAGGCTGTTGTAAAAGAAAAAACTGCTCCTGTGCAGAAAAATACAAGGCAACTTTCCTTTCTCAACTCTTAGGTGGATAAAAGAGAAACCACTCCACCCCAAAAAGCAGAAGTCAGCCCTTCATGTGCCTTCAGCCTGAATTCATGTTCCCTATGTCTGTAAAGCCTCCAGCTAAGGTCTTAATCTAAAGTGGGTCCCGGTTTTACAGCAGCCCCCTTGGGTCTAGCAGAAGCAAGTGTGAATTCTCTTTGGAAATATCAACCTCAATCAAAACTTCAAATCATTCACATAGGTAAAATTCCAAGGAAAAAAAAACTGTTCACAGACCAAATCATTAAACATCTAAGGATACTAGCCACCTGAATGGGAATCAAATAAAAACAGGACAGCAGTAATTACCTGCAGAGGTTTCAGGTATTAGGTTTGTTATTTTTTTTCTAGATATATATATACATATATATAATCACAATTAATATGTTTTAAAATTAAAAGAAAATTGAAAATATGAGCAAGGAAGAGACAGATTTTTAAAATAATTATATCATTCTAGAAATATGATACATTAAGTTAAAATTTTGGTTATAAATTTATTAACAGATTTGACTTAGTAGAATTGGTGAACTGGAAGACAGATATTAAAATGTATCCTTAACAAAGTCTAAAGAAACAAAAAGATGAAAAAATATGAGAAAGAGATCAGAATATAAAATGGATTAGGATAAGAAGTCTAATAAATTTCAAAGTGGAGTTCTAGAAGGAGAAAATAGAGGGAATGGGGAAGAGACAGTATTTGAAAATATAACTGAGAATATTCCAGAATATTTGAATCCACAGATTTAAGAAAGTATCCCTAACAGTATAAGTAAGATGCTATCCACAATAAAACATCTTAGTGTGAAACTGCTAAACAACAGAGGGAAAAAAATCTTAAAAACAGCTAATGAAAGTAGAAAAAGAAATCATTTTTCAAGGCAAGAACAATTAGATTAACAGCTTATTTTTCAACAGAATCCAGAAGAGAATTGAATTATATTGTCAATAAGCTGAGAGGAAATAGACATCAACTTATAATTCTTTGTTCATTGAAAATATCTTTCAAGAGTCATATTAAAGGGCTGTCAGTTTCTCAGAAATTCTTTGAATCTCAAAACGTGACAGAAAAGGTACTTTATTCAAGCAGTTGCCGCAGGGAGAGTAGCCAATGGAAGTTTCTCTCTGAAAATGAAGGTGAAGATTTTGTACAGGAAAGAGATAAAAGCAGCCATGTGCCAGCTGCAAGGTTGATGGGTGTTGGTCAGGCAGGTGTCTTATAGAAAGGAGATGTCTTCCTTGCAATTTGACCATCAAAGGCCATTATGTCCTCTTCTAGGAATTGTTGGCTCAAAAGAGGGATTTAGAGGGAGAGGGTTAGTTTCTCAATACCAGAGAACAAGGAGGTGGTGTAAATCAGAGCAGAAAATGTTGACAGTTTCCCAAAGCCTGTCCCCTTAAATACAAGGAGGACAGAGTCTAGCATCTGCCAGCCTTAATGGGGCCTGTCAAGATAAAAGTAATTAGAATGGGAGTCAATTTAAGGGTTAAAGTTTCCTTTTGCTTCTGTTCTGAGATAATGTTCTAGGATCATTTGTTTTGAAAGGATGTTGCTGCTTAGCTAAATGACCCTAGAAATTATACATTTAATGAGAAGAGCAGATGAATGAACAGCATTTGGAGGAATGTTCAAAGCTGAATTTCTGACAGAAATGTCTGAGATGCCCAGGCCCATTTACTCAAGGCAGAGTCCATCCCAGAAGTCAGAACAAAGTTGCTTATACAGAGAACACTTTGTGTGGCTTCATATCAAAAAGGTTCTGAGGGATGTACAAATACACATCATCTCCAAAGATTGTACCAGAACCCCACTCTGGAGACTAAGATAGAGGCAAAGATGACTTGGCAATTCCATATGAATGTTAGAATCAGCTTATTTATTACAAGAAGCCTGCTAAGATTGTAATTGGGTTTTGTGTTGACTCTTACAGATCAATTTGGGGAAAACTGCTATCTTTAATAATGGACAGAGTATATCTCTGAATTTATTTAGTCTTTAATTTTTCTGCAGTGTTTTGTAGTTGTTAGTATATACACCTTGCACATTTCTGTCAAATTTATTCCTAAATATTTCATATTTTGGATGCGGTCATTAATGGAATTGCTCTTAATTTCCAATGGTTTGCTTTTGTATATAGAAATATAATAGAATTGTATATGTTAATCTTAAAAAGATAACATTGCTAAATACACATATTCTAGTAACTTTTTTTTTTGTTAATTCCATTGGATCTTCTATATATATAGCCGGGTTCTTTGCAAACTTTACAACTTTCAATAGCAAATATAGTTACATATCTTTATGACACAGGAAACATGAAGGAATTTTTTAAACCAGTTCTAGAAAATAAGACCATAATGGAGATTATAGATGTATTGCTGAACTTTGATTCATGAAAGAATACCTTAAAGAAAGTGAAAAAAGAAGCCCTACGGTGATTGAAAATATGTACAATATATATACTTGGCAAAGTCTTAGTATTTAGAGTTGTGCTACCTAATAGGGTAGCCACAAGCCATTGTGGCTTTGGCACTTGAAATGTGTCTCGTCTTAACTGAGATGTGCTATAAATGTAAAATGCAAACCAAATTTCAAAGACTTAGTCAAAAAAAAAGAAGTATAATATCTTCTTAAAAATTTTATATTGAATACACGTTGAAGTGAAAATATTTTCAGTTCAGTTCAGTCATTCAGTCATGTCCAAATCTTTGCGACCCCATGGACTGCAACACGCCAGGCTTCCCTATCCATCACCAACTCCCAGAGCTTGCTCAAACTCATGTCCATGGAGTCAGTGATGCTATCCAACTATCTAATCCTCTGATAAGATGAAAATATTTTAGATATATTCAGTTAAGTAAAATATATTACTAAAATTTATTTCATGTGTTTGCTTTTGCTTTTTAAATGTGGCTACTAGAAAATTTTTGATTATATATGTGGCTCACATTATATTTCCATTGAGTAGCCCTAATCTACAATATACCTAGATGTTTCTGTGAACCAATTGGAAAGATAAAAATAAGAAAAATGGGGAAGAACAGACACTTTAAAAAGTAGATACTTGAATGGCCAATAAAAGTTTGGGAAAAGTGCTCTAGATTTTAAATAAATGCAAATTAAAACTATAACAGATTACCACTTTCGTCTACCACAGAAGCAGATAATTTAAAAAAAAAAAAAAAAACTGATTAGGTTCAGTGCAGAGCTATCCCTTGTCTGCAGCTGGGGAAAATCTAAATTTGGTGCAACTCCTTAGGAGTTATCCATGAAGTTGACTGTGCATGTATCTATCATCCAACAGTTTTACTTCCTCTAGTAGAGAAATTCTTAGACACATGCACCAGGGAACATGTTAAAAATATGTCCATAGAAGCATTATATGCAGTTTTTTAAAACTGGGGGTGGGGAAATGGTTGAATGGATACATCGGTATATTCATACAAG
Source organism: Bos javanicus (assembly GCF_032452875.1). Classification (NCBI taxonomy): domain Eukaryota; kingdom Metazoa; phylum Chordata; class Mammalia; order Artiodactyla; family Bovidae; genus Bos; species Bos javanicus. The sequence continues at coordinate 41,781,468 of NC_083872.1, forward strand.
TATATACTATTGACCACTGAAAATGAACTATAAGCAAAGAATCAACATGGATGACTCTCAAAAACTTAATATTAAAGAATGAAGCAAGTCATAAAAGAAAACATGTGGTATCCCATTATATAAAATTCAAAATCAAGTACAACCAAGCTATTTATTTTTTAAGAATATAGATACTATTATTATACAGAGAGACATCACGATTATCACAGAATTAATGATAGTCACTATCTGTGGGCCAAGGGAGGGGATACAATCAGAAAGTAGTCAAGAGACATCTTCTAAAATCTACTACTGAAGTAGTTCTTAACCTGGTTGATGAGTATATCAGTTATTATCTTATTATTGTTTTTTAAAGCATACATACATATTTTATAAGTTCTTTGTATGTATGATAGATTTTAATAAATTATGACAGGCTTTAAAACAGTTATAGCACTGAAACTAACTTTCTTTGTATGCATGCACACACACACAGAAACTAGATTTTTAAATATGTATGGGCAAAGAAGGGCTTCCCAGGTGGTGCTAGTGGTAAAGAATCTGCCTGCCAGTGTAGGAGACCTAACAGATGTGAGTTCAATCCCTGGGACTGGAAGACCCTCTGGAGAAGGAAATGGCAACCACTCCAGTATTCTTGCCTGGAGAATCCTGTGGACAGAGGAACCTTGGAGGGCTATAGCCCATGGGGTCACATGGGGTCATGCACAATAACATGTGGTCATGCACAATGGGAAAAGAACTCTAAGGAAGTAAACCAAAATATTTATTTAATGATGAGGATGCATGTAGATGAGTAATTCAAGGAAAAGTTTGAATATTGAGTCTGTAGGGCAGCTTTGATTGTTGAGCTGCTTTCTGATAGATGTCAGCATTCCACTAATTGTGCTTATTAAAAACATAATCAGCATTAGAAAAGTTCTAGATGCTTCCTAATTCTTTTGCACATATAGAAATTTATGACTAGTTCATTTGAATGTACATAAGTCTCCAAAAAAGTGGAATACTTTTTATATGTTCCAGCAAGAATGTGTAATAGAATATTATTTTGATTACTATGTAATTGTTCTTACTATATATACTCATATTTTGGTCAAATGTTTATGATGAATGAACCCTATTACATGTAACAGTATTACATATTATCTTACCAGTAAAACTTGTATTTAGTAAATAGTAATACTTCTCACTTGGTGGACTCATGGCTAGCAAATGTCAGTTTTGCATCAATAAACTTGATGAATTTGTCCTTTTTTATCTTTAGATGAAGGAAATATGAGCTAAGTTTCTCAACTATTTCCATTTACTCTGCAGCATGATTCATTTATTTATTCACAGGCCACCTTCTCTTATCTCTTACCCTTGCTATTTTTTCATTTTCATCCTAAAACTTATGATAATGGTCTCAAAGACAATGCTTACATTACTGTACAGAAATACCAATAAGTTCATTCATGATTGCATGAAGGGGAAGCTTGTTTCAATAAAGACTAAAGAGAAAGCTAAGGAAGTTTAACAATTTACTAACAGATTAACAAAAAGATTGTGACTGGGATAAATAAATAAAATGAGCTGAAGGAAAAAATAATGCCCTAGGACTCCAGATGATGTTACTTCCTTCTCCTTTAGAAAGCCTATCATATTCACAAGGAAATATTGCAATGTATAGCATTTTCTAGAAGAAAAAAAATATTCTTTTTTGTCTTTGGACCGCAGCCTGCCAAATACATGCATTTTATTGTAGCAAGAATGATTACTGTTATTTTTGTAAAAATAATTTTATTGCCTGATTTTAAAGGAAGGTAGTCTAGTCAAGGCTATGGTTTTTCCTCTGAGAGTATCCATACATACTCTCACATGTATGGATGTGAGAGTTGGACTGTGAAGAAGGCTGAGCACTGAAGAATTGATGCTTTTGAACTGTGGTGTTGGAGAAGACTCTTGAAAGTCCCTTGGACTGCAAGGAGATCCAACCAGTCCATTCTGAAGGAGATCAGCCCTGGGATTTCTTTGGAAGGAATGATGCTAAAGCTGAAACTCCAGTACTTTGGCCACCTCATGCGAAGAGTTGACTCATTGGAAAAGACTCTGATGCTGGTAGGGATTGGGGGCAGGAGGAGAAGGGGACGACAGAGGATGAGATGGCTGGATGGCATCACTGACTCAATGGACGTGAGTCTGAGTGAACTCCGGGAGTTGGTGATGGACAGGGAGGCCTGGCGTGCTACGATTCATGGGGTCGCAAAGAGTCGGACACAACTGAGCGAGTGAACTGAACTGAACTGAGCAAGCCCCAGGTTAAAGAACTTGCTAAATGTCATTGGTAATGGCAACCCACTCCAGTACTCTTGCCTGGAAAATCCCATGGACGGAGGAGCCTGGTAGGCTTCAGTCCATGGGGTCTCTAAGAGTCAGACACGACTGAGAGACTTCACTTTCACTTTTCACTTTCATGCATTGGAGAAGGAAATGGCAACCCACTCCAGTGTTCTTGCCTGGAGAATCCCAGGGACAGTGGAGCCTGGTGGGCTGCCGTCTATGGGGTCCCACAGAGTCGGACACGACTGAAGTGACTTAGCAGAAGCCAGTAAGTAGTTAAGCTGGAATTCAAGCTTAGGTCTGTCCTGTTGCACAGTTTGTTCTGTCAGCCTCTGTACAAAACAGGCCATACTCCCAAATCCATCTTCATTTCCTTTGTAGCTTTTAACCAGATCAAGTCATTCCTGATATATAGATCAGAGATTTATCTTAACATCTAGGTTGATAATACTGTTTTAGTACAAGACCCTAATTTTAACTTTTTTAGAAGAAAAAATTTACAGAATAATTGTGACTGATCTGACTCCTATAAAATTTCCTGCTATTAGAAGTACTAAGGCAAGAGCAAAGCCAGATGGGGCCAAAAAGAAGCCCAGAGTAGCCTATTTACTTCAATCTCAAATTTAAGTAACACTCAGCTTTCCAAAGAGAATAATCTTTTACCTTTTATAGGAGAGAAGGGATTTAGATACTATGTTTAACCTCTTCAGCTACCTCCCACACTCCACATAGGGTATGTGAGGATAGTACAAAATGATTCACTCAACAAAGCTGAGCCTATATTCTCTGTCTGAAGTTTCTCCAACTGCTAAAACTTTGTGACATTTGGTTTTCTATGTTATTATCAGGCAGCCACACTAATCTAACCATCCCTGAGGACACACCTCTGAATTTTGTGTTCTCTCTGTATATACCAATGTATGCTTAGAATGTATTTCAGATGGTTTCGGACCTCCTTTATTTTAAGGGATAGAATTTTGAGACCTATTATCAACCACAAGGGTCCTTTTGGAAAAACTTCTACCTAAGGTAAACTCAAGCTTTTCTCAATAGGAGACTACCTTTTACTGTTTAATAAAAGCATAGCAAGACTTCCTTTTTTAAGTATGTGCTTCTCACCCTAAAATTTGTCTTTATCTAATAGACAGGAGTTTGAGTAAACTCTGGGAGTTGGTAATGGACAGGAAGGCCTGGCGTGCTGCAGTCCATGGGGTCACAAAGAGTCGGACACAACTGAGTGACTGAACTGAACGAAGACTTTGGCCTTATTTCTAGGCATACTTCCATGACCATGGTTATCCTAACTCCACAGAGTACAAGTTTACCTAGGATCCAAGCTAGAACCCAGACATTGAGGAATTCCCAGGTCACATGTTCATGCGACACCCATAATCTCAGACTGTCCATTGCTTCTTCATTTGCCCAGAATAGTCCCCATCACCTGGAGAAGGCAATGGCACCCCACTCCAGTACTCTTGCCTGGAAAATCCCATGGACGGAGGAGCCTGGTGGGCTGCAGTCCATGGGGTCACTAAGAGTCGGACATGACTGAGCAACTGCACTTTCACTTTTCACTTTTATGCATTGGGGAAGGAAATGGCAACCCACTCCAGTGTTCTTGCCTGGAGAATCTCAGGGATGGGGGAGCCTGGTGGGCTGCCGTCTATGGGGTTGCGCAGAGTCGGACACGACTGAAGCGACTTAGCAGCAGCAGTCCCCATCACCGGGCACTAGAGATGACCTCCTAAACAACTCTGCTAATACAGGCAGATGTGCCAAGTCCCCTCCTTCAGAATATGTCAAAGTCCTACTCAAACCCACCCTCCACTTTTGTCCATTGCTGCCAGACCCTTTGCTCTTTGTAAAAAAAAATACCACAGATTTCCACAAATATCTCTTCTGTGGTGGCGGCGGGTGTGGGGGTAGGGGGGTGGGTGTGTGGGCAGGGAGCAATGTAAAATCTCCCATCTCACTTCACCTGCCAATTTTTTTTTTTTGGCTCTGTTTCTAATGATTTCAGTTGGCACCTACCTTGTAGTAAATGTTTGTTGAATGAGGAAATGATTTAACATTTAATTTTATCTATTCTAATGCTTATTCTCATGCCTAGAACCCACGAGCATTTATTTGTTGAAATATTAAATTAATCACATGAGTAATTACTTGGAGTTAAAATATATGTGGCTTTAAATATATGAAAATTCATATGAAGATTAAAAGGTATATTACATTGCTAATTCATTCTATCCTTAACATAAAATTGCTTTGGACATAAAGTAATTTCAAAAGTATAAGATGGTTTTATTGTTAAATTGTCAAATGGTGAAAGTAATTTATTCATTTGAAGATATTTTGTGAGCCCTAACTGTGTGCATGCCTCTAGAGTGGGCCTGGAGGCACAAGGGTGATGGGAGTGAGTACAGTGGAGGAGGTGCCAGGTCAGGCTGTACAGGGGCCTCCCCCTGGTGTGAAGCCACATCGTATTTTTAGGAAGATGAATGTGATGGTGAGTATGACACAGTTTTCTTTGCTCCAGTGCCAAGAACAGATCAGAAGGAAGAATTTGGTGGATTTCAGTGGATCTCTTTAGCTTAATATTCAACCATATGGTAGAAAAACCATCTTTTACTAAGATGAATTAAGATACATCTTTTCTGTTTTATAACTCTGTCTCATCGCTAATAAAAAGGTGTTTCAGAAGTTTCTGTACAAATCAGGATGTGAGAAAACAGGAAATTGTGGTTATAATGCTTAATTTGTGAAGCTATTACATTTTCACTTTAGCAGTAATATGAGGTAAAGTAATGTGAAACTGCCTTACAGTTTATAATTTTATGATAATGATTTCCATCTCATTGTTTATAAAATTTTTATATCAATAACAAATGGCACTATTTCCTTTTAAGTAATTGCTGAGATATTACATGTGTATTTTCATCATACTCCAAGCAACTTCTAGGAATACTTTTAATTCCTTATAACTTCATCAGATAAAGTTGTTAGGTAATTTCATGTTTTAGAATATGTATTATTTAAAGATTGCTACACTGCCATCTTGGGGCTTCCCAGGTGGCTCTAGTGGTAAAGAACACGCCTGCCATTGCCAGAGACATAAGAGATATGGGTTCGATCCCGGGTTGGGAAGATCCCTGGAAAAGGAAATGGCAACCCACTCCAGTATTCTTGCATAGAGAATCCCATGGACAGAGGACCCTGGTGGGCTACAGTCCATAGAGTGGCAGAGTCGGACACAACTAAAGCAACAGCACCGCATGGCACAGTCCCATCTATTATATTAAAACAACTGTTCTCCTTGTCATACATTTGTACTGTTAACATCACTGTCCTCAAATAAATCAGTTATTGAGTTTTTTATGTGATATTTTAGTGTCCAGTACATATAAGCATTCTTTTTGTTCTACTTATTGTTTTGTGGTTTAGAGAAAAATGGATACTGAATCAAAAAAGAATGTTCAAGACACAGAGGCCCAAGTCAGCCACGATGCTGCTTATTTTAATTCCTAATGCTCTTTAGGAAGCATTTTGTTCTACTCACTTTAGAAAGAGATTTAAGTAACTGGCTTTACTACCAGCATTAAGAAAGAACACTGACTTAGGAAACATTTCAAGCACTTTTTAATCTCAATTCATTTTCCATTTAAATTCCATAAAAAGTAAGTACCCCAAGAAAGAGGTTTTCGTATATATGTTAACTGGTGGGATGATTATGTTGAATGTGAAAGAAACAGAGAACACTGAACTTTAAGTGTAATTTCAATTACACAGCAGAGGAAATCTTGGGAAAATCTCTTAAAAGACTTATAGGCAAAATGGGAAGAATGATGCTATTGCTTTGGATTATTAGGAGAATTAAATGAGTTAATGAGATCCAACCAGTCCATCCTAAAGGAGATCAGTCCTGGGTGTTCATTGGAAGTACTGATGTTGAAGCTGAAACTCCAATACCTTGGCCACCTGATGCGAAGAGCTGACTCATTGGAAAATATCCTGATGCTGGGAAAGATTGAGGGCAGAAGGAGAAGGGGACAGAAGAGGATGAGATGGTTGGATGGCATCACCGATTCAATGGACATGGGTTTGGGTGGACTCCAGGAGTTGGTGATGGACAGGGAGGCCTGGCATGCTGCGGTTCATGGTGTCGCAAAGAGTCGAACACGACTGAGCCACTGAACTGAATGTATTAAGGTGTTTTGTATATTGTGAAACTTTATACAAATATTAGCTAATTTCATTAAATGATGATTTACAGTTATTCAAAGATATTTCTGTTGGGAGTACAGTTTTCATAATGAAGCTATAGAACTCACATTTGATGGAAGGCAGCTGTAGAATGGATTGAAAAGAACTCAGGAACAAATTATGCCATTGTTTGTATTAAGATAGCCTACAGCAGTAAATCAGCTACATTCATTCCCATGCACCTGCAAATAAAAACAAGAGAGGGATCCTGGGAGGCACTCTTGCAGTGGAAAGAAAATCAGATCAGTCTTGGTGTGGTTTGAAATTCTTTAAGTTTGAAATGACACAGATAGGTTTTGCAATGCCTGTGGTATGGAAACGTACTACCACAGGCAATAACTTTTTCTTCTTAGAATTAAAATATTTTTAATGATAAATGCATCTGTCTTCTGTAATGTTTACAATATAATGGAGAAATTGGTATCAGATGACCAATGACCAGTTTAATGGAAACTGATTGAAGTATTTTATTTTTTTGTTTAACAAACATTTATTGAGCATTGCTTATGTGTAAAGTGTTATGCTAAGTACTAGCCTATGAAGCCCAGGAAAGGAAGAAGGAAGATAGAAGTACTGTGTGCTCATTGGAGAATTGTCCCCAAGTAAAACAGAGGCTGTAAAAGAAATCAAGTAGGTTGGAGTAGGAAATAGCAATCTACTGCAGTATTCCTGCCCAGAAAATTCCATGGCCAGAGGAGCCTGGTGGGCTACAGTCCATAGGATTGCAAAGAGTTGGACACAACTGAGCACATACACACAGGGAACTAAGATCCTATACACCTTGGAGCAACTAAGCCCACACACCGCAACTGCTGAACACACACACCACAATTCAGCGCAGTGAAGGACACTACACGACACAAAGAAAAAATCCTGCATGCTGCAACTGAGACCTGACACAGGAAAATAAATGAATGAATAGATATTTTTTTAAAAAGTCAGGTAGGAGAAAGAATCTTTCAGTGTGGAAAAACCTCAAGTCTCTGGATTGAAACTTGAGAGGGATGGTATAACTCCCCATCATGGAATCCTTGTCACAGCATAGTCACATGAAGGCCAATCCTAACCCTTTATATAATTGTATTACCGATTTTTGACTCATTGGAAAAGACTCTGATGCTGGGAGGGATTGGGGGCAAGAGGAGAAGGGGACGACAAAGGATGAGATGGCTGGATGGCATCGCTGACTCGATGGACGTGAGTCTCAGTGAGCTCGGGGAGTTGGTGATGGACAGGGAGGCCTGGCGTGCTGCGATTCATGGGGTCGCAAAGAGTCGGACACGACTGAGCGACTGATCTGATCTGATTACTGATTTTACTTGATTTAGTATTTTTTTTTTGAAAATTTGTTTTTCATTATAATATTATTAAATTATTAAGTAGTAACTAGCAGAATAACTCTACTGAATACATTAAGCCTTTTCATTCATTCATTTTACAAATAAATGTCTACATTGTGCCACATACCAGACATAATTTAAGATAGCACAACAAGTGGCTATCAGCTTATATCCCAATGGTTGGAGCAGTGTGCCTGCAGCAAACCCCATTTAGTGTCATCCCTCTCATTTCTTGTCTTCCCCAATGGCTCAGTGGTAAAAACCTGCCTGCCAATGCAGGAGACGTGGCTTCAATCCCTGGATCAGGAAGATCCCTTGGAGAAGGAAATGGCAACCTATTCCAGTATTCTTGCCTGGGAAATGCCATGAACAGAGGAGCCTGGCAGGCTACAATCCATAGGGTCACAAAAGAGTCAGAAATGACTTAGCCATGAAACAACAACCTCATTACTCACTGTCCTAGAGCCCATAACACACAAATGAGCTTTTTCTCTGTGTTTGCTGCTACTGTTTCCATTACACTGTTTCCCTGACTCCATTCCATTTGATTCAGTCTCTCCTTTCCACCCAGTACTTCAGAATTCCTCATATGACTGCCTCATAATGGCAAAAAATAAAAGAAAGAAGAAAGGGGAGGAAAGGAAGAAAGCCTGAAATCAAAATTAAAAAAATAACAATAACATTGATTTCCTTGACAAAGAAAGTGTTAGTCACTCAGTCATGTCCAACTCTTTGCAACCCCATGGACTGTAGCTGCTCAGGCTGCTCTGTCCAGAGAATTCTCCGGACAAGAATACTGGAGTGGGTTGTCATTCCCTTCTCCAGGGGGTCATCCCAACCCAGAGATAGAACCCAGGTCTCCCACATTGTAGGCAGATTCTTTACACCTGAGCCACCAGGGAAGCGGGAAATTCTTAATATGATTCCTAAAGGAATCCTAGAAAATATTTAGTAGAGAATAATTGGAATAAGTATAGCATTTCCCACAATGACTACATAGGGAATATTTATCTTTTTATACCATATTTCAAATTTGAAAAAACTTTTTTTCAGGAATGGATCTGTGTGTCTATTCTGATACACTCTGTGCAACTCTTCTGTGGACCTGTAAAATTTGAATTAGAATCACAGTCAGTACTCTATCATAGAATTTAGCCTTTATCTTGTTAGAACTTCTCATGTTGAGAAGAACAGAGACACACTTTGTTTCCTCAGTTACTGGGAGCTTTATGGTAAAGGTGCATAGAAAAGTAAATGGGGAAATGAGAAAAAGACTCACTTCTATGTAGCCCTGCTTCATGGAGATCTAGAATACTAATCATCAGACTGGTAGCTGACTGCTCTTGGTCCCTCTCTTCTGCACTTCCCCCATCACTACCAACTGCATCACTCTTCTTCTGACCTCTCTGAGTCTTTCCACTTATGTATTGATCTATCCTCTTCAGATATTTCATATTCTGCTTTCCTGAGAGAGGAGGACTATAGATTGTTTCTCAACATTCTCTGGTATAAAGCATCCACCCTATACCAAAGCTGTTGATGCATTGGTGTCAAACATAGTTATATCCAGGCAGGCAGTTTATGGGACACAGTATTACTATTTGCATATGGGAGACCTCTCCCCCACTCCCCCAAGCTGTGTGTAGAGACAGGCCTTGTGAGATTCCTGAGAAGGGAAACAGTGTTAGCGATGACTATGGTATATAAATATGCCAACCAAAGCTTTTGAAGCATTTTGCACAATATGAAGGAACAGCATGATGGAGAACATATGTAATTCAAAGGCAAGATTTCCCTTCCTTTCAGTGCCAGTCAAAGCAGAATGGCTAATAACTTTAATGTCTGCCTTTAGTATGGGAAAAATTTTAGAGTGAAAAAAAAATGGAAAAAGAATCCCAAGATTAGTTGTCCTCAGTTCAATTCAGTTCAGTTTCTCAGTCGTGTCCAACTATTTGCGACCCCATGAATTGCAGCAGGCCAGGCCTCCCTATCCATCACCAACTTCCAGAGTCTACCCAAACTCATGTCCATTGAGTCAGTGATGCCATCCAGTTATCTCATCCTCTGTCGTCCCCTTCTCCTCCTGCTCTCAACTTTCCCTGCATCAGGGTCTTTTCCAATGAGTCAGCTCTTTGCATCAGGTGAAGTATTGGAACTTCAGCTTCAACATCAGTCCTTCCAATGAACACCCAAGACTGATTTCCTTTAGGGTGGACTGGTTGGATCTCCTTGCAGTCCAAGGGACCATCAAGAGTCTTCTCCAACACAACAATTCAAAAGCATCAATTCTTCAGCACTCAGCTTTCTTTATAGTCCAACTCTCACATCCATACACAACAATTGGAAAAACCATAGCCTTGGCTAGAGGGACCTTTATTCGCAAAGTAATGTCTCTGGTTTTCAATATGCTGTTTAGGTTGGTCATAACTTTCCTTACAAGGAGTAAGCGTGTTTTTTTTTTTTTTTTAAACTTCATGGCTGCAATCACCATCTGCAGTGACTTTGGAGCCCAAAAGAGTAAAGTCAGCTACTGTTTCCACTGTTTACCCATCTATTTCCCATTAAGTGATGGGACCAGATGCCATGATCTTAGTTTTCTGAATGTTGAGCTTTAAGCCAACATTTTTACTCTCCTCTTTCACTTTCATCAAGAGGCTCTTTAGTTCTTCTTCACTTTCTACCATAAGGGTGGTTTCATCTGCATATATGAGGTTGTTGATATTTCTCCCAGCAATCATGATTCCAGCCTGTGCTTCCTCCTGCCCAGCGTTTCTCATGATGTACTCTGCATATAAGTTAAATAAGCAGGGTGACAATATACAGCCTTGACGTACTCCTTTTCCTATTTGGAACCAGTCTGTTGTTGTTCCATGTCCAGTTCTAACTGTTACTTCCTGACCTGCATACAGGTTTCTTAAGAGGCAGGTCAGGTGGTCTGGTATCCCCATCTCCTTCAGAATTTTCCAGTTTATTGTGATCCACACAGTCAAAGACTTTGGCATATTCAATAAAGCAGAAATATATGTTTTTCTTAAACTCTCTTGCTATTTTGATGATCCAGCAGATGTTGGCAATTTGATCTCTGGTTCCTCTGCCTTTTCTAAAACCAGCTTAAACATCCGGAAGTTCACGGTTCACATGTTGCTGAAGCCTGGCTTGGAGAATTTTGAGCATTACTTTACTAGCGTGTGAGTTGAGTGCAATTGTGTGGTAGTTAATATCTTCTGCTTCTGTTAGGTCCATACCACTTCTGTCCTTTATTGAGCCCATCTTTGCATGAAATGTTCCCTTGGTATCTCTAATTTTCTTGAAGAGATCTCTAGTCTTTTCCATTCTATTGTTTTCCCCTATTTCTTTGCATTGGTTGCTGAGGAAGGTTTTATTATCTCTCTTTGCTCTTCTTTGGAACTCTGCATTCAAATGGGTATATCTTTCCTTTTCTCCTTTGCTTTTTGCTTCTCTTCTTTTCACAGCTATTCTCTTGGCAGAACTGTATTAGCCTTTGCCCTGCTTCATTCTGTACTCCAAGGCAAAATTTGCCTATTACTCCAGGTGTTTCTTGACTTCCTACTTTTGCATTACAGTCCCCTATAATGAAAAGGACATCTTTCTGGGGTGTTAGTTCTAGAAGGTCTTGTAGGTCTTCATAGAACCGTTCAACTTCAGCTTCAGTCTGACCAGCATTACTGGTCAGGGCATAGACTTGGATTACTGTGATATTGAATGGTTTGCCTTGGAAACAAATGAGGTCATTCTGTCGTTTTTGAGATCGCATCCAAGTACTGCATTTCTGACTCTCTTATTGACCATGATGGCTACTCCATTTCTTCTAAGGGATTCCTGCCCACAGTAGTAGATATAATGGTTATCTGAGTTAAATTCTCCCATTCCAGTCCATTTTAGTTCGCTGATTACTAGAATGTCGATGTTCACTCTTGACATCTCCTGTTTGACCACTTCCAATTTGCCTTGATTCATGAACCCAACATTCCAGGTTCCTATGCAATATTGCTCTTTACAGCTTTGGACCTTGCTTCTATCCCCAGTCCCATCCACAGCTGGGTGTTGTTTTTGTTTGGCTCCATCCCTTCATTCTTTCTGGAGTTACTTCTCCACTGATCTCCAGTAGCGTATTGGGCACCTACCGACCTGGGGAGTTCATCTTTCAGTGTCCTATCTTTTTGCCTTTTCATACTGTTCATAGGGTTTTCAAGGCAAGAATACTGAAGTGGTTTGCCATTCACTTCTCCAGTGGACCACAGTCTGTTGTTCCTCTCCACCATGACCCATCCATCTTGAGTGGCCCTATACGGCGTGGCTTAGTTTCCTTGAGTTAGACAAAGCTGTGGTCTGTGTGATCAGATTGGCTCGTTGTCTGTGGTTGTGGTTTCAGTCTGTGTGCCCTCTGACACCCTCTCTCAGCGCCTACCGTCTTACTTGGGTTTCTCTTACTTTGGACGTGCAAAGCATAGCCGCTGCTTCTTACCTTGGAAGCAGAGTAGCTCCTCTCGGCCGCTGCCCCCGACCCCTGACGTGGGGTAGCTCCTCTCAGCTGCTCCTGTGCCTGTTGCAGCCTCTGATCTTTTGTCCTATGAGTCACTAAAGTTTTGAACTATGAATTCAAAAGTGAAAACAATCATCATCTTAGTAGATGTACTTTCCCCTCAATTATCCATTCTTCCATTTAGTCCTACCCACATAACCTTATATTCTAGATAATATTTTGAGTTTGATGTCCCCACACTGCCAATTTCATGGCATTTTCCATGTTTCCACATGTAAAGATTCCAGGTAATCTTTACAAAGTAGACCACAACAGGGCTGGCTGTAGGTGTGATGATGCAGTAAGAAAAGGAATGGTGAAGTATTTTCTTATTAAGTAATACAGTGAAGAAATTTTCTTACATGAAATGGGGTTGAACCTTGAAGCTGATGAGAACTCTCTCCAAGGCAGAGTTGAGGGTTCCTCTGACTTGGTGATTCTTTACAGTCACTGCAGAACGTCAGAGACATGGCTGGGAGGAACAGAGAGGCAACCAGGGACCATGTCCTCTTACTTGTGTCCATAATTGTACTATCCATTGTACTGTTTGCCAATTTGATACCAAAATGAAAGTAACTGAAGTCAAATCTAAGACATTTTGACCAGTCTTCAAACCCAGACCATCCTCTGTGTCTTGCCCTAACTTATAACTATTATTTTAATGGCTCCTTTATTCTATTCAGCTGTGGTACCCTAATTGACTTAACTATCCTCCATTGTAGTGAAAAAATATGAAGAAAGAATGAAGAATAATGAATGTAGTGAAGAATAATGAAGAAATATCTTCATTATTTCTAATTATTTAACTATTTTTTGCCTGTGATAAATAAAAGTACAGTGACAGTGTATCTTCCAGCATACAATATTTTTCCATTTAGATGATTTCCTAAGGATACATTTCAGGAATGACACTTTGGGTCAGGAATAATTGGGTATGAATTCAGATCAGATCAGTCGCTCAGTCGTGTCCGACTCTTTGCAACCCCATGAACCATAGCACGCTAGGCCTCCCTGTCCATCACCGACTCCCAGAGTTCACTCAGACTCACGTCCATCGAGTCAGTGATGCCATCCAGCCATCTCATTCTCTGTCGTCCCCTTCTCCTCTTGCCCCCAATCCCTCCCACCATCAGAGTCTTTTCCAATGAGTCAACTCTTCACATGAGGTGGCCAAAGTACTGGAGTTTCAGCTTTAGCATCATTACTTCCAAAGAAATCCCAGGGCTGATCTCCTTCAGAATGGACTGGTTGGATCTCCTTGCAGTCCAAGGGACTCTCAAGAGTCTTCTCCAACACCACAGTTCAAAAGCATCAATTCTTCGGCACTCAGCCTTCTTCACAGTCCAACTCTCACATCCATACATGACCACAGGAAAAACCATAGCCTTGACTAGATGAACCTTTGTTGGCAAAGTAATGTCTCTGCTTTTGAATATGCTATCTAGGTTGGTCATAACTTTCCTTCCAAGGAGTAAGCATCTTTTAATTTCATGGCTGCAGTCACCATCTGTAGTGATTTTGGAGCCCCAAAAAATAAAGTCTGACACTGTTTCCACTGTTTCCCCATCTGCTTCCCATGAAGTGATGGGACCGGATGCCATGATCTTCGTTTTCTGAATGTTGAGCTTTAAGCCAACTTTTTCACTCTCCACTTTGACTTTCATCAAGAGGCTTTTGAGTTCCTCTTCACTTTCTGCCATAAGGGTGGTGTCATCTGCATATCTGAGGTGATTGATGTTTCTCCTGGCAATCTTGATTCCAGCTTGTGTTTCTTCCAGTCCAGCGTTTTTCATGATGTACTCTGCATATAAGTTAAATAAACAGGGTGACAATTTACAGCCTTGAATATTCTTATGTAAAACTGCCAGATTCATTCCAAGAGGAAGTTGAAGTGAAGTGAAGTCGCTCTGTTGTGTCAAACTCTTTGTGACCCCATGGACAGTAGCCTACCAGGCTCCTCCGTCCATGGGATTTTCCAGGCAAGAACACTGGAGTGGGGTGCCATTTCCTTCTCCAGGAGATCTTCCTGACCCAGGGATTGAACCCAGGTCTCCCACATTGTAGGCAGATGCTTTACCATCTGAGCCACCAAGGAAACCAAAAGGAAGTTACACCAAGTTAAACTCTTACCAGAATTAAAGACTATACCAATATCACTGAATCTTCATCAGCTTTAAGTATTGCTATTATTTTCATTTGTTTGCCCACTCATATTCTGTCCATCTTTTCCCCATATTAGGGCATATAAGCTAGCCAACATACTGGTATATGGCTTAGATTCAGTGTTGTTGTTGTTATTCAGTCACATAGTCATGTCCAACTCCCTGCAACCCCATGGGCTGCAGCACACAGGCCTCCCTGTCCTTCAGCATCTCCCAGAGTTTGCCCAAGTTCATGTTCATTGAATCGGTGATGCTGTCCAGCCATCTCATCTCATCCTCTGACACCCTCTTCTCCTTCTGCCCTCAATCTTTCCTAGCATTAGGGACTTTTCCAGTGAGTTGTCTGTTTGCATCAGATGATCTAAATACTGGAGCTTCAGCTTTAGCTTCAGTCCTTCCAGTGAATATTCAGGGTTGATCTCCCTTAAGATCGCCTGCTTTGATCTCCTAGCAGTCCAAGGGAATTTCAGGAGTCTTCTCCAGCACCACAGTTCAAAGGCATCAATTTTTTGATGTTCTTCATTCTTTATAGTCCAGCTCTCACAACTGTACAGTGATTTATATATAAATAAAACTTTATTGATTCATTTTTAGAAATGGCTTTAGCTCTAAATTTCTAGTGCTTTTGAAATTTACCCATGTCTGTGTTTAATCATCTCAATAATTCTAAAGGTTTTATTTTTAAAAGAAAACAACAGTAATTAACAAAAGATAATAGATGATTTTTTTTTCAACTTACCTTTACGTAAGAAAAATATGAAACATGAAAATAGGGGGAAAGGCTTGACTATAGAGAATAATCCAAGACCAAGATGTTCACCATGGTCTGCATACTACATGCCAGGAGCTATACTTTTCTAAAATTGTTGAACTCGACACATTTTACAGTTTAAATGCTGTATTGCCAGACTTGGCAAAAGTTTGTTTCATGTTAGTCTATTATGTAGGAATTATACTAGTAAACAGAAGTTACACTGTCTGAGGAGTAATGATTCAAGTTTGTTAAAGTAATTTTTTCTGATTGGATGCCCCAAAATCAAAATTTCTCATGGCTAAGGGTACTTGTAGATTTATATCATCCTAGTCCTCTGGTTGATTGACACTGTGTTTATTTCTTCCCAGACAAAAGTGAAAATGCCCTTTCCTGGGGAGGTACTCTGTCCTTTTCTAGGTACCTCTCTACCACCACCATTAGACTATAACCATGTGTAATCAGACCATAAATTCCTATAAAGAACTATGAGATTTAACCCTTAGCAGTATCCATTTGGTTTTGAGGTGATAGCTTAATGATCTTCTTTAAAGAAATCACAGTTCTGCGTCAGGAATTGGAGATGAAATCTTGCTTCCCTAACACTTCACAGTAATGAATTGACAAGTGAAGCCTGTGCAGTAAGCCAGTAGAAGAATGGTAGCTGTGTCACAAAATTGTAGTAAACTATTCCTTCCTTTCTCCAAAACCCCATCTTTTAAAAAAATTTTATTTCCTTTTTAATTAAAGGATAATTGCTTTACAGAATTTTGTTACTCTCTGTCAAACCTCAACATGAATCAGCCATAGGTATACAAATATCCCCTCCCTTTTGAACCTCCCTCCCATCTCCCTCTCCATCCCACTCCTCTAGGTTGATACAGAGCCCCTGTTTGAATTTCCTGAGCCATACAGAAAATCCAAAACCCTAAGTCTTTCATAAACTCTTCTGGGAAGGTGGCAAAATTCTGTAGATTTCTCAGTGATTAAGATTGGAAAGATAAAATTTGAAGTTTTGTGCTATAAAAACAAGTCATATTTTCTTCCATCCCCCATGCATGAACATGAAGCACATAAATAATTTCATCATACTGAATAAAGGAACAATACAAAAAGCATGTACTGTGTAGGAAGCAAGGAATAAGTTATGTACGGCTAATTGTGGCAAGAGCAAATTGCACCACTTAGTTCCTTTGGTTATTTCTTTGGTTTAAAACTGTTTAGAGATGTGATGGAGAAATAACACCAAAAAATAGGCAGAAATAGCTCTACGTATGAACTGATTTTGGAGTAGGTGTTGAGTAGGCAAGCGAGAATTGTTCTATCTTCAAAGAAAGCTGTTAATTTCTAGATGCATTATTAAGGGAAGCACTGTGGACGTCACTGCTGGAACAGGAAACTAATCTTTTTTGTTCTTATCTACATATCAAGTCTTAGTCTAGTCTGCTAGCAAAGAGTAGTTCTCTCACTCCACCAAAATGAGACCATTTTGCTTGCTTGCATATGATTCTTCTTTGTTCACTGCAGCACTCTCTTCTCAGCTACTATTATTGCAATTATTTTCTGGTTTTGCTCTAGGATGTGATGAGAAGGTGCCTCATCAGAGAGCATGACTCTTTCTAATCCCAACCCACACACTTATGGCAAAGTACTTTTGTTCTTTCCCCAGAGCATTGTGTTCTTCCACCAGCAGTCACTAAGCCAGGAAAGCGTGAGGGTATTTTGCAATAACACTTAGAATATACACTTTTATTTTTTAGTTGGAATTTCTAGTGTTTATATTTTGAAGGTCATGTATGATGTCACATTCTTAGTCATTAGCTGTCTGCGTATTGCTGGGTAAGTAACTCTGCCAGGTCCATGCTGCAGCGCAGCGCTTTCCTAAAATCAGCATGAGAATGAAGAGGAGTTAGCCTTTTATGTGTATAAATGTGTGTGTCCAGATGGTTGAAAGCCACATCACAGCAAGCAAGAGTCTACCTGAAAAGATCCTGCTTTCCATTGTTCAGCAAGCAATCATACAAGGAACTTTGATAATAATGAGTTGTAAATAGTGAATAGAGTTTTTCAGTGAATTTTAGTGATCTGATTATTTGTATTTCTGTCCTCAGCAATGTCTTTTCCCTTTCCTTCTCCTCCTTCCCTTTCTCCCATCATTCCCCTCCCCCTCCCACTTTCTATCCTATTCTCTCATTTTAAGATCTTCATAAGCCAAAATATTATTTGACTGGTGGTAAGTGAAAGTGGAGGATTACTGAACAGGGGATTGCTAATGCTGTTTACTACTCATCATTAAACAAATGTGAAGGCTTCATCATTTAATGACCATTGTTCTCTATACAGAGTTCCAGTATAGACTAGTGGTTGAGATTTTTTAAAGGGAGGGGAATACAAAAATGACTGTTTTTTGGCAAACAGATAAATTGCTTTCTTTGTCAATTAATTTGAGCAATCAATCTTTGTAACAAGTCTATTGTTAAGGACTCTTACTTTACAAATGGGCTTCCCAGATGATGCTAGTTGTAAAGAACCTGCCTGCCAATGCAGGAGACATAAGACTCAGATTAGATCCCTGGGTTGGGAAGATCCCCTGGAGGAGGGCATGTCAACCCTCTCCAGTATTTTTTGCCTGGAGAATCCCATGGACAGAAGAGCCTGGTGGGCTGTAGCCCATAGAGTCACAAAGAGTCAGACATGACTGAGTGACTTAGCACACACATATACATTTTACAGATTATAAAACCAAGGTAACTTTCCCAAAGGTAAACAGTGGGTAAGTGGCAGAACTGAGATACTGAACTGTGCAGCCGGATGCTAGACCCTGTGTACTTAACTTTTGTGCTGTGCTGCCTGGGATGAGAGCTCAGTACGGTAGAAGAGGGAGTACATTCAGATAGCATAATACAAAGCACTGTGTGATAACAGTATGCTGCTGCTAAGTCGCTTCAGTCATGTCTGACTCTGTGCGACCCCATAGACGGCAGCCCACCAGGCTCCCCCACCTCTGGGATTCTCCAGGCAAGAACACTGCAGTGGGTATAGATGAGGAAAATGAAAAGGCACTGAGAGGAGGAAGAATATTTCAGACAGGTGAATGGGTGGCATCTGTACTAGCCTTGAGGGCTAGGTAGATTCTGATAGTAGAAATCAGGAGTGAGAATTTGCCTTTCATTAGAAGAAATGGCATGAGTACAAGATGCTGAGTCTGGAAGGTAGGTTCGGAAAATAAGTAGTCTAGTTTAGCTGGAGAAAAGGATTGTGTACACAGTACAGAATACATGAAGGGAAGGGAGTCACCAGCTTCCCTGAGGTCATACTCTCCTCTTCTAATCATTCATCCCTCAAGGTTTGGTGGTGGTGGTGGTGGTTTAGTTGCTAGGTCATGTCTGACTCTTGCTACCCAAGGGACTGTAGCCTACCAGACTCCTCTGCCCATGGGATTTCCCAGGCAAGAATACTGGAGTAGGTAGCCATTCCCTTCTTCAGGGAATCTTCCTGATCCAGCAATCAATCCCTAGTCTGCATCACAGGCAGATTCTTTACCAATGAGCCACCAAGGAAGCCCTCACAAGATAAGGTAAGCTACAGCCAAATTTTGCAGGCTGCATTTCATGGGCATTTGGAATAAGGAGGATGATGTGTTTTAAGCTGTGAGGTGGCATGAACAATACTCTAAAGAGCTCAGCTTGGTGGATTAGTACTTTGAAGAAAGTAATGTGAGAAGCGGGAAAAATAATTGAGACTCTATTTGTTTTCTATTGCTGAAAAACAGTCTTACCACAATATTAGGTTAGCAGCTTTAAGCAACCCACATGTATGATAATCAGTTTCTATGGATCAGGAGTCTAGGCATAGCTTAGCTAGGTCTTCTGCTTAGGGTCTCACAAGGTTACAGTCAATGTTGGCTGGGTCTGTAGTTTCATCTGCAGCTCAGTTAGGAAAGGATTAGCTCTTGCTAGCAGAATTCTGTAGCTTTTGTACTAATGACTCTTGTTTCTTGCCAGCTGTTAACCAAAGGCTATCCTCAGCTCCTAAAGATTTCTCTCAGCTCCTGCCATGAGCATTTCAATACTGGCATTGAAATGTTGCTTTTTCAGAGCCAACAAGGAAATGAGAGACTTCAGCTAAATAGCACTATAATCTTAATCACATATGTCCTGTCACTTTTACCACATTCTGTTGGTTTTTAGCCAACAAATCAAAGGTCACCCCCACACTTAAGGAGAGAGGATGACCCACAAGCATGAACATCAGGAAATACACAGGTAGAGACTCATAAAGGCCCTATACTAAGGTCTGCCACAGCCAGATACAGTTGGTGAAACAAACACTCCAGAGTCTGAATTAAGTTGGTATGAATGAAAATAGAAAGGAAGAGTCAAATTCAAAAAATTATGTCTAGGAAAGATAATTATGATTTCTTGCAAAATTCATTGCATATATTAACTCACACATGCCTCAAAATATCTCTGACACAGCTACCAGGAAAATCCTTATTTCACGGGTGAGGATGCAGACTTTTAGAAGTTAAGTGCCTAGATCACATACATATGAGCTTCAAATCTGAGTGTCCTCATATAGATTTTGAAAGTAGGATGTCAGTCCCAGAGTTCATTCTCTTAGCCACCCTTCTTTACTTTTGCTTCCCTGGTGGCTCAGCTAGTAAAAAAAAATCTGCCTGCAATGCGGGAGACCTGGGTTTGATCCCTCAGTTGGGAAGATACTCTGGAGAAAGGAAAGGCTACCACTCCAGTATCTGGCCTGGAGAAGTCCATGGACTATATAGTCCATTGGGTTGCAAAGAGTCAGACACAACTGAGCAACTTTCACTTTCAAAAGTATAGAGAATTTAAAGAGAGATGGATAAGAAAAACATGATTTTAACTAATTTCAACTCTGTTTCAACTCAGAGAAATGTCATGAGAGGCACTATTAAAATAATATGTATTGTGCATTTACTACATGCCAGGTAGTGTGGTTGGCACTCAATATGCATCATCACATTTAATGTTGCCAACAGCCTATGATAATAGTCTTTTCTCCTGTTTTAAAGATCAGAAAACATGACTGTGCCTGTACTCACTAAACTCTAGTTTCCACAAATACAAAGGGTTGTTATTTTGTTTATAACTATATCTCTAATCGGCTAAGGCAATGGCACCCCACTCCAGTACTCTTGCTTGGAAAATCCCATGGATGGAGGAGCCTGTTGGCTGCAATCCATGGGGTCGCTAAGAGTCGGACACGACTGAGTGACTTCACTTTCACTTTTCACTTTCACGCATTGGAGAAGGAAATGGCAACCCACTCCAGTGTTCTTGCCTGGAGAATCCCAGGGACGGGGGAGCCTGGTGGGCTGCCATCTATGGGGTCGCACAGAGTCGGACACGACTGAAGTGACTTAGCATAGCATAGCATATCTCCAATATCTGACACATAAAAAAGTGTTCACTATATAAATGTTTGAATGAATGAGCATAGCTTATAAGTGGTAGAGTTATGATATGAACTCATAATAGCTTCACTCTACCTCCTGTAGAAGATAATGCATTCCACTGTAGTCTTGGCAGGAAATCTAGATATGGATGTTCAGCACATATGTAAATTCAATTAATGGAGCTTGAGGAAAAGGTCAAGGCTAGGTTCCCTGTAAGTGAGCATTTAAGTGGATATCAAAAGCCCTAAAATTAGATGAAATGATTAAGGGAGAAGGTATAAACCCCAAACCAGAACCTGCGAGAACATCTGTATTTAGAGGCTGAGGGGAGGAAGAGGCATTTTAAAAGGCAATGAAGACAAATACATCAGAGAGTTGAGATGGATATATTGATATAAAAGTAAAGGGGAAAGAGAAGGCAGGAGGGTTTTCAGCAATATCAACTACCACAGGGTAATCAAAGAGCCTCAGAATTAAGGCAAGGTAATTATAGTTGAGGATTAAGAGGCCATCAGTTTGGGGTGAACAATTCAGAGAAAATAGGGCGTGAGTAAAAATCAGGGGAGTGTCTGTGGATGAGGACCTCACTACTGTAAACTACTTTGTAATTTCAGATGAGCTAGTAGTAGTAATATGAAAGGGATGAAAGATTTTAATAGGAGTAATTTTTGTGTGTTGTAAATAGAAGGGTAGGCTCAAGTAGGAAGAAACTAAAGATGGCATAAAGAGAACTGACTACTGACAGAACATACTGTAGAGGAAACAGAAGCAAATGTAGAACCACTAATAGGAAGGTCTGTCCTTAGAACAGGCAAGAGACATGTTACTATTCAAAGTAGGAGAAGAATCTGAAATAAGATAAAAGTAAAGGTCCAACAGAGAAAAACTGAGGGAATTCACGTGGAAAGTCTTCAATTTTTATGAAAATGGAGGCAAGTTCTTCAAACCCAGGGAAGGTGGGAAAGATTTCAAGACTAGAGGATAGTAAGAAGTATTTTAATTTATTGAGGCAACAGTTGACCAAAAGTTTATTCTATGTTTACTCTAAAATAAGCAGAAAATTCAACAGAGAAGACAGTAAATAATCATCATCATCATTATTAGGAACCCATCTGAGGAGAAATAGCATGAACTTTTAATAGATGTCAGCAGGATGGTTTCATAATTTTATGCAACTTCTGAAAAGTGGTTATTAAAGGAAGTTAATGGTCCTGCACAGAGTTGGGAACTGAAACTATGAGAATGACAGGCAAGCATGGAAGAATGAAAGATGGATTCTAGACGTCAGTAAAGACGATATTGGCATGGTCTGAGTTGAACAATGATGTAACTGAATACTGAGAGGAATCGAGAGTCTAAAGATGTGATTTGGGTACTAGAAATAAATAACATGCTTATCATCAAAAGGAATGAGGTACGTTTGAGACCCTGAAGTAAAATAGTCAAGCTACTTATAATGCCCTTTCCACAGTTTCAAAGGTTAAGTAAGGAACTCTGAAGCTAAGGTATCAGATGGGCCAGAAATAAACGTAAATGAATATGGCAGAGGATGAGAGGGGCGGAGAAGATAACTGACCAGGCATCAAGACAGGGTGTTATGATGGAGGTCATAAACATAGCAATAAGGACAGAGCTTAGATGTCAAGGTTCAAAAATAGAGATTGACGGAGATAGAACAATAGCATAAGAAATAACAGTAGAAGAATGTTTTTCAGGTTGCTCAGGTCTTCAGATGCAAAGTCAGCAGAGAGTGCCTGCTAGAGAAGCAAGTACGTGTAGCAGGAAGGTAAAGAATTATTTTAAATAAGATATAAGCATTGCTCCCTGCCCATACTACCTTATCACCCCTTTACAGGTGATCCTTCTAATCCTTAAAATTACCAGTAAGGCATTTTCCCCCATTTTACAAATGAAATATTCTGGTTCTGGAATTTGAATTTTTGCCCTTACTTCAAAATCTAAAGCTTTACAACATACTGACTTTCAGTGCTTTTTAAAATGTTACTGCAGCCCTCAAAGACTAACTAGAAATTATGTCTGATATTTGAAATGGATATGAAACACAATGGTCTTTTTTAAGGTATAATTTATATATATATAACATTATATTAGTTTCAGGAGTACAATATAATGATTCAACATTAAGGTATACTGGGAAGTGATCACCACAATAAGTCTAGATAACATCCATCTCTACCCATATTCATAATTTTTTTTCTTAAGAACTTTTAAGATCTACTCTATGCAATACAGTATTGTTAACTATGGCTACCATGCCACACTTTGGCCACCTGATACAAAGAACCAAATCATTGGAAAAGACCTTAATGCTGGGAAAGATTGAGGGCAAGAGGAGAAGGGGACAACAGAGGATGAGATGGTTGGATGGCATCGCTGACTGAATAGACATGAGTTTGAGGAAACTCAGGGAGATAGTGAAGGATGGGGAAGACGGGCATGCTGCCATCCGTGGAGTTACAGAGTCAGACACGACTTAATGACTGAACAACAACTACAGCCATGCCACACACTACCTCCTCATGACTTTTTATTTTATAACCAGAAGTCCGTGTCTTTTGGCCCATTTCACTCCACACTATTTCCCACTCCTGACGACCACCGATCTGTTCTCTGTATCCATGAGCTCCTCATTTTTTTTTTAAGATTACATATACAAATGAGATCATATGGTATTTGTCTTTTTCTGGTTTATTTCACTAAGCATAATGTTCTCAAGGTCCATCCATGTTGTCTTGAATGGAATGGAAAGACTGAGCATCACTTCATGGCAGATAATGGAAACAATAACAGACTTTATTTTCTTGGGGTCCAAAATCGCTGCAGATGGTGACTGCAGCCATGAAATTAAAAGATGCTCCCTCTTTGGAAGAAAAGCTATGACCAACCTAGACAGCATATTAAAAAGCAGAGACATTACTTTTCTCACAAAGGTCCATATAGTCAAAGCTATGATTTTTCCAGTAGTCATGTATGGATGTGTGAGTTAGACAATAAAGAAAGATTCTCCAAAAAATTCTTTGGAGGACCAAAGAATTGATGCTTTTGAACTGTGGTGTTGGAGAAAACTCTTGAGAGTCCCTTGGACAGCAAGGAGATCAAATTAGTCAATCCTAAAGGAAATCAACACTGAATATTCACTGGAAGGACTGATGCTGAAGCTGAAACTCCAATACTTTGGCCACCTGATACGAAGAACTGATTCATTAAAAAGCCCCTGATGCTGGGAAAGATTGAAGACAGGAGAATAAGGGGAAGACAGAGGATGAGATGGATGGATGGCATCACCGACTTGATGGACATGAGTTTGAACAAGCTCTTGGAGTTGGTGATGGACAGCAAAGCCTGGCATACTGCAGCCCACGGGAATGCAAAGAGTTGGACATAACTGAGCAACTGAACTGACTATATATATGTATATACTATATGTATGTGTGTGTGTCTATGTGCATGTGTGTGTACACACACACCACATTTTTCTTTATCCATTCATCTATTGACAAACACTTAGGTTGTTTCCGCAATCTTGGCTATTGAAGATAATGCTGAGGTGAACAGGATGGAGCAGATATTTTTTTCAAGTTGGCGTTTTTGTTTACTCTGGATAAATACCCAGAAGTAGAATTGCTGGATTGTATGGTAGTTTCATTTTTAAGTTTTTAAAGAATCTCGATACTGTTACCATACTGCTGCACCAATTTATATACACACCAACAATGCACAAGCGTTCTCTCTTGCCAACACTTTTTACTTCTTGTCTTATTGATGATAGTTATTCTGCCAAATATGAGGCAGTATCTCGTTGTGGTTTTGATTCGCATATCTCAGATAAATAGTGATGCTGGGCATCTTTTCATGAACTTGTTGCCCATGTGTACCATCCATACTGAAATCAGATTGATTATATTCTTTGTAACCAAAGATGGAGAAGTTCTATACAGTCAGCAAAAACAAGACCAGGAGCTGATTGTCGCTCAGATCATAAACACCTTATTGCAAAATTTAGATTTAAATTGAAGAAAGTAGGGGAAACCACTAGAATATTCAGGTATGACCTAAATCAAATCCCTTAGGATTATACAGTGGGAGTAACAAATAGCTTCAAGGGATTATATCTGATACAGTACCTGAAGAACTATGGATGGAGGTTCATATCACTGTACAGGAGGTGATAATCAAAATTATCCCCAAGAAGAAGAAATTCAAAAAGGGAAAATGGTTGTCTGAGGAGGCCTTACAAATAGCTGAGAAAAGAAGAGAAGTGAAGACAAAGGAAAAAGGAAAGATATACCCATCTGAATACAGAGTTCCAAAGAATAGCAAGGAGAGATAAGAAAGCCTTCCTCAGTGATCAATCAAAGAAATAGAGGAAAACAATAGAATGGGAAAGACTAGAGATCTCTTCAAGAAGATTAGAGATACCAAGGGAACATTTCATGCAAAGATGGGCACATAAAGGACAGAAACAGTAGACATAATAGAAACAGAAGATATTAAGAAGAGGTGACAAGAATGCACAGAAGAACTATACAAAAATGATTTTATTGATCCAGATAACCATGGTGGTGTGATCACATAGAGTCAGACATCCTGGAATGTGAAGTCAAGTGGGCCTTAGGAAGCATCACTATGAACAAAGCTAGTAGATGTGATGGAATTCCAGCTGAGCTATTTCAAATCCTGAGAGATGATGCTGTGAATGTGCTGCACTCAGTATGCCAGCAAATTTGAAAAACTCATCAGTGGCCACAGGACTGGAAAAGGTCAGTTTTCATTCTAATCCCAAAGAAAGGCAATGCCAAAGACTATTCAAACTACTGCACAATTGTGCTCAACTCACACGCTAGTAAAGTAATGCTCAAAATTCTCCAAGCCAGGCTTCAGCAACATGTGAACTGTGAACTTCCAGATGTTCAAGCTGAATTTAGGAAAGGCAGAAGAACCAGAGATCAGATTGCCAACATCTGTTGAATCATAGGAAAAGCAAGAGAATTCCAGAAAAAACATTGACTTCACTAAAGTCTTTGTGTGAATCACAACAAACTGGAAAATTGGTAAAGAGATGGGAATACTAGACCACCTGACTTGCCTCCTGAGAAATCTGTATGCAGGTCAAGAAGCAACAGTTGAACCAGACATGGAACAATGGGCTGGTTCCAAATTGGGAAAGGAGTACGTCAAGGCTGCATAGTGTCACCTTGCTTATTTAACTTATATTCAGAGTACATCATGTGAAATTCTGGGCTGGATGAAGCACAAGCTGGAATCCATATTACAGAGAGAAATGTCAATAATCTCAGATATGCAGATGACACCACCCTTATGGCTGAAAGTGAAGAGGAACTGAAGAGCCTCTTGATGAAGGTGAAAGAGGAGAGTGAAAAAGCTGGCTTAAAACTCAAATATTCAAAAAACAAAGATCATGGCATTCAGCCCCATCACTTCATGTCAAATAGATGGAGAAACAATGGAAACAGTGACAGAATTTATTTTCTTGGGCTCCAAAATCACTGCAGATTGTGACTGCAGCCATGAAATTAAAAGACATGTACTCCTTGGAAGAAAAGTTATGACCAACCTAGACAGTATATTAAAAAGCAGAGACATTACTTTGCTGACAAAGGTCCATATAGTCAAAGCTGATTTTTCCAGTAGTCATGTATGGATGTGTGAGTTGGACAATAAAGAAAGCTGAGGACCAAAGAATTGATGCTTTTGAACTGTGGTGTTGGAGAAGACTCTTGAGAGTCCCTTGGACAGCAAAGAGATCCAACCAGTCCATCCTAAAGGTAACCAGTCCTGAATATTCATTGGAAGGACTGATGCTGAAGCTTAAACTCCAATACTTTGGCCACCTGATGCAAAGAACTGACTCATTAAAAAGACCCTGATACTGGGAAAGATTGAAGGCAGGAGGAGAAGGGGAAGACAGGATGAGATGGATGAATGGCATCACCGACTCAGACATGATTTTGAACAAGCTCCGGGAGTTGGTGATGGACAGGGAAGCCTGGCATGCTGCAGGCCATGGGATTGCAAAAAGTCGGACACACCTGAGCGGCTAACTAACAAACTGACTGACCATCTGTTTGTCTTCTTTTGAAAAATGTCTCTTATGATCCTCTGCCCATTTTTCATTCAGATTATTTTTTTGTTACTGAGTTGTATGTACAATGTGTTGTTCTTGAATTATATTCAGCTCTAAAAAGTTTCATGTCAGCTTACATATATAATCCTCCTTTAAATAAATTTTTTAGAGAAACATCTTGGTTTCTTTTCCTTAATGAAATTAAGGAACTATAAATGCATTCTAGATAATATATTGAATTTCTGCAACTATAACCTAAAACCCTAAGTTAATATTTATCTTGCCTTACTTTTCAGGTGTGAAAATGAAACCAAATTCAAAACAGAAGAAGTATTTTGGGCTTACAATTTCTGCCCTACTCCATACTCCTGGACTGCACTTCTGGGCCTTATTTTATATCTTATTTTCTTCGCACCTGGTAAACAAAGATTCTGTTGTTGTAATTGTTATTTTAATTAAATTGTCTCTATTTAGACAAGACAAGCTACTCTTTTAAATTCCTTACATGCTACTTTACTGAAATTCTTCATTTTATACTTCTCAGGAATGGGACCAATGCCTTGGACTGTGAATTCTGAAATATATCCCCTTTGGGCAAGAAGCACAGGAAATGCATGTTCATCTGGAATAAATTGGATTTTCAATGTTCTGGTGTCATTGACATTTTTACACACAGCAGAGTATCTTACATACTATGGTAAGAGAATATAGTTTCATTTTTATTTTCTACTCTTGTTTTTAGATTTGCTGTCATTCGTGATTGAAAAACTAAATGGTTATATTTTTGCTATTATAAATATCTCTGCAAGGCTGTCTTATTCCCCAGAAGCCTTAGAAATGTTTCTGGGAAAAGATAAGAGGAACTGTCCTTTCCTAAGCAGTATTGCTGCTTGTCCCTCAGTGCTTTATAGCTTTCACCCACCTACACTTCAGACCCAAACATCTCCCAGCTATCCTCAGTGGGAAGTCCTCACAACAAGGCCTTTAGTTTAATGGAAAAAACATAAACAACAGAGAATTATAGAAAGATCCTGGAGTCTAGGGGTCATGCTTGAAAATGTCTCTTAACATGGATGGGTTGTATCCAAGAGTAGAATCAAAGTAGGGTCAAAGTTGCTCCCCCAAATGTTGTGCTCGCACTGTGCCTTCCACTCTATCATATCTGCTGTTCAGACCAAAGTATTTCAGGATCCACTGAGACCAGCACTTATGACTGCTGAAACTATAAATGTGGCAGAGGTGTTCATGTAAAATGTAGAGAGACCATAACTCGAAGAAAACAATCTTGAGAAGTGACTGAGTTAGGAAAAAACTTTGGGAAGCTACTTCAGGTTTATCTTTACTAAAACGAAAAGGTGTCTTTTTAGCAAGAGAATTTCTTTATTGTCTGTATGAGTTTATAGGTTATGATTGGATTCTAAGTGATGAAATAGGGGTTTTCATGCTAATCTGAGCCTCCGTGATTATATACTGAAAGTCTATTGTTTAGAACCCACCCCCACCCCCGTTCACCCGCCCCTCCCTTCATGGATCACATATCCTGGGGAAGGGACTTGCATGATTCAGTGAAGGTATGAGCCATAATGTACAGGGCCACCCAAGTTGGATGGTTCATGGTGAACAGTTCTTAGAAAATGTGGTCCACTAGAGGAGGAGATGGCAAACCACTCCAGTAACCTTGCCTGGAGTACCCCATGCACAGTAAGAAAAGGCAAAAAGATATGACACCAGAAGATGAGCCCACCAGGTCAGAAGGTGTCCAATATTCTACTGGGGAAGAGCAGAGGACAATTACAAATAGCTCCAGAAAGAATGAAGAGGATGGGCCAAAGTGGAAACACTCAGTTGTAAATGTGTCTAGGGTGAAAGTAAAGTTTGATGCTATAAAGAACAATACTGCATAGGAACTTGGAATGTTAGGTCCATGAATCAAGGTGAATTGGACATGGTCCAGAAGGAGATGGCAAGATTGAACATCAAAATCTTAGGAATCAGGGAACTAAAAGGGAAGAGAATGGGTGAATTTAACTCAGATGAGCATTATATCTATTACTGTGGGCAAGAATCCTGTAGAAGAAATGGAGTCGCCCTCGTAGTCAACAAAAGAGTCTGAAATGCAGTACTTGGGTGCAGGCTTAAAAAACAACAGAATGATCGTGGTTTCTTTCCAAGGCAAACCATTGAACCTCAGAGTAATCCAAGTCTGTGTCCCAACCACTGATGCCAAGGAAGCTGAAGTTGATGCTAGTGGTAAAAAACCTGCCTGCCAATGCAAGAGACATAAGAGACTTGGATTTGATCCCTGGATCAAAAAGATCCCCTGGAGGAGAAAATGGCAACCCACTCCAGTATTCTTGCCTGGAAAATCCCATGGACAGTGGAGCCTGGCAGGCTATAGTCCATGAGGTTGTAAAGAGTTGGACATGACTGAAGTAACATAGCATGCACACATGCTTGTCCCAACCACTGTTGCCGAAGAAGCTGATGTTGATGGGTTCTATTAAGACCTACAAGACCTTCTAGAACTAACACCAAAAATATATGTCCTTTTCATCTTAGGGGATTGTAATTTAAAAGTAGGAAATCAAGAGATACCTGGAATAACAGGCAAATTTTGCCTTGGAGTACAAAATGAAGCAGGACAAAGACTAATAGAGATTTGTTAAGAGAACACACTGATTATATATAGTGAACACCCTTTTCCAACACAAGAGACAACTCTACAAATGGACATCACCACATGGCCAGTAAATAAATCAGATTGATTATGGTCTTTGCAGCCAAAAATGGAGAGAAGCTCTATACAGTCAGCAAAAACAAGGCTGGGAGCTGACTGTGGCTCAGATCATGAACTACTTGTTGCCAAATTCATACTCAAATTGAAGAAAGTAGGGAAAAACAATAGGCCATTCTGGTTTGACCTAAATCAAATCCCTTATGATTTATACACTGGAAGTGATGAATATTTTTAGCGGATTAGATCTGGTAGAAGAACTATGGACAGAGGTCCGTAACATTGTATAGGAGGTGTTGACCAAAACCATCTGAAAGATAAAGGAATACAAGAAGGCAAAGTGGCTAAGGAGGCTTTACAAATAGATGAGTAAAGAAGAGAAGTGAAAGGCAAAGGATAAAAGGAAAGATATATTCAACTGAATGCAGAGTTCCAGAGAATAGCAAGGAGAGATAAGAAGGCCTTAAATGAACAATGCAAGGAGATAGAGCAAAACAAAAGAATGGGAAAGACTAGAGATTCTCATCAAGAAAATTGGAGATATCAAGGGAACATTTCATGAAAGAATGGGCATGATAAAGGACAGGAACATTAAGGACTTAAAAGAAGTAGAGGATATTAAGAAGAGGTGGCAGAAGTACAAAGAACTATACAAAAATGTCTTAATGACCAAGATAAACTCTATGACTGGTCACTCACCTAGAGTGAGACAAACTGGAGTGTGAAGGCAAGAGGGCCTTAGGAAACATTACTAGGAACAAAGCTAGTGGAGGTGATGGAATTCCATCAGAGGAATTTAAAATCATAAAGATGATGCTGTTAAAGTGCTGCACTCAGTATTTCAGCAAATTTGGAAAACTTAACAGTAGCCACAGGACCAGAAAATGTCAGTTTTCACTCCAGTCCCAAAGAAGGGCAGTGGAAAAGAATGTTCAAACTACCATACAATTGTGCTCCTTTTACGTGCTAACAAGGCGATGCTCAAAATCCTTTGAGCTAGGCTTCAGCAAATCATTAATTGAGAACTTCCAGATGTACAAGCTGGGTTTCAAAGAGGCAGAGGAACCAGACATCAAATTGCCAGCATTTGCTGGATCATGGAGAAAGCAAAGAAGTTCCAGAAAAACATCTACTTCTGCTTCATTGACTATGCTAAAGTCTTTGACTATGTGGATGACAACAAACTGCAGAAAATTCCTAGAGATGGGAATACCAGACCACCTTACCTGTCTCTGAGAAAGAGGTCAAGAAGCAACAATTAGAATTGGACATAGAACAACAAACTGGTTCAAATTTTTTGAAAAGAGTATTACAAGGCTGAATACTGTCACCCTGCTTATTTAACTTCTATGCAGAGTACACCATGCAAAATGCACATGAATGAACATTGGGCTGGATGAAGCACAAGTTGGGGTCAAGATTGCTGGGAGAAATACCAACAACCTCAGATACACAGATGCCACCACCCTTATGGCAGAAAGCAAAGAGGAACTAAAGAGCCTCTTGATGAAGGTGAAAGAGGAGAGTGAAAAGACTGACTTGAAACTCAACATTCAAAAATCTAAGATCATAGCATCCAGTCCCATCACTTCATGGCAAATAGAAGGGGGAAAAGTGGAAGCAGTGACAGATTTTATTTTCTTGGGCTCCAAAATCACTGGGGACGGTGACTGCAACCATGAAATTCAAAGACACTTGACCCTGGAAGGAAAGCTATGATGAACCTAGACAGCATATTTAAGAAGAGAGACCTCACTTTGCCAACAAAGGTCCATATAGTCAAAGCCATGATTTTTCCAGTAGTCATGTATGGATATGAGAGTTGGACCATAAAGAAGACTGAGTGCTGAAAAATTGATGCTTTCCAGTTGTGAGGGTGGAGAAGAGTCTTGAGAGTCCCTTGGACTTCAAGAGATCAAACCAGTCAATGCTAAAGGAAATCAACCCTGAATATTCATTGGAAGAACTGATGCTAAAGCTGAAGCTCCAGTACGTTGGCCACCTGATGCAAAGAGCCAACTCATTGAAGAAGATGGTGATGTGGGGAAAGATTGAAGGCAAATGAAGAAGGGCACAGCAGGGCATGAGATGGTTAGATAGCATCACTGACTCAGTGGACATGAATTCACACAAACTGTGGGGGATATTGGAGAACCGAGGAGCCTGATGTGTTACAGTCCCTGAGGTCCCTAGTCGGACAGGAGTTAGCAACTGAAAAACATTGGAAAACCGAGGAGCCTGATGTGTTACAGTCCCTGAGGTCCCTAGTCGGACAGGAGTTAGCAACTGAAAAACAAGTGCTTACACCATTCTCAGATCCTCTCCTCCATTCCTCAGTGCACCTCACCTCATCTCACCTCATCCCATATTCTGGCTACTTATAATTTCTTTTAGTAAGAACAAATCTATTTGTCAGTTCCTCTATCTACCCTCTCACTTCTGGACCTTGAGCTTAGGCCAGGATTATACTTTGTTCACCAATATATTCCCCACGCCTTCCTGGGCATCCCCTATTAAGCACTCAGAAGTGTTTGTCAAATGAATAAATACATAGCTGAACTTTTAAATGAATGATGAATATGTGGAAACATCATATGTCTCTTCCTCCTCTCTTATGAACATTATGATTTGGTGTTTAGTTTTATTTAGAACTATTTATCTAATGCTTTTTTTTCTAATCTTTATGAAACTCCTCTCTCTCCCAAACATGATTTGAAACATTTAGAAATATTTATTTTCTTGGAAAGGAAAGGCACTGGCATTTTAAACTGGATGTATATTTAGTATGTTCAGCTTTATCCCATTTGGCAATTAGAATGTTTACATAAATTTGCAAGCTTATCTTCCTAATAGCATAAATATAAACACAATAAATATTTACCCATATTTTCTGATCCTTGAGAATACTTAAATATTTAAATATGGACTTATTTCTTGAGAAAGCATTTTTTAATGGAAAGTCATAGACAAAATAATAAAAGTCTACATGGTAAGACTTTTGATAGCAAAGCTCCTCTTCTTGAATCAGTTCTGTCAGGAAGACATGAGGCCACAGAAGTAAAATTTAAATAGGGCATAGCCAGGCTTCTTTCAAAAATATCACAGTAGAAGCAGCTTTTTGTTTCGCATTAAGCCAGACTTCTTCCTTGTCAGCACACTGTCCATTAGGTTTTCACTAGTGGAACAATATCTCAGCTCAGGTTAGAGTTTTTCTGTTTATTTCTCTATATTTTAACCTACAGGTTACTGATTGATGTAAGCTATATGTTTATATTCCTGACAACAGATAGGTGCCCTAATGATGTATTTCTCTGGAAATATTCATGTCTTCTTTTACTTCCTTTTTTATTGTTTCATAAGCCCTCAAGTCTTGATTACTTCCTAAACTATACTGCCTAGAAGAGTCTGGGTCCCATTCAATAATATTTATTACTAAAAATTATCATAAAATGTCACCAGTATATCACTTTATTTATAGCACATGTGACTAAATAGATCCCTTGTTGAGCATTATTAAAGTGTCTGTGTTGAATCTTTAATTTTTCATTTTGTATAATTAAATTAAATATGTTTTAATCTGAAACTTAATATAAGGACTCTAATAAGATTTATTTCCTTTAGAATAAAATGCTACAGACTTTTTTTTCATTTTCATTCTAAAGGGGCATAATTAAGAAAATGAGTTACATAACTGACTTGCCCGGTACATGAAGCAGGTCACAGCCTCCCAGGCCTGCCTGCACTTCTGTTGGCTTAACCACAGGTCGCACCAGTGAAGCCTATATACACAGTTGTAGCATTTGCTGTCTTTAGGTTATTCAGATTTTTATAGAAGTATCTTGCTTTTTAATAGAATTTTCTTTATGTTCTTTGGTTTTGGGAATCTTGTTCACACACACAAGAAATTATATGGCCTTTAAGAATGTCAGTAACCCATCTAATTGCTTTTAACTATAAGAGTTTAGTATGAAAAGATTTTATTTGTTACTTCCAATCATGCCATTGTACTTAAATTGTGAAAGACGATGAATATTTTCTAAATATTATATTTTATAATGGCAGACCGTATTTACTCCATTAGATATTTTAGAGTTTAGCATCCCAGTTTAATCTAAAATGTTTTATCATCTGCACCTATTGTTTTCTTACCTCCACAATCTTGCTTATCTGTATTCAGAATGCAAGACTTCACCTCTGTCATTTTTTTCCCCTCAAAATTCCATATCCTCCAAGAACCAGCTTGTCATAGCACCCCTTAGAAGAAAACATTCTTGATTTATTAGTCATGCTGATCTTACTAGTCACTATTCTTCCCTAATCATTTAGTGTAATTTGATAATGTCTATCACTTTTTTGGGCAACTAACATCCAAAATTCTTTCTATTCTTTGCAGTTTATAGCAAAGAAGGATTTATTTTCCCTGTCAGATCAGGAAACTAAAATCAAGACAATTCAAGAAACTGCACAAGGATTCAGCCTGTGTAACTTTTTGACTTTCAGACCCACAGTGTCTACAGAGCCTTCTTCTCACTGTAACACTGATATGAATGCCAGATGATGTATTATTATTATTTTTATTTTTTATCAAGTATGATGTAAAAATATATAACTTGTAGTATAATGTAGACCAAACTGAAATGAAGTAAAGGACCCTTGTATTTGTAAATGGAATTTTAATTTTATTAAAGAAAAAATTTATTTATAAGGGTCCAGCTCCTTATCAGAAGAATTATATAGCTTCTGATGATTTAAGCTAACAAACTATGTCTTGATTTAGTCAATCCTTTTATATATATGTTTTAATATCTCATAGTTTACCTCTGTTTCCTTTTATTTTCTCATGGCTGCTCATTCAGTGGAGCAGATTCTTTGGGGTAGCCAGTTCAGCAGCATTTTCCTCTGTAGTTTTACTTGAGTCTTCCCAAGAAGTGTTTCTATGGATAGTACTGAAATGGTTACTTCTAGGCCTGTCTAGAAGTAACTACTTAAAGAAAGTAGTTTTAATAATGTCTTTCCACATTCTGTAGTGACAACAAACTGAGAAATATTTTTCAGTTCTTTAACTGCTGTAATTTTCAGCTTCAAGCTTGAGTTTCAAATATATAGTCATGTTGTCTGGTTTAGGCCTTTATTTCAAATCTCCTACCAAATGTATTCCATCTGGCAGTCAACAAGAGAATATTCATTCTCTAAACTCTCCAATGAATCAGCACTGTACTGGGAACCCAGAGACAAGCCATAGACTCTGGGCTTGAAGAGACCACTTTTGCTGGTCTCCTCCTCAAGTATACCTCTCCTATACCTGGTCCTACTGGGCTGTAAAACTTACAGAATTACAATGTAAATCATAAATTTAAATAGGAACTGATAAATCATCTTACTTAATGAGGAAACTGAGGTCCAAGGAGGAGGTTAAATGACTGTCCAGAAGTCACATATTGTTTTTGTTGCTCAGTTGCTCAGTCATGTCTGACTCTTTGTGACCTCATGGACTGCAGCATGCCAGGCTTCCTTGTCCTTCACCATCTCCCAGAACATGCTCAAACTCACGTCCATTGAGTAGGTGATGCCATCCAACCATCTCATCCTCTGTCATCCCCTTCTCCTCCTGCCTTCAATCTTTCCCAACATGAAGGTCTTTTCTAATGAGTCATCTCTTTGCATCAAGTGGTCAAACCATTGGAGTTACAGCTTCAGCATTAGTCCTTCCAATAAATATTTAATCCTTTAGGATTGACTAATTTGATCTCAAGAGTCTTATCCAACACCACAGTTCAAAAGCATCATTTCTTTGGCACTCAGCCTTCTTTATGGTCCAACTCTCTTTATTTCTTCTGGAGCTATCTCTCAACTTTCTCCAGTCGCATACTGGACACCTACTGAGCTGGGAGGTTCATCTTTCATTGTCATACCTTTGGCCTTTTCATACTGTTCATGGGGTTCTCTAAGGCAAGAATGCTGAAGTGGTTTGCGATTCCCTTCTCCAGTGGACCACGTTTTGTCAGAACTCTCCACCATGACCCATTCATCTTGGGTGGCCCTATACAGCATGGCACATAGTTTCATTGAGTTAGAATGTAGCCCACCAGGTTCCTCTGTCCATGGAGTTTTCCTGACAAGAATACTGGAGCAAAGTGCCGTTTCCTCCTCCAGAGGATCTTCCTGACCCAGGGGTTGAACCCACGTCTTGCTTCTCCTCCATTGGCAGGAGGATTCTTTACCGCTGAGAAGCCCCAAGTGCTATGGACACACACACAAAAATGGACTGTAGGAGCCTCAGAGAAGGAATGGGGCACTAGTTAGGAGACTCTTACAGTACTGCAGACAAAGAGGAAGGCTTTTAAATCAGAGATGTCCAGAAATGGTAAAAAGTGGTCATCTTTGGATTGTATGTGAAGGTAGATCCAACAGGATTTTCTAAGAGTGGATATTGGGTGGGAGAATAAGAGAAAACTCTGTTGACTCTTAAACTTTGAGCTTTGATTCAAGAAATCAGCAGTGTCATCACTGAATGCGGTTCTGGAAACACTACACTCAAGATAAATGAGAAGAAAATTTCTTCCTGAAAGTGCCTCCAGTCTAGTGGCTAACACAAATATATTCACATAATTATAATGCTACTTTGTTGTTATATACCACTTTGCCTCAGCAAAGTGTTGTCAAAGCACAACCCTAACCAGGAAAGTGAGGAAAGATTTCAAAGCAGAAGTTATTCTGAGCCTGGGCTATCATTCTTTTTGAGTTTGGTATTACATGAGAAGGAAATGGCAACCCGCTCCAGTATTCTTGCTTGGAGAATCCCAGGGACAGAGGAACCTGGTGGGCTGCCATCTATGGGGTCGCACAGAGTTGGACACAACTGAAGCGACTTAGCAGCAGCAACTTGAATTTAGAAAGACAAACTGTATTATATTCACAGAATTAAAATAATTAGAGTAAACCAAATAAACCAAGCTGTAAGGAAATTTTTGGTTCCATTTCAGACCACAGCCATGCATTATTGACCAGAAACAGAAGTTAAAATCAAGTCCCCTTTCCAATGTAAGCCTTTACATATATGGTATTTTCCATTGCAGGAGCCTTCTTCCTTTATGCTGGATTCGCTTCGATGGGTCTCCTTTTCATCTATGGCTGTCTTCCTGAGACCAAAGGGAAAAAATTAGAGGAAATTGAATCACTCTTTGACAACAGGCTATGTACATGTGGTGCTTCAGATTCTGATGAAGGGAGATACATTGAATATATTCGGGTAAAGGGAAGTAACTACCATCTTTCTGACAACGATGCTTCTGATGTGGAATAATTATCAGCTGCTTAATATTTAGTCATTTAAACAAACTTGGGAGAGAAGAACAGCAATTGGTGACCTCACTGCCCCGCTTTTAATCTGGTTCTTTCCACAGTCTGGTTTTGAACGACTTCATATCCTAGAATATTTGATTCCAAGGAAGATACCATCACAATGACATTTTTTTTCACACACAGAGATGTAAAACATTTACAGAGATTTTAAACTAATAATTATTGAACAAATATGTGTAATTCCTTCCTGAGATAGTTTAAAATGAATATTGTACCCAGTGACTTCAGTGATATCCTTTTTTCCTAAGACTATATATAATTATTAGTGGCAATTGAGTCAGTGCTAATCCAGCCAAATCATATATGTATGATATACTTACGACAAAGGATGCTAAAATATGGTCCAAAGGTATTTTCTGTCAAAGCATAGTCTGTTGGCCCTAATTTTTCCTAAGGATGAGGCGCTTATCTGTGATCCGCTATTAGAAAAAAATTCCATTTAAGCTTTTATCAACAAATTCAAGAGTGTCCCCTACAAGGCCACAGCTGTCCTTATATCCTTTGTATTCTACATTTTCATTTCTCTCTCCAATTCAAATATTGAAAATTCTTCAGCAGCTGACTCTGTACAGAATCTTTTGAGCATTATAAAAAGCAGGTCTTTTTAGGTTTATTTTCCTACATATTTTTTGCATCAGTTAAGAAGTATACATTTGCACAGATTAGCTAGCAAGTTTTGATAAGTATATTTTATTGCTAGAAAGAAAGAAAAGATTTTTATGGACCTTAAAGATTTTTAACCCTGAGTTAGTCACTTAAGTGTGCAGCTGTAAACACAAAATAGCACTAGATCTTCAACTGTATTTCAGGGTCAGTTTTTGTTCAAGCCAAAATCCCCTGTATTCACAACTTCACTCATCAAGTCTGGATTCCTACTATTTGTGCCTTCATTTGTGTTACATAAATAGCTTCTAGCAGACTATTTTTCCCCTCTTTTAATCAAGTAATTTCTGAAACAAGAAAGGAAGGAAGAAAATCAGCAACAGAAATAACCTTGCTGTTATTTATGTTTGTTTAATTAAGTAATGAGACTTCTATTTTTCTTAACTTTTTATTAACTTTTCCTAAGGGAATTGTCACATTTTATTACATAATGGTACTTGTCTTTTTTTCCTTTTTAATTCTAAGAGTATAAACTGGTTTTTATGTTGTACACTTTCTCATTTTCTCTGACATTCTCTTAAAAATAGATACATAGATGTGTCTGTGGGTGTATCCTTTTTCTCATGCTTGACTTGGATTTTTTTTCTTCTTGTCTAAAAACTGGGATTTTCCATTGGAACAGATTAATGGTTCTCATATGTGTCTTTAAGAAATGTTGACTTACTATATTTCTGCAGTATTTTTTCAAAGTATTCATTAGTTTCTATGCCCATTCATCAGTGAATTCCAATTTTTGCTCATACATTAAGAACTACATAGTATGTACAAAGTCACTCACAAAATTACTTAGTTCCAGTGAAAATATGAATGAGTCTTCTGAGGTCAGTTAAGAGTGCAAACATTTGATGCATTTTAACGTGTCTCTAAACATCTAATAATGTATTCTTTGGAGTGAAAGAGTGACTCTAAATTCAGTATATTTCTGCCAGTCTCCAAGATATTTTGGTCTCTCTCAAAGTCTAGCTTTAAGAATGTCATAAGAACATTATGACAATTATGACAGCTGAGAATGTAGCCAAGGAGGTTCATTCTCTAAAGTTAAAAATCCTTCCACCAACAAAGAGTTTTCTCCCTTTGATCATTTCACGTAATTAAACAAATGTATATTTTTGAGAGCTTTTTTCCTTGACTTAGGTGCTCTGACAATTGATTTCTAAGGGGATATTAATTCTGATTTTCCCCAGAAAAGCAGATGTGCTTTACCAGAGAAAGTTATTATTCTATTGATATTTCTTATCCCATAAGAAATTTCTTGTTTGTATAATATTTCACACAGGTAAAATGAAATGGAAAATGAACTATTGTATGATAAAATCAGAATATAATGTGGAGAAAAAGTATTTAAACCCATAAAGTGATCTCTTTAGAAATTTGTTTTCCTGATTTATCTAAATAATTCCCACAATTATTCTGTTTATTGAATACATGGCCTTAACTATATGCTTATACTCAGCTGAGCTGAATGCACAGTAACTTTATCAAAGGAGCAACTGAGCTCATTATTTCCTATAGCAGAACATGACCTGTTCTCCCTGACATAAGTAGTGTTTTCAACTTTATATCCATAAATGCACATAATAGGGAAAAATAGCCACAGTTCTTGTCTTCTATTCTCAATTCCTTCTATAAAGGACTACTAGTTATTTATATAATGATAATGATAATATTCCATATCTTTGAAGTACAAGACAGAGAGGCACAGTATAAGAATTATTTATAATTTTTTAATGACAACTACTTGAAAAGGAATCTTATAAAATTAGGGTATTATTTTTAGATTCAGTGAACATTTATAGTATATTAAAAATTAAGTATTTGAATTTTGCAGGTTTTTTAATAATATGCACCTTCTAAGTTATCAGCATCTTTGGCTACCACTGTCAACTTGAAAACATTCCATTTGAAATATCATCAAATATATATTTTATAGGAAAATTTATATATGGTATGATTTGATCTATCTAAGCATCACACTTTTAGCTGAAATATGTTTCCTTCTAAACATGTTACAAATTTAATAGAAGTATATTGTGATTTAGGAAAATATAGGGAAGATGGTCATAACCTCTATTGAGGCCTAGCTGGATGGCTGGTAAGATATGCACTAGACTTAAGAGAGTATAACATTTCATTTGCATCTGAACACATAGGGCCGAATGTTAAAATCAGATAGGTTTTAAAGATTAGGTATTAATATTTTTCTTAAATATAAAATTCCTAATAATTTTGATTGTTGCACCTTAGTCAATAATTACCCAAAACATGATTTTAATGTATATATAAAAGATAGAAACTAAAATTAGATTTAAAAGGTATTATTTCCATTTGAAATTTTATCACCAGTAATATGCAGTAGTTAGTTCCCAGATGGAAAATGCTGAGAGTAATGTTATCAAGTAGTTTTCATATTTGTATTTTACCACTGAACCACTTTAGTGTGTAAGAGTCTTAATATTCTTTTTTAAGTTATTCACTCTAAAATGGGAAATCTGTTAAATTAGAGAATTTAGAAACTGTTTACTATAATTTCAAAATCAGTTATCCAGAGGAAGAATTAACAGGGAAAAATATAAGTTGACAACTTATCCTTTTGCCTTTATATCAGAAACTAGAATTGAAATGCATTATAATACTCCATAGATCTTGGGGGAAGGGTATTCTATAAAATACTCTTCATGGCATCTAAGAAAATCTCACTAGTTTCATTAACTTAATGACACTAATATATTTTATAAATGCTATAATACAGTAAGAGGGGTGGGAAGATTCTTTTGACTTTCTTTCATCAGTAATTAAGAACAATAAAATTAATAAGGTGTTTTGTTATAATTAATTTATTTTACTGTTCTCCTAGTTATGAAATCACATATTACACTAAGCACCTAACAACTAACATTTATATAGTTGTTGTGTCAGTTTTAAACTGCCACATTCAGACATTTTCAGTAACTACAAATAAAAGAATGACATACCATGCCAGAAGCAGAGAATTCATAATATGTACATTATACCAAAATGTATTGAGTTTTGGATAAATTTTACAACTTATGTGTAGCTTCTGCCTATTAAGAGACTCAGAACTGTTCTCTGGATTAATTTTAGCATCCTGTTTTCTGTCGCTTTCTGTTTTCTTAGCCTTATGTACAATAATGTAAACCTAATTTGATGAAGTGATCCAGGTTGTAGCAGCATATCAATTTCAGTATCTTCAGTCCTTCTGGGTGAGCAATATTGCTGCTATTTTCTAGAAATAGAAATCATTTAAAAATTCCAACAGCTAACTGCTCCCAACTCTCTTAAAGATCATCTCTTAGAGAAGGAGATTTTTGTGTGCCAGTAATCATCAGAGAGAGATTTTGTAAGTGTTAATGATGTTCAGAAATACATGAAAGAATTTTATCTCATAATTTGCTTGTGAGTGTAAAACAATACAATTCTCATAAGTCTTTACTTTATATGTATAAAACAGAGTCTGTTACACTTGAGTGATTTGGTCTGTGGAATGTTAAATATCTATTTTCATTTAGCAGCAATATTCAGCTTTTGATTT
The DNA here is from genome assembly GCF_032452875.1 of Bos javanicus. Taxonomy (NCBI): domain Eukaryota; kingdom Metazoa; phylum Chordata; class Mammalia; order Artiodactyla; family Bovidae; genus Bos; species Bos javanicus. Next base: position 41,822,692 of record NC_083872.1, read on the forward strand.
TAGACAGTTAAGCCCATGCATTTGATTTTATCCTATCAATATAATAAGAAAAAGAAACATAGCTTACAAGTACTAAAAATTAAAAACCACAAATATTTTGTAAAATTTTAGCAAATTTACCATTATTCCATCTCATTTGAAGGTTAAAAAATGAGACTCAACTCTCGCCAAAGTAGAAATTTATGTTCTACATGTCCAAACTGGTTCCTAACAGCTTTTGGACTATATTTCACTTGATGTTATAGTATCTTTTATTTGTATTAACTGTTCAAATTTCTATTTAAAAGCTCTGATATACATCTAGATTAAATGGAAACACAGTTTTGTGCTTTTAAAATATGTTTTCAAAATGTATATTTTAATTTCCAAGAGTGCATGTCATATAGTGTTTAATTCATGTCTTAACAAGTCCAATATAAATATTTATTCCTACATGTGACATGAGATATCTCTTAAAAATTTGAATATGTATCATTTCCTTCAAAGTCATTCTAGCTATAGTTGTATCAAAGTATTGTATATTTTATGGAGATTTAATGATGTATATGTAAATGTTTTTTAAGTTATTTTATTGAAGTTCAATCTTTACATAAAATTAAATCTTTTTTTTAAAGTGTCAGTGCCAGAACTGTAAATGAAAATAATCAAATAAAAGTTAAGACAATTCACTACTCATTTATCTTCCTTGTAGGTTTATATTTTAACCAATTATCTTCTTTGGATTTTAGAATCTAGGTTACATAGTAAAGGCATCTACAAAGATTACCTATATCTGTATATTTATGCAATGCTATTCATTTTAATATTGTAACTTTAAAAAATATTTTAATACCTAAAAAATATTGCAAGGAATTATTCTGAATAGTAAATATAAAGCTCTGAAGTGCTCAGAAATCCTTGAAGAAATTTCTTACTGTTGTCAGAACCAGACGTTGACATGAACCATTGTATCAGACTGACAAAAATTATTTGATGTTGTTGCTTTGTAAATGAAAAAATACCTACTGGATGACCAGTTGACAGTTCTTTTTGGAATTATGTATGGCATTCTCCATTACCATTCTCCCCTCTGTAGCTTTTATTGGTAAGCATTATATTATTGTTTGATCTGTGTAGCCATTAGACTTACCTCTCCGTAGTTAGGGTGTGCCATCTTGAGTCCAACCGTAGAACAGGTTTGAGGAGATCCTCTGAAGACCCTAGATCCACTGTCACTCAATGGCTTACAGTGGAGTTGCATCTTAAGCAAGGATTCTGATGTCAACAGGTAAGAAAAAATCCCTACAGTTAAAATGACCCTCGAAAAGCCCCTAAGTTATGCATAAAGTGTCCACATATCTTAACACCTGAATAGTGCATTTCATATCTGTATCAGTGATCATCAAAGTCTTCATTTAATTACCCAGTCGTATTGGAATGCTGTCATCCTTTTCTGGGTACTAAAACAAGTTCAGACCATTTTGGTGACTTGTCCAAGATCACACGCTAGGAAGTATGTACAAAATTTTTCTGTGCAGTGATTACTCTACAGTCTTTCTCTCTTGGTCCTCATTTGGAATGTCTCCTTGTCAGATCAAGGCAGAAAGACTGAAAAATAGACATTGTGTTTTTCCTGTATTAGAATTGAAAGGATGTGAAGGAAAAGAATCAGATACCTCATTTTAACCTGGACTATAGACACAAATCTTAAAAACTTTTGATCTCAAGATTCTTTTCCAAATATGAAGCAGTATACAAATGGTCCCCAAGTTAAAGAGGTTCAAGTTAATCTTTCAACTATAAAAAGATGTGAAAATGATTCATATTAAGTAAAAATTGTACTTTGAATTTTTAATTTTGATATTTTCCTGGGCTAGCCAGATCTGGTACGATAGTCTCTCCTGTGATGCTAGACAGGACAGCAGCCAGAGCTCCCAATCAGCCATGAAATCACCAGGCTAGAAAACTGATACACTTATAACCATCACATAACCACAGAGCCATTCTGTTTCACTTTCAAAATAGTATTCAATAAATTACATGAGATAATACTTTATTATAATATAGGCTTTGTGTTAAATGATTGTGCCCAACTATAGGCTAATGAGCCTAATTCTGAACACATTTCAGGTAGGCTGGGCTAAGCTACAATTTCACTAGGTTAGTATTAAGTACATTTTCAACTTAGAATTGGTTTGTCAGGGTGTAACCCCATCAGAAGTTGAGGAATATCTATATAGTACATTGTTTAAGAGATCAGGCTGATGCAAATTGCCTAGGTTTGGATCCCAGCTTTTCCAGTTACTGCCTGGTATCCTAAATTACTGAGTTACTCTATGTTTCACTTTCCTATACATATATAAGTGAAGATGTTACTAACTCCCTCATATATGTGGCAGGGAGGGGTCACATCAGTTAATCATGTAAAGCACTTAGAGGACTGGGACATTCCTTAGGGATTGGCTGTTCTTAGTATCATCATCCATATGCTATCCCTAATTCTGCTAAGACCATGATATGCATATAAATTCCCTTCCTTGGGAACAACTATTAGGGGCAGGAGCACATGGGCTTCTTTGACATGTATCATGCAGGTTGTGTGAGTGCAGCAACCAGAATTCTGCTGACCAGAATGGTTTAAGCTGACTTTGCTGACTAGCCTGATACCCCTCTTCCTTTCTCTATCTCTTCCATGAGCATCCATGTGAATGGCACAGTGGATGAGTACAGCCTTCTCATATTCTCCAGATTAACAGGATGTAACATGCAATTGCTATTTATGTGATCTCCCAGCCATGAAAAAAATTTTAAATCTCTCGGTTAACTATCATTTAAATTCCTTTCAGCTTTTAAAATATAATTTTGAAATCTTCTCCAGTTGACAACAGACACTAACCCTTCACCAATAGGCTATATTGAAATTAAGCTCATATTATTACTGATGCTATTAATTTAATATGGAACATTGAAGGTATTTTTACCTCTAATATTTTATGTACTTTTTCACTAAAGTTACAAAAATTAATTCCAGATGGTCACCATGCAGAGGAAGTAATTTTTTTTACATGAAAGAAAATATAGGCATTTAAATGTTAAACTCAAAAGATAGATTTTATAGAGCAGCATCTCTCAAAGTGTTGTCCCCGGGCTAGTAGTGCTGGCATCACCAGTGAATTCATTAAAAATGCAAATCTGTGGGCCTCACCCAACCTACTGAACCAGAATCTCTGGAGATGTAGCCCAGGAAACTTTTTTAAAATATAATTGACAGATATAACACTGTGTAAGCTTAAGGTATACAAGGTATTGATTTGATACATTTATACATTGCAATAGAATTACCACCATAGCCTTATCTAGTACATCCATTATATCACATAACTATCATTTCTTTTTTTGTTGTGAAACAAGATCCAGTCTCTTAGCAACTTTGAATTTATAATACAACACTGTTGTCTGGAAAGCTCACCCAGACTTATTTGTTTGTACCAAACTTGTACCCTTAATCATCTCCCCAGTTCCTCCAACCCCCAGCCTGCTAGCCGCTATTCTACTCTCTATTTTTACAAGTTCAGCTCTTTTAGACAAGGAAACTATATTTTAACAAACTCTCCAGGCAGTTCTTAAGAATGTGATGTGGGAACCATTGAATTAGAATTTTGAAATTGTCACTTTAAAAAGGAGTCAATAGTATGTTCTTTCAAATAGTAAGCTCATCTACTGAAAAGTGAACTTATTGAGTGGATTTATCTTCAAGTTACTTAGGAATTCATAAAGCTAAGTCACTTCCACCTCAGGGGTGTTGCACACGGTGTTACCTTTTCCTAGTCACCCTATTTGTGCACCTCTTTCTTTTATTTTTCAAATATCAGCTCAAAGTCATCTCTGTGGCCCGCCTTGATTATGCAACTTAATTACTCCCTTCCTCCCCCAGTGTATTACCAGGTAACCTTGTTTTATTTTCTTTCTTGTACTATCACTACTTGAAAATTATTTTTATTTCTTGTCTGTTTCTCCCACTAGAATATATACAACATGAGAGCAGAGAATTTCTATTATTTACCACTGACTCTCCAGCACCTCATATAATGCCAACCATATAGTATGTGCTCAGTAAATATTTGAAAATTAAATGCATGCATGCATCACAGGTGCTTCTGTGGTCCATGAAGGAAGAGAAGAAACTTTGTATAGGCTAAAAAAATGATTAAAATGACACCATGACACCAGACCAATATCAAAAAGCATGCTTTGAAGACAAAACTTGTATAAGAAAGTTATTTTAACCAAACAGCAAATTCCATGTGGTATATGAATGTATGTGTGTTCACATAAACACATTTGGATGATAAATTTTGTTATAATTCCTATTAAAAAGGGATAAATATTAGGATTGTAAGCTTAGAGTGGAATTTTCATGATTTGTAATAAATTAATCTACTTATACATTTTGTTTATAGATAACAACTCACTATATGCCAGATACTTTATAAATACATTATTTTATTCTATCTTCACAGAAGTCCTATACAAAAAGGACTGTTATTACCACTACTTTGTAGATGAGGAAATAGTTGAGTTACAGGAAGTATAGTAACATATTCAGTAGCATAACTTGTAGAGTCTGAACTTAGACCCAGGTCAATTTCTGTCACTATTGTGTTTTGTTTTGTTTTTTACAATGAGCTTTATCATGGAAAAATTGAAACCTGCCACTAAATGAAAATTTTTGTACTATTTTCTTCCTACAGAGTCACTAGTTATGGATTTAGAAACTAAAACATAACCAAAGGGTAAAGCATAACAGTATAATTTAGAGTCAGATGTGAAAGGATTCCCCAGTGGTACAGTGGTAAAGAATCCACCTGCAACACAGGGAAAGGCTACCCACTCCAGTATCCTTGCCTGGATAATTCCATGGACAGAGGAGCCTGGCAGGCTAAGTCCATGGGGTCGCAAAGATTTGGAAATGACTGAGCAACTTGCACTTTCACTTAAGTAAAAAAATGGTCAGTAATTTCTGAAAACATGCCTGAATTTACATTTATGAATTAACCCTGAGAAACCTAGTAAGTTTCCTTGCTCTAAAGTCCTCTCTGTCTGAACTGAATATAGCTACTCCAGCCTTTTAAGAGATCAAATTGCCAACATCTGCTGGATCATGAAAAAAGGAAGAGAGTTCAGAAAAACATCTATTTCTGATTTACTGACTATGCCTAAGCCTTTGACTGTGTGGATCACAATAAACTGTGGAAAATTCTGAAAGAGATGGGAATACCAGACCACCTGATCTGCCTCTTGAGAAACCTGTATGCAGGTCAGGAAGCAACAGTTAGAACTGGAAATGGAACAACAAACTGGTTCCAAATAGGAAAAGGAGTACGTCAAGGCTGTATATTGTCACCCTGCTTATTTAACTTATATGCAGAGTACATTATGAGAAACACTGGGCTGGAAGAAGCACAAGCTGGAATCAAGATTGCCAGGAGAAATATCAATAACCTCAGATATGCAGATGATACCACCCTTATGGCAGAAAGTGAAGAGGAACTAAAAAGCCTCTTGATGAAATTGAAAGTGGAGAGTGAAAAAGCTGGCTTAAAGCTCAACATTCAGAAAACGAAGATCATGGCATCCGGTCCCATCACTTAATGGGAAATAGATGGGGAAACAGTGGAAATAGTGTCAGACTTTATTTTGGGGGGGCTCCAAAATCACTGCAGATGGTGATTGCAGCCATGAAATTAAAAGACGCTTACTCCTTGAAAGTTATGACCAACCTAGATATCATATTCAAAAGAGACATTCCTTTGCCAACAAAAGTTTGTCTAGTCAAGGCTATGGTTTTCCAGTGGTCATGTATGGATGTGAGAGTTGGACTGTGAAGAAGGCTGAATTGATGCTTTTGAACTGTGGTGTTGGAGAAGACTCTTGAAAGTTCCTTGGACTGCAAGGAGATCCAACCAGTCCATTCTGAAGGAGATCAGCCCTGGGATTTCTTTGGAAGGAATGATGCTAAAGCTGAAACTCTAGTACTTTGGCCACCTCATGCGAAGAGTTGACTCATTGGAAAAGACTCTGATGCTGGGAGGGATTGGGGGCAGGAGGAGAAGGGGATGACAGAGGATGAGATGGCTGGATGGCATCACTGACTCGATGTACGTGAGTCTGAGTGAACTCTGGGAGTTGGTAATGGACAGGGAGCCCTGGCATGCTGCGATTCATGGGGTCGCGAAGAGTCGGACACGACTGAGTGACTGATCTGATCTGATCTGATCTGATCTTAGCTTGTTATATCTTGCTCTTTACTTCTAATGTATATGTTTTATATTTAAAGCAGGTTTCTTGAAGGCAATGCATAGTTGGATATTGTTTTATGATCCACTGTGACAATCCATTTTTTTAATTGGTGTATTTAGACCATTGACATTTAAAGTGATGTAGTATCCATCATATTTGTTACTATTTTCTATTTGTTGCCTTTGTTCTGTATTCCTATGTTTTCCACTTTTTTTGCCCTTTGTGGTTTTAATTGAACATATTACATATACGATTCCATTCCTCTTTATATAAGCATATCAATTATAATTTTTTTCTAATTCTTTAAAGTGATTTCCCTAGAGTTTCCAATATGTATATGCAACTAATACAAGTCCACTTCAAATAACACTATACTCCTTCATAAGTAATACAAGTACCATATAGTAACAAAATATTCCTAATTTCTCATTTCTGTTCCTTGTGTCTCTGCTTTCATTCATTTCATTTCTACATAAGCTATTCATTGGATGCAATGTTTCTATTACTATTTTGAATAAACTGTTTAAACAATTATGGATAAGAAAAATAAAAGTTTTTAATTTACCTCACTTGTTCCTTTTCTGTTGTTGTTGTCCTCGTACAGACCCAAGATTCTGACATAACATAATATTTTTTCTCTCTGAAGAACTTCTTTTAACATTTCTTGCAAGTTAGGTCATATAGCAAAAAATTCTCTTAATTTTCATCTGAGAAAGTCTTTCTTTTTCACTTTTGAAGGCTAATTTTACAAGACCTAGAATTCAAGGTTGGTATTTTTTCTTTTTTCTCTCAATACCTTAAACATTACCACTCCACTGTCTTCCTGCTTACCTGGTTTCTAAGATATCAGATGTAATTCTAACATTTGCTCCTCTACAAATAAGGTGTTTTTTTTTTTTTCTTCTGGCTTTCTTCAAGATTTTTCCTTTATTTTTTTATTTTCTGCAGTTTGAATATACCTGCCTAAGTGTAGGATTTTCTGGCATTTATCTGAGCTTCCTAGATCATTGATCTGTTATCCAATGTAAATTTAAGGAAGTTTCAATCATTATTGCTTCAAATATTTCTTTTGTTTCTTTCTTCTACTTCTGATATTTCCATTATATGAATGTTACACCTTTGGGAATTGTTCCACCATTCTTGGAATTTCCAGGTAGCTCAGTGATAAAAAATCCACCAATGCAGAAGATGCACAATTCTTGGATATTCTGTTCATTTTTTAAGCACCTTTCCCTCTTTGATTTAGTTTTGAAAGTTTCCATTGACATAATCTGAAGTTCAAGGATTTTTTCCTGAGCAGTGTCCAGTTCATTAGTGAACCCATCAAAGTCAGTCTTCATTTCTGTTAAAATGTTTCTGGTCTTTAGTGTTTCTTTTAGATTCTTTCTTAGAACTCTCTGCTCTCTGCTTCATTACTCCTCTGCTCTTACATGTTGTCTGCTTTTTCCATTAGAGCCTTTAGCATATTAATTATAGTCAAAACAAAGTCTCACTTTGATAATTTCAACATCCTCGGCATATCTTAATCTAAGTCAGATGTTTGTTCTGTCTCTTCAAACTGTGGTTTTTGCCTTGTAATACGTCTTGTAATTTTTTTGTTGAAAGCTGGGCATGATGTACTAGATAAAAGGAACTCGAGTAAATAAGCCTTTAGTGATACAGTAATAGGGTGTCAGTAGAAAGAAAGTGTTCTATAGTCCTATGGTCAGGTCTCACTATTTAGTGAACCTGTGCCCCTGGGCTATGAATTCTTCTTCACAATTCTTCTCAATTTTTTTCTTCCCTTAGGTGAAACAAAATGTCTATAGGGAACTGCTGCTACTGCTGCTAAGTCGCTTCAGTCGTGTCCGACTCTGTGAGACCACATCATACTCCCCTGTCCCTGGGATTCTCCAGGCAAGAATACTGGAGTGGGTTGCCATTTCCTTCTCCAATCCGTGAAAGTGAAGGTGCTCAGTCATATCCAACTCTTGCAACCCCATGGACTGCATGCAGCCTACCAGTCCATGGGATGTTCCAGGCAAGAGTACTGGAGTGGGTTGCCATTGCCTTCTCCAATCCGTGAAAGTGAAGGTGCTCAGTCATATCCAACTCTTAGCAACCCCATGGACTGCATGCAGCCTACCAGGCTCCTCCGTCCATGGGATGTTCCAGGCAAGAGTACTGGAGTGGGTTGCCATTGCCTTCTCCCTATAGGGAACTAGTGAGGGGTATTTGCCTTCTTCCAGATCAGTTAGACTCCAATAAAGTCCTGCTGCTGTGTCACTTCAGTCGTTTCTGACTCTGTGTGACCTCAGAGACGGCAGCCCACCAGGCTCCCCTGTCCCTGGGATTCTCCAGGCAAGAACACTGGAGTGGGTTGCCATTTCCTTCTCCAATGCATGCACATATGCTAAGTTGCTTCAGTCATGTCCGACTCTGTGTGACCCTATGGACAGCAGCCCACCAGGCTCCTCCATCCACAGGATTCTCTAGGCAAGAATATTGGAGTGGGTTGCCAATTCCTTCTCCAGGAGATCTTCCCGACCCAAGGATTGAACCCAGGTCTCCTGCATTGTAGACAGACACTTTACTGTCTGAGCCACCAGGGAAGTCCTTACATGCCAGACTATAAGCCTAATAAGCCTTCTCAGCTCTATAAAGTCCTAGCAGGTAGTAATTTTCTATTGACCTTGTTAAGAACATAATGCTCTGGCCTATTTCAAAATGATGCCTTTTTCTTCCTCCTATCAGAAGCCTGAGAGAATGTTTCCCAATCTCCACTGTCAGAACTTGGTAGAACTCTTAGAAATAAAGCACAAAAAATTGTATAGGAGCCTCAGTATGACTGTGACCTCCTGTAATTTTTAATTCTTGAACTTTTCCACACTGAGCTTCCATAAATTACAATTTAGTTTTGTCACCCTGGCACCTGTTTCCATAGAGGTTTATGTCTTGACTTTCTGCTTAGTAAGTTGTGATTCTCTGTGTCCTCCCGTCTCCAGTTTTGTTGTTGTTCAGTTGCCCAGTCATGTCCAACTCTCTGTGACCCCATGGACTGCAGCATACCAGGCCTCCCTGTCCCTCACCTGTCTCCAGTTCAGGGAGCAGCAATTTGTCCTGTGGCTTCCTGATGGCTCAGTGGGTAAAGAACCCACCTACAATGCAGGAGCCATAGGAGACACAGGTTTGATCCCTGGGTCAGGAAGATCCCCTGAGGTAGGAAATGGCAACCCACTCCATTATTCTTGCCTGAAAAATCCCATGGACAGAGGAGGCTGGTGGGCTACAGTCCATGGGGTCATAAAGAGCTGGACATGACTGAGTGCTCATGCTGTTGCTGCTGCTGCTAAGTCACTTCAGTTGTGTCCAACTCTGGGAAGCCCCATAGATGGCAGCCCACCAGGCTCCCCCATCCCTGGGATTCTCCAGGCAAGAACACTGGAGTGGGTTGCCATTTCCTTCTCCAATGCATGCATACATACTAAGTTGCTTCAGTCATGTCCGACTCTGTGTGACCCTATGGACAGCAGCCCACCAGGCTCCTCTATCCACAGGATTCTCTAGGCAAGAATATTGGAGTGGGTTGCCAATTCCTTCTCCAGGAGATCTTCCCGACCCAAGGATTGAACCCAGGTCTCCCACATTGTAGGCAGACACTTTACTGTCCGAGCCACCAGGGAAGTCCTTACATGCCAGACTATAAGCCTAATAAGCTTTCTCAGCTCTATAATATACGATTAGGAAAACTCCAGCTGACTTAGACAATACCTTTTTATGCACTTTAAGAGACCTGTTTTATACAAGGAGGAACCACTGGACAAGTGACCAGAAGATACTGAAGCCTCCTCAGGGGTGGTCACAGGCAGGGAACTCCCTGAACTCCCAGACAACTATAATTTTAGAAACCAAAAATAAATATATTAACTCTATTTTTGAGGTTTAATCAGAAATCTCAGGTAACCTGAAGGTGTCAACAGAGAAGACCTCAAATTACTAGATGATGGAACTCACTTATGAATGCACTTGATAAACATAGTATAGATATAACTTCCAGTTACATGACCTCTTTATCTGTATCAAAAAAAAAAAAAAGATGTTTAATTGTGGGAAGAAGTCCGAGAAAGTGGCCTATTATGAAAAGGCATCCAGCTAAACACAAAAAAGGAAACAACAGTCACTGTACTATATAGCATCTCTCCATACCCCAAGAGCTACAAAAGGAATCGTGACAAAATTTCTCTATCCTCAGTGATACTGATTCTCCTCAGTAAAATGAAGATATAACATTCTAATCATATTCCCCAATAAGATGGTGATTAAGCTGATTGAATTCTATTCAAATGATTATATGTCCCCAGGATTATCGTAGGTCCTGTGTAAGCTGTTATTATAAAGGAGAGGATGTGACCCATGAGAAGCTTAAAGTCCAGTTGGAATGACAGAAAAGGAGACATGCAAATCCAATGAAAATTCTAAAGGCATAAGAAAAATAATTTTCCAGGGAGAACTATAGAAATTAATTCTAATTAAGAAAACTTGAAGAGTTTTCTATAAATTAAAGATGTTTAAAAATGTAAAGGAGCATGCTAACAACTATTAAAGGGGAAATAGATGGTAACACAATGATAGTGGGGGACTTTAATACCCCACTCACACCAACGGACAGATCATCCAGAAAGAAAATTAACAAGGAAACAAGCTTTATTTGATACATTGGACTAGTTAGACCTAACTGATATCTACAGGGCATTTCACTCAAAAATGATGGATTTCACCTTTTTTTCAAGTGCATATGGAACGTTCTCCAGGATAGATCACATCCTAGGCCACAAATCAAGCCTTGGTAAATTGTAAAAAATTGAAATCATTTCAAGCAACTTTTCTAATCACAATGGAGTAAGATTAGATATCAACTACAGGAAAAAATTCTAAAAAACACAAACATATGGAGGCTAAACAACATGAATGCCTCTGAATGACCAACAGATCACTGAAGAAATCAAAAAGGAAATCAAAATATGCATAGAAATGAATGATAATGAAAACATGACAATCCAAGACCTATGGGATTGAGCAAAAGTAGTGCTAAGAGGGAAGTTCATAGCAATATAAGCCTACCTCAAGAAACAAGAAAAACATCAAAAACCTAACACCTAAAGCAACTAGGAAAATAAGAACAAAAAAACCAAAAAGTTAGTAGAAGGAAATGAATCATAAAAATAGAAGCAGAAATAAGTGAAAAACAAATAAAGGGGATGATAGCAAAAATCCATAAAACTAAAAGCTGGTTCTTTGAGAAAGTAAATAAAACAGAAAAACTCTTAGCCTAACTCCCAAGAAAAAAAAGGGAGAAGATTCAAATCAATAAAATTAGAAATGAAAATGGAGAAATTACAACAGACAACACAGAAATACAAACAATCATAAGAGACTACTATGAGCAACAATATGCCAATAAAATGGACAACTTGGAAGAAATGGACAAATTCTTAGAAAAGTATAACCTCCTGAAACTGAACCAGAAAGAAATAGAAAATTTGAACAGACCAATCACAAGTATGGAAATCAAAACTGTAATCAAAAATCTTCCAACAAACAAAATCCCAGGAGATGGCTTCACAGGTGAATTCTACCAAAAATTTAGAGAAGAGCTAATACCTATCCTACTTAACTCTTTCAGAAAACTTCAGAGGAAACAAAACTTCCAAACTCATTCTATGAAGCCACCATCACCCTGATACCAAAACCAGACAAAGATGCCACACAAAAAAAGAGAAACTGCAGGCCAATATCACTGATGAACATAGATGCAAAAATTCTAAACAAAATTCTAGCAAAAAGAATCCAACGACATATTAAAAAGATCAAACATCATGATCAAGTGGGCTTTATTCCAGAGATGGAAGGATCCTTCAATATTCACAAATCAATCAATGTGATCAAACCTGAGCCTACTGCATTGCAGGCAGATTCTTTACCAACTGAGTTACTAGGGAAGCCAGCTTAATCAATGTTAACAATGTTAACAAATTGAAAGATACAAACCATATGATTATTTCAATAGATGCAGAGAAAGCCTTTGACAAAATTCAACTCCAAATTTATGGTAGAAATTCTCCAGAAAGTAGCCATAAAAGGAACATACCTCAACATAATAAAAGCCATATACAACAAACCCAAAGCAAACATTATCCTCAATGAAGAAAAATTGAAAGCATTTCCTCTAAAATTAGGAAGTGTTAATTTTGAAGGTGCCCACTCTCACCACTACTACTGAGCATAGTTTTGGAAGTCCTAGCCACAGCAATAAGAGTAGAAAAAACAAAAAAGAAATCCAGATTGGAAAAGAAGTAAAACTCTCACTGATTGCAGATGTCTGATCCTCTACCTAGAAAACCCTAAAGATGCCACCAGAAAATTACTAATCAATTAATGTAGTAAAGTCACAGGATATAAAATTAATAAACAGAACTCCCTTGCATTCCAATATGCTAACAATGAAAAATCAGAAAGACAAATTAAGGAAACAATCCCATTCACTATTGCAATGAAAAAAATAAAATACTTAGAAATAAATTTACCTAAAGAAACAAAAGACCTGTATAGAGAAAACTATAAAACACCAATGAAAGAAATCAAAGATGACACAGATAGATGGAGAAATATACCATGTTCTTGGATTGGAAGAATCAATGTAGTGAAAATGAGCATATTACCAAAGCAATCTATATATTCAATGCAATTCCTATCAAACTACCAATGGTATTTTTCACAGAAGGAGAACAAATAATTTCACAATTTGAATGGAAACACAAAAGACCCTGAATAGCCAAAGAATCTTGAGAAAGAAGAATAGAACTGGAGGAATCAACCTTCCCCACTTCAGACTATACCACAAGAGTATAGTCATCAAGACAGTATGATACTGGCACAAGGAAATATAGATCAATGGAACAAAATAGAAAGCCCAGAGATAAGTCCATACATCTATGGATATCATAACTTTTACAAAGGAGGCAAAAACATACTATGGAGAAAAGAAAGTCTCTTAAACAAGTGGTGCTGGAAAATTGGTCAACTACATGCCAAAGAATGAAACTAGAACATTTTATAACACCATACACAAAAATAAACTCAAAGTGGAATAAAGACCTAATTGTAAGACCAGAAAATATAAAACTCTTAGAGGAAGACATAGGCAGAACACTCTCCAACATAAAGCACAGCAAGATCCTCTATGACCCACATCCCAGAGTAGTGGAAATAAAAACAAAAATAAACAAATGGGACTTAATTAAATTTATAAGCTTTTGCACAACAAAGGAAACTATAAACAAGGTGAAAAGACAGCCCTCCAAATGGGAGAAAATAATAGCAAATAAAACAACCAACAAATAATTAATCTCCAAAATATACAAACAGCTCATGCACCTCAATACCAGAAAAATGAGCAAACCAAGTGGGCAAAAGACCTAAACAGACCTAAATTTCTCTAAAGAAGACATACAGATGGCTAACAAACACATGAAAAGATGCTCAGCATCACTCATTATTAGAGAAATGCAAATCAAAACCACAATGAGGTATCAGCTCACACCAGAAGTCTACAAAGAATAAATGCTGGAGAGTGTGTGGAGAAAAAGGAACCCTCTTACACTGTTGGTGGGAATGCAAACTGGTACAGACACTATGGAAAAAAGCGTGAAAATTCCTTAAAAACTGGCAATAGAACTGTCATACGACCCAGAAATACCACTGCTGAGCATATAATCCGAGGAAACCAGAACTGAAAGAGATACAGGAACCAATGCTCATTGTAGCACTATTTACAATAATTTGAACATGGAAACAACCTATATGTCCATCAGCATATGAATGAATAAGGAAGTTTGGGTACATATACACAACGGAACATTACTCAGCTATAAAAAGGAATGCAATTTGAGTCATTTCTAATGAGGTGGATGAACCTGGAACCTATTATACAGAGTGAGGTAAGTCAGAAAGAGAAAGAAAAATGTTGTATATCAATGCATATATATGGAATTTAGAAAGATAGTAGAGGCTATCCTACATGCAGGGTAGCAACAAAGACACAGACTGAAGAACAGACTTTTGGACTCAGTGGGAGAAGGTGAGGGTGGGATGATCTGAGAGAATAGCATAGAAACATATACATTACTGTATGTGAAATAGATGACTGGTGTGAGTTCGATGCATGAAGCAGGGCACCCAAAGACAATGCTCTGGGACAACTGAGAGGGACAGGGTGGGGAGGGAGGTGGGAGGGGGGATTTAAAAAAAAATGTAAAGGGACCCTTTTGTTCATGAAATAACTACTCATGTTACATTAATATTTTAGTTCATTTAGACAACACAAATCAGATTTTTTTTTTAACATGGCTTTAATTTTATTATAAAAGAATCAGTGAATAGTGACTTTTAACCATTATCACTTAGCTTGAAGGAAGAAAAAAAAATTTTTTTAAGAACAGAAAATACAACCTTTAAAAAAACCAAGAAAATTGGGGGGTGGGGGGGAGACAGTCATCAGATCGCAGAGGAATAGGATGGGGAGACCACTTTCTCCGCCCACAAATCCATTGAAAGATCATATGAAGGCTGAGAAAATTCCACAAAACAACTTCTGAATGCTGGTGGAAGACACCAGGCACCCAGAAAGGCAGCCCATTGTCTTCAAAAGGAGGTAGGACAACATATAAAAGATAAAAAGAGAGACAAACGAGTTAAGGACGAAGACCCATCCTGGGGAGGGAATTGTGAAGTAGGAGAAGTTTCCAAACACCAGGAAATCTTCTCATCAATGGGTCTGTGGGGAGTTTTGGAATCTCAGAGGGCAACATAACTGGGAGGGGAAAACAAACAAACAAACAAAAAAAACACAGATTATGCACCTAACCATAACTCCCAGCAGAGAAGTAGCCCAGACGCTCACGTCCGTGACCAGCAAGCAGGGGCTGAACAGGGAGGTGCAGGCTGCATTGCTTAGGGTAATGAATGGGCCTGAATGCCCTGAGTACAATCTGAGGGAGCTAACGTGACATAGCAACCCAAACTGTGGGATAGCCAGAGAGAGAAAAAAAGAGAGAAAGAGAGAGAACTTTCCCACAAAAAGCTCTAATCTAAGGCACTGCCGGGCCGCTCACAGAACAAAGGACAGAGAATACTAGAGGAGAGCTAGCCAGCTGCGGCAGCGAAGGCAATGGCACCCCGCTCCAGTACTCTTGCCTGGAAAATCCCATGGACGGAGGAGCCTGGTGGGCTGCAGTCCATGGGGTCGCTGGGAGTCCGATACGACTGAGCAACTTCACTTTCACTTTTCACTTTCATGCATTGGAAAAGGAAATGGAAACCCACTCCAGTGTTCTTGCCTGAAGAATCCAAGGGACGGGGGAGCCTGATGGGCTGCGGTCTATGGGGTCGCACACGACAGCCGGCTGCGGACTGGCCCATCCCCCTGCAGAGGCAGAAAGGCAGGCAGGGGAGAGCCAGAGCCGGAGGGTGAGAGGCAATCTCCGCCCCAGAGAGGGCATCCTCTATCAAACTGCACGCAGGCTCCCAGTTGCTAACCAAGTCTGCCTGGGATCCTGGATGGTTGAAATCTGCCAGGAGGACTGCAGCCAGAGATCAGCTCCCCAGAGGAGACACAGGGCACACCTGAGATGGCACTCCCACTGCGCACCAGGAAACCAAGCAGCTGGGACCGGGGAGGTGATAAGATGCACCGCCCACCTGAGGAGAGTGTGCTCGCCAAGCACCTGGTCTCCTGAGCTGCTTGGACCTGGGAAGGGCATAAAACTCAGGCCCAACCGAGTCTGTGTCTTTGTGGAGTACCCGAGAACCTGAGCGGCTTAGACCTGGGAAGTACACACAACCCAGGGCCTGCTTTAGACAGTTCCCCTGCAGAGCAACCTGGAGCCTGAGCAGTGTGGACCAGGAGAGCACACACACCTTGAGCGGGGACAAACCCAGTGTGGCCCAGACACTGCGAGCACTCTCCACAGACACCAGTGATATTGGTTTGCAGTGTTCCTCCCTCCCCACAGCACAACCATACAAGTGAGCCTAAATAAGTGACCACCTTTGCCCGCTTGTGTCAGGGTGAAAATTAGACATGGAAGAGACTTGCAAACAGAGGAAGCCAAAATAAACAAAGAAGAGGGAACTGCTTTGGAAGTGACAGGTGCTATAGATTAAAACCCTATAGTTAGCACTGACTACATTGGAAGGGGCCTATAGATATTGAGAAGTATAAGCTGGAACAAGGAAGTATCTGAAATGGAACTGACTCCACACTGCCCTCAACAGCTCAAGAGAAATTCCTAGATATATTTTACTATTATCATTTTTAAAATATTTTTAATTGTTTTATTTTTTTAAGTTCTTTATTACTCCTTTAATTTTCATTTTTATAACCTATTACTTGAACAAAAAAGACTCTATGTTTAAAGCAAATTTCATATATATTTTTAATATTTTTTGTGATTTTGGTTTTTTTAATATTATATTTTTGAGGGTCTAACCTCTACTCCATATTTTTAATCTTTGCTTTTTGTATTTGTTATCAATTTTGTGCCTTTCAGAATCCAATCTTCAGTACCCATTTTTACTTTTACTGGAGTATGATTACTGGCTTGATTACCCTCTTCCACTTTTGACTCTCCTTTTCCTCCCCCAGGTCACCTCTATCTCCTACCTCCTGCTTCTCTTCTCTACCCAACTCTGTGAATCTCCTTGGGTGTTCCGGGCTGTGGAGAACACTTAGGGAACTGACTACTCACTAGATCTGTCTCTCTCCTTTTGATACCTCTCTTCTCCTCCTGGACACCTCTATCACCCTCCTCCCTCTTCTTTTCTCCATGTATCTCTGTGAACCTCTCTGGATGTTCCAGTCTGGTGAGAGCACATAGGGAATTGATTACTGGCTAAATTGATTTCTCCCCTTTTGATTCCCCCTCTTCTCCTCCTGGTCACCTCTATCTCCCTCCTCCCTCCCTAAGAACAAGACTTAAAACCACAGCAGGAGGCTTAAATCCAAAACTTGAGAACTCCAGAAAACTCCTGACTCCAGGGAATATTAATTGACAAGAGCTCATCCAAAAGCCTCCATACCTAAACTGAAACCAAGCACCACCCAAGAGCCAACAAGTTTCAGAGCAAGATATACCAAGCTAATTCTCCAACAACAGAGGAACATAACCCTAAGCATTAAAATACAGGTGGCCAAAAGTCACACCAAACCTATAGACACCTCAAAACTCACTTCTGGATACTTCATTGCACTCCAGAGAGAAGAGATCAAGCTCCACCCAGCAGAACACTGACACAAGCTTCCCTAACCAGGAAACCTTGACAAGCTTCTCATCCAATCCCACCCACAGGGAGGAACCTCCATAATAAAGGGGAACCACAAACTTCCAGCATACAGAAAGGCCACCCCAAACACAGCAACCTAAACAAGATGAAAAGAGAAATATTCAGCAGGTAAAAGAGTATGATAAATGCCCACTGAACCAAACGAAAGAGGAGGAGATAGAGAGTCTACCTGAAAAAAAATTCAGAATACTGATAGTAAAAATTATCCAAAATCTTGAAAACAAAATGGAGTTACAGATAAATAGTCTGGAGACAAGGATTGAGAAGATGCAAGAAATGTTTAACAAAGACCTAGAAGAAATAAAGAGTCAATCAATAATGAATAATGTAATAACTGAGATCAAAAACACTCTGGAGGAAACCAACAGTAGAATAAATGAGGCAGAAGACAGGATAAGTGAGGTGGAAGATAGAATGGTAGAAATAAATGAAGCAGAGAGGAAAAAAGACGTAAGAATTAAAAGAAATGAGGGTAACCTCAGAGACCTCTGGGACAATGTCAAATGCACCAACATTTGAATCATAGGAGTCTCAGAAGAAGAAGACAAAAAGAAAGACCATGAGTAAATACTTGAGGAGATAATAGTTGAAAACTTCCCTAAATGGGGAAGGAAATAACCACCCAAGTCCAAGAAACCCAAAGACTCCCAAACAGGATAAACCCAAGGTAAAACACCCCAAGACACATATTAATCAAATTAATGAATATCAAAGACAAAGAACAAATATTAAAAGCAGCAAGGGAAAAAACAACAAATAACACACAAGGGGATTCCATACGGATAACAGCTGATCTTACAATAGAAACTCTTCAGGCCAGAAGGGAATGGCAGGACATACTTAAAGTGATGAAAGAGAAAAACCTAGAACCCAGATTACTGTACCCAGCAAGGATCTCATTCATGAAGGAGAAATCAAAAGCTTTACAGACAAGCAAAAGCTGAGAGAATTCAGCACCACCAAACCAGCTCTTCATTAAATGCTAAAGGATCTTTTCTAGACAGGAAACACAGAAAAGGTGTATAAACTCAAACCCAAAATGACAAAGTAAATAGCAATGGGATCATCCTTATCAATAATTACATTAAATGTAAATGGGTTGAATGCCCCAACCAAAAGACAAAGACTGGCTGAATGGAAACAAGATGCCTATATATGCTGTCTACAACAGACTCACCTCAAAACAAGGGACACATACAGACTGAAACTGAAGGGCTGGAAAAAGATATTTCATGCAAACTGAGACCAAAAGAAAGCAGGAGTATCATTACTCATATCAGATAAAATAGACTTTGAAATAAAAGCTGTAAAAAGAGACAAAGAAGGACACTATATAATGATCAAATGATCATTCCAAGAAGATATAGCAATGATAAATATATATACACCCAGCATATATAATACTGCAGCCTTCCAGGCTCCTCTGTCCATGGGATTTGCCAGGCAAGAGTACTGGAGTGGGTTGCCATTGCTTTCTCCAATAATATATATATATAATATTCCAAAGTATAGCAAGGAGAGATAAGAAAGCCTTCCTCAGCAATAAATGCAAAGAAATAGAGGAAAACAACAGAATAGGAAAGACTAGAGATCTCTTCAAGAAAATTAGAGATACCAAGGGAACATTTCATGCAAAGATGGGCTCGATAAAGGACAGAAATGGTATGGACCTAACAGAAGCAGAAGATATTAAAAAGAGGTGGCAAAAATACACAGAAAAACTGTACAAAAAAAGATCTTCATGACTAAGATAATCATGATGGTGTGATCATTCACCTAGAGCCAGACATTCTGGAATGTGAAGTCAAGTGAGCCTTAGAAAGCATCACTACGAACAAAGCTAGTGGAAGTGATGGAATTCCAGTTGAGCTATTTCAAATCCTGAAAGATGATGCTGTGAAAGTGCTGCACTCAATATGCCAGCAAATTGGAAAACTCAGCAGAGGCCATAGGACTGGAAAAGGTCAGTTTTTATTGCAATCCCAAAGAAAGGCAATGCCAAAGAATGCTTAAACTACCACACAATTATATTCATCTCACACGCTAGTAAAGTAATGCTCAAAATTCTCCAAGCCAGGCTTCAGCAATACGTGAACCATGAACTTCCAGATGTTCAAGCTGGTTTTAGAAAAGGCAGAGGAACCAGAGATCAAATTGCCAACATCTGCTGGATCCTCAAAAAAGCAAGAGAGTTCCAGAAAAGCATCTGTTTCTGCTTTATTGACTATGCCAAAGCCTTTGACTGTGTGGATCACAATAAACTGTGGAAAATTCTGAAAGAGATGGGAATACCAGACCACTTGACCTGCCTCTTGAGAAACCTATATGCAGGCCAGGAAGCAAGTTAGAATTGGATATGGAACAACAGACTGGTTCCAAATAGGAAAAGGAGTACATCAAGGCCGTATATTGTCACCCTGTTTGTTTAACTTATATGCAGAGTACATCATGAGAAACGCTGGGCTGGAAGAAACACAAGCTGGAATCAAGATTGCCAGGCGAAATATCAATAACCTCGGATATGCAGATGACGCCACCCTTATGGCAGAAAGTGAAGAGGAACTAAAAAGCCTCTTGATGAAATTGAAAGAGGAGAGTGAAAAAGTTGGCTTAAGCTCAACATTGAGAAAATGAAGATCATGGCATCCGGTCCCATCACTTCATGGGAAATAGATGGGGAAACAGTGGAAATAGTGTCAGACTTTATTTTTGGGGGGCTCCAAAATCACTGCAGATGGTGATTGCAGCCATGAAATTAAAAGACACTTACTCCTTTGAAGGAAAGTTATGACAAACATAGATAGCATATTGAAAAGCACAGACATTACTTTGCCAACAAAGGTCCATCTAGTCAAGGCTATGGTTTTTCCAGTGGTCATGTATGGATGTGAAAGCTGGACTGTGAAGAAAGCTGAGCACCAAAGAATTGATGCTTTTGAACTGTTGTGTCAGAGAAGACTCATGAGAGTCCCTTGGTCTGCAAGGAGATCCAACCACTACATTCTAAAGGAGATCAGTCCTGGGTGTTCTTTGGAAGGACTGATGCTAAAGCTGAAACTCCAATACTTTGGCCACCTCATGTGAAGAGTTGACTCATTGGAAAAGACTCTGATGCTGGGAGGGATTGGGGGCAGGAGGCAAAGGGAACGACAGAGGATGAGATGGCTGAATGGCATCACTGAGTCGATGGACATGAGTTTGGGTAAACTCTGGGAATTGGTGATTGCAGAACTGGTGTGCTGCAATTCATGGGGTCGCAAAGAGTTGGACATGACTGAGCAACTGAACTGAACTGAACTGAACTGATGCACCCAACATAGGAGCATGACAATATGTAAGGCAAATGCTAACAAGTATGAAAAGCAAAATTTACAGTAACACAATAATAGTGGGAGACTTTAATACCCCATTCACACCTATGGCTAGATCAACTAAACAGAAAATTAGCAAGGAAACACAAACCTTATATGATACAGTGGACCAGGTAGACCTAATTGTTATCTATAGGACATCTCACACCGAAAACAATGAATTTCAACTTTTTCTCAAGTGCACACGGAACCTTCTCCAAGACAGATCACATACTGGGCCACAAATCTAGCCTTGGTAAATTCAAAAAAGTTGAAATCTTTCCAAGCATCTTTTTTGATCACAATGCGGTAAGATTAGATGTTAACTACAAGAAGAAAACTATTAAAAATACAAACATATGGAGGCTAAACAACACACTTCTGAATAACCAACAAGTCACAGAAGAAATCAAAATATGCATAGAAACGAAACAAAATGAAAACACATCAACCCAAATCCTATGGGATTCAGTAAAAGCAGTGCTAAGGAGAAGGTTCATAGTGATACAAGCCTACCTCAAGAAACAAGAGGAAAATCAAATAAATAACCTAACTCTACACCTAACGCAACTAGAAAAAGAAGAAATGAAGAAACCCAGGGTTAGTAGAAGGAAAGAAATCATAAAAATTAGGGCAGAAATAAATGAAAAAGAAACAAAGGCGACCATAGCAAAAATCAACAAAGTGAAAAGCTGGTTCTTTGAAAACATAAATAAAACAGACAAACCATTAGCCAGACTCATCAAGAAAAAAAAGAAGAATCAAATCAACAAAATTAGAAATGAAAATGGAGAGATCACAACAGACAACACAGAAATACAAAGGATCATAAGAGACTACTGTCAGCAACTGTATGCCAATAAAATGGACAAATTGGAAGAAATAGACAAATTCTTAGAAAAAGACAACTTTCCAAAACTGAACCAGGAAGAAATAGAAAATCTTAACAGACTCATCACAAACATGAAATCGAAGCTGTAATCAGAAATCTTCCAGCAAACAAAAGCCCAGGACCAGACGGCTTCACAGCTGAATTCTACCAAAAATTTAGAAAAGAGCTAACACCCATCCTACTCAAACTCTTCCAGAAAATTGCAGAGGAAGGTAAACTTCCTAATTCATTCTATGAGGCTGCCATCACCCTAACAGAAAAACCAAAGATGCCACAAAAAAAGAAAACTACAGACCAATATCACTGATGAACATAGATGCAAAAATCCTTAACAAAATTCTAACAAACAGAATCCAACAGCATATTAAAAAAGATCTTACATAATGACCATGTGGGCTTTATCACAGGGATGCAAGGATTCTTCAATTTTCGCAGATCAATCAATGTAACACACCACATTAACAAATTGAAAAATTAAAACCATATGATTATCTCAATAGATGCAGAGAAAGTCTTTGACAAAATTCAATATCCATTTATGATAAAAAACCCTCCAGAAAGCAGGCATAGAAGGAATATACCTCAACATAATAAAAGCCATATATGACAAACCACCTTAAATTTTTCTTAAGTATTTGCAAGGAGGTGTAGTGTAACACTTTTGATTTCATCTTTATTATCTATTCTCCTGAGAGTGTCCTGGAATGATTTTTGTCCAAAAGCCTTTTCATAATTTCTGCATCATTTGCCATCTGAAAAACTGAGATGAAAAACAGCTTTACTTTTTATTTCAGTAAGTCCTGGATCCATTATATATAAAGACATTTCTTTCACTTAATATTCTCATCGCATTTTACTACCAGTAGCTAGAAGAAGCCAGGTGGCATCTTCAACACTCTCCTTTGAAATCTCAGTTAATTTTCTACTTCTCAGATCAGATCAGATCAGTCACTCAGTCGTGTCCGACTCTTCGCGACCCCATGAATCGCAGCAGGCCAGGCCTCCCTGTCCATCACCAACTCCCGGAGTTCACTCAGACTCATGTCCATCGAGTCAGTGATGCCATCCAGCCATCTCATCCTCTGTCGTCCCCTTCTCCTCCTGCCCCCAAGCCCTCCCAGCATCACAGTCTTTTCCAATGAGTCAACTCTTCGCATGAGGTGGCCAAAGTACTGGAGTTTCAGCTTTAGCATCATTCCTTCCAAAGAAATCCCAGGGCTGATCTCCTTCAGAATGGACTGGTTGGATCTCCTTGCAGTCCAAGGGACTCTCAAGAGTCTTGTCCAACACCACAGTTCAAAAGCATCAATTCTTCAGTGCTCAGCCTTCTTCACAGTCCAACTCTCACATCCATACATGACCACAGGAAAAACCATAGCCTTGACTAGACGAACCTTTGTTGGCAAAGTAATGTCTCTGCTTTTGAATATACTATCTAGGTTGGTCATAACTTTCCTTCCAAGGAGTAAGCGTCTTTTAATTGCATGGCTGCAGTCACCATCTGTACTACTTTGTTCTATTTTCCACATTACTTCAGTTCATAGTGTTGCTTAATTTTCTGCCACCACATAATTAATGTACCTGTCCTTCCAACTTTCAGTAACACTATCCTCAATTTCTTTTCAACTCACCAATAAACCACCAAAAGTTTCTTCAAGGGCCATTAGACTTTAATAATATTCTCAAGATCCTTCCAGCTTCAGCCTGCCACTCAATCTCAGAGCCACATTTTCAGTTTCTGTTATGGCAGTACCTCACTTCCAGGTAGTAAAGTGTGTTTCAATGATCAATTACTAGAAACAAACCTCACAAATGTACTGGCCAAAAACATTTATTTTGTTCATGAAGCTGCAGTCTAGGCAAAACCTTGGTATAAGAAATTAAGAAAACCTAATTAAGCGGACAGATATATTCATTGATTATAAAACTCACTATTATGAAGACATCAGTTCCCCCAAATTACTATTGAGATTCAGCACAATGCGTATCAAAATTGAATTAAATTTTTTCTCATAGAAATTGACAAGCTGAGGCCAAAATTCAAATGGAAATATACACAAAATCATTGTTTAAAAACAGGTAGTAACACTACATGAATTTTTCAAAACTTGCTATCACACTGCATTAATCAAGACAGTGTGTTATTTCTATAAAAAGATATGAATATATAGATCAATGGAATGTAATAAAGAATTCAAATCCACACTTCATGATCAACTAATTTTTGACAGGGGTACAAAGTTAATTCAACAAGGGAAATCTGTCTTTCAAAAAAGGCTACTGGATCAATTGAATATCTATCTACATAAAAACAACAACAAACTCTTACAACATTTTTGTTGTTGTTCAGTCACTCGGTCATGTCTGACTCTTTGTGACCCCATGAACTGTAGCATGCTAGGCTTCTCTGTCCACCATCTCCCGGAGTTTGCTCAAACTCATGTCCATTGAGTCAGTGATGCCATCCAACTATCTCATCCTCTGTCACCCCCTTCTCCCCCTGCCTTCAATCTTTCCTAGAATCAGAGTCTTTTCCAATGAGTTGCATCAGGTTGCCAAAGTATTGGAGCTCCAGTTTCAACATCAGCCCTGCCAATGATGGTAAAGAATCTGCCTGTAATGCTGGATACCTGGGTCGAAAAGATCCCCTGGAGAAGGGAATGGCAACCCACTCCAGTATTCTTGCCTGGAGAATTCCATGGACAGAGAAGCCTGGCAGGCTACAGTTTGTGGGGTGGCAAAGAGTCAGACACAACAGAGACTTAAACTTTAAATTATACCAAAAAGTTTAGCTGGAAATGAATTATAAATCTAAATGTATAAAGAACTTAAAATATAAAAGTTCTAGAAAGAAACAGAAAATTTTAGTGACCATGATTTTTCAAAAAGGGTAAATTAGATTTTATTAAAATTTAAAAGTTTTGCTCTCCAAAAGACAGCATCAAGAAAATAAAAGACAATATGGTCTGGGGAAAATAGAGTCAGTTTTGCTAAAACAATTATTTTGAGAAGGTTGCCACATGATATATTAAGGAACATTTTGAGAATGACATACATTTCTTTTTTTTTTTTCATTCCAGTTTTATTGAGATGTAACTGACATGAAAGTGAAAGTGTAAGTGAAGTTGCTCAGTCCTGTCCAACTCTTTGTGACCCCACGGACGGTAGCTTACCAGGCTCCACAGTCCATGGGATTTTCCAGGCAAGAATACTGGAGTGGGCTGCCATTTCCTTCTCCAGGGGGTCTTCCCAACCCAGGGATCCAACCTGGGTGTCCTGCATTGCAGACAGACGCTTTACAGTCTGAGCCACTAGAGCACTGCATATGATATGACTTACAGGCTTCATGAAACAATTATCACAATAAGTTTGGTGAACATCCATCATCTTATATAGATACAAAATTATAGAAAGAAAAAATTTTCCTTGTGATGAAACCTCTTAGAATTTACTCTGTTAACTTTCATATATAACATACAGCAGTGATAACTATGTTTATCATGTTGTATATTAGATCCCTAGTAGTTTTTAATCTTATAATAGCAAGTTTGTACCATTAAACTGTCTTCATCCAAGTCCTCCTCACCCAACCCCAGCCTCTGATAACCATTAAGCTAATCTCTTTTTTATGAACTTGTTTTTGACACTATGTTAGTTCTTATTATACAACATGCTGCTGCCGCTGCTGCTAAGTCCCTTCAGTCATGTCCGACTCTGTGCGACCCCATAGACGGAAGCCCACCAGGCTCCCCCATCCCTGGGATTCTCCAGGAAAGAACACTGGAGTGATTTAATATTTCTATATATTTCAAGATGATCATAATAAATCAAATTACATTAGGTCATCATATAAAGATACTATATACTTATTGACTATATTCTCCATCTTCACATTTTATACATATGACTCATATTTTGCACCTGGAAATTTGTATCTCTTGATCTCCAACACCTGTTTCTCTCCTCTTTGCACCCACTGCCCCTCTGACAGTCACAAGTTCTTTGCTGTTTTGTTACACTTGTTCATTTGTTTTTTAGATGCCACACATAAGTTAAATAATACAGCATTTGTCTTTCTCTATTTTCATTTAGCATAATACTGTCTAGGTCCATTTATGCTGTTGCAAAGGGTGAGATTACATTATTTTCTATGGCTGATAATATTCCATAGTACATACTATGTCTTCTATGTTGATCCATCTATTGATGCATACCAAGTTTGCTTGTATATCCTGACTAGTGTAAGTAATATCATAAAGGAAAAAGGCCTACATACATCTTTTATAATTATTATTCTCATTTTCTTCAGCTAAATACCCAGGAGTGGAGTGGTTGGATTACATGATAGTTCTATTTTTAATTTTTTAAAGAATCCTCATACCATTTTCCAAAGTGGCTGGACAATTTACATTCCCTTTAACAATGCACTAGTGTTCCCTTTTTGACACATTTTTGCCAACTCTTGCTATTTTTCTTTAATAATCATTTTGACATAATTGAGGCGATAACTCATTGTGGTTTTGATTTGCACTTCCAGGATGATTAGTGATATCAAGCATCTTTTAAAAAAAATTATTTTGTTGAAGTATATGTGTTAATTTTGACTGAACATCAAAGGGATTGGGTTATACATACATATATATACATATTCTTTTTTGTATTCTTTCCTATTACAGTTTATCATAGAATATTGAACTAGTTCCCTGTGATATATAGTAGGACTTTGTTTTTTATCCATTATCTACATGATAGTTTACATCTGCTAAACCCAAATTCCCAGTCCACCCATTCTGTACCCCACCATCCACTTAGCAACCACAAATCTGTTCTCTATGTCTGCAAATCTGTTTCTGCTTTATAAAGAAGTTAATTTGTGTCATAATTTAGATGCATGTAGCATCTAAGTGATATTACCTGGTAGCTGTCTTCCTTTTTTTGACTTACTTCACTTAGTATGATCATCTCTAGGCCCATTCATGTCACAGCAAATGGCATTATTTCATTCTTTTTATGGCTGAGTAATATCCCATTATACATATGTATATATATACATATATATAATTTCTTCTTTATCCATTCATCTGTCTATGGATACTTAGATGGTTTTAATATTTTGGCTATTGTAAATAGTGTTGCAATGAGCATTGGGGGTGCATGAATATTTTTAAACTATAATTTTCTTGAGATATATGCCCAGGAATGGGATTGCTGGGTCATATGGGAACTCTATTTTTACTTTTTTGAAGAATCTCCATACTGTTTTCTATAGTAGCTGCACCAATTTACATTCCCACCAATTTACATTCCTTCCAGTGTAGAAGGGTTCCCTTTTCTCCACATCCTCTCCAATATTTGCATTTGTGAACTTTTTAATGATGGCCATTCTGGTTGTCAAGTATCTTTTAATGTGCATGTTGGCCATCCTTATGTCTTCCTTGAAAAAAATTTCTAACAGACCCTTTGTCCAATTTTAAATTATTTTTTCAAATAACTGGTAGGCAAATGCCAGTTTAAATTTTATTTTCTTATTGAGGTATAAATGATTTACAGTATTATATTAGTTTCAAGTGTACAACATAGCTTATACTGCACTCATAGTTATTACAAAGTATTGGCTATATTCCATGTTCTATACAATATATCCTCCCTTGTAGCTATTTTATACATGATAGTTTGTACCTCTCAATCCCCTATCTCTTCTTGCCTCTCCCTTCTTTCCTCTCCTACTAGCAACCACTAATTTGTTCTCCATATCTAAGAGCCTGTTTCTTTTTTGTTATATTCACTAGTTTTACTTTTTATATTTTACATATAAAATATGTATAGTAATTGTCTTTTTTCTGACTTATTTCACTAAACATAATACCCTCCAGGCCCATCCATGTTGCAAATGGCAAATTTTCATTCTTTCTTACGGCTGAATAGTATTACATTGTATTAGGATATATATATATACACACACATACACACACACACATACACACACATACAGGATGTCAAACACACACACACACACACACACACACACACACACATGTGTATGTTCAGTTGCTAAGTTGTGTCTGACTCTTTGCAACCCCATGAACAGCAGCACTCCAGGCTTCCCTGTCCTTCACTACCTCCTGGAGTTTGCTCAGATTCATGTCTATTGAGTCAGTGATGCTGTCTACTCATCTCATCTTCTGCCACCCCCTTCTCCTTTTGCCTTCAATCTTTCCCACCATCAGAGTCTTTTCTAATGAGCTGGCTTTTCATGACACGTGGCCAAAGTATTGGAACTTCAGCTTCAGCATCAGTCCTTCCAATGAATATTCAGGACTGATTTCCTTTAGGATTGACTGGTTTGATTTCCTACCTGTCCAAAGGACTCTCAAGAGTCTTCTCCAGCACCAGAGTTCAAAAGCATCAATTCTTCAGCACTCAGACTTCTTTGTGGTCCAACTCTCACATCCATACACGACTACTGGAAAAACCATAGCTTTGAGTATATGGACCTCTGTTGGCAAAGTGATGCTTTTTAACACACTGTCTAGGTTTGCCATAGCTTTCCTTTCAAGAAGCGAGTGTCTTTTAATTTTGTAGCTGCAATCACCGTCTGCACCGCTTGGAACATGAGAAAATAAAATCTGTCACTTCTTCCACTTTTTCTACTTCTATTTGCCATGAAAGTGATGGGACCAGATGCCATGATCTTAAGTTTTTGAATGCTGAGATATGTATGTATCTCACATCCTCTGTATCCAGTCATCTGTTGATGGATACTTAAGTTGCTTTCCTATCTTTGTTGGTATAAATAATGATTCTATGAACATTGTGGTGCGTGTACTTTTTCAAATTAGCGTTTTCGTTTTCTTCACATATATACCCAGGAATGATCGTATAGATCACATGGTAGTTCTGTTTTTAGTTTTTGAGGAACCTCCCTACTATTTTTCCACAGTGACTGCACCAAATTTACTGTCCCACCTATAGTATATAAGGGTTCCCTTTTTTCTGCATTCTCTCCAACATTTGTTATTTGTAGACTCTATGATGATAGCCTTTCTGACAGATGTGAGGTGATACTTAATTGTGGCTTTGGTTTGCATTTCTCAGATGATCAGCAATGTTAAGCATGTTTTCACTTGCCTATTATCTGTATGTCTTCTTTGCAAAAATGTCTGTTTAGGTCTTCTTCCCATTTTTTTGATATTGTTGTTTTTTGATATTGAATTGTATAAACTATTTTTATCTTTTGGATATTAATGACTTGTCATCACATCATCTGCAAATATTACTCTCCATTCCATAGACTGTCCTTTTGTTTTGTTGATGGTCTCCTTTGCTGTTTAAAAACATTTATGTTTGATTAGGTGTCATTTATGTATGTTTGCTTTTATTTCTTTTGCCATGGAAGACTGATATAAGAAAATATTGTTTCAATTTATGTCAGAGAATATTTTGCCTGTGTTCTCTTCTAGAAGTTTTATGATGTCATGTCTCAGCTTTAGGTCTTTAAGCCACATTGAGCTTACTTATACATAATGGTATGAGGGAGTTTTCTAATTTCATTGATTGACATGTAGCTTTCCAACTTTATGAGCACCACTTGCTAAAGAAACTGTTTTTTCCCATTTTATATTCTTGCCTAGTTGATCTAGATTAATTGACTATAGGTGTATGGATTTATTTCTTATGCTCTCTATTCTGCTCCATTGATCCATACATCTGTTTTCATGCCAATACCATGCTACAGTGATTATGGTAGCTTTGTAGTGTTGTCTGAAGACTGTGAGGGTTATGCCTCCAGCTTTGATCTTTTTCTCAGGATTGCTTTGGCAATTCTGGGTCTTTTGTGATTCCATATAAATTTTATTTATCCTAGTTCTTTGAAAAATGTCATGGGTACTTTCACAGGGAGAACATCAAATGTGTAGATTGTTTGGGTAGTATGTTCATTTTAACAGTATTAATGCTTCCAATTAAAAAAAAATAGGATATCTTTCCATTTATTTGAATCACCTTCAGTTTTCTTTATCAGTGTTAAATAGTGTTCAGTGTAGAGGTCTTTCACCTCTTTGGTTAAGTTACTCCTAGGTTTTTTTGTGTTTTTTTTTTTTTTGAGTGGGATTTTAAATTGAATTATTTTTTACTTTTGTTTGATATTTCATTGTTAGTGAAAAGAAATGGAAGAGATTTCTTTATGTTAATATCTTGAATTGATCTATCACTTTTTATGTGGAGACTTTAAGGTTCTCTATATAGAGAATACGGAGAAGGAAATGGCAACCCACTCCAGTGTTCTTGCCTGGAGAATCCCAGGGACAGAGGAGCCTGGTGGGCTGTCATCTATGGGGTCACATAGAGTCGGACACGACTGAAGCAACTTAGCAGCAGCAGCAGTATCATATAGAGAATAATGCCAGCTGCAAATAGTGACAGACTTACCTCTTCTCTTCCAATTTGGATACATTTATTTATCTTAAATGGTAGAAGTGGGCATTCTAATCTTATTCCTGAATTTAGCAATAAGGCTATCATCTTTCCACCACTGAGTATAAATTG
The DNA here is from genome assembly GCF_032452875.1 of Bos javanicus. Lineage (NCBI taxonomy): Eukaryota > Metazoa > Chordata > Mammalia > Artiodactyla > Bovidae > Bos > Bos javanicus. Next base: position 41,853,136 of record NC_083872.1, read on the forward strand.
ACTGTGGTTTGCTGTAAATAGCTTTTCTTAAGTTGAACTACGTCATCTCCATACTTTTTTACTGAGAGTTTTTATCATAAATGGATGTTGAATTTTATCAAATGTGTTTTCTGCGTCCATTGAGATGAGCATGTTTTTGTTAATGTAGTATGTATCACATTGATTGATTTGTTTATGTGAAACCATTCTTGTGACCCTGGAATGAATTCAACTTCGTGACGGTATATGATCTTTTTCCAAGTATTGCTAGATCTGGCTTGCTAATATTTTGTTGAGGACTTTTGCATCTATATTCATCAAAGATATTGGGATGTAATTTTTTTGTAGGGTCTTTTTCTGGTTTTGTTATCAGGGTGATGGTGGCTTCATAAAATGAGTTTCAGACTGTTTTCTCCTCTTCATTTTTTTTTTTTTTGGAACTGTTTGAGCAAAACAGGTATAAATTATTTGCATGCTTGGTATAACTCCCTAGCTTCATTCACTTCTATTAGCTTCATTGATCTTTTCCAATTTTAGTCTGTATTTTATTTCTGCTCTGATATTTATGATTTCTTTCCCTCTACTAATTTTAGGTTCCCTTTGTTCTTTTTCTAGTCCCTCTGGGTATATGGTTAGGTTTTCTATTTGAGATTTTTCTGTTTCTTGAGGTAGTCTTATATTGTTTATAAACTTCCCTCTTAAAACCACTTTGCTCATGTCCCATAGACTTTGGACCACTGTGTTTTCATTTCCATATGTCTCCAATACATTTTTATTTCTTCCTTCATTTCTTCAGTGATCCATTGGTATAGCATAGCTTTCATGTGTTTATGTTTTTGCAGACTTTTTCTTGTAGTTGATTTCTAGTCTTACAGTTTTGTGGGTAGAAAAGTTGCTTGATATTGTCTCAATTTTCTTAAATTTAGTGAGACTTGTTCTGTGGCCTATCATGTAATATATCCCGGGGAATTCTCAATGGCCACATGAAAAGAATGTGTAATCTGCTGATTTTGGATGAAATGTTCTATATATAAATATACAAAATTCACCTGGTCTTAATGTGCCATTTAAGGCCAATGTTTCCTTGTTGATTTTCTTTCTGATGATCTGTCCATTGATGTAAGTGAGGCTTAAAGCCCCCTATTATTATCAAGGAACACCTGGAGTAACAAGCAAATTTGGCCTTGGAGTAGAGAATGTGGCTAGGGAAAAGCTAATAGAGTTTTGCCAAGAGAATGCACTGGTCATAGCAAACACCCTCTTCCAACAACACAAGAGATGACTCCACACATGGATATCACCAGATGGCCAACACCAAAATCAGACTGATTATATTATTTGCAGCCAAAGATGGAGAAGCTCTATACAGTCAGCAAAAACAAGACCAGGAGCTGACTGTTGCTCAGTTCATGAATTCCTTATTGCCAAATTCAGACTTAAATTGAAGAAGGTGGGGAAAACCACTAGACCATACAAATATGACCTAAATCAAATTCCTTATGGTTGTACAGTGGAAGTGAGAAATATATTTAAGGGACTAGGTCTGATAGAAAGCCTGATGAACTATGGATGGAGGTTTGTGACATTGTACAGGAGACAGGGTAAAGACCATCCCCAAGAAAAAGAAATGCAAAAAAGCAAAATGGCTGTCTGAGGAGGCCTAACAAATAGCTGTGAAAAAAGGAGAAGTGAAAAGCAAAGGAAAAAAGGAAAGATATACCCATTTGAATGCAGAGTTCCAAAGAATAGCAAGGAGAGATAAGAAAGCCTTCCTCCATGATCAACGGAAAAAAATAGAGGAAAACAATAAAATGGAAAAACTAGAGATCTCTTCAAGAAAATTAGAGATACTAAAGGAACATTTCATGCAAAGATGGGCACAATAAAGGACAAAAATGGTATGGACCTAACAGAAGCAGAAAATATTAAGAAAAGGTGCCAAGAATACACAGAAGAACTGTACAAAAAAGATCTTCAAGATGCAGATAATCATGATGGTGTGATCACTCACCTACAACCAGACATCCTGGAATTTGAAGTCAAGTGGGCCTTAGGAAGCATGACTATGAACAAAGCTAGTGGACGTGATGGAATTCCAGTGGAGCTATTTCAAATCTTAAAAGATGATGCTGTGAAAGTGCAGCACTCAATATGTCAGCAAAGTTGGAAAACTAAGCAGTGGCCATAGGACTGGAAAAGGTCAGCTTTCATCCCAATCCCAAAGAAAGGCAATGCCAAAGAATGCTCAAACTACCACACAATTGCACTCATCTCACATGTTAGAAAAGTAATGCTCAAAATGCTCCAAGCCAGGCTTCAGCAATATGTGAACTGTGAACTTCCAGATGTTCAAGCTGGTTTTAGAAAAGGCAGAGGAACCAGAGACCAAATTGCCAACATCTGTTGGATCATCGAAAAAGCAAGACAGTCCCAGAGAAACGTCTGTTTCTGCTTTACTGACTATGCCAAGTCCTTTGACTGTGTGTATCACAATAAACCATGGAAAATTCTGAAAGAGATGGGAATACCAGACCACCTGACCTGCCTCTTGAGAAACCTCTATGCAGGTCAGGAAGCAACAGTTAGAACTGGACATGGAACAACAGACTGGTTCCAAATAGGAAAAGGAGTACGTCAAGGCTGTATATTGTCACCCTGCTTATTTAACTTCTATGCAGAGTACATCATGAGAAACGATGGGCTGGAAGAAGCACAAGCTGGAATCAAGATTGCCAAGAGAAATATCAATAACCTCAGATATGCAGATGACACCACCCTTATGGCAGAAAGTGAAGAAGAACTAAAGAGCCTCTTTATGAAAGAGGAGAGTGAAAAAGTTGGCTTAAAGCTCAACTTTCAGAAAACTAAGATCATAGCATCTGGTCCCTCACTTCATGGCAAATAGATGGGGAAACAGTGACTGACTTTATTTTGGGGGGCTCCAAAATCAGTGCAGTTGGTGGCTGCAGCCCTGATATTAAAAGACGCTTACTCCTTGGAAGGAAAATTATGACCAACCTGCTGCTGCTAAGTCACTTCAGTCGTGTCCGACTCCGTGTGACTCCCTGGACAGCAGCCCATCAGGCTCTCCCGTCCCTGGGATTCTCCAGGCGAGAACACTGGAGTGGGTTGCCATTTCCTTCTCCAATGCATGAAAGTGAAAGTGAAGTCGCTCAGTCGTGTCCCATTCTCCGCGACCACATGGACTGCAGCCAACTAGGCTCCTCCATCTATGGGGTTTTCCAGGCAAGAGTACTGGAGTGGGGTGCCATTGCCTTCTCCGATGACCAACCTAGACAACATATTAAAAAGCAGAGACATTACTTTGTCAACAAAGGTCCATCTAGTCAAGGCTATGGTTTTGCCAGTAGTCATGTATGGATGTGAGAGTTGGACTATAAAAACAGCTGAATGCCGAAGAATTGATGCTTTTGAACTGTGGTGTTGGAGAAGAGTCTTGAGAGTCCCTTGGACTGCAAGGAGATCCAACCAGTCCATCCTAAAGGAGATCAGTCCTGGGTGTTCATTGGAAGGACTGATGAAGCTGAAACTCCAATACTTTGGCCACCTGATGAGAAAAGCTGACTCATTGGAAAAGACCCTGATTTTATTAAAGATTGAGGGCAGGAAGAGAATGGGACGAGAGAGGATGAGATGGTTGAATGGCATCACTGACTCAATGGACATGAGTTTGGGTGAACTCTGGAAGTTGGTGAAGGACAGGGAGGCCTAGCATGCTGCAGTTCATGGGGTCGCAAAGAGTCAGACATGACTGAGCGACTGAACTGAAGTGTTTGTCTTATATATTGAGGTGGTCCTATGTTGGGTACATATATATTTGCTATAGTTATATCTTCTTATTGGATTGATTCCGTTATCATTATGCAATGTCCTTCTTTGTTGCTTTCTATAGTCTTTGTTTCAAAGTCTATTTTATCTGATATAAGTATTGATACACCAGCTTTCTTTTGAATTCCATTTACATGAAATATCTTTTCCCATTCTTTCAACTTCAGTCTGTGTGTAGCTTTAGATCTAAAGTCAGTCTCTTATAAGCAGATATATATGAGTATTATTTTTGTATCCAGTCAGTCTATATCTTTGGATTATAGCATGCTGTCCATGTAAATTTATAATAATTATTGATATGTATGTACATATGGCCATCTTATTAATTGTTTTGGGGATGTTTTTGTAGTTCTTTTTTGTTCTTTTGCCACTTCTTTAATGGTTAGATTATTATCTTAGTGTTGTAACTGGATTCCTTTATTCTTTGTGTGTGTTTATATATTACAGATTTTTTTTTGTGATGTCACATATAATTAAATTGATTATCTCTCAAGTTTAAATGTTTAACAAACTTGTATTCTATCCTCCCACAAAGTTTATTGTTTTTAACATCAAGTTTAAGATCTTTTTTATGTATGTGTGTTAGTCACTCAGTCGTGTCTGACTCTTTGTGACCCCACAGACTGTATCCCGCCAGGCTTCTCTGTCCATAGAATTCACTAGGCAATAATACTGGAGTGGATTGCCATTTCCTTCTCCAGAGGAACTTCCCAACCCAGGGATTGAACCCTGGTCTCCTGCCTCACAGGCAGATTCTTTACCATTTGAGCTACAGGGATGTCTTTTTTATGTATACCTTAACTAAATATTGTGGATATATATTTGATTGACTGCTTTCATCTTTTAACCTTATTACTAACTTATATGGGCTTCCCCAGTGGCTCAATGGTAAAGAATCCACCTGTAATGCTGGAGCCACAGGATACGTGGATTTGTTCCTTGGGTTGGGAAGATGATACTCTGGAGGAGGGCATGGGAACCCACTTCCAGTATTCTTGCCTGGAGAATCCCATGGACAGAGGAGCCTAGTGAGCTAAAGTCCATATAGTTGGACACGATTGAAGCAACTTAGCACACATGCACACACTAGCTAATATGTGGTTGATTTATACCTTTTATACCTATTACCTTTACCAATGAGATTTTGTTCTTTTGTAATTTTTCTGTTTCTAGTTATGGCATTTTCCTTTTCATATATATATATATATATATATATAATTGACTTACAATATTTCAGGTTCACAGCAGGTGATTCAGTTATACATATACACATATATTATTTTTCAGACTATTTTCCATTATAGGTTATTACAAAATATTGACTTTAGTTCCGTGTGTTAAACAGTAAATCTTTGATGCTTGTTGTCTATTTTTTTTAATTATAAATCTAGCATTCTTTTCATACTAATACAAAGAAGTGAAATAAAAATTTCATATATTTTTTAGTTTTGCAAAAATTCATAAGCTTCTAAAATATATATAGTATGCATATTTATATATATGTATATAAAAGCTTTCCAAATGATTGATAAAGGCTTGAGAAAGAACATAAAAAAAGAAGAGATGGAGAAATTGGAAAACATAAACTGAATGAAATGAAAGAACTGAGTATGAAATAGAAAAAGTGAAACAAACTAGATAAAAGATCATCATAGAGTCCATATTTAAAAACAAATATGACTGCTCACTAGAAACCTATCAGGGGCTCTGGAGGGAAAAAAAGCAATACCTGAGCATTTTTACTTTTTAAAAGCTTCAAATATAATTCTGATATGCATCTGGATTTTAGAAAACGATTACAGGATTTTCTCTTAAACCCTAGTTTCAGTGATACAGAGTTGTTTTATTTTTCTGTTAACCAATCATTATACAATGGTATTAAGTGAGTAATAGCTACATAATCAGGGCTTCCCTGGTGGCTCAGAGGGTAAAGCATCTGCCTGCAATGCAGGAGACAAAGGTTCGATGCCTGGGTCGGGAAGATCCCCTGGAGAAGTAAATGGCAACCCACTCCAGTATTCCTGCCTGGAGAATCCCATGGGCAGTGGAGCCTGATGGGCTACAGTCCACGGGGTCGCAGAGTCAGACACGACTGAGCGACTTCACTTTCTTTCTTTCACTAGCTACATAATCACAAGAGTAAAAGATGTTCATCAGTTTTCACAATCAATATCCAGACAAAAAGTAAAAGATAATTACAATTAAAGCCATAATGGGAGCATGATTAATAATATAAAATAATTACATACAATTTAGGGGGTCAAGTACCCACTCCAGCGTTCTTGCCTGGAGAATCCCAGGGTCGGCGGTGCCTGGTGGGTGGCCGTCTATGGGGTCTCACAGAGTCAGACACGACTGAAGTGACTTAGCAGCAGCAGCAGCAGAGGGTCAAGTAGAGTGATGTGGTAAGTGGGTTCTCATCCACCCAGCCAGTTTATGTCTTTTGGTTGGTGCAGTTAATCCTTTTACATTTAAGGTAATTATTATGTATGATCCTATTACCGTTTTCTTAATTGTTCTGGGTTTATTTTCTGTAGGTCTTTTTTTCTCTTGTGTTTCCTGCCTAGAGGAATTCCTTTAGCATTCATTGGTGGTGCTGCATTGTCTTAGCTTAGCTTGTCTGGCAAGTTTTTGATTTCTCCATCAAATCTGAATGAGAGTCTTGCTGAGTAATGTACTCTTCGTAGTAGGCTCTTCCCTTTCATCACTTTAAATATATCACTTTTGATATAGCCATTTATAAAGCCATTCTCTTCTGGCTTGTAGAGTTTCTGTTGAGAAATCAGCTGATACCCTGATGGGAGTTCCCTTTTATGTTATTTGTCATTTTTCCCTTGTCACTTTCAATATTTCTGTCTTTTAGCTTTGTCAGTTTGACAGCATTCATTGTAAAGCTGTTCTTCCTAGACTTTGTTGATTATTGCCTTCCCCATGTTAAGGAAGTTTTCAGCTATTGTCTCTTCAAATATTTTCTCAGATCCTTTCTCTCTCTCTTCTTGTTCTGGGAACCCTATAATGCAAATGTTGGTGCATTTAACGTTGTCCCAGAGAATCCCAGGGAAGGGGAGCCTGGTGGGCTGCCGTCTATGGGGTCGCACAGAGTCAGACATGACTGAAGCGACTTAGCAGCAGTAGCAGCAGCAGCAGCAGCAGCAGCAGAGGTCTCATAGGCTGTCTTCATTTCTTTTCATTCTTTTTTCTATATTCTGTTATTAGGCAGTGATTTCAATGATTCTGTACTCCAGATCATTTATCTTTCTTCTGCCTCAGTTATTCTGCTATTGACTCCTTCTATTCAGGCTTCCCTGGTAGCTCAGCTGGTAAAGAATCTACCTCCAATGCAGGAGACCCTGGTTCAATTCCTGAGTTGGGAAGATCCCCTGGAGAAGGGATCAGCTACACATTCCAGTATTCTTGGGCTTCCCTGGTGGCTCAAATGGTGAAGAATCTGCCTGAAATGTGGGCAGACCTGGGTTCAATCCCTGGGTTGGGAAGATAAGATCTCCTGGAGGAGGCCATGGCAACCCATTCCAGTATTTTGCCTGGAGATCCCAGTAACAGAAAAGCCTGCCTGGCTACAGTCCCTGGGGTCACAAAGAGTCCAACATGACTGAGCAACTAAGCACAGCTCAGCACAGTGTATTATTCATCTTTGTTTTTTTTCTTATAGGTCTTTAGTAGGAATATCTTATATCTTCTCCAATGCTTTTCTGAGATCCTAGATTATCTTTACTATCATTACTCTGAATTCTTTTTTCTGGAAGGTTGCCAATCTCCACTTCATTTAGTTATTTTTCTGAGATTTTATCTTGTACCTTCATCTGAGACATAACTTTCTGCTTTTTCATTCTGATTAACTTTCTGTAATGTGGTTTTTGTTTTAGCTGCTGTGGGACTGTTGGTCTTCTTGCTTCTTCTGTCTGCTCTCTGGTGAATAAGGCTAAGAGGCTGTGTAAGCTTCCTGATGGGAGGGCCTGGCAGTGGGAAAAACTGGTTCTTGTTCTGGTGGTCAGGGCCTTGCTCAGTAAAGCTTTAATCCAATTCTCTACTGATGGGAGGAGTTGGGCTCTCTCCCTGGTAGTTGTTTGGCCTGAGGCATCCCAGCCCTGGGGTCTACAGTATCTCTGGTAGGGTTAATGGCAACCTCCAAGAGGGCCAAGGGGTACCTTCCCAGATGTGCTGCCAGGGCCCTTATCCCTGGTGAACCCCTGCCAACCCACACCTCCACAAGAAACCCTCCAACACTAACAGGTAGTTTTGGTTCAGTCCCCTGTGGAGTTACTACTCCTTTCCTCTGGGTGTTGGTGTGCAAAGATTTTGTGTGTGCCCTCTAAGACTGGAGTCTATGTTTCCCCTACTCATTTGAAAGTGCTATAATCAAATCCATTGGACTTCATTGTCAGATTCCCTGGGGATTCCAAGTCTCTTTGTCGGATCCCCAGGCTAGGAAGCCTGACTTGGGGTTCAGAACCTTCACAGCAGTTGGAGAACTTCTTTGGTATTATTTTTCTACAGTTTGTGGGTTGCCCACCTGGTGGGTATGCAATTTTATTTTATCATGATTGCAGCCCCTACCATCTCACTGTGGCTTCTTCTTTGTCTTTGGACATAGGATTTTTTTTTTTTTTTTTTTGGTGGGTTCTACTGTTCTCCTGTTAATGGTTGTTCAACAGCTAGTTGAGATTTTAACACTCTCGCAGGAGGAGATGAGTGCACATCCTTCTACTCTGCCATCTCAAACCAGAAGGTATGGCTTTTTCTTTTTCACTTAGAGAAGTCCTTTTAACATTTGTTGTTAAACTGGTTTAGTGGTGCTGAACTCTTTTAGCTTTTACATGTCTATAAAACTTATTTTGGTGGACAATGAGTTTGAATGAAATCTGAATGAAAGCCTTGGTGAGTGTGTGTTGTAGGTTGGTTGTAGCTTTCTGCCTTTCACGTCATTAAATATATAGTGACACTCCCTTCTCACCTGCACAACCTCTGCTTAAAAGTCAGCAGATAACCTTATGGGAATTTCCTTTCATGCAACTTATTGCTTTTCCCTTGCTGTTTTTTAGTACTCCCTCTTTTGTGTAATATTTATTTGGCTGAGTCAAGTCCCAGTTGTGGCACTCTGGATCTTCATTGCATCATGTGGGGTCTCTAGTTGTGGCATGTGGGTGGATTTAGTTGCCCTGTGGCATATGGGATCCTAGCTCCCCAATCAGGGATCAAACCCATATCCTCTGAACTGCAAAGCAGACTCTCAACCATTTGACCACCAGGGAAGTCCCACTCCCTCTTTAATTTTTGACATTTTAACTACAATGTGTCTTGGTCTGTTACTCTTTTGGTTGATCTTTTTTGGGACACAGTTCTTCCTTAATCTGGATGTTTGCTTCCTCTTCCATTTTAGAGACATTTCCTTCTTTTATGTCTTCAAATATATTCTCTGCCTCTATTTTGTGTCTTCTTCTGGGACCCTTCCCCTATAATGTGAATGATAGTAAACTATCCTCATTTCTTTTTATTCATTCTTTTTTTGGGTCAGCTTCAGTCATTTCCACTATTCTGTCTTCCAGCTCACTGATCTGTTTCTCTGTATCATTTAATCCAATATTGATTCCTTCTAGTGTATTTTAAAATTGCAGTTATTGTTTTCTTCATCTCTAGTTCTTCTCTGCATTTTCTCTTGTTGAAGACTTCCAACTATTCTTCCAATATTCTCCTGAGTTTTTGTACATCTTTACAGTCATTACTTTGAACTGTTTATTGGGTAGATTGCTTATCTCCAATATACTTAGTTTCTCCTCTGGGGTTTCATCTTGTTACTTTTTTTGGTGGTTGGTGGGGTGCGGGGGAGGCTGGGGACTTATTCCTCTGTCACCTTGTTTGTTTTTCAATGTATTTGGTAGGTTGGTTGCATTTGCCAATGTTGAAGTGACATTTTGTAGGAGATATCCTATGCTTCCCAGCAGTGCACTCCCATCTGGTATCCAGAGCTATATGCTCTAGGGGTGTCCCCTATGTGGTCTGTATGTGTCCTATTGTTGTGGGCTGACTACTATCAACCATCTATTTGCTGGTAGGCAGGCCAGGGCCCAGGAGGTCCTAAAGGTTGTACCGGCCTATTGGCAGGTGGACCCAAGACCCAGATCCAGGGGAGCATCATGTGACTTTCTCACTGACTGATGTTCAATTGCATCAAGAAACAATAGGTGAATGTACAAAACTACCCATTTCAACTGAGTGACATATGTATACACAAAATGAACATACATCCATCAAAAACCCAGCAGTTGCCTCAATTCACTGTATTATATTTTAAGTTGTCACATTTGTGGATATCTATATAGATATATAGATATCAACATTCAAAACCTAAGTATCTTGATTCAAAAAAGTCAAGCAGTACATGTCAAAGCTGTCATTGTTCAGTCGCTCAGTCACATCTGACTCTTTGCGACCCCAAGGACTGTAGCATGCCAGGCTTTCCTGTCTTTCACCATCTTCCAGAGCTTGCTCAAACTCATATCCATTGAGTCGGTGATGCCATCCAACCATCTCATCCTCTTTAGTCCCCTTCTCCTCCTGCCTTCAATCTTTCCCAGCATTGGGGGTTTTCTAATAAGTCAGTTCTTTGCATCAGGTGCCCAAGTACTGGAGCTTCAGCATCAGTCCTTCCAATGAATACTCAGGATTGATTTCCTTTAGGACTGACTGGTTTGATCTCCATGCAGTTCAAGGGACTCTCAAGAGTCTTCTCCAACACCACAGTTCAAAAGCATCAGTTCTTTGGCACTCGGCCTTCTTTACGGTTCAACTTTCACATCCATATATGACTACTGGAAAAACCACAGCTTTGACAATATGGACCTTTGTCAGCAAAGTGATGTCTCTGCTTTTTAATATGCTGTCTAGTAGGATGGTCATAGCTTTTCTACCAAGGACCAAGTGTATTTTAATTTCATGGCTGCAGTCACTGCAGTGATTTTGAAAATGAAAAGCCCAAGAATATGAAGTCTCTCACTGTTTCCATTTTTTCCCATCTATTTGGCACGAAGTGATGGGAATGGATGCTATGAACTTAGTTTTTTGAATGTTAAATTTTAAGCCAGCTTTTTTCACTCTCCTTTCACCTTCATCAAGAAGCTCTTTAGTTCTTCTTCACTTTCTGCCATAATGGTGATGTTATCTGCATATCTGAGGTTATTGTTATCTCTCCCGGCAATCTTGATTCCAGCTGTGTTCAGATAGCCCCGCAGGCATTTCACATGATGTATTCTGCATATAGGTTAGATTTATATTAAAGAGAATTTTAATACTACTAATAAGGTAATTTTAAAGAAATGAGAGAAAGTGATATCTCCTTAGCAACAAGCATAAGGGAATATACATCATAGACCATCAGAGACAGCACTGAAAAAAAATAAATAAATAAAGTGCTTCACTGGGACAACTTCAAGTGCTACAAAGTTAATAAAAAGAGGGCCTAAAAGAATAGAAGCAGTGGGAAAACTGAGCATATATGTTAAAGACCACACGGTGAAAAAAATTAGAAACTTTCCCCACCAAAAGAAAGCACTACTCTTTATATTCAAAAAGCTTAAATAAAAATTGCCACAGCCTATAAGTTTGGGTCCTTCATGCTAGCATTGGCTAGTTTGCTGTTGTTTTGTCACTATGATGTGTCAAAGTCTTTTGTGACCCAATGGACTGTAAGCCACCAGGTTCTCTGTCCACGGGATTTCCCAGGCAAGAGTATTGGAGTGGGGTTGCCATTTCCTTCTCCAGGGGATCTTCCCGACAAGTGATTCAACCCATGTCTCCTGCATTTCAGGCAAATTTTTTACCCCTGAGCCCTGGTATCAAATAGTGCTAGTTCTGTAGGGCTAGAAACACAATTCTAGAGTGACTGTTTTTTTCCTATCAGGATTTGGATGGTATTTTTACACTGTCTTTTGGCATTCATTATTGCTTTTAAAAATAACAGTATTGTCTTCCTTCTAAGAAGCCCGTCTTTTTCTCTCCAATTGCTTTCAAGATCATCTGTGTCTTTGAGACTTCACCATTTCACTATGTTGAGTCTAGGCATGGGTTTCATATTATTTATACTACTTGGAAATTGTTGGCATTCTTAAATTTGTGGATTAGTATCATTGATGAATTTTGAAAAATTCTCAGTCATTATCTCTTCAGATTGTGCCTCTATCCCATTTCTCTCCTCTACTACTGATACTTCAATTAAACAGATGTTGGAGTGTCTCATTATATCCTTGTTATTGTTTAACTTTCTTTCACGTTTTCTATTTTTCTCTTCTGCATTTGGATAACTTATGAATATTTCATTTCACTAATTCTCTCTTCACTTGTCTATATGTTTCTAGTCCCATTTACTGAGTTTTCAGTAGGTGGCAGAAATTAAAAACTAGTACAAGAAAACTGTAAAACCAGAACACTAGCAATGTTAACATTTGAGTGACACCAACAAAGACAATTCATTTAGTCATTTGTTACGGTCCCTTTATATAACTTGTCAGTGTGGATTATCTCCTCTTCCCTGGTGGCTCAAACAGTAAAGAATCCTCTGGCAAAGCAGGGGATCTGGGTTTGACCCCTGGGTTGGGAAGATCCCCTGCAGAAGGCAACAGCTACTCACTCCAGTATTCTGGCATGGAGAATTCCATGAACAGAGGAGCCTGGCATGCTACAGTCAGTCCATGGGGTTGCAAAAGTTGGACATGACTGAGTGCCTTTCACTTTTCTTTTTCACAGATTACCTCAGAAGCAAAGCATAAGCCAAGAATTTAAGTGTATGTAGTATGCTTGGGGTGTGATCTCAAAAAACACTGTTATGGAATTGAAGATGTGAGAAAGGAAAGGAAACATGCTAATAAAGGGCTTACTATTAATACCAAGTAAGTTACAATTAAAAGCAACTGAAGCTTAATACTTCTGAGGAGCTCTGGAAGAACAGTATTTCTACAACTTCAGAATGTATAAACATCACCTATTTTTTTCATTAAATTATTTTACCCAGAGAAAATCTAAACTAGTATTGTCTTTTGAGAAGTATGTTAAAATGTATTGTTATATATGTCTTTTTAATTACATAAATCTGTACTTACTTTCCTATCCAAATATATCTATCTCCCTAAAGAGTTAGTAACTGCAATGTTAGGGAACAGATCATAAAACTTCAGGGGTTCCAAGAGCACCCTCATATTTGATAGTTTGCTGGTAGGACTCAGAACTCACTGAAAGCTGTTATATTCACAGTTACAGTTTATTATAGGGAAAGGAGATATTAAAACCAGCCCAGGTAAAAAGCACATAGGACAGAGTCTAAGAAAGTAATACAGAGCTTCCAGTCTTCTACAAGTCATGCTGCTGCTGCTAAGTCACTTCAGTGTTAATTTCCTGGTATCAATATGTGACAATACAAAGTACTGCCAACTGCGGATGCTCACATGAGCCTTGGTGTCCAGAGTCTTTCTCTGGCTCCATCACAGCCGCATGACTGATTGCCCACAGGGCTGACTTCAGCGTGATCTTAAATCATACTATCTGGCTTGGCTCAAGGTCCTCAGGCAAACAAAGTTACTTCTATCAGGCATAACACTCCATGAGCTTAGAGATTACCTTACAAACCCAAAGGTAAAAAATCCAGATCTCTTATGAGGCAAGTTTAAATCCTTTACTATACTGCATCTTACTTCCCTTTTACTGTGTGTAGTTATTACCCTATATTCTTATTTACTTCACTAAGCTTAACTGCCACATTATGATACTGATTAAAATGTAACTAAGCATGGACTTTTGTAATGAATCTGCTTTTAATAACTGGTAGACTTTCAATTGTATTGGAAAAAATCAATTTGTTTGATATTTGAAACCAATCTGATTCAAAGCTCAATCTTACTCTAATATCACAAGCATAGTCTTCTTTTCCATATATAGGTCTTCTTTACTATAATGTATCATATTTTGCAAAATAATGCTCAGGATAATCAATCCACTATGGAATACCTTTTATTGAATATCAGGATAATCAATATCCTGACCTTTTGAAAACTATCAATGTACATCAGATAATTACATTCCCCTTGCATGGGAGGATTACTATCCTTAAAATTACTTAGGAGTTTATTGTGTTCTCTGAGGCCAGAAAGAGAACTTCCTAAAACTAGCTAAAACCCTGAAGACTGCTACTCTTTAAATATTAGTGTTTCTAAATTATTATGTTTCAGATCACCTCTGCAAAACAAACTGTGGAGTGATATGTATAGGTATACATGTATACCTATTCACTTTAACAGAATTCACTTTAACAGAAATCCCTATTTTATTTTTGCTAGTTAGATATCAGAATGCCCCTTGTTGGTCACTTTGTAACTTACAGATATCCATTTTCTAAAGTGACTAGTGTCAACATTTAAAACCTTGACAACAAAAATAAGTGTTATGTTGGAAACAAAGCCAATAGTTTACAAATGAGAGATTCTAATGTAGTATTTATGAAAATCTTATGTAATATTAAAAGTAGTAAACATAAATAACTTTCCAATGTTGAATAAATCTTTTACAAAAGCGTTAAAACATTTTTTTTTACTCTTGAAGAGAAAAAACATTCCTTTGAATTAATATAAGCACCAACAAAAAATTTTTCTCCAAATTAGAAAAATATTTTATCTAAAAATTAATGCCAGAATTTTTAACAAGAGTATAATGTTTAAGATAAGTAGCTAAGGAAATCTTATAATTAGGCTATAAAACATATTTAGTATTACTTAGTATTATTTTCTGTCTTAAATTCTTGGAAGAGAATATTTTTGCAAAAGATACAACTGCACTAAATTTTAAAATAAATGTAACAAAGTATTGTCAACTAAAAAAATAGAGTCACAACCTGAAAGTAGACACTTATTTTATTTGGTGGGAATGTTTAAGACTCTGGCCTTGGAGACAGCATCTCAGTAGCTCTGAGAAAAGTGGTCCAAGAGGGCAAGAGGGGAAGTCAGGCTATATACAAGTGCAACAGAGGGAGCAGGCAGTTTGAACATCAAAGATCAGTATCAAGTTAAGGAACTTAGCATTCTATGTATGGGAAGATGCAAGTCTCTGGAATCACTGAATTCACTCCTTTCATATGCACCTCAGCTACCTGGGGCCAATCCTGTTTCCTTGTTCATTTTGCTTCTTGCATTCCCCCAGCTCCTCAGCAATCACCATAGGGAGTGGCAGCATCCACTGGATCCCAGTTTGGGGAGCCTTCATTCACATTTGGAGGTCAGAAAATGCTGATGACTGTGACATTTCTTGTTTATTAACATGGCAGGAGATATTTTCATTTCACAGAAGTAATAGTTAAACATTTTTAATCCATAAACAGCAGCATTTCATAATAATCAGCTTAAGAATAATAGTAAATTTACATATATATTATTTTCTAAAAAATTTTAAGACATACTAAACTATTAAAAATACCTATGGGAAACTAAAGCATAAATTAGTAATACTAAAAAATAAATACATCTTCTGAATACTTTCATCTAGTTGCTTAGCTACAAAAATATTCTCATTCTTTTTTATGTTAGTGAAATTCTAAACATTAAAACAAATGCAAAATCTCAGGTTAAGGTTTTAGAATATTAGTTGTTTCTAAGTATTTCCTGCCCTCCAGTGGTATCTGCCTTAACATTTTCATTGTACCTTTCAACATTACAAAAAGAAGACACATCATTTCTACATTTACATTTTGAAATTATATCACATTGTATGGCAGCATCTAATTTTTCCTCCATTATAAGTTCACTCTCCGTTTGTACCCATGCATCACACTTTGCAACCTGTAGAATGCAATTATTACTGGTTTTGCTTTGCAATATGTGTGCTGAATTACACTGAGACTCTGGAAACTGATGTATATTATTATTCACTGAGAACTGGTTAAAATTCTCATTTTGTTTATGAAATTTGGCATTGTTATTAATAACCTTATCACATGGAAATTTTTCCATGTTTTCTAAATAAAAATTATTAGCTGTTTCTTTGGTTTTGATGGATCTCCTATTTGAATCTTCAGTTTGATCTTCATCTTCAGATAGCTAAAATAAATTAGTAATTTTGCTGTAAATGATGCTTACATTAAAAAAACCAAATTATTCAATCACTTCAAAGCAGACATTCTTAAAATTCACATTATAGAAACTTTTCAAAAAAGAAAAGACTTTGATAGGTGGCAAATCAACCTAGATTTTTTTTTAATCAAGGATATAGATTTCAAAATAGCATGACATAATATTAAGAATCCTTATATTAAAGGGCTTCCCTGGTAGCTCAGCTGGTAAAGAATCTGACTGCAATGTAGGAGACCTGGGTTCAATTCTTGGGTTGGGAAGATCCCCTGGAGAAGGGATAGGCTACCCACTCTAGTATTCTTGGACTTCCCTGGAGTCTCAGATGGTAAAGAATCTGCCTGCAATGTGGGAGACCTGGGTTCAGTCAGGTGGGAAAATCAGGTGGCAGAATCAAGACCTGGGTTCAATCAATGTGGGAAAAGGGATAGACTACCCACTCTAGTATTCTTGGGCTTCTGTGATAGCTCAGCTGGTAAAGAATCCACCTGCAATGTGGGAGACCTGGGTTCAATCCCTGGCTTGGGAAGATTCCCTGGAGAAGGGAACACTATCCACTCAAGTATACTGGCCTGGAGTCCATGGGGTTGCAAAGAGTCGGGCACAACTGAACAACTTTCACTTTTTAACTTATATTAAAGGTGCAAAGGATTAAAAAGAGAAGACTTTTTTTTGTCTCTTATTAGTCCCCATAATCATACGTGACATTATCCTACCTTTTCACAGAGATGAAATGATATAGAACATATACTCTTCAACTACTTTAAGAGTAGAGTAGAAGTATAACTTTGAATTAAAAAGCTAACATATACAATTTAGTATTCACTCCTTGACTTTTTAAGTAAAAAAATATCTATATTGTATCTTTCATGGACTCAGTCTCAAGAAGACTTATAAAGAATAGCATCAGCTAACAGAAAATCAAATATACAAAAGAAAAGTTAAATAGTAATAAATATAACAATCACTATATAAAAAGTCAAATGTTAAGAATTTTTAATAGGCCTAGATTTCAATTTAGTAACTTTAATTTTTCAACTTCAAGAAAAATTTATCTTAATTACTAAATAAAATACTTTTTAATAAAAAAATCCTATATAAAATATTATTTTAGCTAAAAATAAAAAGCAAAGTTAACATTAAAAAACCTAAAATGAAATATAAGCCCTAGCTGATTGGCACTAAAATAGGAAAAGTAAGCACAATATATAGTATTAAAACTGACAGGGCACAAATTAGAGAAAATAAAGATCAATACACTTATTCAAGAAATAAATACTGAGTTAGCATCTGCAATGTGAGTGAAGCAGACATGATTGCTGCCCTCTACATCACACACATCAACAGAAGAATGTTAGATCCCATCAATAAAAGATACCCCACATCAGGGGCAAAGGAGAAGTCACAGCAAGATGGTAGGAGGGGCAAAATCACATTTAGAATCACACCCCATACCCACCAGAGATGTCAGAGGGCTCAAACAAACTTTGTGCACACCAGGACCCAGAGACACCACAGAGACTGAGCCAAAACTGTGTTTGAGTGTCTCCTGCAGAGGTCAGCAGTAGACTGTTGGAGGTGCAGGGGCTCTGGGTGCAGCAGACCTGGGTATGGCATAAGCCCTCTTGGAGGAGGTCGCCATTAACCCCACCATAGATCCACCAGAACTTACAGAGGACTGGGAAACACAGTCTTGGAGGGCACAAACAAAAGTTTGTGCACACCAGGACCCAGGAGAAAGGAACAGTGACCCCACAAGAGACTGACCCAGACTTGGCCGTGAGTGTCCAAGAGCCTCCAGCAGAGGCAGGGGTCAGCAGTGGCCTAGCTGCAGGGTTGGAGGCACTGAGTGCAGCAGTCCCTGCATGGGACCTTTTGAAGGAGGTCTCCATTATCTTCATTACCTCCACCATAGTTTGGCCTCAGGTCAAGCAATAGGGAACACAGCCCCACCCATCAACAGAAAATTGGATTAAAGATTTACTGAGCATAGTCCAACCCTTCAGAACAAGAAAGAGTTTCCCTCTCAGTCAGTCTCTCCCATCAGGAAGCTTCCATAAGCCTCTTATCTTTCTCCATCAGAGGCAGGCAGACTGAAAACCACAATCACAGAAAACTAATCAATCTGATCACATGGACTGCAGCCTTGTCTAGCTCAGTGAAACCATGAGCCATGCCCTGTAGGGTCACCCAAGACAGACAGGGCATGGTGGAGAGTTCTGACATAACTTGGTCCACTGAAGAACGGAATGCCAAACCACTTCAGTATTCTTGCCTTGAGAACCCCATGAAAAGTACGAAAAGTCAAAAAGATAGGAAACTGAAAGATGACCTCCACAGGTCAATAGGTGCTGAGTATGTTACTGGAGATCAGTGGACAAATAACTTTAGAAAGAATGAAGAGATGAAGCCAAAACAAAACCACCACCAATTGTGGATGTGACTGGTGATGGAAATAAGTCTGATGCTGTAAAGAGCAATACGGCATAGGAACCTGGAATGTTAGGTCAATGAATCAGGCAAATTGGGAGTGGTCGAACAAGAGACTGCAAGAGTGAACATCAAGATTTTAGTAATTAGTGATCTAAAATGGACTGGAATGGGTGAATCTAACTCAGATGACCATTATATCTACTACTGTGGGCAAGAATCTTTTAGAAGAAATCAATTAGTAATCACAGTCAACAAAAGAGTCCAAAATGCAGTACTTGAATGTAGTCTCAAAAACAACAGAATGATTTCTATTCATTTTCAAGGCAAAACATTCAAAATCACATTAATCCAAGTCTATGCCCTTGAAATTAAAACACGTTTATGCCTTGGAAGGAAAGTTATGACCAACTTAGATAGCATATTAAAAAGCAGAGATATTACTCTGCCAACAAGGTCCATCTAGTCAAGGCTATGGTTTTTCCAGTGGTCATGTATGGATGTGAGAGTTGGACTGTGAAGAAAGCTGAGCACCAAAGAATTGATGCTTTTGAACTGTGGTGTTGGAGAAGATTCTTGAGAGTCCCTTGGAATGCAGGGAGATCCTACCAGTCCATTCTAAAGGAGACCAGTTCTGGGTGTTCATTGGAAGGACTGATGCTGAGGCTGAAACTCCAATACTTTGGCCACCTCATGTGAAGAGTTGACTCACTGGAAAAGACCCTGATGCTGGGAGGGATTGGGGGCAGGAGAAGGGGACAAGAGAGGATGAGATGGCTGGATGGCATCACTGACTGGATGGACATGAGTTTGGGTGAACTCCGGGAGTTGGTGATGCACAGGGAGGCCTGGCATGCTGCAATTCATGGGGTCACAAAGACTCGGACTTGACTGAGCAACTGAACTGAACTGAACTGAACTGATGCCCTAACAAG
Organism: Bos javanicus; assembly: GCF_032452875.1. NCBI lineage: Eukaryota > Metazoa > Chordata > Mammalia > Artiodactyla > Bovidae > Bos > Bos javanicus. The sequence continues at coordinate 41,872,448 of NC_083872.1, forward strand.
TAATGCTGAAGAAGTTGAAGTGGAACAGTTCTATGAAGACCTACAAGACCTTCTAGAACTAACACCCAAAAGGATGTCCTTTTCATTATATGGGACTGGAATGCAAAAGTATGAAGGCAAGAGATACCTGGAGTATGAGGCACTAGAATGAGAAAAATTAAGATCTCTTCAAGAAAATTAGAGATATCAAAGGAACATTTCATGCAAAGATGGGCACAATAAAGGACAGAAATGGTATGGACCTAACATAAACAGAAGCTGTTAAGAAGTGGTGGCAAGAATACACAGAAGAACTATACAAAAATGATCTGAATGACCCAGCTAACCATGATGGTTTGATCACTCACCTAGAGCTCCACACCCTGGAATGTGAAGTCAAGTGGGCCTTAGGAAGCATCACTATGAACAAAGCTAGTGGACGTGATGGAATTCCATTTGAACTATTTAAAATCCTAACAGATGATGGTGTAAAAGTGCTGCACTCAATATGTCAGCAAATTTGGAAAACTCAGCAGTGGCCATAGGACTGGAAAAGGTCAGTTTTCATTCCAATGCTAAAGAAAGGCAATGCCAAAGAATGCTCAAACTAGCACACAACTGCACTCATATCACATGCTAGAAAAGTAATGCTCAAAATTCTCCAAGCCAGGCTTCAGCAATACATGAACCGTGAACTTCCAGATGTTCAAGCTGGTTTTAGAAAAGTCAGAGGAACCAGAGACCAAATTGCCAACATCCGCTGGATCATCGAAAAAGCAAGAGAGTTCCAGAAAAACATCTACTTCTGCTTTATTGACTATGCCAAGTCCTTTGACTGTGTGGATCACAATAAACTGTGGACAATTCTTCAAGAAATGGCAATACCAGACCACCTTACCTGCCTCCTGAGAAATCTGTATGCAGGTCAAGAGGCAACAGTTAGAACTGGACATGGAACAACAGACTGGCTCCAAATCAGGAAAGGAGTATGTCAAGGCTGTATACTGTCACACTGCTTATTTAACTTATATGCAGAGAACATCATGTGAAATGCTGGGCTGGATGAAGCACAAGCTGGAATCAATACTGTTGGGAGAAATATCAATAACCTCAGATATGCAGATGACACCACCCATACGGCAGAAAGCTAAGAAAAGCTAAAGAGCCTCTTGATGAAAGTGAAAGAGGTGAGTGGAAAAAGTTGGCTTAAAACTCAACATTCAGAGAACTAAGATCATGCATCCAGTTCCATCACTTCATGGCAAACAGTTGGGGAAACAATGGAAACACTGAGAGACTTTTCTTGGGCTCCATAATCACTGCAGATGGTGACCGCCGCCATGAAATTAAAAGATGTTTGCTCCTTTGAAGAAAAGCTATGACCAACCTAGATAGCATATTAAAAAGCAGAGACATTATTTTGCCAGCAGAAGTCCATCTAGTCAAAGCTAAGGTTTTTCCACTAGTCTTGTATGGATGTGAGAGTCGGACTATAAAGAAAGCTGAACACTGAAGAACTGATGCACTTGAACTGTGGTGTTGGAGAAGACTCTTGAGAGTCCCTTGGACTGCAAAGAGATCTAACCAATCCATCGTAAAGGAAATCAGTCTTTAATCCCACTGGAAGGATTGATGCTGAAGCTGAAACTCCAATCCTTTGGCCACTTAAAGAACTGACTTACTGGAAAAGACCCTGATGCTTGGAAAGAATGAAGGCAGAGGAGAATGGGATGACAGAAGATGAAATGGTTGGTTGGCATCACCAAACTGATGGACATGAGTCTGAATACGCTCTGGGAGTTGGTGATGGACAGGGAACCTGGTATGCTGTAGTCCATGGGGTTACAAAGTGTTGGACACTACTGAGCGACTGAACTGATGGATAGCACACACTCTTATATGTGGAAAGGATGTTCATCACATAATTACAAGTTGAAAAAAGCATTATGAAGAGCACGTATGAAGTATTATAAGAGCATATCTAAGGGGCCTGATTTAGATTGAAAAGTCAAGGAGGGGCTTCAAAAGCACTGACATGTTTAAGCTGACGACTAACAGAATATATTAATATAAATGTCCTGAAGCAGAAAAGAGACCAGTCAGCTAAGGAAGTCGCATGTCAATGTTTGGTGAGAGAGGAACACTAGAAGTTGGAAATGTAGTCAGAAGCTATATCACACAGGGCCTGAGGCCACTATAAGTAGTTTAGATTCTAAAGCAAAAGAGGAATCCACTGAATAATCAAACACAGGAATAACATCATTCAATTTAAGCTTTCAAAAGATCATCATTATTGCTAACTGGAAAAAAAGTGGGGCAAAGTGGAAGTAGATCTCCTGGGCAACAACCATAATAATTTAAGAACAAGATGATGATACCTTAGACTAGTGTACTGACACTTAGTAGGTGAAAGAAGTAGATAAATATGGAATTTATTTTGGAGGTAGAATTGATTGGATGAAGTGATGAAACGAATATGGTTAGGAAGGCAGGCGAGACTGAAATGCCAAACTAGTTTCTGGCAACAACTGCATGGGTAGAAAACTACCCACTCAGTTTAGTTCAGTTGCTCAGTCATGTCCCACTACTAATCTACTAATATGAGAACTATCAGGAAAACTGATATAAGGAGATTAGGGGGTGTTCAGCTTTTTGTGAAATACCTAAGAAGATATCCAAGAAGAAACTGGATATTTAATTAAGGATCTCAGCTGAATTCATAAAGTTGAGAATTATCATCAACCAGGCAATAGTATAAAAAGTCACTGGAATATATAACATCATCTAGAGTTTGGAGTATAGGTTAAGAGAAGGGTCCTGAAGCAAACCCTACATTACAATTTATATACAGGGAAAGGTGGAAGAGAAGTGGGCAAACGCATAATGTAGCACACAAAGAGGTATGAAGGAAACTAAGATAGCATGCATCACAAAAGCAAAGAGAAGAAAATGTTTCAAGAAAAGAAAATAATTATTTCTATTAATATGGCTAGAAATTCTTGTAAAAAAAACCCTGAAAACTGCCCAATGAATTTGGCACCATTAGAGGTCACTAGTGTCCTTCCTTGGCAAGAGCAGCTTGGATAGCAAGCTAGAGACAAAAGGTAGATGAAAAGAAGAACGAAAAATTAATGGAGAACTCCATTTAAACATGTGATTTGTGAGAAATCCACTCAGAATATGAAGCAACTCCAATTATTCAATTATAGTTCCCACTCAGCACTAAACATGTCACTCCCATGTATGTATTATTGGTTGTTTGAGGTTTTCAATTATTGTGAGTGGGTTATTCTAAAAACTCTTTTAAAATAAACACATATTTACTATATATATACACACACACACACACACATATCTTAATATGAGTGTGTTTTGTAAATAACAATGAACACGTTACAAACATGAATGAATGAATGATGCTTCATAAATATGAATGAATGATGCTCACATTTTAATTTACATTCTTAATATTTTCACAGTTTTATTTACATTTATTTTCACTATTATCTCAACTTTTTTTTCAAAATGAAAAGGTAAACTATGAGAAATATAACTTATTCTAAATCAGTACAGCATATATTAACAAGCAAAAAAAGAACATAACTTACCATCTCTGAACTAGAATTGAAACAACTACTATCTGTTGGCCTTGGAGAGTAACTGGAAGACTGACTACTCCGTGAAGAATGAAGATCTGAAAATAAAGATTTAATTTGCCAAGTTTATTAAGGTACCATATATTTGCTAATTTCTAAAGACTAGTATGTATTAATATATACACAGGCAAAAAATAGCTGCTGGTAAATAAGTTCAGTTAACATGCTATGGAACATTTTAAAAGTTAAAATTTTGGATATGTGGCAGCTTGCACTTTTGATAGGGTATTTTGGATTTATTCTCCATGTATCTGCCTTCCAATGCAAGACATATGGGTTCTATCATTGAGTCAGGAAGATACTCTAGAGAAGGAAATGACAACCTATTCCAGTATTCTTGTTTGGGACATCCTATGGATAAAGGAACCTGGCGGGCTATAGTCCACGGGGTCACAAGAGAGTTGGACACCACTTAGTGACTAAAACAACAACAATAACAACCAAACGTGTATTTACAAGTAAAACAAGGGGAGGAAACATACGGGAAGAAACGAGAACAGAGAAATTGAACTAATTTTTTCCAATATAATGAATCTTTATGAACAAACAAAATGTCTGTTCACAGGAAGGATAAGCCAAGGTACCAGACATTTGCTAATTTAGTAAATGAAGCTTCATCATACAATTGAAATGATACTTAACCTATGATTTCATAACTGCAGAATTTTAAAGCTATTTGTGAATTCAAAATTAATATAAAAATATATCTTTTCACATTTGATGACTGTAACACTGTTAGATTTATTTTTTTTAACTGTATTTCACGCCAGTCAGAATGGCTGCAATCCAAAAGTCTACAAGCAATAAATGCTGGAGAGGGCGTGGAGAAAAGGGAACCCTCTTACACTGCTGGTGGGAATGCAAACTAGTACAGCCACTATGGAGAACAGTGTGGAGATTCCTTAAAAAACTGGAAATAAAACTACCTTATGATCCAGCAATCCCACTGCTGGGCATACACACTGAAGAAACCAGAAGGGAAAGAGACACGTGTACCCCAATGTTCATCACAGCACTGTTTATAATAGCCAGGACATGGAAGCAACCTACATGTCCATCAGCAGATGAATGGATAAGAAAGCTGTGGTACATATACACAATGGAGTATTACTCAGCCATTAAAGAGAATACATTTGAATCAGTTCTAATGAGCTTATTATACAGAGTGAAGTAAGCCAGAAAGAAAAACACCAGTACAGTATACTAACACATATATATAGAATTTAGAAAGATGGTAACAATAACCCTGTGTACGAGACAGCAAAAGAGACACTGATGTATAGAACAGTCTTATGGACTCTGTGGGAGAGGGAGAGGGTGGGAAGATTTGGGAGAATGGCATTGAAGCATGTATAATATCATGTATGAAACAAGTCACCAGTCCAGGTTCGATGCACGATACTGGATGCTTGGGGCTGGTGCACTGGGACGACCCAGAGGAATGGTATGGGGAGGAAGGAGGGAGGAGGGTTCAGGATGGGGAACACATGTATACCTGTGGCAGATTCATTTCGATATCTGGCAAAACTAACACAATATTGTAAAGTTTAAAAATAAAATAAAATTAAAAAAAAATTAACTCAAAGCACCTGGTATGTTATTCATTATCTGCTTAATATGTTCTCTCATGATTCCAAGAAAAGTTTAAAAGTGGCCCTGATAAGTAGGTCACGACTCCCTAGAACGCATAAATACAATACTATACATAGATGAGCAGTAGGTTCAACCATTCCTCTTCTTGCTTGTAAAAGTGATTTTGCTATTAAAAAAAAGCAAAAGGTAATGGAATGTGGTGCAACAACATAAATAAATCACATGCCCTCCTATATACAGCAGACCATGACTACTATTCATACCTCAGATTGGATTTGGCGCCTTCTGTAACAGAACCTGTCAGTCAGCTGAGAGGTAGAGAGAACTTAGGTAAATTCAGTTACCCTCAGTTCATCATTTTAGAAGGAATGTATATCCTCACAAAGGTTCTTCTTAACAGTGGAAAGCAGAGAGCAGAATGAAGAGCAGGATTTTACTAACAACATGAACTAAGGGTATTCTCATAAGTACAGTAAACTCACAGTTATTAGTAGAGAAGATAAATGTGTATTAAATGAATGTAGATTAAAATGTAAATTCAAGACTAGAGTTATTACCTTACGTAAGGCACTGTAATCGTTTTTAGGAATACATGGCCATAATGCTCAAAGGACTCAGCATTTTGAGATGAGGAAAAACACAGTTTTTAAAACTAGTCACAAAGTTAGGTGCAACAATAAAAGTGATAGAAGATACAAAAGCAGAAGAGACCTAAATGTGATAAGTTCTAGGGAAAGAGATTTGGTGAATAGTAATAAAGAAAGCACATGATAAAGAACAGGTTTTATAAGATGAATAAGCAAGTGCCCAAAAGACAAGATGAAAAACAGTGTATGTGATGGGGGAAAAGAAAGTGTGGAGGTGCACTTTAATACTAAGGAAATTTTAGACTGTCTACCAAGGCATCTAATTGGGGATTAATTAAACAAGGGTAAATTGTATGAAAACATATATCATTGGGAGATCAACAAAACAACCAAGTTATGAGGTGATGAAGATCTGCAAGAAAACAGTGAGATTTGGTTGAAGAGGCAAGTGATTCAAATTTCAAGACAGTTTTTAAATACCCTCAATTTTTATTATAAACTTAAAAAAATTCTGGCAATCTGATAGAACATTAATTCCAAAATGTGAGAAAGATTACACATGCACACACACACACATATATTATATAAGCCAATCTCACCAACAGCATCAATGCAAAAATTGTATATGAGTTAAAATTTTAACATATAAAATTAAAAATAATAAGAGTAAACAATCATAAATCATCATGATTTGGTGGGATTTATTTTAGGAATGCTAGAATGGTCCATATCACAAAATCCTTTGGCAAAATTCACTATCTTAAAAGACCTACACCACAATTATATATCACCTCACACCCATTAAAATGGCCACTTATTGAAAAAAATGAAAATAGTAAGTGTTGGTACAGATTTCAAAAAATTGGAACCCTGGTGCATTATTGCTGGGAATGCACAATGGTATAGCTGATATAGAAAACAGTATGAACATTCTTCAAAAATTTTAAAATAGGGACTTTCGTGGTGGCCTAGTGGTGAAGAATCCATCTGCCAATCTAGGATTGAACTCCTGTCTGGGAAGATTCCACATGCTGTGGAGCGACTAAGCCTGTGTACACATGCTGTGGAGCAACTAAGCCTGTGTACACAAGAACTTAAGCTCCCATGCCTAGAGACTGTACTCTACAGCAAGAGAAGCCGTCATAATGAGAAGCCCGCACACTGCAACTAGAGAAGCTCCCGCTGGCCACAACTAGAGAAAGCCCACACACAGCAGTGAAGACCAAGTGCAGCCAAATAAATAAATAAAATTTTAAAGCAGAATTTCCATCTGATCCAGCAATTCCATTTCTTGGGATACATTCAAAAGAATTGAAAATGGAATCTTGAAGAGATATTTGCACACCTATGTTCATTGCAATATTATAATAACCAAGAGGTCAAAGCAACCTATATGTCTATTAACAAATGAATGGATACACAAAATGTGGTTTATACATACAATGGAATATTTTTCAGCATTATAAAAGAAGGAAATCCTGTTGTATGCTACAACATGGATGAACCTTTAAAGACATTATACTAAATGAAATAAATCACAAAAAGATAAATATTATATGATCACACTTATATATCAGAGAAGGCAGTGGCACCCCACTCCAGTATGCTTGCCTGGAAAATCCCATGGACGGAGGAGCCTGGTAGGCTGCAGTCCATGGGGTCACTAAGAGTCGGACACGACTGAGCGACTTCACTTTCACTTTTCACTTTCATGCATTGGAGAAGGAAATGGCAACCCACTCCAGTGTTCTTGCCTGGAGAATCCCAGGGATGGCGGGGCCTGGTGGACTGCTGTCTATGGGGTCACACAGAGTCGGACACGACTTTTTAGATAGTACTACTCAACATCATTAGGATGACAATTCACCCTTAATTAATGTATACGCTTAGCTGTCAGCAAATTTGGAAAACCCAGCAGGGCCCATAGGACTGGAAAAGGTCAATCCTCATCTCAATCCCAAAGAACAGCAGTACTAAAGAAGTAAGCCAGAAGGAAAAACATAAATACAGTATACTAACGCATATATATGGAATTTAGAAAGATGGTAACAATAACCTGGTGTACGAGACAGCAAAAGAGACACTGATGTATAGAACAGTCTTATGGACTCTGTGGGAGAGGGAGAGGGTGGGAAGATGTGGGAGAATGGCAATGAAACATGTAAAATATCATGTAGGAAACGAGTTGCCAGTCCAGGTTCGATGCATGATGCTGGATGCTTGGGGCTGGTGCAGTGGGACGGCCCAGAGGGATGGTATGGGGAGGGAGGAGGGAGGAGGGTTCGGGATGGGGAACACATGTATACCTGTGGCGGATTCATTTTGATATTTGGCAAAACTAATACAATTATGTAAAGTTTAAAAATAAAATAAAATTGGAAGAATAAAAAAAAAATAAAAAAAAAAAAAAAAAGAATGTTCAAACTACTGGACAATTGTACTCATCTCCCATGCTGGGAAGGTTATGCTCAAAATCCTCCAAGCTAGGCTGTGTGGGTCATAACAAACTATGGAAAACTCTTAAAGAGATGGGGAGACCAGACCACCTTACCTGTCTCCTGAGAAAACTGAATGTGGGTCAAGAAGCAACAGTTACAAGCCTGTATGGAAAAACAGACTGGTTCAGGATTGAGAAAGGAGCACGACAAGGCTCTTTATTGTCATCCTGTTTAACTTATATAAATTAAACATATCAAAGCATATCATGCAAAATGCTGGGCTGGATGAGTTATAAGCTGGAATCAAGATTGCTGGGAGAAATACCAACAACCTCAGATATGCAGATGATACCACTCTAATGGCAGAAAATTAAAGGAACTAAAGAGCCTCTTGATGAGGGTGAAGGAGAAGAGTGAAAAAGCTGGTGTAACACTCAATATTAAAAAAAAAAAACAAAAAAAAACAACTAAGATCACGGCATATGGAAAAGGTAGAAGCAGTGACAGAGTTCCTCTTCTTGGGCTCTAAAATCACTGCAGATGGTGACAGCAGCCATGAAATTAGAAGACAACTGCTTGTTGGCAGGAAAGCTATGACAAACCTAGACAAGTATGTTAAGCAAAGACATCACTTTGCCAACAAAGGTCCGTATATTCAGAGCTATGGTTTTTCCGGTAGTCATGTATGAATGTGAGAGTTGAATCATAAAGAAAGCTGAGCGATGAAGAATTGATGCTTTTGAAGTATGGTGCTGGAGAAGGCTCTTGAAAGTCCTTTGGAAAACAAAGAGATCAAACCAGTCAATCTTAAAGGAGATCAAGCCTGAATACTTTTTGGAAGCACTGATATTGAAGCTGAAGCTCCAACACTTTGGCCAGCTCACTCACTGGAAAAGACTCTGAGGCTGGGAAAGATTGAAGGCAGAAAGAGAAGAGGGTGACAGAGATGAGATGGTTGGATGGCATCACCAATTCAACAGACATGAACTTGGGCAAACTCCAGGAGTTGATGAGGGACAAGGGAAGTTTGGTGTGCTGTAGTTCATGGGGTCACAGAGAGTCAGACACAGTGATTGAACAAATAAAAATGAATATATTTCCTTGGCAGGATTTCCTTGGTGGTCCACCAGATAAGACTCTGTGCTTCCACTATAGAGGGTGCAGGTTCAGTCCCTGTTTGGGGAATTAAGATCCCACTTGCCATGTGGTCTCTTTTCCCCCAAGAAAACCCTTTTCCTTGGAGTTACACAGTTGATTTTAAAGTTATATATAAAAATAATAAAAAACTAACCAGAAAAATCTTTAAAAAGCACAAAGGAGGTGTAACTCTTGGAAATTAAACATTGTTGTGGCTGTTTAATTGCTAAGTTGTGTCTGATTCTTTTGCAACCCCATGGACTGTAGCCCGCTAGGCTCCTCTGTCCATGGGATTTCCCAGCAAGAATACTGGAGTGGGTTGCCATTTCCTTCATAGTATAAAGTAATTATAATAAAAATAATGTGATATCAGCACATGTGAAATAGGAAAGCTCAATGGAATCATAAAGAAAGCCCTAGAACAGACTAAAGTACATATGGAAAATTGACACAAGAAGATAGTATTATAAATACCTAGGGGAAAGAAGCATTTTTAAAAACTTGAATCAGGATAAACTCCTAAATCAGGATAAATTCTCAATGTAAAAAAATACAATATCATACCAATACTAGAAGAAAATATAAGTGAATTCATTTGTAACCAGGTAGTGTGATGAGTCTTTCTAATTAAATCCAAAAGTATAAAAGATTGACAATATTAACTACATAAAAAATGTTCAGCCTTTTGCAAAGCAGGAGATACCATAAACAAAGTAAAAACAAACAAATCAAAAAATTAATAATAAACTAGGTGAAAATATTTGTGACACATCACAAAGACCTAAATCTCTTTAAAATATAAAGAATTCTTAAATATCAAGAAAAACATGTAAAAACTCAATGCTCCTAAGGACACAAATGATGTTCACAGAAAAAAATCACAAATAACCATTACACATTTTTAAAAGATGCTCAACTTCACTCAAGAAAAGGAAGTACAAACTGAAACTTCCATCTCTCTATTTTTATAAGATTCACAAAAATTCCTAAGTTGGACTACAATCACTATTAGTGAGGCTGTGGAATAAAAATCATATTTATAATAGGACTGCAAAATGATGCAATGGGGAATTTAGCAATCTCTATCAAAAACAGATTTTGGCAATAACTATCAAAAAAAAAAAGCCACAAAAACTCCACAATGTATCTCCTCTTTCATTCAGCAATCCCGTTTCTAGAAATTATCCTGAAAATGCACCTCTACAATTAAGAAATATGTGCTCAAAGTTGTTCACTGAACATTGTAAAAATGAGATACCAAAATCAATTCAAATGCCCACCAACAGGGCACTGTCTGAGTAAACTATAGATCATATAGTTTAAACTATAGATCAAATCCACATAATGGATTACTGAATGGGCATAAATAAAGGATTAATAAATGCCTAATACTAATATAAGGAAACCTACAGAAAATTTATTAAATAAATCCATTTAATTTATGTATAAAACACACTGTATTAAGATATCCTACATTACATTTAGAGTGAGAAGGGCAGGGAAACAAGACACATATTTATGCGCATTTATACACTTTAAGGCTTTATTTTGGGCTTTCCTGGTAGCTTAGCTGGTAAAGAATCCACCTGCAAAGCAGGAGACCCTGGTTCAATTCCTGGGTCGGAAGATCCCATTGAGAAGGGATAGGTTACCCACTCCAGTATTCCTGGGCTTCCCTGGTGGCTCAGACAGTAAAGAATCCCCCTGCAATGTGGGAGACCTGGGTTCAATCCCTGGGTTGGGAAGATCCCCAGGAGGAGGCATGACAACCCACTCCAGTATTCTTGCCTGGAGAATCCCCATGGACATAAGAGCCTGGCAGGCTACAGTCCATAGGATTGCAGACAGCTGGACATGACTGAGAGACTAAGCACAGCAGAGTGCATATCATATGAAGTAGCCAATTCTACTTCTAGAAATAAATCCTAGAAGAATTTTTTATATATGTGTGCCAGAAGAAGTGTCAAGATTTGCTAAAGTAGCATTGTTTATCATAGCAAAATATTCAAAACAACTTAAATAATCATTGCCAAAAGATGTATAAATTGTGTTACATTCATACAATAGAAGGCTGTATAGCAGAAAATGATGAAATGTATTAAAGTCACAAGTCAGTGTGATTGAATCTCAAAACATATTTCTAGGTGAATACACAAGTGTCATTGTGATTGAATCTCAAAACATATTTCAAGGTGAACACACACACACAAAAGGAAGTTACAGAAAAATATAGAGATCTTGTCTCAATTTGTCATAGAAAGCTCCAAACCAAGCAATCGGAAAAGTCTACATGTGCTATCACAAAAACCAAATGCAGGGTAATAGTTACCTCTAGAGGGCAGGATAGGAAACACAACGGAAAAGGTATTCAAAAGTATTATGTAGTACTTCTTAAACAATAAACAAGGGAATAAAAAGGTATCTTTTTTTAAAATCATTCACTAAGCAGTATTATATATTATACATACTCATCTTGTATAACATTTTATAAGAGATGAAGTTAATTTTAAGGGGCCAATTATGCAATATATTCCAAGATACTTATAAAATACATTTGCTGGCAAAACTCTAAGAAAAAAACAAAACTTAAAGTTTAACTGATTTATGGGGATTTCTCCTTGGTGGTCCAGTGACAGTCCAGACTCAGTGCAGGGGGTCTGGGTTTGGTCAGGGAACTAGATACCACATGCCACACTAAAAGAGACTGTGTGCTACAACTAATTCTGGAACATCCAAATTAAAAAAAAAAAAAAAGATTTAAAATTTAACTGATTTCTGTTAAAATGTTATTTTTAAAAGAATAAAATTCACTTATAGTTATACTGACAGGTTTTCTTAGTAGATGTTGTCCCGTCTTTCAAGGAACACATTCCTCCTTCTATCAGAATCTAGAAGAAAAACAAAATTTTAACAGCTCCCAAGTATATATCATAATATCTACTTATAGCTACCTTTTAACCACACCAATTCAACTTATAGCACTTGTCTTTCATACTACTTTAATTGAACAAAGATGATTATAAAACTGCAAAGAAAAATTTACCTGTGATGAACAGTAATTGAAACAAAATTTAAATTGGTTTAGAAACAGAAAGCAACAGAACAGACATTTGCCAGGAGATAAATTACTGACAAAAAGGAGAGACTTTGGCTAATCTTAGTAAATGCAGTTGAAAAAAGACAAAGATGTTAAAGCAATTTGGATATCTATTCCATTATTCTCTTTTTAATTTCTTAAGTTGGATATCAGTTCATTTAATTTCAGATTTTTTTAAAAATAATAAAAGCTCTTAAAGGTATAAATTTTCTGTAGAATACACCACTGGTTTTGATTTTCATCAGTTTCTATGTAATTTGCATTTGCATTTTTTTTTTCTTTTTCTTTGTTAAACCCCCAGTATTTCCAACAAGGTAAGTGAGGTTAGGGCTTCACTGATGGCTCAGTGGTAAAAAAAAAATCACCTTCAAGGCAAGAGACAAGGGTTCAATCCCTAGGTCAGGAAGATCCTCTGGAGAAGAAAATGGCAACCGACTTCAGTATTCTTGCCTGGGAAATCCCATGGACAGAGGAGCCAGGCAGGCTACAGTCCATGGGGTCGCTAAAGAGTTGGACATGACTTAGTAACTGAATAGCAACAACAAGAAGGGAAGTTAAGCACCTTTTGTTGTTGCTATTCATCTCTACTTAAATGAATTTTTAATTAGAGAATGTGGCTATGAATCTTTTCAAAGATGAGGATCTTACAGTTTTTTATGGCTTACTATATGAATTATGTTTGTAAATGTACCATGGACTTATAGAAAATAAACATTCTCTGTTGGTAGGATATAGTTTTTTAGATAGATAGGTAGTATAAAAGAGAAACTGTCTAGCTGCTCACTGAACCTGTTTGTCTTAGGCATACAGCTAAATTTCATTTCTTAGCCTTCCTGGAGTTGATTAGAATGAGCTATTTAAGTTCTGGTCATGGGCAAAAGTGATGCACACCACTACCAGTCTCGGCTATAAAATTTTTCTCCATAATCCTCCATTTTCTTTCCCCTCTGATATCAACATACAGTGCAAACATGGACGCTTACTAGTTAAAGACAGCAGACTCCCTACCAGCTCAGGGTCCTGAATAACTTTAGAGAGTACAGCCTCTTCTCTAACCCTATTATTCAACCATTTTAAACCAACAGTATTCTTCACAGAGCTAGAACAAATAATTTCACAATTTGTATGGAAATACAAAAAACCTCGAATAGCCAAAGCGATCTTGAGAAAGAAGAATGGAACTGGAGGAATCAACCTACCTGACTTCAGGCTCTACTACAAAGCCACAGTTATCAAGACAGTATGGTACTGGCACAAAGACAGAAATATTGATCAATGGAATAAAATAGAAAGCCCAGAGATAAATCCACGCACATATGGACACCTTATCTTCGACAAAGGAGGCAAGAATATACAATGGATTAAAGACAATCTCTTTAACAAGTGGTGCTGGGAAATCTGGTCAACCACTTGTAAAAGAATGAAACTGGACCACTTTCTAACACCATACACAAAAATAAACTCAAAATGGATTAAAGATCTAAACGTAAGACCAGAAACTATAAAACTCCTAGAGGAGAACATAGGCAAAACACTCTCCGACATACATCACAGCAGGATCCTCTATGACCCACCTCCCAGAATATTGGAAATAAAAGCAAAAATAAACAAATGGGACCTAATTAACCTTAAAAGCTTCTGCACATCAAAGGAAACTATTAGCAAGGTGAAAAGACAGCCTTCAGAATGGGAGAAAATAATAGCAAATGAAGCAACCGACAAACAACTAATCTCAAAAATATACAAGCAACTCCTACAGCTCAACTCCAGAAAAATAAACGACCCAATCAAAAAATGGGCCAAAGAACTAAATAGACATTTCTCCAAAAAAGACATACAGATGGCTAACAAACACATGAAAAGATGCTCAACATCACTCATTATCAGAGAAATGCAAATCAAAACCACTATGAGGTACCATTTCACACCAGTCAGAATGGCTGCGATCCAAAAGTCTACAAATAATAAATGCTGGAGAGGGTGTGGAGAAAAGGGAACCCTCCTACACTGTTGGTGGGAATGCAAACCAGTACAGCCACTATGGAGAACAGTGTGGAGATTCCTTAAAAAACTGGAAATAGAACTGCCTTATGATCCAGCAACCCCACTGCTAGGCATACACACTGAGGAAACCAGAAGGGAAAGAGACACGTGTACCCCAATGTTCATCGCAGCACTGTTTATAATAGCCAAGACATGGAAGCAACCTAGATGTCCATCAGCAGATGAATGGATAAGAAAGCTGTGGTACATATACACAATGGAGTATTACTCAGCCATTAAAAAGAATACATTTGAATCAGTTCTAATGAGGTGGATGAAACTGGAGCCTATTATACAGAGTGAAGTAAGCCAGAAGGAAAAACATAAATACAGCATACTAACGCATATATATGGAATTTAGAAAGATGGTAACAATAACCCGGTGTACGAGACAGCAAAAGAGACACTGATGTATAGAACAGTCTTATGGACTCTGTGGGAGAGGGAGAGGGTGGGAAGATGTGGGAGAATGGCAATGAAACATGTAAAATATCATGTAGGAAACGAGTTGCCAGTCCAGGTTCGATGCATGATGCTGGATGCTTGGGGCTGGTGCACTGGGACGGCCCAGCGGGATGGTATGGTGAGGGAGGAGGGAGGAGGGTTCGGGATGGGGAACACATGTATACCTGTGGCGGATTCATTTTGATATTTGGCAAAACTAACACAATTATGTAAAGTTTAAAAATAAAATAAAATTGGAAGAATAAAAAAAATAAATAAAAAAAAAAATCATCCAAATCAATTTGCCTGAACCGGAAAAAAATAAATAAATAAATAAAAAGTCTTGTATATTCAGTTCGTAACACATTCAAGCTGCAAATGTGCACCAGAAACCTACAAGCTGAAAAAGCTACAGAGACCCAAGAGTGGGCATATACTCCTATACAAACTTCAGATATTTTGATAGAGAATAACAGAAAAAGAAGATCAGACCAAATAGAAAAACAAAACAAAACACAATTATTCAAGGAATTTCCCCCATCCTCCAGTTTAGCAAGTGTTCACAATGTCTGCCCAGAAGGATTTCATAATTGGTACGGATCAATAAGTTTCTGTCTCCTCTTCTCTTTTCCAAATGGGCATTTTAGTGCATTTATACTGTCCTTGCCTTACTACAATTTCCTTCGTGTATATATATATATATATATATATATATATATATATATATATATATCTTTTCCTGTCTTTTTATTTTTAACCTGTATTATTATGTTCTACATGTTTCCTGAAAAATATGTAGATTTTTTTCTTCTCAATTTGATATTCCTTGAATCTTGGTAAGAAAAATCAGCCTTTTAATAAAATTTAATATATTAATTGCTAAGCAGGATTCATTCTTTAAATTTTATGTTTACTGTTTATGTAGAAGTGTTATTTCACTTTTTTCCCACCTTGTTCTACTGTGACATTCCCACTCTTTTACATTCTGACATTCTTCCATCTGTCTCCATTTCTCTAGTGATTAACTTCCCATTTTAAACAAACATATTTAAACTGTATTCCTCCACTATTTCAAAATTTCATAGGCTGCAGTTAAAGATGGCAATGTAGGAGGATCCTGAACTTCCTTCCATGGACACACTGAATCTAAGCTACATACAGAACAATTTCTTCCACCCCCTCATTCCCCTACCCCCCACCAAAGAAACAACTACTTCAGTTCAGTTGCTTAGTTCTATTTGACTCTTTGCGACCCCATGGACTGCAGCACGCCTGTCTTCCCTGTCTATCACCTACTCCCAGAGCTTACTCAAACTCATGTCCATCAAGTTGGTGATGCCATCCAACCATCTCATCTTCTGTTATCCCCTTCCCCTCCTGCCTTCAATCTTTCCCAGCATCAGGGTCTTTTCCAATGAGTTAGTTCTTCACATAAGGTGGCCATGGTATTGGAGTTTCCGCTTCAGCATCCATCATTCCAATGAATATTCAGGACTGATTTCCTTTAGGATTGATTGGTTTGATCTCCATATAGTCCAAGGGACTCTCAAGAGTCTTCTCCAACACGACAGTTCAAAAGCATAAATTCTTTGGCGCTCAGCTTTCTTTATAGTCCAACTCTCACATACATACATGACTACTGGAAAATCCATAGCTTTGAATATACAGACCTTTGTCGGCAAAGTGAGTGAATGTGTGAAAGTCGTTCAGTCGTGTCTGACTCTTTGCAGCCCCATGGACTATACAGTCCATGGAATTCTCCGGGCCACATCACTGGAGTGGGTAGCCTTTCCCTTCTCCAGGGGATCTTTCTAATCTAGGGATTGAACCCAGGTATCCCACATTGCAGAGAGATTCTTTACTAGCTGAGCCACAAGAGAAGCCCAAGAATACTAGAGTGGGTAGCCTATCCCTTCTCCAGCGGATCTTCCCAACCCAGGAATCGAATCAGGGTCTCCTGCATTGCAGGCGGATTCTTTACCAACTGAGCTATCAGGCATGCCCTGGCAAAGTGATGCCTCTGAATTTTATTTTCTTGGGCTCCAAAATCACTGCAGATGGTGACTGTAGCCATGAAATTAAAAGATGCTTGCTCCTTGGATGTATAGCTATGACCAATCTAGACAGCATATTTTCATCCAAAGAGCAAACATCTTTTAATTTCATGGCTGCAGTCATCATCTGCAGTGATTTTGGAGCCCAAGAAAATAAAATCTCACACTATTTCCATTGTTACCCCATCTTTTGGCTATGAAGTGACGGGACTGGATGCAATGATCTTTGTTTTTTGAATGTTGTGTTTTAACCAACATTTTCATTTTCCTCTTTAACTTTCATCAAGAGGCTCTTTAGCTTTTCTTCGCTGTCTGCCATAAGAGTGGTGTCATCTGCATACCTGAGGTTACTGATATTCCTCCCGGAAACCTTGATTTCATCTGGTGCTTTATTCAGCCCAGCATTTCACATGATGTTCTCTGCATATAAGTTAAATAATCAAGAGTGACAATATTCAACCTGATGTACTCCTTTCCCAATTTGGAAACAGTTGGTTGTTCCATGTCCAGTTCTAACTGTTGCCTCTTGACCTGCATACAGATTTCTCAGGAAGCAGGTCAGGCGGTCTGGTATTCCCATCTCTTGAAGAATTTTCCACAGTTTGTTGTAATCCACAGAGTCAAAGGCTTTGGCATAGTCAATAAAGCAGAAGAAGATGTTTTTCTGGAACTCTCTTGCTTTTTCGATGATCCAGTGGATGTTGGCAATTTGATCTCTGGTTCCTCTGCCTTTTCTAAAACCAGCTTGAACATCTGGAAGTTCCCAGTTCACATACTGTTGAAACCTGGCTTGGAAAAATTTGAGCATTACTTTGCTAGTGTGTGAGAAGAGTGCAGTTGTGTGGTAGTTTGAGCATTCTTTGGCATTGCCTTTCTTTGGGACTGGAATGAAAACTGACCTTTTCCAGTCTTATGGCCGCTGCTGAGTTTTCCAAATTTGTTGGCTTACTGAGTGCTGCACTTTCACAGCATCATCTTTTAGGATTTGAAATAGCTCAAGTGGAATTTCATCACCTTCACTAGCTTTGTTCATAGTGATGCTTCCTAAGGCCCACTCGACTTCGCATTCCAGGATGTGGAGCTCTAGGTGAGTGATCAAACCATCGTGGTTATCTGGGTCATTCAGATCATTTTTGTATAGTTCTTCTGTGTATTCTTGCCACCTCTTCTTAACAGCTTCTGTTTATGTTAGGTCCATACCATTTCTGTCCTTTATTGTGCCTATCTTTGCATGAAATATTCCCTTGATATCTCTAATTTTCTTGACGAGATCTCTAATTTTTCCCATTCTACTGTTTTCCTCTATTTATTTGCACTGATCACTTAGGAAGGTTTTCTTTTCTCTCCTTGCTCTTCTTCTAGAACTAACACCAAAAGAAAGACGTCCTTTTCATCATAGGGACTAGAATAAAAAAGTAGTAAGTCAAGAGCTACCTGGAGGTACAGGCAAGTTTGGCCTTGGTGTACAAAATGAAGCACATCAAAGGCTAACAGAGTTTTGCCAAAACAATGTATGGGTCATAGCAAACACCCTCTTTCAACAACACAAGAGATGACTCTACACATGGACTTCACCAGATGGTGAAAACCGAAATCCAACTGATTATATTCTTTGCTGCTAAAGATGGAGAAGCTCTGTACAGTCAGCAAAAACAAGACCAAGAGCTGACTGTGGCTCAGATCATGGCTCCTTTATTGCAAAATTCAGACTTAAATGAAGGAAGTAGGGAAAAACCACTATATCATTAATGTATGAACTTAATCAAATCCCTTATGATTATACATTGGAAGTGATAGATTCAAGAGATTAGATCTGGTAGACTGAGTGCCTGAAGAAATATGGATGGAGGTTCGTGACTTTGTACAGGAGGCAGTGATCAAGTCCGTCCCCAAGAAAAAGAAGTGCAAAAATGCAAAATGGTTGTCTGAGTATGCCTTACAAATAGCTGAGGAAGGAAGAGAAGCAAAAAGCAAAGGAGAAAAGGAAAGATATACCCATCTGAAAGAAACAACTAACTAAGAGCCAAATTGAGGAAATGTAAACGTATTGGCTAGATGAGAAAAAAAAAACAAAACCCTCACATTGAGGCAGGTAGAACAGGCTGAGATCAATCTTAGATTACTCTGAGACACCATAAACCTCACCCCAGGTGCAGCAACCCACAATCAGGAAGGAACCTACAACTGAAAGTGTCTTCATTAAGAGCTAATGGTTTGAACCTTATATTTGATTACTGAGATGACCCTCCTAAATATCGAGCTTTGGAAGCCAGTAAAGTCTGTGTCCATGAGATCCAGTTCTCAAAGGGTTTACACAAGCTCCATGTGACTACTCTCTAGGGCTTAGAGTATAGGCAGCCCACTGACACACTCAATCTTTCTGTGAAAGAAGCCTATTAGTTTATCTTCATAGATGTGGCCTTAACAGAAGGCTTCTGATTAAACACATCTAAGGGCAGGCTGTAATTCTCTCCAGGGACCTGAGAGTCTAGGCATTATCTTCATGCTCCTTCTGCTTTGATCTAGGTCACCAGTATCTCCCAGAGATGAGATTATACACACAGCTGGTACCCTAGCTTTTATGGTTTCCATCCTTTGTCTGCCTGGATCTGGTAGCCAATGAATCTTATACTCAGAGGTCCTGTAGCACTGTAACAAATGGAGAAATAGTTCTCAGATAGTCATTCCCCTCAGAGCACAGCACAGAGGCAGCAGACTGAAACATACCCTCAAATCTTTCTGTGAAAGAGGCCTACTTGTGTATCTTAAATCTTCAGCCTCAGGGACAGGATTCTTATTTGACACACTTTTAAGGCATACTGAAATACTTTTCGAAGACCTCAGAACTCAGCAGGTGCTATCTTTGCCCTTTCCTTCTGCCAGATTCTAAGCTGTCACAATGAATGTTACCTGCCATATCAGTAAACAAAGGATGTTTACAGCCTTTGTTCAAGACACCAGCTAGTACAGCCTCCTCTGCCCCCTCCACCTATGGGTGCACCCTGATGGGATTCAGGATGAGAAAACAGGATACTGGACTTAGAGAGTTAAGGTATATATCAAAGAAATTATTTTAAGAAGCCCAGCACTTGCTTCTTCTCACACATAGAGAAGTGCTATATTCAATAACTTGAGATATCTGGTTTTTCTTTAATGATCCTTTAGTGCTGACTGTTTGCTGCTTTTGTAAAAACACCTGTATATTCTGACTCCTCCCTTAGCCTGAAGGAACAGTTCCTTGGAGCTATCTGAGAGACTGTCCCCTGGGCAAAAGACCCTAGTATGCCTGCTCAAAAAAAAATCCAAAAAAACACAAAAAACATAATTCAACTTTCAGGATGTGATTTTTTTTTTCAGTTGACACTGGTAGCACACATCTGGTACCCTGACTTTTGAGGCTGCTGCCCAAAGGACACGTCTCTTGATATCTGGCTCCAGTGGCCTGTGTGGCTTAGTGTTCACAGGTTTAACAGGTTGTTGGTTGTTGGTGTAGTCACTAAGTCATGTCCAACTCTTGTGAACCCATGGACTATAGCCTGCTAGCCTCCTCTGTCCATGAGATTTTCCAGGCAAGAATACTGCAGTGGGTTGCCATTTCCTCTCCAGGGTTCGACAGGGTGTTTGAGAATTGTTTCTTTGTTCAATAGGGTGGTAGCAAACAAATAAAAACTCTCAACTGGTTATCACACCAGGTCTCAGTATAGACGGGGCAGACAGAAATCCACATCTCAAAGTCTTCTCATGAAAGTATATTTACATATCTTATAAGCTATTGGCTGAGGGTCCAGCTTCAAATCAGACTAAACCTATATTTTGACTGGCAGGTTCTGGCATACCCACAACTAGGAGCCAGTTAAAGTAAACTAAGATGCTTAGACAATCACAAAAATTTGAGAGACAACCAAGACCTAGGGCAAGGTTGAAACACAGTGATCATCACTTACATGAAGCCACTCCTTCAAGACTATGAGAGGCAACCTTCTTATCTAATGCATGAAAACCAACAGAGTGTTAGGAAAATGAAGAAACAGAAGAATATTTTCCAGATGAAAGAAAAAGATAAAACCTTAGAAAAACACCTTATTGAAATGGAGGTAACTGATTTACCTTATACCTTACAAAATAACGGTCAAAATAATTGATCACTGAGGTCAGGACATCAACATGTGAACAAAGTGAGAATTTCAACAAAGAAACATAAAATAAAGGAAAGTCCCAAACAGAAATCAGAGCCTAAGAATACAATAACTGGGCCTAAAAATACAATAGAAAGCTTCAACAGAAGACCAGATTAAGATGAAGAAATGATCAGAAGACTGAAAATAGGGAAAGGAACCTAGCCAATCAGAGTATCAAAAAAAGATAAAGGAATGAAAAAGAGTGAAAATACAAAAATGCAGTAAAGGACTTATGGGACACTATCAAGTGGACCAATATTCACATTACAGGAGTCCAAAAAAGAACAGAAGAATTAAAAACGGCAGAAAAATGATTTGAAAAAAAATAGCCAATAACTTCCCTAACATGGGAAAGTAAACATCCTTCCAAATACTAGAAGACAATACAGTTCCAAGAAAGATGAATCCAAAGAGACTCATAAAGACATTAACTTATCAAAAGTTAAAAACAAGGAGAGAATCTTAAAAGCAGCAAGAGAAAAACAACTTGTTATGTACAAGGGAAGCCTCATAAGACCAGCACCAGGTTTTTCACCACAAACTTTTCAGTCCAGTTCAGTGCCATGATCTTAGTTTTCTGAATGCTGAGTTTTAAGCCAGCTTTTTCACTCTCCTCTTTCACTTTCATCAAGAGGCTCTTTAGTTCTTCACTTTCTGCCATAAGGGTGGTGTCATCTGCATATCTGAGGTTATTGGTATTTCCCCGGTAATTTTCATTCCAGCTTGTGCTTCATCCAGCCCGGCATTTCGCATGATGTACTCTGCATATAGTTAAATAAGCAGGGTGACAATATACAGCCTTGATGTACTCCTTTCCAATTTGGAACCAGTCCGTTGTTCCATGTCTGGCTCTAATTGTTGCTTCTTGACCTGCATACAGGTTTCCCAGGAGGCAGATTAAATGGTCTGATATTCCCATCCCTTTAAGAATTTTCCACAGTTGATTGTGAACTACAGTCAAAGGCTTTAGTGTACTCACTGAAGCAGATGTTTTTCTGGAATTCCCTTGACTTCTCTGTGATCTAGCGAATGCTGGCAATTTGATCCCTGGTTCCTTTGCCTTTTCTAAATGCAGCTTGTACAACTGGAAGTTCTAAGTTCACCTACTGCTGAAGCCTAGCTTGAAGGATTTTGAGCATTACTTTGCTAGTATGTGACATGAATGCAACTGTATGGTAGTTTGAACATTGTTTTAGGTGGTAGGTTTTGGTTTCTTTTTGAAATTTTTCTTGCTTCTTGATGAAGTCCTGTATTGCTGTAAATTTCCCTCTTAGAACTGACATTTTAATTATATGTCTTACTATGGGTCTGTTTGAGTTCATCTTATTTGGAACCCTCTTTGCTTCCTGTCCCTGAACATCTATTTCCTTCTTTAGTTTTGGGGATTTTTCAGCCATAGTATCTTCATATACATTTTTATTAACCTACTCTCTCTCCTCTCCTGGCAGCCCTATGATGTGAATGTTGACACCCTTAACGTTATACTAGAGATCTCATAGATTACATTCATTTTTCTTCATTTGTCTTTCTGTTGTTCTGATTTAGTGATTTCCATTATACTAAATTCCAGATCATTTATGCATTCTCCATCATTTAGTCTGCTATTCATTCCTTCTAGTCTGTTTTTTCTAATCTCAGATACTGAATTATCTTTTTGTATTGCATTTTTTAATATTTTCTAGATCCTTGTTAAAGTGACCAATGTTTAGGTAGATTATTTTCCCTAATTCAGTTAACAGTTTTATTACTGGTGTTTTGAATTATTTATCTGGTAAATTGTTTGTTCATTAGTTTTTCAGAGGCTTTCTCTTGCTCTTCCAATTGAGAATAGTTTCTCTGCCTTTGTATTTAACTTTCTATGCCTCTATGAATTTAGGTGAAATATTTGCCTAGTGTGGTCTTGAAGGGGTATTTCTTATGTGGGAGCATCCGTATGCAGACTGCATGTGCCCAATGTCTTTGGTGGGATGACTGGATTGATGTGGATTCTAGGCATGTCTTTCTTCAGGTTGTGCTGGTAGTGATCACCTTGGAAGGGGGTGATGCTAAAGACAGAAGCACTAGAGCCTGCTCAGGGTTCTAGTGCCTGGACTTCCTCTCTGAAGCAGGACTTCCTCTCAGCTCAGTGGCCATCACTGCCATGTCAGGGGCAGGGTCTGGTCCCAAGCTGCTACAGTAGAAGCTCTGGAGGTTATTTTTTCATTGTCATTTATGTCAAGCTAATTTCTTATTTTCTTTTTGATTTCACCATCAGCTCATTGGTTCTTTAGTAGCACATTTAAAAAAAATTTTAATTGAAGGATAGTTGCTTTACAATTTTATGTTAATTTCTTTAGTGCAACCATGTAAATCAGCCATGCCACCCACCCCCCACAAGAGTTTTCCTCCCACTCCCTCATCCCACCCCTCTAGGTCATCACAGAGCACCAGGCTGGACTCCCTGTATTATATAAAGCACATGTTTCAGTCTAAATATAATCATGTTTTCTCATCATTCTTTCTGTGATTTCTCAATTTGTAATGTTGTGTCATGAAAAGATGTTTGGAATATTAATAATTACTATCCTGTTACATTTATTGAGGCTGGTTTCATGTCTTAGTATATGGTCTATCCTAGAGAATGTTCCATGCACTCTTGAATAGAACGTGTATTCTTTCGTGAATGAATGATTCATACACCCTTTTAATGAGCAGGTATTATGACTTAAGTAACCAATGTTTATATAAGTTTCAGTATTCTTAAATATATAACTATATTCACCTGTAGCACATTTAAACCTGTAAATAAATTTCATCCTGGAATAAATTTTACAGGACTTACAGAAAGAACTTTAAATTCATCTATATTGGTTTGAAATAAGGCACATTACAGTTTCTAAAATGTTGTTAATTTTATTTCTAGATCCAAGCAATAATTTTCCCAAAGTAAAAAAAAAATGCGTAAAGGTTACCCTAAACAGAAATTTTTCAGAAAGAGCTAACCAAAATTAATTTCAAATACTAAGATATGACATGATAATACAACTCACTTAACTGGAAAGAAAATGTAAGACTGTACTTTACCTCACCAACTCCAAAGTCCCATGATTGCTCAGAATGCAATTCTTCCAAAGGGATATTATCTCTAAGGGTTATAAATAAGACAGTATTAGAATGTGCTTTAATCCCTCTGAAATTACTGTTCTAAATTATGACACCCAAAGTTGATTAAAGGTCAGAATTATAAGGGAAAGTGAAGTCACTCAGTCGTGTCCAACTCTTTGTGACCCCATGGACTGTAGCCTGCTAGGCTGTTCTGTCAATGGGATTCTCCAGGCAAGGATAGTGGAGTGGGTTGCCATTTCCTTCTCTAGATTATAGGGAAGTTTTTAAAAATAAGGATTCACAAGCTCTATCTTAAGGAGTCTATATGTAGGCCAAACTTGATATTTTCTATTTTAAAAACACCCTCAAGTGATAAGTATCTGCATATAGAGTTGGGAGCCATATTCTAAATCATCTTCATAAAGTATATTTTAAAATTCAAGTTTTAACATTCTATTTCTCATTCATGGGACTGAATATTTGGAAGTTTTTACAATGAAGAACCTAAGCTGATTTTGTTAAATAAATGGTGAATCTCTTTTTTAATTAATTTAGTGACAGTCCCATAAAAATGGCATCTAATATTCTTTGTACTAATAGATATTTTACATATTTCTTAAGAAAGTATTCTCAAAATAAAAATCTATTCTAATTCATGATTTTCAATTACCAAGACTGAAAATAAATAATAAATAAATAAATCATAACTATTTCCAAGAAAGTTGTTTATTCTGAACCGTTTTAATTATCTATAATATCAGTCCTATAAATTGTTGATATGCTTGTTTATGCTATTAACCTTTGACTTCTATTACTCCCTCAATTCTGAGTCTACATTAACCAAGCAAATTTCCCATGGAGAGCTGCCAAAATGTAGAAAATATGCTTCTCGTGCCAGTCAGCATTCCTATATATGTCATCCTTCTATTTCTTATTATAAATTAATAAATTGACATTATGGAGGGTAAATAAACTTGCTGAACACATCAATCAGTTTTTTCAAATCAACTAACGCTACGAGGAGTTAACCAACACAACTAACACCAGAAGGAGATCCAACCAGTCTATCCTAAAGGAAATCAGTCCTGAATATTCATTGGTAGGACTGATGCTGAAACTCCAATTCTTTGGCCACATGATGTGAAGAACTGACTCACTAGACAAGACCCTGATGCTGGTAAAGATTGAAGGCAGGAGGAGAAGGGGATGACAGAGGATGAGATGGTTGGATGGCACCACTGACTCGATGGACAGGAGTCTAAGTAAGCTCTGGGAGTTGGTGACGGACAGGGAAGCCTGGAGGGCTGCAGTCACAAATGAGCGGCTGAACACTACAACTTAGATATTTTTGCACTGGTTAATATGAGGACCAAATTATCAACTAGGGTGATATTATCAAGGTTCTGACAACTGATTTTTTTAAAAATATTTATTTGGCTGCACCAGGTCTTTAGTTGCAGCAAGCAAACTCTTAGTTGTTGTATGTGGGATCTAGTTCCCTGAGGAGGAATTGAATCTGGACCTCCTGCATTGAGAGCATTGAATCTTAGCCACTGGACCACCAGGGAAGTCCCTGACAACTGATTTCTGAGTCCAGTCTGCCCACCCTAAGACAGCAATATGTCTACTTCACTTTGTATCCTTCAAAGTGCGTTATTTTAGACAACAACTGGCATTCTTCAGATTCTTCTAAAAACTTACATATGATTCACTTGGTATTTCTGTATTTTTTCCTGGTATATCTTCTCTTGGTAATCATTTTCAAATTTTCCTTTAAAATAAAAGTATGCATTGAAATAAAACCTTAGTATGACACATATGAAGGGATGGCACTGGTTCACAATGTCATATAATGTCATCCTATTTTTAATTTCAGATTCCTCAAAACACACACACATACACACACATATATTCATTAAAACTAAAAACAAAAAAAAATCCAACAGATAATTACATTTTCATATATAACACCAACCTTTTTCATTAGAGCTGGCTGAATAAAAATCTTTCTCAAAAGATGTACTAAAATTATTTCTTTCATTATTCTTGTACTCTTTCTGGCAAATCTTGTTTGGCTGACACTTTTCTGAATGACTTGATATTTTAAAAGTAGAATTACTAAAACCCAACTCTAGATCTGTAAAAATACTTTTAATGTGGCTATCCGTGAAATGGTTTTTATCAGAATCAATGACTGCATACGTATCTCGTGTATTATCATAACCATACTTGTCAAAGGTTTCCTTTATCTTCTGTTGGTCTATGTTTAATAAATTGATCATATTTTTACTAATAAAAGAGTCACAGTTATCTGATAGAAGGCTGGAGGTTTGCTGGTTCATATCTTCATTTGAAAACTTTTTTCTATTTTCTTTCCAAATATGTTGTAATGAGTTACTTTCAGTAATGAAGGGTGACTGTCTTCTCTCATCCATGCTTCCACCATCTTCACCTACAACTACAGTAGGTGTCCTTGTAAGGAAGTTTCTATTTCCTGGACTTTAGGATAAATAAAAACATATTTAGCAAGAAAAGAGCAGGGCATTCTCATTCAGAAACACCTGAAGCTAAATTCTAACGGAACATATTGAGTAGCTATTAACATTTAAGCAGGCCGTGTTTACATTTTTTTAATTTAAATAAATGATATTGCCTTGAGTGGAAATTTGTTTAATATGCTATCCTAGTATCTTAGTGAGTATAAAAATAATCTATACTTAATTTTGTACTTCAACATGAAATACTAGTATTTAGTTCAACTTGCATTATATTAACAAAAGATGACTAATCCCATAATAATGTCTATGGAATAACCTAGACAAACTCTGAACATAAATACTGCTTCATTTAAATAAAGATATTTTGAAGACTATGCAAGGAAGAAAATTATCCCTAGTTGTTGGGGGCCAGAGTGAGGTACTCTGCCCGTGACAAAGGTCATGAGGAAGGAGGCTCGACATACGCAAAGGCGGGATCGAGCCTCAGGAGTCCCCCTGGAACTCCTCGAGCATCTACCCCCATTACCAGAGCCTGCCTACTTTACTACTTTGTGCTCTCACCTACATCTCTGACTTTACGGGGGGCTGTCCCCCACCACCTCTTTCGGAGAAGGAGTTAACCTAGAGCTCCAGTTAATAATAATTCCTGGACGTGATAAGAGTGTTTTAACCTACAAACTCCTCTGAAGGTTCTCTAGCCTGCCTGACAGGCTTGTCCGGCCACATGTGATTGCTCACAGCCTCCCAACCGTGAGAGGTACGAGATGCTTTAAACCTTCTAAAAACAGGTTCCTTAGAAAAGTTAGAAAACTATTAGTATAATGGGCTGATTAGAAATTGTATTGGTGAAGGGTTTTTCATTTGTTGAGCCAATGTTTGTTGCTAAGTCTCCACATCCCCTGCCCTTACACACATTAATGAATATATAGAAGAAATAAGTATTAACCTTTGATATTAATCATGTTAGACCTTAGGCTAAGTAAATTCTTTCCTTAACTAAAACCCACTACACCGTCACCCTATAGGAATGTAACTTTATTTGGGTGGCGTCTGTTTTAAGAATAATCACCCCTGGAGAAATAAGTGTCCTGGTTGACTGACCGCTGTCACAAGGAGAGGGTCATAAATTGTCAGTAGGCCCCTCTGGCCAGAAGATGATGTAACACCCCTAAGACCTCTGTATACATTTGTATGAAGCACCTGACTTTGATAAAAGTCAGGACTGCTGGCCCCGCGTGACTTTTGCATGACATCTCAGTGTATAAAAGTAGACCACGGAAAATAAAGAATTGGGATCAGTTTCTCAAAATACTGGTCTCCCCATGTCGCTCTCTCTCTCACTCTGGTTGAGTCTCCATCTGGAGCGCGGAACCCGCCATGCTTACTAATTATGCCTGGGCTTCTAAGATCCGACCGGGGAGGCCTCAGTGTCTTCTCTCCTTCGGGAGAACGGAAGGATGCCTGCGGCCTACGTAAGTGGTGCAAGCTTCTTGTCTTGAAGTTTTATTGGTCTCCCGTGTAAACCAAGCTACTCTGCCTCTTTTCTCCACTGAATTTTCCTACTGAACTATCCTCATCCTATTACTCTTTATATCTTTGATAAAATATTTAAATAAATAGGTCGCCGACGCCATCCCCACTTCGAATACCCTGGATCAGCCGGGGCAGGACCCCGGCACCTAGTGTTAAAATGTCAAATAAAATTGTTATTAGGACATTCTATAAGATATTTCTCAGTCTAACAAGGACCTCAACCTATCAAAATCTCTCTCAAGTTTCCAAGGAAGAGCAATATACATACAAATGTATACATAAGTATTGATAATAAATCCAAGAGAAAAGATGAATTAGAAAAAAAGGTCTAAGTACCTTGCAAATTCCCTTCTAATGCAGAAATCATAATTCTAAACTATGTCCAATTTATATAAAAGTATCAAAACTATCATGGAAAGTAACTGGAAATCAAGATATTCTGAATTTTGTTGCCTTTAGTAGCTACAAATTTACATAGTATTGGTTTTTTTCCCAGAGATTAGAGATACCAACTAAAACTATGATTGAGTTCCAATTTTATTTTTAATTAATGCACTACTCTGTTCTAGGCAGTGAGTATGTCATGTATTGTGGACAGAGAGATAAAATATTTCAGTATTAAGGTACTAAGGAGAGAGAGATGTTTTGTCCATGAATGCTCACAGGTCATGATCCTGCATTATTTCTCAATACGGGTCTTACTGGTATTTGGGGTAGAATAATGAAATCACTGCAGCCATGAAATTAAAAGACGCTTACTCCTTGGAAGGAAAGTTATGACCAACCTAGATAGCATATTGACAAGCAGAGACATTACTTTGCCAACAAAGGGCCGTCTAGTCAAGGCTATGGTTTTTATAGTGGTCATGCATGGATGTGAGAGTTGGACTGTGATGAAAGCTGAGCGCCGAAGAATTGATGCTTTTGAACTGTGGTACTGGAGAAGACTCTTGAGAGTCCCTTGGACTGCAAGGAGATCCAACCAGTCCATTCTGAAGGAGATCAGCCCTGGGATTTCTTTGGAAGGAATGATGCTAAAGCTGAAACTTCAGTACTTTGGCCACCTCATGCGAAGAGTTGACTCATTGGAAAAGATGTGATGCTGGGAGGGATTGGGGGCAGGAGGAGAAGGGGATGACAGAGGATGAGATGGTTGGATGGCATCACTGACTCGATGGACGTGAGTCTGAGTGAACTCTGGGAATTGGTGATGGACAGGGAGGCCTGCCGTGCTGCGATTCATGGGGTTGCAAAGAGTCGGACACGACTGAGCAACTGAACCGAACTGAACTGAATGTTATTCTGTTATACCAAAAGACATAACCTACAGTATGCAATAATATACACTATCAACACCAAAGAAAATTCTGTTACTCTAAATGAGAAAATAAATTTAAAAGCACTGCATAAGTTAGAAAGCATACTACAAATGTAAATAATCATTCTAAACATTTGCAAAAATGTGCCAGAATTGAAAGAGACACGTGTAGCCAATGTTCATCGCAACACTGTTTATAATAGCCAGGACACGGGAGCAACCTAGATGTGCATCAGCAGACGAATGGATAAGAAAGTTGTGGTACATATACACAATGGAATATTACTCAGCCATTAAAAAGAACACATTTGAATCAGTTCTAATGAGGTGGATGGAACTGGAGCCTATTATACAGAGTGAAGTAAGTCAGAAAGAAAAACACTGATACAGTAACATATACAGTAACATATACAATATACTAATACATATATATGAAATTTAGAAAGATGGTACTGATAACCTTATATGCGAGACAGCAAAAGAGACACAGATGTATGGAACAGTCTTTTGGATTCTGTGGGAGAAGGCGAAAGTGGGATGATCTGAGAGAATAGCATTAAAACATGTATATTAGCATATGTGAAACAGATCGCCAGTCCAGGTTCAATGCATGAGACAGGGTGCTCAGGGCTGGTGCACTGGGATGACCCAGAGGGATGGAATGGGGAGGGAGCAGGGAGGGGGGTTCAGCATGGGGAACACATGTAAATCCATGGCTGATTCATGTCAATGTATGGCAAAACCCACTACAATATTGTAAAGTAATTAGACTCCAATTAAAATAAATTTAAAAAATAAGGTATTTACAGTAGTAATCTATAGGGAGTGAAATTGTGATTTTTTTAAAAATTTATTTTTGGTTGTCTGAATTTATTTTTCTTAAAAGGTACATGTACTGTTTCTATGATAATATAATAATATTTTAAATCAACTAAATAAAAAATTAAACACAAAAAAAATTTGCAAAAATGCGGGCAATAGAAAAGTGTATAGTAAACAGTTGTTGTTCACATGAAATAGACTAGAAGATGCAAAAAAAAAAATTTAGAAAGTGAAAAGGGCTATCCTATAGCCAATTATTACCACAGTACATAGAGAGGAGAAATTATTTTGATTGAGATAAATCAGGCAGGTGGCATTTGAATTGGGGACCGAATGTTGGGAAGAATTGTTACTTATGCAAATGGAAGAGAGAAATGATGGTAAACATATAAAAGACATATTAAGACAAATAAATACAGTTTCCTTAACAATTTATTTTTCCTAGAGATAAATATAAAATTTATCAAAATTATATACCAAAATAGTGATAAAGTTATTATCTGAATAAACAGTATTCAACAGGTATTTAATATAAGCCTGCTGTTTCTAAGTTGCTTCAGTTGTGTCCAACTCTTTGTGACCTGATGGACCATAGCCCACCAGACTTTTCCATCCCTGGGATTCTTCAGGGTTGCCATGCCCTCTTCCAGGGGATCTTCCTGACTCAGGGATCAAAATCACATCTCTTGTCTCCTGCATTGGCAGGGACTTCTTTACCACTAGTGCCCAATGTATGCCTACTATGTAGTAAGGAGACAGTAGAGTTTACATTCTAGTGAAAAAATATATTAAACAAATAAATAATTAACAATTATTAAGTACAATGAATGGAAAAAATTAAACAAATAAAAAGATACTAACAGCTCCTTTAGACATGCTACAGGATCACATGATGGAATAACATGTTGGAGGTCCTATTTCAGATAGTTTTATCAGCAAAGTCCCTAATAAGGAAATGATAAGTAAGCTAAAGGTACAGAAGGGTTACACATGTGAAGAAAGGAGTAAATACACCTCTGGGGGATGGACTAATAAGCACAAATGCAAAATCTACAGCATGTTTGAGAAATGAAAAGAGGAGGAATAAGACCAGATTATAATCAGTAAAAGAAAACTTATGAGTTAAGGTTTAAACACAAAAGGGCCAAAAATCATGCAGAGCTTTATTTCTGAAAAGAGTAATAAGAAATACTTTAAGATTCTAAGTACAAAAACAAAATCAACTACTTTCTGCCTTGGAAAATATCAGTCTGATTGCTGGGTAAATATGAATTTCAGGACTTTTGACTGACCACATGAAGTAAAAGAGACCAGATTAACCCTCCCAACTGACACAATTCAAAAACTAGACAAAATACATGAGACAATGATTTTCAGACATTGGCCATTAGGTATAACAGGATAATGATTCCTGAGAGAGAGAAAGCAAATTAAATGAACCCCATAACTGCCCCTAGTTTACTGCCTTGAGACTGTCTGTATCCATGCCACAGAATACTTGGAGAAACCTAGTCAGAGTCCTAAGAATTCCCTTCTTGAGGAAACAGAGCTGAGGGTTCAGGGAGACCACAGAAAACAGAATTCACAAGGCAGAGTACCATGAAGGAGGATGTTTCAAAAAAGCAAGCTCTGGAGATTTACAGAGAGTTATCAAATTTTTAACCAAGTACTCACCAGCAAATGCATATGAAGCAATTACTCAAGACTGGGAAAAGAAATCCAACATGAGAAGATGGGACAATTTCAGGAACTCAAAGATGGGAACATTTTGTGTTTCCATCAACCAGAGTGGAAAATTTTGTAATCCAAAGAAAACTAGAGAAGACTCAGAAGAGTATTGCCTCAGCAGAGGGCAAAGTAGCCACAGACTGAATGAAGGTGTACCTGGTGCTGCTTAACAAATTCTAATGCAAGTTTCAAAATAATCATGTTACTTCCAAGTAACTAAACTGTATCCCAGAACAAAGCTTAGGATGATCTATAGGAATATGAGACTTCCAGAAACCAAAAAGATGATTTACAAGGTGTAGAATCTAAACAAAATTATCAGGACTGCAAAGAAGCAGAAAGTTGCTGTCTCTAATAAGGAGGAAAATCAGTTGTTAGAAACAGACTAAGAAATGACACAAAATGATATACTTTAACTTTATACACAAGGACACTAAAAGATTTATTCTAACTATATTCCTTATTTCAAGAAGCTAGACAAAAGATTAAGCATGTTGAATAGACATCTGGAAAATAAACAGAGCAGTTAAATCAAACTTCTAGAGATGAAAAATGCACTGAATAGATTTACCGGTATTGGATACCAAAGAAGATACAATTAGTAAATTTGAAGTTCTAATAAAATCTATATAAAATGAAAGGAAAGGAAAAAATTTTTAAATAAATAGAGCATCAGTAAACTGTTTAACAACTTCAGTTGGACAACTTTATATATTATTTAGATTCCCAAAGAAGAGGGGAGAAGTATCAGAAAAAATATTTGAAAAATTAATGACTGAATTTTTTTCAAATTTGGTAAAAACAGTAAGTCCACAAATCCAAGAAACTCAACACATCCCAAACACAAGAAATAGAAAACAAACATTCTAATCCTAATGGAGAGAAATCTATAGTAGAAAATTTGTAGTAGAGAATCCGTAATAAAAAAAAAAACTTAAAAACAGAGAAAAATACATGTTATATACACAGATATTTAGATATTTAGCAAACTTCTAGTTGGAAACAATGCCACTCAAATGTCTTTGAAAAATGGCACTCATCCCTGACCGAACGTGAGGTCTTATACTCAAGGTGTTTAAAAACCTCCTCCAACTCATCATTGACTGACCTCTGAGCATGGCTTTTCAGCTGTAAATATCTATGTTCAAAGAAAGATACCAAATTACTAAGTTAAACGTACATCTTAAGAAAATAGAAAAAAAGAAGAGCAAACTAAATCCAAAGTAAGTAGAAAAAGGAAATCATAAACGTCGTTGGAAGCATGGCGTCTTTAACACTGGACTACAAAGGTAAGTCCCCCTTTATATTTTAAACATGTAAGTTGTTTCATTTTCTTGAAGTGATATTCTTGCTTTTTAAAATCTATCTGTGAATAATTTTGGAAGCCTTCCATAAAAATTTTAAATAATTATTAGCAGCTGATTTAGTGCATTTATGGAACATGGGCGATTTCAATATATCATCACATTGATTTTTCCATATAACCCTGAAGGAAAGATGCTATCACTAGTCTAGATGAGGTAGACGAAATGACAAAAGATATAAATAAGTCAGCTACAGTCTCATGACTAATAAATAAGAGATCTACTTTTCAAAATAAGTTTGACACAAGGTATAATATCTGTATTTTTAAAAATTTCTTTTAAAATCTATATTTGCAAACAAAATACATCCCTGCTAAACTGTCTCTAGTTGAGTAAGCCAGATGAAGGGGAGTCATCACCTTGTCAGTTCTGTCTCCTTTGATTTTCACAATTTCTCTTAAATATTGACCAGGAATGTACTTTTTAACATTTCTCTAATTTCTGCAGAGTTATCTATAGAAGAACCCTGGACAAAATTGATCTTATGCCTCTTTTGCATCCAGTATTTGGAGATGATTTAGACTAAACTTCAGTCATTATCATTTAGACTCAAATTTAAAATATCCAGTTCTGGATAATTTCTTCTTCCATGAGAAGGTTTCTAGGCCCTTTCAGTTCTCTAGCCACTGTCAGTTCAGTTCAGTCGTTCAGTTGCGTCCAACTCTTTGCGACCCCATGGACTGCAGGACACCAGGCTTCCCTGTCCATCGCCAAATCCCAGAGCTTATTCAAACTCATGCCCATCGAGTCGGTGATGCCATCCAACAATTTCATCCTCTGTGATCCTCTTCTCCTCCTGCCTTCAATCTTTACCAGCATCAGGGTCTTTTCAAATGAGTCCATTCTTCACATCAGGTGGCCAAAGTATTGGGAGTTTCAGCTTCAGCATCAGCCCTTCCAATGAATATTCAGGATTGATTTCCTTTAGGATTGACTGGTTTCATCTCCTTGCAGTCCAAGGGACTCTCAAGAGTCTTCTCCAACACCACAGTTCAAAAGCATCAATTCTTTGGCACTCAGCTTTCTTCACAGTCCAACTCTCATATCCATACATGACTACTAGAAAAACCACAGCTTTAACTAGATGGGCCTTTGTTGGCAAAGTAATGCCTCTGCTTTTTAGGTCCATGAATCAAGGTAAACTGAAAGTGATCAAACAGGAAATGGAAAGAGTGAACATCAACATTTTAGGAATCAGTGAACTAAAATGGACTGGAATGGGCGAATTTAACTCGGATGACCATTATATCTACTACTGTAAGCAAGAAGAAATGGAGTAGCCCTCATAGCCAACAAAAGAGTCCAAAATGCAATACTTAGGTGCAATCTCAAAAATGACAGAATGATCTTTGTTTCCAAGGCAAACCATTCAATATTATAGTAATCCAAGTCTATGCCCCAACCAGTAATGCTGAAGAAGCTGAAGTTGAACGGTTCTATGAAGACTTATAAGACCTTCTGGAACTTACACCCAAAAGATGTCCTTTTCATTATAGGGGACTGGAATGCAAAAGTAGGAAGGCAAGAGATACCTGGAACAATAGGCAAATTTGGCCTTGAAGTACAAAATGAAGCAGGGCAAAGGCTAACAGTTTTGCCAAGAAAACGCACTGTTTGCCAACAAAGAGCAAGCACTCTTTTCCAACAACACAAGATGACTCCACACATGGACATCACGAGATGGTCAACACCAAAATCATATTGATTATATTCTTTGCAGCCAAAGATGGAGAAACTCTATAAACAGTCAGCAAAAACAAGACCGGGAGCTGACTGTGGCTCAGATCATGAACTCCTTAATGTAAAATTTAGACTGAAATGGAAGAAACTATGGAAAACCACTAGACCATTCAGATATGACCTAAATCAAATCCCTTATGATTATACAGTGGAAGTGACAAATAGATTAAGGGAACAGATCTGATAGAGTGCCTGAAGAACTATGGATAGAAGTTTATGACAGTGTACAGTAGGCAGTGATCAAAACCAACCCCAAGAAAAAGAAATACAAAAAGGCAAAATGGTTGTCTGAGGAGGCCTTACAAATAGCTGAAAAAAGCAGAGAACCAAAAGGCAAAAATAAAAAAGGAAAGATATACCCATGTGAATGCAGAGTTCCAAACAATAGCAAGGAGAGATAAGAAAGCCTTCCTCAGTGATCAATGCAAAGAAATAGAGGAAAACAATAGAATGGGAAAGGTTAGGGATCTCTTCAAGAAAATTAGAGACACCTAGGGAACGTTTCTGGAGAAGGCAATGGCACCCCACTCCAGTACTCTTGCCTGGAAAATCCCATGGACCGAGGAGCCTGGTTGGCTGCAGTCCATGGGGTCGCTAAGAGTCAGACACGACTGAACGACTTCATTTTCACTTTTCACTTTCATGCACTGGAGAAGGAAATGGCAACACACTCCACAGTTCTTGCCTGGAGAATCCCAGGGATGGGGGAGCCTGGTGGGCTGCCATCTACGGGGTCGCACAGAGTCGGACATGACTGAAGCGACTTAGAAGCAGCAGCAGCAGGGAACATTTCATGCAAAGATGGGCACAATAAAGGACAGAAATGGTATGGACCTAATAGAAGCAGAGGATATTAAGAAGAGGTGGCAAGAATACAAAGAAAGTAAAGTGAAGTCGCTCAGTCGTGTCCGACTCTTTCCGACCCCATGGACTGTAGACTATCAGGCTCCTTCGTCCGTGGGATTTTTCCAGGCAAGAGTGCTGGAGTGGATTGCTATTTCCTTCTCCAGGGGATCTTCCCGACCCAGGAATCGAGCCCAGGTCTCCCGCATTGCAGGCAGACACTTTACCGTCTGAGCCACCAGGGAAGCCCACACAGAAGAACCATACAAAAAAGATGTTCATGACCCAGATAATCATGATGGTGTGAGATCACTCACCTACAACCAGACATTCTAGAATGCAAAGTCAAGTGGACCTTAGGAAGAAGCATCACTACGAACAAAGCTAGTGGAGGTGATGGAATTCCAGTTGATCAATTTCAAATCCTAAAAGGTGATGGTGTGAAAGTGCTGCACTCAATATGCCAGCAAATTTGGAAAACTCAGCAGTGGCCATAGGACTGGAAAAGGTCAGTTTTCATTCCAATCCCAAAGAAAGACCTTGCCAAAGAATGCTCAAACTAGTCACTGTAACGCAACAATAATAGAAGCTCTATTTACACATTTTTGAGGCTTCCCAGGTGGCACTGGAAAAAAAAGGATCTGCTTCACTGACTGCAGTAAAGCCTTTGACTGTGTGGATCACAAAAAAATGTGGAAAATTAATAAAGTGATAGGGATACCAGACACCACCTTACCTGACTCCTGAGAAACCTGTATGCAGGACAGAAAGCAACAATGGACATGGAAAACTGCACATGGAAAAACGAACTGGTTCAAAATTGGGAAGGAGTATGTCAAGGCTGTATATTATCATCCTGCTTATTTAACTTATATGCATAGTAGTACATCACATGACATGCTGGGCTGGGGGACTCATAGGCTGGAATCAAGATTACCTGGAGAAGTATCAACAATCTCAGATATGCAGATTAAACCACTTTAATGGCAGATAATGAAGAGGAACTAAAGAGCCTCTTGATGAAGGTGAAAGTGGAAATGCTGGCTCAAAAGTCAACATTCAAACATGAAGATCATGGCATCCAGTCCTATCACTTCATGGCAAATAGATACAGAAAAAGTAGAAACAGTGTCAGATTTCATTTTCCTGGTCTCCAAAATCAACGCAGATAGTGACTGCAACAACAGAATTAAAATATGCTTGCTCCTTGGAAAAAAATCTATGACAAATCTAGACAGTATATTAAAAGCCAGAGACATCACTTTGCCAAGAAAAGTCAGTTTAGTGAAAGTTATGGTTTTTCCAGTAGTCATGTATGAATGTGAGAATTGGACCATAAAGAAAGCTGAGTGCCAAAGAACTGATGCTTTCAAACTGTGGTGCTAGAGAGGACTCTTGAGAGTCCTTTGGTCTGTAAGGAGATTAAACCAGTCAGTTCTAAAGAAAATCAACCCTGAATATTTATTGGAAAGACTGATATCCTTTAGGATGGACTGGTTGGATCTCCTTGCAGTCCAAGGGACTCTCAAGAGTCTTCTCCAGCACCACAGTTCAAAAGCATCAATTCTTCAGTGCTCAGCTTTATAGTCCAACTCTCACATCCATACATGACAACTGGATAAACCATAGTTTCAATAGATGGACCTTTGTTGGCAAAATAGTATCTCTGCTTTTTAATATGTATCTAGCTTGGTCATAGCTTTTCTTCCAAGGAGCAAGTATCTTTTAATTTCAAGGCTGCAGTCACCATCTGCAGTGATTTTGGAGCCCAAGAAAATAAAGTCTGTCACTGTTTCCACTGTTTCCCCATCCATTTGCCATGAAGTGACAGGACCAGATGCCATGATCTTTGTTTTCAGAATGTTGAGTTTTAAGCCAGTTTTTTCACTCTTCTGTTTCACTTTCATCAAGAGGCTCTTTAGTTCTTCTTCGCTTTCTGCCATATGGGTGGTGTCATCTGCATATCTGAGGTTATTGATATTTCTCCTGGCAATCTTGACTCCAGCTTGTGCTTCATTCAGTCTGACATTTCGCATGATGTACTCTGAATAGAATAATAAGCAGGGTGACAATATATAGCCTTGACATACTCCTTTCCAGATTTGGAACCAGTCTCTTGCTCCAAGTTCAGTTCTAACTGTTGCCTCTTGATCTGCATA
This sequence comes from Bos javanicus, assembly GCF_032452875.1. NCBI lineage: Eukaryota > Metazoa > Chordata > Mammalia > Artiodactyla > Bovidae > Bos > Bos javanicus. The sequence goes on from NC_083872.1 coordinate 41,910,743, forward strand.
CAGATTTCTCAGGAGGAAGGTCAGGTGGTCTGGTATTCCCAACTCTTTAAGAGTTTTCTGCAGTTTGTTGTGATCCACACAGTCAAAGGGTTTGGCATAGTCAATAAAGCAGAAGTAGATGTTTTTCAGGAATTCTCTTGCTTTTTTGATGATCCAATGGATGTTGGCAGTTTGATCTCTGGTTCCTCTGTCTTTCCTAAATCCAGCTTGAACATCTGGAAGTTCCCAGTTCACATACTGTTGAAGCCTGGCGTGGAGAATTTTGAGCATTACTTTGATAGTGTGTAATGTGCTATTAGTGTAATGAGTGCAATTGTGCGGTAGTTTGAGCATTCTTTGGCATTGCCTTTCTTTGGGATTGGAATGAAAACTGACCTTTTCCAGTCTCTTAAGATTTGTAAAGAAACAGTTCAGATTTTATTTTTTTCATAAACATGTCTCAATCAGGATCCTTTTCAATAAAACAAAACAATTTTAAGAAAATAAAATAATTGCAAGGATGTTAGCCTGTAATTTTCTTTCTTGGTGGTATCTTTGTCTGATTTTAGTATCAGACTGATGGTGGCTTCATAGAATGTCTTTGGGAGTATTCCTTCTTCTTCAATTTTTTGGAAGAGTTTGAAAAGAATTGGTATAATTTTTTCTTTGTATGTTTGGTAGAATTCACCTGTGGAGCCATCTGGTCCTAGACTTATGTTTGTAGGGGCGTTTATTATTATTATTATAGACTCTATTTTATTTCTAGCAATTGACCAGTTAAATTTATCTATTTCTTCTTTACTCAGTTTTGGCAAGCTGTATGTTTCTAGAAAATTGTCCATTTCTTTTAGGTTATCAAATTTGTTGGCAAATATTCACAGTAATTTCTTAACTTTTTTTGTACTTCTGCAGTATCAATTATGATTTATCCTTTCATTTCTTACTTTCCTTTTTTGGGTCTTCTCTCTTTTCTTGTGAGCCTGGCCAAAGGTTTGTTAACTTTGTTTACCTTTTCAATGAAGTAACTCGGTTATATTGTTTTTCTACTGTTTTTAATCTCTATTTTATTTCCTCTGATCTTCATTATCTGCTTCCTTTGGCTGACTTTAGGTTTTGTTTGTTCTTTGTCTAATTCTTTATAGGTGGTGGGTTGTGTTGTTTAAGATTTTTCTTGTTTCTTAAAGAAGGCCTGTATTGCTATGAACTGCCCTCTAAGAACACCTTTTGCTGTATTCCATAAATTTTGTAAGGTTGTGTTTTGTCATTTGCCTCAAGGTATTTTTTAATTAATTAATTAATGTTTGGCTGTGCTGGGTCTTCATTGCTGTGCAGGCTTTTCCCTAGTTGCAGCGAGCCAGAGCTACTCTTCATTGTGGGCATGGGCTTCTCATTGTGGTGGCTTCTCTTGTTGTGGAGCACAGGCTCTAGGGCATGCAGGCTTCAGTACTGAGTCCATATTGAAGCATAGAGGCTCAGTAGTTGCAGTTCCTGGCCTCTAGACCACTGGTTCAGTAGTTGTGGCACATGGGCTTAGCTGCTTCATGACATGTGGGATCTTCCTGGACCAGGGATCAAACCTGTGTCTCCTGCATTAACAAGCAGACTCTTTAACACTGAGCCACCAGAGAACCCAACCTCAAGGTATTTTCTAAGTTTCTTCTTTGATTTCACTACTGACCCACTGTTTTTTCAGTAAGAAGAAAACTACAGGCCAGTATCTTTGATGAACATAGATGTAGAAATTCTCAACAAAACCTTAGGAAATCAAATCCAACAACACATAAAAAAGACCATACACGATTACCAAGTTGGAGTCATCCCACAATTACAAGAATGGTTCAACATACACAAATCAATGTGATATATCAACAAAAGAAAAGATAAAAACCACATGATACAGAAAAAAAAATTGATAAAATTCAACATCAATTCATGACAGAAACCCTTATGAAAGGGTAGAGAGGGAATATATTTCAACATAATACAAAATATTTATGTCTGACTCATATAATACTCAATGGTGAAAGGCTAAAATCCTTTATGCTAAAATCTGGAACCAAAAAAGGATACCCACTCTCATCACTTCACTTCAACATAGTATTGGGAGTCCCAGCCACAGCAATCAGACAAGAAAAAGAAATAAAAGGTATTTGAACTGGTAGGGAAGTAGCAAAATTGTCAATTTACCACTTGATGGTAAGATGACATGAGATTATATATAGAAATCACTAAAGACTCCATACAAAAATTATTATAACTAATAAATTCAGCAAAGTAGCAGGATACAAGATTAATATACAGAAATTGGTTCCATTTCTTTACATTAACAATAAAATAAGAGAAAGGGAACATGAAAAAAATCATTATCTTGCAAAACTGCATCAAAAAATGCTTGGGAATAAACCTCACTAAGGAGGTGAAAGACACATCTGAAAACTACAAAACATTAACAGTAGAAATTGAAGATAATTCAAAGAAATGGGTTCTTGGGTTGGAAGAATCCATACTGTGACAATGGCCATACTATCCAAAGCAATCTACAGATTTAATGCGATCCTTATTAAATTACCCATGATATTTTTTCACAGAACTAGAATGAATAATCCTAAAACTTATATGGAACTATAGAAGACCCAGAATTGCCAAAGTATCCTGAGGAAAAGAACAGAGCAGGAGTCGTAACTCTCCTAGACTTCAGATAATACTACCCAGCTGTAGAAATCAAAGCAGCATGTGACTGTCACAAAAACAGACATGTGGATCAATACAACAGAGTAGACAGCCCAGAAATAATCCCATGCAACTACAGACAGTTAATCTTTGACAAAGGAGGTAAGAATACACAATGGGGAAAGGGCAGTTTCTTCAGCAAGTAGTACTGGGAAAGTTAGCTACACAGAAATCAATGAAGTTAAGATTAAGAGCACACCCTTCCAAATTACACAAAAATAAACTCAAAAGGGCCTAAAGACTTAAATACAAGACAAGGCACTGTAAAATGTCTAGTAGAGAACACAGGCAAAACATTCTTTGACATAAATTACCCAGTATTTTCTTAGGTCAGTCTCCCAAGGCAACAGAAATAAAAGCAAAGATAAACAAATGGGATCTAATCAAACTTGCAAGCTTTTGCACAGCAAAAGAAACCATAAGCAAAATGAAAAGACAACCTATAGACTGGGAGGAAATATTTGCAAATGATACAACTGACAAGGGATTAATTTCCCAAATAGAGAAACAGCTCTTATAATTCAATAACAAATAAATAACCCAATTCAAAAATGGGCAGAAGACCTAAATAGACAATTCTCCAAAGAAGACATATGTATGGCCAATAGGTGCATGAAAAGTTTCTCTAACTATTCGAGAAATGCAAATCAAAACTTCTGACCTCACACCAGTCAGAAGGGCCACCATTAAAATGTCTACAAATAAATGCTAGAGAGGGTGTGGAGTAAAAGGAACCCTCCTTTGCTACTGGAAGGAATTTAATTTGGTACAGCACTGTGGAAAACAGTATGGAGGGGCTCCTTAAAAAGCTAAAAATAGAATTACCATATTATCCAACAATATCATTTCTGGGCATATACCCAGATAAAACTATAATTCAAAAGATACATGCACCTCTATATTTGTAGCAGTACTATTTACAGTATCCAAGACATGGACATAACCTAAATGTCCACTGACAGAGGAATGGATAAAAAGATATATATTAAATCTATATGATGGAATATTACTCAGCCATAAAAAAGAATGAAATAACGCTATCTGCAGCAACATGGATGGACATAGATGTTATCACACTAAGCAAAGTCAGTCAGAAAGAGGAAGACAAATACCATATGATATCATTTATACGTAGAATCTAAAATAGGACACAAACATACCTATCTATGAAACAGACTCGTGGACATAGAGAACAGACTTGTGGTTGCCAAGTGGGGTTTGGGGGAGAGGAAGATTAGGAGTTTTGGATTAGTAGATGCAAGCTATTACATATAGGATGGATAAACAACAAGGTCCTACTGTATAGCACAGGAAACTATATTCAATAACCTGTAATAAACTATAGCAGAAAAGAATATGAAAAAGAAATATATATGTTTAACTGTGTCATTTTGCTATACAGCAGAAATTAACAAGTGTAAATCAACTATACCTCAAAAAAATTTTTTTAATGAAAATAATTCCATTCATAACAGCATAAAAAGAATAAAATACTTAACAATATAAACATGAGGCTTATCGAAAGCTACTGTAATTAATTTCATTACATAGAAAACTATTGTAATTACTGAGAAAAAAAAGGATGTTAAGTAAGATGGAATATTATTCATCCCTAAAAATAAAAATTCTCCTATTTATGACAACATGAATGAACAGGGAGAATATTACGCTAAGTGAAATAACCAGACACAGAAAAATACTGTAAGATCTCACTTAAATGTAGAATCCCAAATTAAAAAAGGCAGAGGGTACTATCATGGTTGCTAGGGGCTGAGGAAGCGGGGGAAATGGAGAGATATTGGTCCAAGTGTACAAATTTCCAGTCACAAGATGAATAAGCTCTGGGGATCTGTACAACACGGTGACTATAGTCTTAATGCTACATTTACTCTTGAAATTTGTTAACAGAATAGATCTTAAATGGTCTCACCATACATATAATAATGATAACTATGTGAGGTGATCGATGTGTCAATTAGCTTGATCGTGGTAATCATTTGAATATGTGTATGCCTATTAAATCATCAGAGCAGACAACTTAAATACATACAATTTTTATTCATCAGATTATAGGTCAATAAAGCTGACGAGAAAGAAAAGCTCACTTCAAGTACACTGGAAAGTTCTCTCGTGCCCTCTAAGTTCAAAGTAACCACTATTCTGCTTGCTGTCTGAATGTCATATAAATTAAATTATACAATGATTCTCTTTTTGTGTTGAGATTTATGCATATTCTTGCTTGCTATGACATATATTAGTAGCTCACTTTTTTCATTTCTGTGTACTATTCCATTATATGAATATCATATAATATTCTATTCTTAATGGACATCTAGGTTAGTTCAAGTTTGGGGCTATTAAGAATAAAGCTCTTATGACATACATATGACAAAAATTGACTAGAAACATTTCATGTTCATGGATTAGAAGAGCCACTATTGTTAAAATGTTAAAATTTTCCCAAAATTGGTCTAAAGATTCAAAACAATCCCTATAAAAATCAAATTAAACATCCTTTTCCCCAGAAATGGACAGGCTGATCCTAAAATTCATATGAAAATGCAAAGGACTAAGACAAGCTAAAACATTTTTGAAAAAGAAGAATAAATTGGAGGACTAATACAATTCCCAATTTCAAAACTTATGGTAAAGCTTTAGTAGTTGAGACAGTGTGACAAACATAAAAACAGACATGATTTTTCAATAGAATGGAACTGAGATTACGGGGGAAAATAATTTATACTTTTGTCAATTAATTTTTAACAAACGTCTCAAAGCACTCAATGGGGTAAAGATATTCTTTTCTTTCCATAAATGCAAATGATGAAATCAGTTCCTTATTTCATCACACCATATCCTAATGTTCCTCACACCATACATAAAAAATTAACTCAAAGTGGAAAATGTTATATTGAAAACCACAAGACAGAAGTAAACAGAACAGAAAATCTTCATAACCTTGCCTCAGGCAAAGATTCATTAGCTTTGACACCATATGCATGATTCATAAATAAAAAATTAACCAATTGCATTTCATCAAAATTAAAACCTTTGTTAAAAAAAAAAAAAGGTTGGTGTCAAGAAGACACCATTAAGAAAATGAAAAGGCTAAGCATTTCACCAAAGATACATAAATGATTAGTAAGCACATGAAAAGATGCCAACATCATTAAAATCTCAATAAGATACCAGTACATGTTGACTAAAGTAGCATAAATTTTAAAAGACTAACCATACCATGTGTTGTCAAGAATGTACTGCAAATGGAGCTCTCATTCTTTGCTGATGGGAATGTAGAAATGACACAAATCACTTGGGAAACAAGTCTGCCAGTTTCTTAAAATGTTAAACATACACTAGCCATTCCATATGTAGATATCTGGTGGTGGTTTAGTCGCCAAGTCGTGTTTGACTCTTGGGCGACCCCATGGACTGTAGCCTGCCAGGCTCTTTGGTCCATGGGATTCTCCATGCAAGAATATGGAGTTGGTTGTCATTTCCTTCTCCATGGAATCTTCCCAACCCAGGACTCAAACTTGGGTCTCCTGCATTGCAGGCAGATTCTTCACCAACTGAGCTATGAGGGAAGCCCTGTAGATATTTACCCAACAGAAATGAAAACATATATTCAAATAAGATTTCAACATCAATGTTCATAGCAGCTTCATTTTGGAATAGCCAAAACTGGAAGGAAAAAAAACAACTGTCTATCAACAGATGAATAAATTTTGCTATATTCATACAATGGAAAACTACTCAGCAATAAAAAGAAATGGATTTACTGAACACACAATAAACAACAAAGATGAATCTCAAAGTAATTATGCTGAGTGAAAAAAAAAAAAAAAAAACCAAAAATGGGAAAACATACTGTATAATGCCACTTACAGACTAATCGATAGTAACAGATATCACATCAACGGTTGCCTTGGGATGGGAGTAAGTGATGTGAAATGACCAGAAGAATGGATTTACAAAGGTGCCCAAGAAACTACAGGAGATGATGAGTAAGTTCATTATTTTTAAAATACGCCAAAACTTACCAAAGTGCACATTTTAGGTAAGTTCAGTTTGTTATATGTTGATTATACATTAATAAAGTTGTTTTTGAAAAATCTCAGAACAAAGAGAAAAAAGTAGTGTTTTGTGGCTTTTACAATTCTCCAGGCAAGAAGCAGTGTTTGCTTAGACTGGGATGGAACCATTAGAGATGAAAACGTAAGTAAATAATATTAAGGTTTCTTAGAATGCAGAAATGACAATACTTTGTTGGTGCAATGTATATTGAGAGATAAAGAAAAGGAAGAAATCAAGGACAACTTTTATTTTGGCTTAAGCAACTGAGTGAATAGTGGTGCTATCTATTAATATGAAGACTTGGATAGGACTGCAGAGTCAAGGTTTCTCATCACAATTAACAAGAAATAATTCAAACTGGTTTGACAATTTCAATGGATTAAAAAAAAAAAGAACTAGGGTTTATATACAGACATCTAGAAAATAAAAATAGGGCACTGATCAACTACCAGATATGAAAAAGAAGTTAATACGATATGACACAGTAAAGGAAACTAGTAATTCATGGAAATTATAAAACAGGTGCAAAACACCTTGGCCCCAAATATTTTTTTAAATAAATTAGTTAAAGGTCAATTCGACAATAATTATTTAAAAGTGATTTAATGAAATACTATATTTTATTGATAGTGTTTTTATTCTAGCAGTAATATTTAGGTATGTTTACATCTCTAACTAAAAATAGTTGTGTCTGTTAAAAGCAAATTAATAATTTAAGAAACAAATGCTACAGGTTCTTTATTACCTTCAACATCTTTGCTTACCTGTTTAATCTTTTAAATAATGGTCCAGATTGTGCTGTATCATATGATGGATTGAAAGTATCTTGATTTTCATTTAATTTAGAAACCAAGGAATGAGAATAATTAACATTACTGAGCTGAAAAAGAAAGGAAGAGCTGCCAAAATGGTAATGTACAGATACACAATTTAAATTATTTATTATAAAATGCCATTTAAGTGAATATACATATATTCAAAAAATGTATTATTTTAATCTAAAAGAAAATAATTGCACCCTAATTGAAAATAAAATAGTTTCTAACAATGAAAGCATATCAGTATTTGAGTGATTATTAAAATAATATGGTTGATACTATGGAGAGCTACATATTTTACACTGGTTAAAAAATACCCAGAACACCAGGATCTGAGTAAATAAAAGTTAAATTTCTCTCATAGAAATCACATAATCTTTTCAAGAAAACAGCTGTACCTAACTCAGTTTTTCCATCTACTGAGTAAAATTTTAGACTGCTACTTTAATATTTCTGAATATCAATATCATTGAGTGCAAAATGCAGAAAGGATTGGAAGACTATTGAGAAAAGTAATTGAAATAATCCATTTATTAATGGGGAAAGATATTTTATTGGCTCAACATTAATCTATCCAGCAATAATAATTTACATCTGCAGTATATATTTATCTGTAAGCCATGAAACATAGAGATAAGTCCAAAGAAAATCAATGACAGAAATAGAAAAAAAGAGAGAGGGAGACAAAAAGAGATACTGAAAGGCTTCAAAAAAATATAAAGGTTTAAAGTAAGGGAAAGTTGAAAATAAAGTCTTATAATACATCTCAGTGTCAAAGAAACAGTGGCAGAAGCACAGAGACAAATTCATTCCTCAGAGTGAGTAACACACAAACAAATCAAAAGAGAGGGGAATATTATATATTGGCTCAAATATTAACTTCTCCAGGGCAGTGAGAAGTGAGTCCCAGACCAAATTTTTTTCTTTTTTTTTTCAATTAATTTTCCTTTGTATCTTATAATTTCATTTCAGTTCTTCTCACTTTTCTTCAAATCCCTCCAAATAAACTATTAAATACTTCACTAAAACTTCACAACGTGACAATATGCCTTCAGTTCAGTTCAGTTCAGTCGCTCAGTCGTGTCCAACTCTTTGCGACCCCATGAATCACAGCACGCGAGGCCTTCCTGTCCATCACCAACTCCCGGAGTTCACTCAAACTCACGTCCATCGAGTCGGTGATGCCATCCAGCCATTTCATCCTCTGCCGTCCCCTTCTCCTCCTGCCCTCAATCCCTCCCAGCATCAGAGTCTTTTCCAATGAGTCAACTCTTAGCCTAAGGGGGCCAAAGTACTGAAGTTTCAGCTTTAGCATCATTCTTTCCAAAGAACACCCAGGACTGATCAATATGCCTTGGACAGGTATAAAAGACTCTTGTTGCTGTCTTCTGCTCTATTAAGTATTGCATTATTTACCCTTCTGCAGATAATCACTAATCTATAATCTATTAGTAGGAGATTATTTAAATAGATTATAGAGCATTTCATTCTCTAGCCTATAAATTATTTAAAAGAATAAGCATGAGTTTTAAGCAGATCTAGGATGCAAGTTTTAGTCTTATAAATACAAAATGAAAGATAATGGAATATTTTTCACTGCATCCTTCAAAAATTATTGGGTTCTTAGATTAATAAGGCTAACACATATCACTGAAACATAATATCAGTACTTCAATTTTTCTTTTCTGAAAAACAGAAAACATACTTTAATAAAAGTGAATCATGGTGTATATTATATAGCTATAAAATACCATAACTATAACTAATAAATTTATAATTGCAAATTAATTTATAAATAATAAATATGGCATAAACCACTGCATGCTAAAATTGAGAGGAATTCAAAATAAATATTCCTGCTAATAAGACACAGCATTTATATAACCATTTTCCTCACTATCATTATATATTATTACAATAATCCCTGATGGCTCAGCAGGTAAAGAATCTGCCAGGAATGCAGGAGACACAAGAGACACAGGTTCAGTCTCTGGTCAGGAAGATCCCCTAGAGGATGAAATGGCAACCCACTCCAGTATTCTTGCCTGGAAAATACTATGGGCAGAGAAGGCTGGTGGGCTACAGTCCATGGGGTCACAAAAAGTCAGACACAAATGAGTGACTAAGCACAAGCACACACACATCTTTAATAATTTCATTTTTTAAATATATGTAAATTTAATAAAAAATCACTTCTTGGCATTTTCTATGAAAGATACATTTCAGAACTTTAAATTGTGAATTTTTAGTATTAACCTTAGTGCATAAATAATTAAACATTTTAGCATTACACATCTCTACATATTTGTGTAATTATAATTGAAATGCATATACCCAGTTGGCATCTGTCAAATCATGAAAAGAATCAAGTCATCATAATTCATACTTAATATAGGCTACTATGATATCACTGAAGTTATATATTGCTATTCACAGGACCCTTTCTATAACACATCTATTGGGCCACCATGACATCACCAACTATTCATTTACTGTGATTACAGTCATCATACTACTATGTAACACACTAAACGATTTTCAGTTTCACTATCAATTTTATTAAAAAATGATTTTTTCAAATATTTTTAAACAACATTTCAGTTTTTGAATTCATAATTTCCTACAGTGCAGAAAATTAATGTTTTTGCCCTAAGAGGAACTTTATACCTAATTTATATCCTATTGTGACTATATCTACAGCAAGTTACAACTAATATTTTAAAATCTATAAATAAGAACATATCATAAAATATAATGGTATCAAAATGCTAAGAACCTTCGATTCAAAGACACTTATTCATCCTGCCTTTTTTTATACGCAACTTTCTGAAGACTAAGTACTATTCTGGGAATGAAATTTTGTTTTGTAGTATTTCCAATGGAAGATACTTCTGCTGAAAAAGATAGTGGAGTGAAAATGCAGTTTTCTGTTCTGTTGAACTGAGGTTAAAACATTCTATGTGAACCCATGACTTGTGATAACTACAGGAAAGACACAATCATTTCATTTGCCAAAATGTATAAACGAGAGATGAGAAAAGTGAAAAATAAAAGCAAAAAAGGTCATGAGCTGCAGAAAAAGTTCCAAGGAAAGAAAGGCAAGTCAATCAGCAATTGACAAGACTTATTAGGACCAGAGAGTTTATCAGCTAAGATTATACTGAAGAGCTCCTTTTCACTGGACTTTATCATTCTTGGTCCTCTACACCCTCAGGTCCCATTCTACTACATGACATCTCCTAAAAATGGAAAACCTCAGTTTCATTAATACACAGGACAGCTGATGAGATTTTCAAGAGATTTTAGTATCACTGTTTTTATCTTTCTGTAGTTTAACGTTCAGGATGGGGAACACAGGTATACCTGTGGCGGATTCATTTCGGTATTTGGCAAAACTAATACAATATTGTAAAGTTTAAAAATAAAATAAAATTTAAAAAAAAAAGAAAAAACTTTAGCAATTTAAAGACAAGAAAGGATAAACATTACCATAGCCTTAGATCTTAATATTTCAAACTTCAATCACAATCTGTTCATTTTCTAATTGAATAGAATTTTATTTGCTAAAAGTAGCTCTAAGAGGGAAGTTTACAGTGATATAAGTTTATATCATGAAACAAGGAAAATCTCAAATGAACAATCTAATCTTATACCTAAAGCAACTAGAGAGAGAAGAATAAACAAAACCCAAAATTAGTAGAAGGAAAGAATTCATAAGTCTCATGAAGTAGACACTAAAAAACAACAGAAAATCAAAAAATTAAAAGTTAGTTCTTTGAAAAGATAAACAAAATTGATAAACTTTTACTCAGAATCAACAAGGAAAAAAGGGAAAGGGTCCAAATCAATAAAGTGAAAGTGTTAGTCACTCAGCTGTGTTTGACTCTTTGTGACCTCATGGACTGTAGCTCATCAGACTACTCTGTCCATAGAATTCTCCAGGCAAGTATACTGGAGTGGGTAGCCACTCCCTTCTCCAAGGGATCTTCCTGATCCAGGAATCAAACCAGGCTCTGCAGGCAGATTCTTTACTGTTTGAGCCACCAGGGAAGCCCCAAATCAATAAAATTAGCAATGAAAAAGAAGTTACAACCAACACTGCAGAAATACAAAGGACCACAAGAGACTGCTGGGTTTTCCTGGTGGCTCAGACGGTAAAGAATTTGCCTACAAAGCAGGAGACCCAGGTCCCAGGTTTATAAATCCTTAAAAAGGTACAATCTCTCAAGAATGAACAAGGAAGAAATAGAAAATATGACAGACCAATTGTAAGTACTGAAATTAAACCTGTAACTTTAAAACTTTCAATAAACAAAAGTCCAGGACCAGAAGACTTAACACATGAATTTTACCAAACATTTGGAGAAAAGTTAACAACTATCCTTCTGAAACTATTTCAAAAACTGCAGAGAAAGGTACACTTCCAAACTCATGGTATGAAGCCACCATCACCCTAATACAGAAAACAGACAAAGGTACTCCCCAAAATATTGGTACAGGCCAATATCACTGATGAAAAATCCTCAACAGAATATTAGCAAACTGAATCCAAGAATTCATTAAAAGGATTATATACCAGTAGTCATGTATGGATATGAGAGCTGGACCATAAAGAAGGTTTAGTGTTGAAGAACTGCTGCTTTTGAATTGTGGTCCTGGAGAAGACTCTTGAGAGTCCCTTGGACTGCAAGATCAAACCAGGAAATGAACCCTAACTATTCATTGGAAGGACTGATGCTAAAGCCAAAAATTCAATACTTCAGCCACCTGATACAAAGAACTGACTGAAGGCCCCTGATGCTGGGGAAGATTGAAGGCAGGAGAAGAAGGGGGCGACAGAGGATGCGATGGTTGGATGGCATCACAGTCTCAGTGGACATGAGTTTGAGCAAACTCTGGGAGATAGTGAAGGACAGGGAAGCGTGGCATGCTACAATTCATGGGATGCAGAGTAAAATCGACTTAGTGACTGAAAAACAAATGCCATGATCAAGTGGTATTTATCCCAGGGATACAAAGATTTTTCAATATCTACAAATCAGTGTAATATATACCACATTCACAAACTGAAGAATAAAAGTCATATGACCATATCAATAAATGCAGAAAAGCTTTTGATAAAATTTAACATCCATTTATGATAAAAACTCTCCAAAAAGTGGGAAAAGAGGGAACATATCTCAACATAATACAGGCCATTTATGACAAACTCACAGTAAACATCATACTCAACACATTTCCTCCAAGATCAGGTACAAGACAGGGATGTCCACACTTGCCACTTTTACTTAGTGCAGTTTTGGAAGTCCTGGCCATGGCAGTCAAAAAAGAAAGAGAAATTTAAAAAAAAAATTCAACTTGGAAAAGAGGTAAAACTGTCACTATTTGCAGATGACATAACACTATATTTGCTTCCCTGGTGGCTCAGCTGGTAAAAAACTTGCCCACAATGTGGGAGACCTGGGTTTGATCCCTGGGTTGGGAAAATCCCCTGGAGAAAGGAACAGCTACCCACTCCAGTATTCTGCCAGGAGAATTCCATGGACTGTATAGTCTATGGGGTCACAAAGAGTCAGACATGACTGAGAGACTTTCATACATAGAAAACCCTAAAGATGCTACCAGAAAACTTCTAGAGCACATCAGTGAATGCGGTAAAGTTGCAGGATACAAAATTAACATACAGAAATCTATTGCATTTCCATACATTCACAATGGAAGATCAGAAAGAGAAATTAAGGAAACAATTTCACTTACCATCACATCACAAAGATGAAAATATCTAGAAAGAGACCTGTCTAAGGAGGCAAAAGACCTATACTCTGAAAATGGTAAGACACTGATGAAAGAAACTGAAGATGACACAAACAGGTAGAAAGATATACCATGTTCCTGAACTGGAAGAATTAATGTTGTTAAAATGACTCCCTACCCAAGGCAATTTACAGATTCACTTTGGAGTATGGTATGAAGGTTCCTTAAAAACTAAAAATAGAGCTATCATATGCTCTTGCAATCCCACTCCTGGGGATATATCTGAAAAAAACCATAATTTGAAAAGATACAACCTAAATGTCCACGAACAGATGAATGGATAAAGAATATGTGGTATATATATATTTACTCAGTTATAAAAAAGAACAAAATAATGCCATTTGCAGCAACATGGATAGACCTAGAGATAACCATACTAAGAAAAGTAACACAGACAGAGAAAGACAAATATCATAGGATATCACTTATAAGTGGAATCTAAAAAAATAAATACAAATGAACTTATCTACAAAACAGAAATAGACCCACAGACATAGAAAACAAACTTACAGTTACCAACGTTGAAAGTGGGGAGAGATAAACTAGGAAGTTGGGATTAACATATACACATATGCTTCCCAAGTGGCTCAGTGGTAAAGAATCTAGCTGCTAATGCAGGAGCCACAGGAAACGTGGGTTCAATTCCTGGGTCGGAAAGATCCCCTGGAGGAGGAAATGGCAACTCACTCCAGTATTCTTGCCTGGAAAATTCCATGGACAGAGGAGCCTGGTGGGCTACAGTCCATGTGGGTCACAAAGAATCAGATGGACATGACTGCATGACTGAGCACCCATGCACTACTATACACAAAGTGAATAACCAATAAGAACCTACTGGATAGCCCAGAGGACTATACTCAATACTTTGTAATAACTTGAACTTCCTTGGTGGTCCAGGGGTTAAGAATCCACCTTGCAATGCAGAAGATATGGGTCTGATCCCTGGTCTGGGAACTAAGGTCACATAAGCTGTAGAGCAACTAACCCTGCATGCTGCTACTACTGAGTGCATGTGCTCCAGAGCCCATAGGAAGAACACACATGCCACAACTAGAGAGTCCATGGCCTCAGCAAAAGTTCCCACATGACTTGTGTGCTGCAAGTTAAGAGCTGATGCTTCCAAATAAATATATAAACAAATACTTTAAAATATATATTTTGTAACAACCTATAAAAACATTGGAGAAGGCAATGGCAACCCACTCCAGTGTTCTTGCCTGGAGAATCCCAGGGACAGGAGCCTGGTCAGGGTTGCCATCTATGGGGTCGCACAGAGTCGGACACGACTGACCCGACTCAGCAGAAGCAGCAGCAGCATAAAGAAAAACATTAAAAAAACTAATGCCATCACTTCATGCCAAATAGATGGGAAAAAATAGGAAACAGTGACGGACTTCCTTTTCTTGAGCTCTAAAATCACCGTAGACAGTGACTGCACCCATGAAATTAAAAGATGCTTGGTTGGATGGCACTACTGACACAAGGGACAAGAGTCTGAGCAAACTCTGGGAGACAGTGAAGGACAGGGAAGCCTGGTGTGCTGCGGTCCCAGGATCACCAAGAGTTGGAGACGACTGAGCTACTTAACAACAATAATAAAGGAAACAAATTTAAATATATATATAATTAAGCCACTATGCTGTATACCTGAAACTAACACAACATTGTAAATCAACTATACTTCAATTTAAAAATAAGTAAATAAAATTTTTAAAAATTAAAATTTGCTAAAAAAATAATCATTTGCAATACTTTGAAAAATAATCCTAGGATCAACAAGACTATCAAAAATCACAGTTTCATATGAAATCAAATAATCTGATCACTGTGTGAAGAGATTAATTACTCAATGATCACATGAACCAAAAACAGGAATCTCCGAATGAACTATCCTTTACAGCTTGTCAGTAACAAGCAGAAGCAAATATTATGTACATATAGGCCTCATCTACATTATCAGAACTCCAAAATGTTTCTCATAAGCAATTGGTTAAAATATTCTTAAGGTGTAGGTTCCTTATATTAAAAACTTTTAAAAGAATAATTATAAATACGAAGTTTTTCCAGTATTTGAAAAATTTATATCATTTGTTGGCATATCACAACTATCAAAATAATAAAATTTAATTTAAAAAAACCTCACCTGAACTGGATCAAGTTCTTCCTTGGTGTCTAGTCTTTGATAGTATACACTAACAAAAATAAAATTTTAAGGTTAAAAATATAGATGGCAATAAAATTGACCATCTTTATATATCTATTTAAAATTCATACTGTTATATACAAATACGAAAACATATGGAAACATATGGAACTCTAAGTAACTCTATTCATTCCAGATCATATTATTGAGTTTTATAAAAATTATATTGTTATAAGAGAGATATTTTACAATAAAGTCAAACTATGTGTACAAAATCTTAGTAGGGACATTTGGTGATTTGATAAATGTCTTAATAGTCTAATGATATTATAGTAGCTAAACAAACAAAAACTGGAGCTATTATAGAAGAATAATTCCTCTGTATATCTTCCAGTGAGTAAAACGTAAAAACAATAATGACCATTTAAATACTATATAATAATATATGATGTTATAATATATATCATATATTAATGTAATATACATCAGATAGCTACATTAATATAACCTAGCTAAAACCTACTTGTTTTCTGTATCATCAATGCAGAGTTTAGATGGTACACAGTTAGGTGACATTGGAAGTTCTATATCATGCTTTCTTAGGGGCATTTTTATGTCTTTATTCATATTCACATGCATTGGTTTTCTCACAGTTTCTAGAATGAAAAAAATATAATTTATAAAAAATTATAAGAAAAATAAAATCTTTTTAAAGCATCATTTGATATACTATGTTCATTAAATAAACGCACATTTTAGAAATTTACTGAAACCATCTGTATTCTATATATGCTAGAAGTCATTACAATACTATCTCAGATATTTTGAATCATTCTTTTTACTTTATCATCTTATATACTCCTCTTGAAAGGGGTTCTATTAAATCCCTTCTACTTTTTTCTTCCTCTAATACTTCCTTGAAACCCAGACCATATCAGATATTGTCTTACACATTCTCATAGCACTATATAGGTTCTCGGTTATAACACTTACCATCCTTTCTTGTTTGTGATTAACTCTATTTCCCTCACTAGATTTTTTTAATTTATAAAAGCAGAATCTTTGTGTCTCTATAGAAAAAGTCTCTGTTTCGTCTGTTCAGTACTTGTAACAACTTTTCTTTTCTGGGAAATGTTTTTTACACATGCATCAACTATACAGTTCTAATGGAGACTTTCCACCATCTTATAAAACCCTGCTTTTCGGTAAAAATAATTCGTGAAGGGGTAGACATCTAACCCAAGAAGAATTAAGAACTGTTCCCTCTGTTTAGGAGTAACTGTTCCAGTGCTAAGACCTGGGGTAAGGCAATGCTCCTTCAGTGGAATTTTCAAAAGTTCAGGACCAGGTGAAACCTCTCTCAGTATTTCTCTAATGGCAAAACTAGGAGAGATGAGCAATGCTGGTTTTTTAAGGTAATGTTTTAAACCCCAATGATGAAGGCAGTCTGAGAGAATGAAGCTAATATCTGAAGTGAGAAAGAATCTTGATTGAATTCAAAGCCTCTGATTCAAGCAGTTTCTGAAGCCCAGCTGCACCACTGCCCTTCCTTTTAGTTAAGTACCTTGGTCCTTTCAAGGCTGCTGTAACTGGATGCAATAGACTGGGTGGATTATGAACAACAGAAATTTATTTCTCAGTCTGGAGGCTGGGATGTCCAAGATCAAGGTGCTGGCAAATTTGGTGTCTGGTGAGGGCCTGCTTCCTGTTTCTCAGACAACCATCTTCTCTCCCTCTGCTCTCAGATGGTAGAAAGGGAGAAAGAGCTCTCTGGGGTTTCGTTGTTGTTGTTGTTCAGTCACTAAGTTGTGTTCAACTCTGCAACCCCATGGATTGCAGCATGCCAAGCTTCTCTGTCCTTCACTATCTCAGACTTTGCTCAGATTCATATCCATTGAGTCCTTGATGCTATCTAACCATCTCATCCTCTGCTGCCTTTTTCTCCTTTTGCCCTCAATCTTTCCCAGCATCAGTGTCTTTTCCAATGACCTGGTTCTTCACAAAGTATTGGAGCTTCAGCTTCAACATCAGTCCTTCCAATGAATATTCAGGGTTGATTTCCTTTAGGGCTGACTTATTTGAACGTATCAGTTCTCTCGCATGCCGCTCTCTTTACATCCAGCTCTCACATCAGCACATGACTACTGAAAAAACCATAGCTTTGACCATATACATACCTTTGTCAGTAAAGTGACACCTCTGCTTTTTAATATGCTGTCTAGGCTTCTCATAGTTTTCCTTCCAAGGAGCAAGTGTCTTTTAATTTCATGGCTGCAGTCACTGTCCACAATGATTTCGGAGCCCAAGAAAAGACAATCTGTCGCTGCGTCTACTTTCTGCCCTTCTATTTGCCATGAAGTGACAGAACTGGATGCCATGATTTTCATTTTTTGAATGTTGAGGTTTAAGCCAGCTTTTACACTCTCCTCTTTCACCCTCATCAAAAGAATCTTCAGTTCCTCTTCACTTTCTACCATTAGAGTGGTATCATCTGCATATCTGAGGTTGTTGATATTTCTTTAATAAGGGTACAATTGTATTCATGAGAGTTCCACCCTTATGACCTAATTGCCTCCTAAAAGTCCCTCCTGAACCATTACAAGTTGGAATTTCAATACATCAATTTGGATGGGGGAACACAAACATTCAGTTCATAACATTATCTGAATGTCAGTTGAGCCTTACTTATAAAGTCTTGTTTTAAAGGACAGTAAAAATACCTCTATCTTCTACCCTTCTAAACTCCCGCCTGAGGCTCCTGTGACAAAAGATGGATTAACAAGAGGAAAGTATACAAACTTATTTAATATAAGTTTTACATAGAAAACTTCATAAGAAAATGAAGACCCAAAGAAGTGTTTAAACCTGAGTATTTTTACTTTAGGTTTGACGAAGAATGGAAAAGTTATGGAGAATGTGATAGGACAAAAAAGGAGTATGAGCAGAGTGTGTAGTAAATTGGGGAAAACAGCAATCCTGTTCATTTAGATTCCTCTCAGTGTCCCTCTGTTTGAGAGGAAGATGTTCCCAAGTTGAGGAACTAAGATCCTGTATGCTGCACATGGTCCAATTAAAAAAAAAAGTAAAAACTGTTTGACTCAAAATTATAGAACTCTTAAAAGAAAATATAGCAAACATAAAGGGTAAGCTCTTTGTTCTCCATTTTGGTAATTTTTTGCATTTGACATCAAAACAAAGGCAACTGAAGCAAAAATAAACAACTGAGACTACATTAAACTAAAAAGCTACTGCATAACAGAAGAAACCATTAACAAAATGAAAAGACAACCTAAGGAACGGGAGAAAGTATTTGTAAATCACATATTTGATTAAGGGGTTAATATCCACAATATATAAAGAATTCACATAACTCATTAGCAAAAAAAAAACTAATTTAAATATGGGCAGAGGACTTGAATAGATATTTTTCTAAAAACGACATACAAATGGCAAGGGGTACTCAATATTAGTAATCATCAGGAAAATGCAAAGCAAAACTACAATAACACATCTTCTCAAACCTGTAAGAAGGAATTATCAAAAAGACAAGAGATAACAAGTGCCAACAAGAATGTGGAGAAAAGGAAACACTTGTGCACTGCTGGTGGAAATGTAAATTGGTTCAGCCACTATGGAGAACAGAATGGAGGTTACTCAAAAAATTAGAAGACTAACACAAGATTCAGCAATACCCCTTCTGGGTATATATCCAAAAGAAATGAAAAAGGATCCTGAAGACAAATCTGCACTCTCATGTTCACTGAAGTATTATTCACAATAACCAAGATATGGAAACAACCTAAGTGTCTGTCAACGGATGAACGGATGTGGTGTATACATAAAATAGCCTTCAGCTTTGAGAAAGAAGAAAATCCTGCCAATTATGACAACATGGATGGACCCTGAAAATATTAAGCCAGACAGAAAAAGACAAATATGGCATGGTATCACTTACATGTGGAACCTTGGAAAAACAAAAAAGTCGAACTCATAGAAACACAGAGTAGAAGGTGGTTTCCAGGGGCTGAGGATGAGAGAGAAGGGGAAATAGGCAGAGGCTGGCAAAAGGGCACAAACTTTGAGCTGTATGATGATTAAGATCTGAAGATCTAATGTAAAATGTGAGTATAGTTGATAACAATATTATATAAGTAAAGAAAGTAAAATCAGATTTACAACAAAAAATTTTATTCCTAAAGTCCATGAATTATGTATTTACTTTTACTACAGTAAAAGTTTTTACTTTTGTAAACTGCTCTGTGGAGGGAGAAACAAAAAATGACAGAGAAAAGAAAAGAGGGGATACTAAGAATACTATAATCAATTTCTATCTATCATTTATGAACTCTTTTAAGCTCTCATTTTAGCACTTGTTTTAAAAATTAAGTATCAGACAAAGGTCCCTTGAGATAGAAAAAAAAGTAGTCTGATTAAACTTTTTTATTTACTTAAAAGAATCAAAGTGCAAGCCAAAATGAACTTTATGTTGAAGTATTAAGACTACTACAATTAACATCTCAAGAATGCCTGAGAAATTATTTATGTTGTGAGATCATTGAGACAAAAATCTTTTCAGCTCTTCCTTTTTAAATAGATTTTCTAAATAGTATAAGATAATAAACACATTTATTTCCTGCTCTTTAGCTGAACTTTGGTAACTAACTGCCAAGACAGAATAATGTAATAACTGAAACAGCTGCACTGTAATAAGTCTAACCATGCCTTATAAAATTAATTTTATATAACATTTATATAAACTAAAAATAAAAATAAATGGATTAAGGAATAAGAGATTTTAAGCAAAAATTAACAAATCTTCTTATTTAAGCAGGCAACTAAGTTTTAAAAGTTTCCTTTCCACATCCTTTGAGTTCTAAAATTACACTTATTAGAAAATTAAATCTTATAATCACATTAAAATTTAAAAAATGGTATTGGAAAAATTTACTTACCAGATATTTTCTTCTGGCAAGATATCTGATTTACCATATACAGGTTAAGGAGGTCTAAACTGACAGTAGAATTTTTGACAGGGGATAAAACTCCCAGTAATTTCATTTTTGATTTTAACCTTTTCTTTTCAAAATATTCCTAAAATAATTAGAAATAGAAAGTTATTGCAGCAACTATATGGTTTCAGGCAGAATCATAAATAATAAAAAGCAATAATGCAATCAAATAAATGACAATATTTTTATATTCTTGTGGCACACTATATGTTTACAAATGAATTAAAGTCAACCATGAAACTAGCAGTTTGCCTAAAGAGTCTAAATTTCACAGCCTCCTATACTACTGGTGGTAGAAATGTGAAATAATTCTCATCTGATAGCTTCTATTTCCATTGAAATACGAGACAAGGTCATCTAATTAGTATCAAGGAAAAAAGAACAAGGTTGGGGAAGAGAGGCTTGAGGAGACAAAGGACGGTATGAAATTTTCAAAGAGTAAGAAAGTGACATGACTAGAGGTCAATCCTTTAGGAAAGTGCCATGAGTCTTTTCTTATAAAGGTTCAAAAGAATGATCCAATACTTTTAAGATTATTTTTTTAAAAAATAGTCTGGGGACAAACTACATTCATAGATTATTTAGTATCAAGTGCTTATGTTACACACAATTCTAGGCATAGGAGATACAGAATGATTAAAAGTGGTAAGATCCCTTTTTTACGAATATATATTAATGGAGTGGGAGAAGAGAACAGAATCAATAAATTTATAAGAAAATGCCAGACTTTGAAAAGAGTGATAAATAGAAGGGAATACTGAAGAAAGAATAACTGGAGGGTGGGAAGCTATTTAGATGTAGTGATCAGAGAAAGTCAATCTAACAGATACTTTAGCTGAGACCCAAATATTGACAAGCCAGACACAAAATATCTCAAGGGAGACTATTCCAGAGACAGGGAAGAAGAATGGCAGAAAGAAGGTCATTATGGTTGAAATACAATGAAAAAAAGGGTGAGCAGTAAAACATAAGGTCAGAGAAGCAGGCAGGATGCAGATCCTTTAGGTCCTTTTAGGCTATGGTCGCATGTGTGCTGCTCAGCCATGTCTGACTCTTGTGACCCCATGTATGGCCCACCTGGCTCCTCTGTCCATGGAAGGACAAGAAAAGATTTCTCAGGTAAGAATAATGGAGTGAGTTGCCATTTCCTACTCCAGGGGATCTTCCCATCCCAGAGATTGAATCCACATCTTCTGCATTGGCAGGTGGATTCTTTACCACTACACCACCTGGGATTGTCAAGCTATGGTTAAATCAGATTTATTCTAAAAGCAATGAAAAGCAATTGAGGTTTTTAAGGAAATGATAAATTTTGGCTTGTGTTTTTCTAAAAAAAAGAATCATGCTAGCAATTGTGTGAAGAACAGAATAAAAAAGAATAAAAGAAAGAGCAAAAAAATTTTTGATAAATTCAACGGCATTAAAAGTGAGAACTTTCCTTCAAAGATATCATTAAGAAAGTAAAAATAAAAGCTACTGAGTACACATATAACTGAAAAAGAATTCCTAGATATATAAAAACACAGTAAGAGAAAGACAAAGAACCCAAATAAAAAATGAAAGAAATACTTGGAAATGTATCTCATGAAGCAGAAAATCTGAATGAAAAGACAGTCAGCCTCAGTAGTAATCAAGAAAAAAAAAAACAGGTTAAATTTACAATAAGGCATCATTTCACTGAGGTAACAAATACCCTACTTTCATCACAATCACTCCCTTAACTTTTAAGTTTTACTACCTCTGAGGCTTCCCTGGTAGCTCAGTTGGTAAAGAATCCACCTGCAATGCAGGAGACCCCAGTTCAATTCCTGGGTCAGGAAGATCCACTGGAGAAGGGATAGGCTTCCCACTCCAGTATTCTTGGGTTTACCTGGTGGCTCAGCTGGTAAAGAATCCATCTGCAATGCCGGAGACCTAGGTTCAATCCCTGGGTTGGGAGGATCCCCTGGAGAAGGGAAAGGCTACCCACTCCAGCATCCTGGCCTGGAGAATTCCATGGACTATATAGCCATGGGCTTGCAAAGAATCGGACACTA
Source organism: Bos javanicus (assembly GCF_032452875.1). Taxonomy (NCBI): domain Eukaryota; kingdom Metazoa; phylum Chordata; class Mammalia; order Artiodactyla; family Bovidae; genus Bos; species Bos javanicus. The sequence goes on from NC_083872.1 coordinate 41,933,349, forward strand.
CTGAGCGACTTTCACTTTCACCTCTGAACATATTTTTACTGTTTTAGGACATTTTGTAAATGAAATCTCACTGCTTGTATTTTTCTGTGAGTTTCTTCATTTGCTCAACATTCTGTTTTTGAGATTTATCTACAATAATTGCATGCAGATGATACATTTTCACTGCTATACCTTGGGTATACCACAAGTTGCTTAACCATTCTACTGCTCCTGGACATTTATTTGGTGCTCCCTTTTCTCTCCCCTGTACCCTGTCCTTCTTCTTCCTCTCTTTCTTCTTCTCTCTATTTTGTTTCTATTTAACAACAACAAAGAACCAAAGAATCATGTACATATCTCAAGCTGTACATATGGAAGTTTCCTTGGGATATATATCACTTTTTTGCAAGATACACGCCCAACTTTAGTATGTAATACAATCAATGTAATTATTTTTAAAAAACACTAAAAAAAAGTAGGAGATAGGTTATAAGGTTATAGTACCCTGGGCAACCAATGATAATCATGTGGATACGGGGGCTAATAGTACTAACTGTGAGAAGTGATCAGACTTGGGATATATTGGAACTGGATGACAAGAATCAACAATGCTCCATAATTCTGTGCCTGAGAAAAATGGGTAGCTAATTAAGCTATGAAGAAACTAAGATGGTCTTCCAGTTTCACTCAGGTGAATTTATTAACCTTGGAAAAATGCTCCAAAATATCACTGTTCTTGTAACACTATGAGACACAATAAAAATATATTTTCTTTACCTTCTGCTTTCTCCTTTCCTGCTTGATCAGAACCCTGGTCCTGAAAAGGGAAGCAGGATTATTTTACAATGATTAAATAAATGGTCTCTAAAACAACTGCCATTTTATCTGAATTGAAGTCTTGGAATTAGAATCTAAAAGTAGCAATAATTATTTTCTGAGAAGAAACTATAAAAATGCTCTCAAATTATTTATAAAATATATACTGTTTCACAAAATTTTCCTGGATAAAAAACCCAAGAACTAATAAAACAGACTCTAGACCTATGGTGAATAATTAAGCATAAAATAAATCAGTTATAAAAATCAAGATAAGCAGAGAAATCAGTGCATTGGAAAGAATATATCACTGAAACACTCTTATCTGATAGCAATATTCTAGGTCAACACTGCTATTTTCTTTGCCTTTCCTTGTAATTCAATATTCTACTAAAATTAACACAGAATAGAGAGAAGATAAAAATCTATATAGGATCTAACAAAATGTTAAATTTATTATTAGAGCAACTTCAGTTACATTAGCTACGTGTATCTGAAACCTCAGAACTTCTTTAAAACACTGCTAGTCATTATGGATGTGCTTCAGACCACATAACCTTCATGCCAAAAACTGCACTGAATCCCAATGATAATGCAGCATTTAAGAGTTATAAAATATTTGCTCTATTAATAATAGTGAAATGCTATAAAACATTTATTGATAATATAAGCAAATACAATGTATCTTTTGGACATACATGAATTATGGTCTCAAATTCAATATTTAAGAATTATAAATAAAATAACATAATGTATTCTAGTTATATGATATTATACAATAACATGACAATAAAATTGTTAATAATGAGTACCATATATCTTGCATCATTCTAGATACTCCAGAGTCTTTATATGTAAAAACTCATTAATCTTCATAGCAACTCTATAAGGTAAGTTCTATTTTTACTCCCACTTTACTGGTGAAGAAACTAGACACAGAGAGGTTAACTAATTTGTCCAAGGTCACACTGCTAATAAGTGATAGAGCCAGAATTCAAATTCAAGAATTCTAGCTTGGAAATTTTAAATCAGTGCCTTCTACTTCCTTCTAAGCATGCTAACTGTGAATAAACAGAGCTGTTCATTTTTCCAAATGATTTTCATAAACTACATGAAGGACAGTTCTGAATATCCCTAGACTCTGCTGCTTACTGAACTTATTATTTACATATTTCCCAACAGATGTCTTAAATTGATCACTTTGAGGTCACTGAAAAATAAATCCAATCTATCATGCTCCATGCTGCATCATAAGTATACTGCTGGCATTCAAACTTTAGGAATAAAAGGAAATAAATTACATTTCATTAACTCATCAAATGCTAAGGCTAGAATGGACCTTTCAGATTAGTTTATTCTTCATCACTTCAAAACTTAAAACACTATGGCACAGAAAATGAAGTGACTTTTCAAAGTTCAGAAATATAAGAAGATGCTGTAATAAAACTTAACAATCCAGATTATAAAGAGAAAATATAAACATCAATTTTATAAGTAGTTCCACATTGTAAAGATCAATATAATTAGGGATAAGTTAAAAACTAAATATAGTCTTCTTATGTACAAAACAATTGAACTTATTCCAGCCTGATTTTCCATTATCCAGGACATTATCTTATGGCTTTTACTAAATTCTATGTACTAGATAATCCCCATTTCTATTTGCCTAAGAAAAAATTAATTAGGAATTCAAGACCAATTGCTAGATCAGCCTACTATCACTAAACTACAATGAAAGTAAAAATGGATCCTGATGTATAAGTCAAAGGTAATTTTTTAAACATTTTAGACTATTATTAAGGCAACAATGTTACTCTAAGCAGTACTCTATGTCTAAATGTTTTACTGAATACAGTCACTTTCAACTACCTACATTAAAAAAAGAATATCAGTTAGGATTCATAGTTACAAGAAAGGAAAGCATCTTTGGTTAATTTAAATAGAAAATAAATTAAAAGGAAGTTGGATAACCAGTAGATCTGCCAAAGGGCTGAGGAAGCATGTTTGGCAATTGGCAGGAACAAGGAAGACTAAGCAGCTGTGGTGTCACAGTCAATATTACACCATGATTAGTCTCAAAAGGATACCACTGCTAGCACTTGTGAACACTGGACACCACTGACTGCAGCATTTCTACTCCTAAACAATGAGCAACCACCTCTTCTGGCATCTTCTAGCGTTACTAACCCTGAAAATTCAATCCTGTTGCAGCTCCTGCAGCTGCCTACTAGAATAGGCACCCTGCAGGCCTTATTTCTTTGGACTACTAACTTGATTCATCTTTGCATGAAATGTTCCTTTGGTATCTCTGATTTCATGCAAAGATGAGCTCGATAAAGGACAGAAATGGTATGGACCTAACAGAAGCAGAAGATATTAAGAAGAGATGGCAAGAATACACAGAAGAACTGTACAAAAAAGATCTTCACGACCCAGATAATCATGATGGTGTGACCACTGACCTAGAGCCAGACATCCTGGAACGTGAAGTCAAGTGGGCCTTAGGAAGCATCACTACGAACAAAGCTAGTGGAGGTGATGGAATTCCAGTTGAGCTATTCCAAATCCTGAAAGATGATGCTGTGAAAGTGCTGCACTCAATATGCCAGCAAATTTGGAAAACTCAGCAGTGGCCACAGGACTGGAAAAGGTCCGTTTTCATTCCAATCCCAAAGAAAGGCAATGCCAAAGAATGCTCAAACTGCCGCACAATTGCACTCATCTCACACACTAGTAAAGTAATGCTCAAAATTCTCCAAGCCAGGCTTCAGCAATATGTGAATCATGAACTTCCTGATGTTCAAGCTGGTTTTAGAAAAGGCAGAGGAACCAGAGATCAAATTGCCAACATCTGCTGGATCATATAAAAAGCAAGAGAGTTCCAGAAAAACATCTATTTCTGCTTTATTGACTATGCCAAAGCCTTTGACTGTGTGGATCACAATAAACTGTGGAAAATTCTGAAAGAGATGGGAATACCAGACCACCTGATCTGCCTCTTGAGAAATTTGTATGCAGGTCAGGAAGCAACAGTTAGAACTGGACATGGAACAACAGACTGGTTCCAAATAGGAAAAGGAGTACGTCAAGGCTGTATATTGTCACCCTGTTTATTCAACTTATATGCAGAGTACATCATGAGAAACGCTGGAGTGGAAGAGACACAAACTGGAATCAAGATTGCCGGGAGAAATATCAATAACCTCAGATATGCAGGATGATACCACCCTTATGGCAGAAAGTGAAGAGGAACTAAAAAGCCTCTTGATGAAAGTGAAAGTGGAGAGTGAAAAAGTTGGCTTAAAGCTCAATATTCAGAAAACGAAGATCATGGCATCCAGTCCCACCACTTCATGGGAAATAGATGGGGAAACAGTGGAAACAGTGTCAGACTTTATTTTTCTGGGCTCCAAAATCACTGCAGATGGTGACTGCAGCCATGAAATTAAAAGACGCTTACTTCTTGGAAGGAAAGTTATGACCAACCTAGATGGCATATTCAAAAGCAGAGACATTATTTTGCCAACAAAGGTCCATCTAGTCAAGGCTATGGTTTTTCCTGTGGTCATGTATGTATGTGAGAGTTGGACCGTGAAGAAGGCTGAGCACCGAAGAATTGATGCTTTTGAACTGTGGTGTTGGAGAAGACTCTTCAAAGTCCCTTGGACTGCAAAAAGATCCAACCAGTCCATTCTGAAGGAGATCAGCCCTGGGATTTCTTTGGAAGGAATGACGCTAAAGCTGAACTCCAGTACTTTGGCCACCTCATGCAATGAGTTGACTCATTGGAAAAGACTCTGATGCTGGGAGGGATTGGGGGCAGGAGAAGGGGACGACAGAGGATGAGATGGCTGGATGGCATCACTGACTCGATGGACGTGAGTCTCGGTGAACTCCAGGAGTTGGTGATGGACAGGGAGGCCTGGCGTGCTGCGATTCATGGGGTCGCAAAGAGTCGGACATGTCTGAGCGACTGATCTGATCTGATCTGAACTTGATTCAAGGTAAAAGATAAGTGCATTAGTCTGAGCTTAGATCATATGCCAATTCACTAGTAGCAAAACAGGCTGAAAGAGGTTTGATTTTTTTTTTTCTCTTCTAGATTGTACAGAGGTAAGTAGGCTGTGCTGTGTGTGCATGCTAAGTCACTTCAGTTGTGTCTGACTCTTTGCGACCCTATGGACCGTAGCCTGTCAGACTACTCTGTTCTTGGGATTCCCCAGGCAAGAATACTGAGGTAGGCTGTGCCTATTATCAAATTCATAAGGTGAGAAACACCTCAGAAGTAGACAAGCTCAGATACTGGGCTGTCAAAGATTGTGAACAAACATTTGTTCACCAAAGAGGAAAAAAAAGTGAAAGTGAGAGTGGCTCAGTTGTGTTCGACTCTTTGTGACCCCATGGACTATGCAGTCCATGGAATTCTCCAGGCCAAAATACTGGAGTGGGTGGAGCCATCTTTCTCCAGGGGATCTTCCCAACCCAGGGGTTGAACCCAGGTCTTCCGCATTGCAGGTGGATTCTTTACCAGCTGAGCCACCAAGGAAGCCCAAGAATATTGGAGTGGGAAGCCTATCCCTTTTCCAGCGGATCTTCTCGATCCAGGAATTGAACCAGGGTCTCCTGCTTTGCAGGCAGACTCTTTACCAGCTGAGCTACCAGAGAAGCCCCATTAAAGAGATGTACAGTTAAAATAGTTAACAATCCAAAAGTGATTTTTTAATTTGGCTACATCAGGTATGTATTTGTATGTATGTCCTTATATGTGTGCATGTTGGGAAGGCTCTCCTTCTCTCTCTATATATATACACATATTCCTAACAGTTGCTTCTAATGGTTTCACTTAGATTAACATTAAAATAAGACAACAAAGTTGTTTCTATCTCCCAAGGGTTAACCAAGATTGCCTCAGACAGAAAAAAAATTTCATCTGCCCTTCTAGGTTCTTCTGACTGGTCTAAGAATTAAGTTGACATGAGACACATTAACAGGAGAAAGCCAAACAAAAGTTTAATAACATGTATGCATGAAAGTGGTGGTTTAGTCACTCAGTCATGTCTGACGCTTTGCAACCCTGTGGACTGTAGCCTGCCAGGCTACTCTGTCCATGGGGATTTTCCAGGCAAGAATACTGGAGTGGGTTGCCATTTCCTTCTCCAGGTGAATTTCCAGACCTAGAGATCGAACCCTGGTCTCCCATACTGCAGGCATTCTCCTGCATTGCAGGCAGATTCCTTACTGACTAAGCCACCAGGGACCCAGAGAAGTCCCTCCAAGTTAGTTAGTCATGTCTGACTCTTTGCAACCCCATGGACTATAACCCACCAGGCTCTTCTGTCCATGGAATTTTTCTGGCCAAGAATACTGGAGTGGGTTGCCATTTCCTTCTCCATACATGAAAGAGACCAAGGAAAACTGAGTAATTAACCAAAATGGCTAAGGTCTTCACCTTAAATACCATCTTCACCTAAAGACAAAAAAGGATATTGGGAATAGTGGTTTGGGACTTCACAGGGGAGAAAGGCAATTCATATGGAAATGGAAAAGCAAATGTTTGGTACATAAATGTTTGATGGGCCACACAGACAATGGGACACAGATTGGAATCTGATCTGCAGGCCCTGCCAGGTTTCCCACACCACACCCAGTCCATATTTGCAGATACCTCTGATGACAGCTCTGTTCTGAGAACAGACCTCTTATATGAAATATTTGCCTATCTTATATCTGACAAGGAATCAATATCTAAAATATGTAAGGAGCTAGGAATTCATATTACTCCATAACAAAAATGCAAATTACCAAATTTAAAAATTGGCAAGGACCTAAATAGACATTCTTCCAAAAAAAGACATACAAATGGCCAACAGGTACATGAAAATGTGCTCAACGTAACTATCAGGAAAATGCAGATTAAAACCACAATGATTTATCATCACATACCAGTTAGGATTACTTTTATCAGAAAGAAAAAAGATAAATGCTAGGAGTACTTCCCTGGTGGTCTGCTGGCTAAGACTCCTATTCCCAATGCAGGGACCCTGGGTTCAATCTCTGGTCAGGTAAACAGATCCCACATGCATCAACTAAGAGTTTGCATGCTGCAACTCAAGATGCTGAATGCTGCAGTGAAGATCAAAGATCCTGAGGCAGGGTACAGCCAAATAAATAAATATATAAATAAATGTCTTTTTAAAGAGAAAGAAATGCTTGGAAGTGGAAAAGAGGGAACCCCTGTATACTGTTGCTAGCAATGTAAATGGAAAACTGGAGAAGGCAACGGCAACCCACTCCAGTACTCTTGCCTGGAAAATCCCATGGACAGAGGCGCCTGGTAGGCTGCAGTCCATGCGGTTGCAAAGAGTCGGACACAACTGAGCAACTTCACTTTCACTTTTCACTTTCATACATTGGAGAAGGAAATGGCAACCCACTCCAGTGTTCTTGCCTGGAGAATCCCAGGGTCGGGGGAGCCTGGTAGGCTGCCGTCTATGGGGTCTCACAGAGTCGGACACGACTGAAGCAACTGGCAGCAGCAGCAGCTATGGAACACAGAATGGAATTTCCTCAAGAAATTAAAAACACAGCTACCACATACATGATTCAGCAATCCCACTTCTGGGTATGTATGCAAGAGAAATCAATATCTCAAAGACACAGTTCTAGTCACATGTTCATAGCAGCATTATTCCATAGCCAAGATATAAAAACAATCTAAGCATTCATCAACCATAGTTAGAGATGACTAGATCAAGAAAATGCAGTACATTTCCATATACACAATGGAATGTCAATGAGGTTTTAAAATGAATGAAATCAGGGACTTTCTTGGCAGTCCAGTGGTTAAGATTATGTGCTTCCAATGTAAATGGTGGAGAACTAAGATCCCACATGTGGTATGATATGGCCAAAAAACTTTGAAAAAAAAAGGTGTTTAACAAAATGAAATTATGTCATTTGCAATAATATGGATGAACTTGGAGGGCATTATCATAAGCAAAATAATCCAGGCAGAGAACAACAAATATCACATGGTAACAGTCATATACAGAATCTAAAAAGAAAAAAAAAATCAAACTCAGATTCGGAGAATAGAAAAATGTTTCCTGAACTGTGGGGAAATAGGGAGGGAAAGCTCTGTAAAAAAGGATACAAATTTTCAGTTACAAGATGACTGAGGTCTGAGGATCAAATGTATAATATGGTAACTGCAGTAGATTATGTTGTATTGTATAATTGATATTTGCTAGGAAAGGAGAACTTAAATGTTCTCACCAAAAAATAAATCTGTGAGGTGATGACATAGTAATTAATTTGATGAGAGGAATACTTTCACAATATACACATATATCAAATCATCATGTTGTACAATTTAAATGCCTTGTATTTTTACTTGTTAATTATACCTCAATAAAGCTTGAGAGAAATAAAGTAAGATAGCAATCTTACTGTGTTTTCCAATATCCCTAAATAATAGCAGAAATGATGGATTTCATATCTGACAAAGAAGAAAGATGTCCACATAATTAAAACAGCTTGCCATTTTAAAAATATGAATCCTCAGAAGTCATCTGCTTAGTTTTGCTGTTGTCCAGTCAATAAACCATGTCTGACTCTGCGACCCCATGGACGTCAGTGCACCAGGCTTCTCTGTCCTTCACTATCTCCTGGAGTTCGTGCAAATGCATGTCAATTGAGCTGATGATGCCATCCAACCATTTAATTCTCTGTTGCCCTCTTCTCCTGCTGCCCTCAATCTTTCCCAGCATCAGCATCATTTCCAGTAAGTTGGCTCTTTGCATCAGGTGGCCAAAGTATTGGAGCTTCAGCTTCAGGATCAATCCTTCCAGTGAATATTCAGGGTTGATTTCCTTTAGGATTGGCTGGTTTGATCTCCTTGCAGTCCAAGGGACTCTCAAGAGTCTTCTCCAGTACCACATATCGAAAGCATAGATTCTTCAGCACTCAGCCTTCTTTATGGTCCAACTATGACATCTGCATGACTTCTGGAAAGACCATAGCTTTGCCTATATGGACCTTTGCTGGCAAAGTGATAGAACTGCTTTTTAATATGCCATCTACGATTGTCATAGTTTTCCTTCCAAGGAGCAAGTGTCTGCTAATTTCATGGCTGCAGTCACCATCCACAATGATTTTGGAGCCCAAAGGAATAAAAACGTGTCATTGTTTCCACTTTTTTCATTTCTATTTGCCATGAAGTGATGGGACCAGATGCCATGATATTAATTTTTTGAATGTTGAGTTTTAAGTGAGTTTTTACACTCTCCTCTTTCACCCTAACCAAGAGGCTCCTTAGTTCCTCTTTGCTTTCTGCCATTAGGGTGGTATCATTTGCATATCCAAGATTGTGGATACTGCTCCCAGAAATCTTGATTCCAGCTTGAAATTCATCCAGCCCAGCATGTGGCATGATGTACTCTGTATAGAAGTTAAATAAGTAGGGTGACAATATACAGCCTTGACTTACTCCTTTCCAAATTTTGAACCAGTCCATTAATCCACGTCTGGTTCTAACTGTTGTTTCTTGACCTGCATACTAGTTTCACAGGAAACAGGTAAGGGAATTCTGGTATTCCCATCTCTTTTATTGTAAAGTAATCAGCCTCCAATTAAAATAAATAAATTTAAATTAAAAAAAAAAAGAATTTTTCATAGTTTGCTGTGATCCATACAAAGGTTTTTTCATAGTCAATGAAGCAAAAGTAGATGTTGTCCTGGAACTTCTTTGCTATCGCTATAATTCAACAAATGTTGGCAATTTGATCTCTGGCTCCTTGGTGTTTTCTAAACCCAGCTTGTACATCTGAAATTTCTCAGTTCACACACTGCCTAGTTTGACTACAGTGATATTAAATATGTAACTAAAAACCGTGATTATATTTTAAAGTCTCATCAAGTTTATGTAAATATTCTCCAGTATATTTTACTACAAAGTACACTAAAACACAGCACTGATTCTTAGGAATACTTAGGAGCATGACTTCCATAGCCTGTCCATCATTCAGATTTCCACCTTGTTTTCCATCCCTTCACTTCATATATTCTAACACCCAACTAAATTAAAATATACGTTTCTCTTTTTCACATATAGATACTTCTCTCACCATATTTTTGTATTCAAAACTTTTAATACTTTATGGCTTCATTCAAATGACAGTTTTGTCATGAAATTTATATGTACTTTACATAAAATAACTTTAAGAGTATTTCTAATATTGTCTTGAAATTTTAACTGCCAGAGAACTGGGAGTGGTAAAGTGGAAATGAGGCTCATTCTTTTAACAATTATTATGCTATTTAGGAAAATGGATTTTTAAAAACACATACTGCAACTATATCTTTCAATAAAAGTTTTAATGAACACTATTAGTTGCCATTATAGCACATAATAAAAAGAAAATCAGTAGGTCATAACGTCTTCATAAAACACTACAAGTTATTAATTCTAAGAAGCAGGAAGATAGATATGTTACATTATTCTTGTTAATAAAAAAAACTAGAACAGGTGTAAAGAGGTTAATGGAGGGAAAGTGGGGAAGGAAGGGAATAAAAGTAAAGGAGCAAGTGAGGGAGGGGCAGAGAGAGACAGAAAGAACTATGCTGAGTACAGAAATATATCAGGGCATTCTGTCCCTTGCTAGTCTTTCTAATAAGAAAATATTTAAAGCAAAATGTTAAAGAAATATTTTCTTTGGGGAAAAAAGATACAAAGGCAATAAAGTTGTCAAAGAAATATAAAACACAATACTAATGTACATTTTACATAGATATGTAGGAGATACTGAAACAATTGGTTTGGCCAAAATGTTCCTTCTTTGTTAACCCAATTGAACTTTTTGGCCAACCCAATACATTAGGGGTTTAAAATTATAGGTGTCATATGCCTTAATTATCAGTTAGTCTTGAATTATTCTTTTTTGTTTCTTTTGTTTGTTAATTTGCTTATTTTTTTAGTGCCATGTGCCAAGCAAAAAAAATTGTTTCCAGTTTGTTAAAATCATATAATAATACCTTTAAGTGTGATTAAAAGTGAAAAATATCAATAAAATTAATAGAGTAATAACTAACAAATGAAAGATAATATTTTATGGCTCATGTTATACTTAAATTAATATTAACTTAAAACATCAAAATCTAGCACTGTTAGCTAGCAGACTTATTAAGATTCAGGACAGTAACTAGCCTAGAAAAAGTACTTACATTGGCTTTCCTTAAAACTAAAGCCAGTCTACCTGATGTGTTAGGAATACTAATGATATATTTTAGAATATTATAATTTTAAATAAATTCTTCTCTTATAATACCAGAAAAAGAGTTTTTAGATATGTAAATGCTACAAAAGGCAAAGATTTATAAAAAATTTGGCAAATCAATATGGCAGAAACATTTCTATTAATAATGTTCAGAATACAAAGCCTCATTAAAATAAGTTCTTAGATACTTAATTCTTAAGAGTAGTTTCACACAGAAAACAATTTTTATAGTTACAGGCTGTAATGATAAACATGATCAGCCATCTCTTGAATCACACAGTGGAAGAGATTTTAGAATGTGAATGATACCCCAACATAGGTGTATATGTCAGGATATTCACAACAAATTTTTAAAAACATTATTTTCAAAAATTATAATTCACTAAAACATTCAACAGCTGACATTATTTCATTCCATTCAGGGAATATTTTGAGTAAAGATTTCCAACTGTTTTTGAACAAAATGTCATCAAAATTTAGAGGACATGCTTAGAAAAATGTTCAATAACAATGCAGGACAAACAGACTGATTTATAAAGCAATTCTTTTTGGCTGTTCAGTCACTCACATGTGTCTGACTCTTTGCGACCCCATGGACTGCAGCATGCCTGGCTTCCCTGTCCCTCACCATCTCCTGGAGCTTGCTCAGACTCATGTCCACTGAGTCAGTGATGCCATCCAACCACACCATAAGGACTTAAATGCTTGTAAAATTCAATTAATGAAAGGCAGCAAAGACAGAAAGCTTATAATGACATGCGGAAGTATTTCTTTGTATTCAACATTAGTATTGTCTCAAGAACTTTGTAATTCAGATACATTAACTGTGCATCTATAAAATTATTTGAAATTTTGATAACTTCAGTTTTTCTGTTTGATAAAATATCAAGCCTCTTTGGATGACCTATGAAATATCTGTAAACTACAACCAATTCCATGTATATTTTGGTTATATAGGATACATAATTTAGTAAGAATCCTGTTTTACCCATAATACCATGATCCACCAAATCTGTGTTCATATTATCTTTGTAGATATAATTTTATCTTTAATGTTCTGCAGTTCCATGTATCAAATTACTGTCTGAAACTATAATCTCCTTAAAATAACTAACTACTAAATCTGAAAGTAAATCCTAAGTTTTTTCAGTAGACTTGTGTCTTCAGATTGTTCTGTGCTCAATGATAAAGCCATGAGAGGTGATAAATGCTGGCACACACCATGTACACAAGTTACAGATTCATATCAACTTTAATGAAAAACAAAATGTTAGAACTTAATTTATCATTAAGCATTAGTTTTTCCTTATTTAAGCTCCATGCTGCCAAAAAGTTCACAAAAGTTTTACCAAAAAATATAACAAAAGAAAGTAATTATTGACAGAAGCACTATAGCAACGACATTTCAACTACCCTTTGTATGTTCTCTGACAGGTCTGACGAGCCTCTGTTCCTTGTAGATATTTCATTGATACCTAATCTAAAATCTTCCACATTTCTTATTGGTCCCAACCCCAGGCATGGTGGCTGTACAAATCTCTCCAACCTTAGCATCAATGGTACAACTAGCTATTAAAACAGCGGCCAGCTGGGATTGTTGTTGTATTAGTCACTAAGTTGTGTCCAACTCCTTTGCAACCCATGGACTGTAGCCCACCAAGTACCTCTATTCATGGGATTTCCCAGGTAAGAATACTGAAGTGGGTTGCCATTTCCTTCTCCAAGGGAACTTCCTGAGCCGGGAATAAAACCCATGTCTCCTGCATTGGCAAGTAGATTCTTTGCCACTGAGCCACCTTGCCCGCCAGCACGCATAGCAGCACTTAATACTTCGCCTACTCCAACAAGTTAGGTGTTGTGAGCCACTCATATCCCAGCACACTTTATTTAACAGCACATGCTGATAAATATCAACAAAGTCCTACTGTGCAGCACAGGGAATTATATTCAATATTCTTGTAATAAACCACAAAGAATATGAAAAATAGTATGTGTATATATATGTGTAACTGAATCACTTTGCTCATACCAGAATCTAATACAACATTGTAAAGCATCTATACTTCATTTGAAAGTAAAAATAAAGGACTTCCCTGGTGGTCCACTGGTGGTCCAGTGGTTAAGTATCCACCTGCAGGGGACATGGGTTCCATCCCTGATCCTAGAAGATTCCACTTGCCATGGGGCAACTAAGCCTGTGTGCCACCACTATTGAGACTGCCCCTTAGAGCCTGTGAGCTACAACTATTGAAGCCTTCATGCCTAGAGCCCATGCTCCACAAGAGAAGCCACTGCAATGAGAAACCTATGCACCACTAGAGAACAGCTTCTGCTTTCTACAACTAGAGATTGAAAACTCAGTGCAACCAAAAATAAAATAAATAAAATTTAAAAATTTTACAAAAAGAATAAAAATAACCCCCACACACACCCCCAAACCCCTCCAAGACAAAAGCTGAACTGGACATGCTACTAGGGCTACAAGCATAAACCATGACTGTCCCAAGCAACTGAGATGACCTTCACTGCATGGTGGTGGTGTAGTCGCTAAGTCATGTCTGACTCTTATGACCCCATGGACTGCAGCCCACCAGGAACCTCTGTCCATGGGATTTTTCAGGCAAGAATACTGAAGTGGGTTGCCATTTCCTTCTCCAGAGGATCTTTCTGATCCAAGGATCAAACCCTGGTCTCCTGAATTGCAAGTGGATTCTTTACCAACTGAGATATCAGGGAAGCCCTGTTCACTGTATATTTAAGTATTATCCCATTTAACAGATGAATAAAGAGATGTAGAGACACGGAGAAGGCAATGGCAACCCACTCCAGTACTCTTGCCTGGAAAATCCCATGGACAGAGGAACCTGGTAGGCTACAGTCCATGGGGTCGCTAAGAGTCGGGCACAACTGAGCAACTTCACTTTCACTTTTCAGTTTCATGTATTGGAGAAGGAAATGGCACCCACTCCAGTATTCTTGCCTGGAGAATCCCAGGGACAGAGGAGCCTAGTGGGCTGCCGTCTATGGGGTCGCACAGAGTCAGACACGGCTGAAGCGACTTAGCAGCAGCAGCAGCAGCAGAGACACAGAGGCTAATTTCCTGTAAAGAGAATTTACCATAAAGCTTAAGTTTCAGGGCACTTCACTTGAATATCCACGTACCTTCCAAGTCCTATATATAATTTTGTAATCACAATTTTGAATTTTTTTACATAAAGTGGGCTCCTTACAACCTAGATCTGCACTTGCACAGACAGGTTTAATAAAGAGCCCAAATTCACATAGCCTGCAATACCCAAAAGAAGTTAGCACTAGTACCAATTTCATTTAGAGAATATATAGTCATATCAGAAAATGAAAAAATAGTATTCGTTGTTTTTAGTTCCCCAAGCACAATTCTAACTGGTATATCTTGGGAGTCTTGCTGTATTCCAACTGACACACCACTAACACCACAAGTCATCATAAAATGCCACTTTCATTATATTACTTCTGAATTTGAATGAGTCGTCAATAACTAACAGATCAAATTTCAACTTTTCACTCTTTCATCAAGCAGACACCACACACATTTTTAAATATTTAAATGTATAATCTTATCTCAAATTACTTATGTAGTATTTATTTTCTTGTTGTCTTTTTCCATATGAAGTTTCACTTTTGTTTCTAATTTGCCAAATCCTATCTAAAACTATCCTATGTTTTACTATTATTCACAGTATCTATTTTTTAAATTACTTATTTTAGCCTCTGATCTTAAACATTTTCAAGCTTAATGGCATGTCATATTTCCCCCTCCCAATAAACTATCAACTATAGTATAAACTATTAAATCTATCATTGACTAAATTTCAATTATTTTGTACGCCCACCTGGCACAACACCTGATGCATAGCATTAAGCAAATGTTTTGCACAATTGAACCTTTTAGGCCTACATTTAGAACAGCAAACATCTCCATCATCTAAATATAAATAAGATTTTATATGTGTCTTTCTTATAACACTGGTTACATTCTTTAATCTAAGTTATAAAAAGTTGATCTCATTCTGAATTGCATATTGTGGCCCAAACTGGTTACATCTTTATATTCTACCTCCTTCTCTTCTGTCCTACCACCTTGATTTCTGAGGTAGCTATGAATTTGGTGAAAGAAGTCACCGGTCAATAAACAAGGAAAATAAAAGAGAATATTTTCTAAATTTAAAGAATCAGCACTTATACCTGACTTATCTCAAATTTACACATTAACCTGAGTAGAAAAATACAGGGTCTCAGTGGTGACTTATAAAAAAATACAAAACAAAAATTAGAGTTCTAGGTCAAAAATTCCCAAATAACTAAAAAAAATTTCAATTGGTAACAGTGACAAATTACTAATACTTTTATTTCGTCTGGAGAAGACTGGAAAGGGCACTTTATAATAAAAAAAAGTAAGAGAAATATAATTTTAGGACAGTCTATTAAATTGAAAAATCTGACATTATCACTGATTACCAAGTTTCAGGGACAGTAGATTGGGAACTGCTATCAGAGATATATAAATTAGTTTCAACTTAGATAAAATATCTTCACCCTAAATGAGACTTTGCTTGAAATGAAATGTTATGACATTTTACAAAGATGTCCAAGCCATAACACTAAAGAAAACACAAGTAGTTTAAAAAGGAATCTAAGGGAACCTTACTTCTTTCATAGCCCTTTCCCTAACAACAAAAGACATGTTATGTATAACTAACTGGTAGAGCACTAAAGTGAAAAGCAGCAAAAGTCAAATGCCAAGTTTATTTTATGCCAAGGAAAACTGTAAAGACCTTTGCAATTGTAAAGATCCTCCTATTTAGATGATTCTGCAATTAAACTTAATATATATCAGGTTCCTATAATATACAAGATACTCTGCTTCAATTTAATGCATGCAATCAAGTTGCTATGACCAAAACAAACTTGCTATAGCCTGCTTCATTCACTCCCTTGACAAAAAGGTATAGGTCCCTTAAGTGTTTTTCTGTCTTTATACAGACCCCCTTACTATCTGTTAAATAATTCTTCCAAGTTCTTTAATACCTCCCTCCTCAACCCAACTCTTCCAGGAACTACTACTAAAGATTAGGTCTCCAATTTGATTATTTATCTTACATTCTTTTCAACTTTTAAGAACCTGTATCTCATTGCTTCTTCGTGGTGTTTGTTCTGTGCAGTACTGCTGTCCGTCAAGGCTTAATATAATTTCCTGCTTCTCAGTTCTCTAAATATCCACAGCCCTTTATTTATCCACAGGCCACTTTTACAAGACTCATCTTTAAAACCTGCCTGCCAATGCAGGAGACCTAAGAAATTCTGGTTTGATCCCTGGGTTGGGAAGATTCCCTGGAGGAGGAAATGGCAACCCACTTCAGTAGTCTTGCATGGAGAATCCCATGGAGAGAGGAGCCTGGTGGGCTACAGTTCACAGGGTCACAAAGAGTTAGACATGACTGAAGAAACTTAGCACACACAGTGGTTAAGCACAGTGTTCTCAAGACCTAACTCTGCCACTGACTAGCTAGGTGATCTTGGGCAAGTCACTTAACATTAGTGGTTTCCCCATCATTAAAATGAGGATACATTTGCTCATAGGGTTCTTGTTAAGAAAAAAATGAGCTAATATACAAAAAGAACAGTGCTTGTTAGATATTAAGTGCTATTTATCCACTATTATAGTCATTTACCTAATTCTAATCTCACCATTTTACTACATATTCTTTTTGTGGGCCAAAATTATATCCTTTTATATCTGAATCCCCCTATAAAGACTAACAGTGCCTTAAATAGGACATATTTGTTGAATACTTATGTTGAATATTATGACAAAGCAGTTCTTCTGAGGGAACATGGTAAATGTTCTCCAGTTAATTCCTTTGTCTATATTTTAAGTTCCTAATAGTTCTCAAAATTTTCAACTGCAGAACAATCCTAACATCAGAGGAGAATAAATAAGTAGTCCAGGATGGTCTAGTAAAATAATTAAAATTTGTATTCTATAGTAGCACCAATAAGCTGTTAGTGATTACTAAGCCTTTTCTGGGACTCCGAGGCCCTTTAGGGTCTCAAGATCAGACACCATGATCAACTAATCTTGTCGACAGTATTAATAGAAAGTGGAAATACTCATTGTTTCATTATCAATCTGGGTTTGACCCTAAGGAGTCCATTCACCCCTTCCACACTCACCATGCATGAGAAAATTTATTTTTAAATTGCATATTTTATCTTAAAATTTCACAAGAGTTTTGCAATTTACTCTATAATGTATCCAAGATAGTTTAAATTTTAAAATATTATTTTCCTCTTATCTCTGAGTAAAACTGATGCTCCAAAGAGATGTGTCTGTCATGTTTTTTCTGTGGTTTCTTAAGTGCCCTGGTAACTAACAATTCTAGGTACAGTACTATCTCACTTTAAGAAACACAGTCTTTGACTACAAATTTCTTGTGGTATGCTCTAGTTAAATCCTCCCAATAGCAACTCCCCAAATACTGCTGCTGCTGCTGCTGCTAAGTTGCTTCAGTCGTGTCCGACTCTGTGTGACCCCATAGATGGCAGCCCACCAGGCTCCCCCGTCCCTGGGATTCCCCAGGCAAGAACACCGGAGTGGGTTGCCATTTCCTTCTCCCCCAAATACTACTCCCTGAATAATCAGAAATTTGAGATATATGACAGAGTAAGAATAGCACCAACATTTTCAGGCTTAAAATGTAATACATTTTAAAATGCTTCAGCATTTGTGAAACAACTTATTTAACAGTCACATTTTAAAGAATATTATAATCAAGTTGTATGAAATTATAATCATATATCAAGTAAATCTTGCAAAGCCTGTATGAGAATTTTCACTTTTCTCAAAGTGTAAGTTTGATGTTACAACTTACTTTCTAGCCAGAAATAATGATGATAAATTTCTAAAACAAAATGCTAACATATTCTTCAAAAGGATAAATGCATCTGCTAAAATTATTGGGCACAGTTACAATATTTGGTGAATGCAAAAGATGTCTTTCCTCTTATAAAATTCATTAGAATGTAAATGTGTTATATTACATCCATATACTACTGTCCTGGGTCTACTTGTTTTAAAAAATGTATTTAATGGCTCACTTTCAATCACAACAAATTTTTTTTCATCAAGGAATTTGATCAAATTAAATTCTGGGGCTACATAATTTCCATCCTGTGGACTTCAAGGTCAACAGCAATGAATAGGTTATATAAAACTAAATTTCCAACCTATTGTTTTACTTCTAAATACAAAATACATTGTAAATTCTCTGTAAATTAGTAAAGTAAAAATTGTTTATTCTACCTTCCTTGGAAACAAACTATACTGGATTTTTATGGTTGATGCTGATCCCGCCTCCCATTAAAGGATTTAAGGGCAGCAACTTCCTCCATAATACTTAGCAAGTTCATGCAAAGATTACATATTGACCCCAAGAAACCCCTCCCAAGAAGGGCAGGACAGAATGAAGGCAGAAAAAGGATCAGGTGCTGAGAGGCCTCATTAGAGCAGGACGCAGGACAGAGCAGGTACACCTCATGGAAAGTGGCTCCACGTGTGAAGCCTTGGGAAACACAGCGGGAAGAAACTGGATTGCTTCTGGTTTAGGAATAGAGACTTCGCGCTATGCCGTCCCATGTTGGATAACCATTAAAAAACCCACTCCTGGCAAGTTCTTTCCAGTTAAGGCTGTGCACTGCCCTCCAGGGCCTAGGAAAGAGGCGCCATTATGGGAATGAATATCCAGGGACTCAAGGGCTAAAATCAAGCGCCGGCAACAACCTACCGGGAACCCCCGACCCAATTCATCTCCTCAAAACTTCGGAGCGAGGAGACACTGGGGTCCTGACTGCCGGCGCTCCGGCGTCTTCGTTTTGCGCTAAGCGACAAGTTCCTTGGCCTTCGATGGCTCCTTCTCGCCTCCGGGCAGTATGGCCCAGACTCCCGAAAGCCTCTGCGGCCTTGGGTAGGCGGCTTCCAGCCTCCGGGCAGCCTCTGTTGTTTCGACAGGGAACCTATCCTGACAGAGCCGGAAGCGAAGCTGTGGGAAAGCAATTAGTCCACGTCAAGGAGGAAGAACACAACAGTTTTAACCGCTCAGACAGGGGAAACCTAAGTAAATGAAATACCGGACTGTGGCCACAGGGTTAGTGTTTCAAACCACCTACACTGTAATTTTATTTAGTTCTCTATTGGTCTCACTCAGCCTTTCTTCAGGTCAAAGACCAGCCTTGATGAAGAAAAAGAAAGCGAGGACAAAGTTATAGATCCAACCATTCCCACATACCGATTCTCCAAGTCTTTTAAAATCTTTCATTTTTAGTTTTAATATTCAGTAAACAGTTATTAGAAATATTGCACTATAGTAATTGAAAAGTCTGTATATTTTGTAATTTTTTGAGAACACCACATCAAAACTTGATTTAGCTATAAAAGCCCAAAGACTTTAAACTCTTTACTGGAAAAAACTCAAAACAAAATTGAGTTTTACTGTTCATTTATGTGTTATACTTGAATATATTAACCTGGAGAATATCTCATAATTTCAAATATAATACATTTTCTGTTCAGTCATTAGGAAATAGTACCTAAAATAGGATTATGTCCCAGGGCAGGCATCTTGTATAATCATGGGCTAAGTTGCTTTAGTTATGTCCAACTCTGTGCAGCCCCATGGACTGTAGCCTACCAGGCTCACCTGTTCATGGGATTCTCCAGGCAAGAACAATGGAGTGGGTTGCCATTCCATTCTTCATATATAATCATATAAGTACTGATTTTTATAACAAAAATTCAGTGAAGTACGTCTATCATTGGTTTGAATTAGACTAGATATTAAGTATTATTTGTAACAACTGAAATGTTGACCTAAGGTTTCATTGGCAATGTTATGCCTCACATGAAAAAGGTTAGCACAACTGATAGATAATGAGTCAAATACTGAGTTATTTTGGGCCAGAGGGCAATTAAGTAATTCTTGGGTCAGGAAACAGTTCAAGAAAGAAATAGAGCATGGCTAAAATATTATTTAGCATTTGTTGAAAAAATCCATCCAAAATTCTTAAATCTTAATTTATCATTATTATTAAAAATCATTTACTTTCTGGTGACTTACTATCTAAAAACATAAACATGCATTATCTGCATGATATATTTTTATTTATATACTAGTACATGTATATCAGTTATTATAAAAATTATTTCTGATGTTTTACAGTTTATAAATCATACTTTTTCTAATATATGTATATATTCTGTATCATTTATAAAGTGTATTTAATTCTGCTTAAATTAACATTGGTAGTGTCCACTTTGACATGGACATTGAGAGTATCACACTTGAGAACAGACTAATTTAATCTTATTGCTTATTTTTAATTTTTACTTACTTTCAATATCTTTTTCTAAGATTATTCCTCCCCTGTTAAGAAAATTTTTCTTTTCCACATAAAAACATGTAAACTCGACAAGCTATGTTTGCTATAGTAAAAAGTGATTTTTTTTCCACCTCCCTTTTCTCTAGTTTCAAACACAAACTAAATTAAAATTATTGTTGCTTAAATTGCACTATGAAAGAAGGACCTTGACATTCTTAGTTTCTTATTTAAATAGCATATGTTTCCAACTGGAATTACCTATCTGGTTTTCTACCATCTCTGCCTTTCCTGAAGGCTTGAGTCTAGTCTCAGGAGCTCCAATCAATCCTAGCCTTTGGGAGCAGAGTGGGGTTATAGGGGGGTTGTGGAATTTAAGTGGTGATAGTTAGGTCTGTACTTTAGTGGTTTATAATAGGTTAAATCTTATATTAACCTTTTCCCAGTTCTAGTAACTGAACTTCAACTTTCCTTGTACCACATTTATGGTAACCAAATTTCTATCTTGATTATTTTCTTTATACCCATTTCCTCATTCTAATAAGTCTTTCACTCTAGGCTTTAAAAGCTTTTCCTGTACCTGAGTTTCACTTTCAGTTGGTAAACTGACCTGCCTATGTATTTAGGTCTCTAATTTTCTTAGCTTGTAGATTTCCCACTGCCCTGCTTCTTCCCTGATCTTGCCCTACACCAGTGATGCAAGCCACTTCCCTTGACTGCCAACTGCTTTCTGATCCATGCATCCCTCTGTATATCATGTTTTGCCAACTGAACATCCTCCTATACCCCAAGTTCCATTTATCCTGACCCTAACATGTCCTGTCACGGTCAGGAGATGTGACATAAAGAATTCAATTTTATAAATGTAAGGCAGCCTTATTGTGACACTGGAAAAGCATGGGATTAGGAACAAAAATTTTTTTGAAAATAAAAATGGCACTATGATCTCTATGTACAGACTTAGAAAGTCTTAATGGAATGATAGATTATGCTGCTAATATGGCCAGCTATCAGAGTCTTGCATGAATTTGCCACTTGTATATTAGTAAATCTGCTGAATTGAATGGAAACAAATGCAGAGACCTATGATGATTCTTGGAAGTTATATAAGTATTTGGAAAAGGAGGAATGTTTATGGTTACTTATAAAAGTGACAATAGTTCTTTAGTCACAGTCAACTGAATAGTGAAGATCATTCGACAATGAGACAGGTTTAATATTCTAGCACAGGGACTGACAAACTTCCTTAGAGGATCAGGTAATAATTATTTTGAGCTCTATTTCATCTACCTAATTAAGTGACTTAGCACCAGCAGCAGCAATTCTGTCTCTGAGCTTTATTTCATCTACCTAATTGTCTCTATTGCCACAGACAATAAATAAATATATGGGTGTGGCTATGTTCCAATAAATCTTTATTTATGGACACAAAAATTTCATATAATTTTCACGTCACAAAATATTATTCTTCTTTTGGTGTATTTTCAGCCAGAGTTTACATGTAAAAACTATTCCCAGGTGGCGCTAGTGATAAAGAACCTGCCTGCTAGTGCAGGAGACGCGGGCGGATTCAATCCCTGGGTCGGGAATATCCCCTGGAGGAGGGCATGGCAACCCACTCCAGTATTCTTGCTTGGAGAATCCCAAGGACAGAGGAGCCTGGCCGGCTGCAGTCCATAGGGTCACACAGAGTTGGACACAACTGAAGCTACTAAGCGTTCATTCTTAACTCATAGGCTACATAAAAATTGGTGGGACAAATGTGGCCCACTGGTTGGTTTGTAATTTGCCAACTTCTGTTCTCATTCAATGGACATCTTCCCAGGATTCCAGTTGACTAGAAATGTGTGTGTGTGTTGTGTGTGGGGCAGGGAGGTCAATGAGGGGTGGAGAAGAAAAAATGTTTTTGCATTTTTGAGAATAATTCATCTTTGCCTAAAAAATATGTCTGTTACATTTTTTAAAATATGCACAATTTTGCTTGATTGTTTACAGTTTAGTCCTCCATTAGAGATGCTGAGAATATTTTTGAACACTTGATTTTTATCAAATAATCAAAATGGAGATGGGAAGTAGATTACCTCTAAACCTAAACAAAACAAACAAAACAAGCTTACAAAAGACAAGGAACTCTTGCAAAATGAAGCAAGATGGTAGAGAAGCTATTTCTATCATCTAATTCCCCTTTGACTCCCAAATGGTTAACTTTTGAATATAAAGGCACATACCTCCAAGTACTAACTCTAAAAACACAGGGGTGGTAGAAGTGAAACACTGCTCTCATTTATTTAATAGTCACTTTGTAAATAATCACCAGTGTATCAGATCTCCATGTTAAGAATAGCAGTTATGGGGCTTGAAGATTTTTATTATAAGGACAAGTAAACTTTGGAATGAAGTCATAGCAAAGAATTATTTTGTATTAGAGTGAAGACTTATCTCCCATTTATTTACAAAACAATAGCCTCATACAACTTGTTTGATAGGTTCTGGGATTTCATGTGAAATCACAGACACTAAAAAAAAAAAAAAATGGGCGAGGGGAGAGTGCTGAAAAACAGATCCGAATATTTGATACTTTGTTTTTTTCCAGTGCCCCTCCCATATGCTACTTTCTTCTCCCTTTCAGATTCATTCCATACCCTTTATCTGTTGATCCTCTCCTCTGTCATCTCCCCGGTTCCTTCTCTGTCATTGGAAATCTCCCTTTTTAGCTCTTGGAAATCTCCCTTTCTTTTTGCTCTTCCTCTGTGGTATCTACTAAAACCTTAGCGAAGTGATGTATTTTCTGAAACTTCTATGGGTTTCTAAGTGACGCTGAGCATGCTCAGTCGCCTAGGCAGGTTTTGTCGCCAGCAGCTGCCCTGATTCGACCTCTCCAAAAATAGACATTTAACTCTGAACTGTTTAAGGATATAATTCGTTTTGCTCTCTCTTCATTTTCAAGGTTCAAAGGAAAGCAGCGAGGATTCCAAGGGTCCCTTCGTCCTTATAGCCAATGAGGGGCCTGAGAGGGAGGAGCTTGGGGCTGCTCCGTGCAGCTTGAGCTTCTGAGGGAATCATCCCCAGTAGACGCGGTGGAGCCTGAGCTCTGAAGCATCTGTCACAGAACAAAATTTTTAAAAATAAAAACAATAACAGAAGAGGAGAAACGCTGCAAACTATGGAACGCTGTAAAACTTTCTGAAACATTTGCTGGGGATTCCTGTGGAGTATGATATTTTAAAACCAATTCTTTTTGAAGCTGGTTTGGGTAACTGGGAAAATGATACATATGCTAAATGCAGCAGCTGATCGAGTGAAATGGACCAGATCAAGGGCTGCTAAAAGGGCTGCCTGTGTGGTAGCTGCAGCATATGCTCTGAAAACCCTCTATCCCATCATTGGCAAGCATTTAAAGCAATCTGGCCACAGGAAGAAAAAAGGCGCTTACCCGGCTGCGGAGAACAGAGAAATACTGCATTGCACCGAGGCCACTTGTAAAAAACCTTCACCTGGAGTGAATGCAGATTTTTTCAAACAGCTACTAGAACTTCGGAAAATTCTCTTTCCAAAACTTGTGACCACTGAAACAGGATGGCTCTGCCTCCACTCGGTAGCTCTAATTTCAAGAACCTTTCTGTCTATTTATGTAGCAGGTTTGGATGGAAAAATTGTGAAAAGCATTGTGGAAAAGAAGCCTCGGACTTTCATCATCAAGTTAATCAAGTGGCTTATGATTGCCATCCCTGCCACCTTTGTCAACAGTGCAATAAGGTACTTGGAGGGCAAATTGGCCTTGGCCTTCAGAACTCGCCTAGTAGACCATGCCTATGAGACCTATTTTGCGAATCAGACTTATTATAAGGTGATCAATATGGATGGGAGGCTGGCAAACCCTGACCAGTCTCTCACTGAGGATATTATGATGTTTGCTCAGTCGGTGGCTCACTTGTACTCCAATCTGACCAAACCTATTTTAGATGTAATTCTAACCTCCTATACACTTATCCAAACTGCTACATCCAGAGGAGCAAGCCCAATTGGGCCCACTGTTTTAGCAGGGCTTGTGGTATATGCCACTGCTAAAGTGTTAAAAGCCTGCTCTCCCAAATTTGGTAAATTGGTGGCTGAAGAAGCTCATAGAAAAGGCTATTTGCGGTACGTGCACTCCAGAATCATAGCCAATGTTGAAGAAATTGCCTTTTACAGAGGACATAAGGTAAGAAAGAAATTAATATGATGGGTGAAATGTGAGATTGTTCAAACTGCCACTGCAGTGCCGGATACCATCTGTTGTATTGTTTTTGTGCTCATTTCTTTAGCATTTTGGATTCTTATGATGTTTAAAGCTGTATTAAAATATATGCTTTGTTACCCTTTTTAATCATAAGCTGTTAAAGAATTATATGTTAAGTGAAAACTTATCTAAAGTTTCATGAGAATAACATTTTCACCACTCTAAAAAGCTCTACTTATCCAAACATGCTCAGAATTATCTCCAAAGAATTTTCTTAAAACTAAATCCTAACTAAGTAGATGGTCCTAGAACACTGAAGAAAAATATATGTTTAAAAGCTAAGTAAACATGCTTCCACTGAGATGGGAAATTTAGGATGCTATTGTTTGTTTATTTTTCAAGAGAAAAAAAAAGTGCTTTCATATCAGAATACAAGTGTGACAATTTTGCATGACTGGTCAATGATGGAGTTCCTTAGTTCTAATAAGTATAGGAGAGTGACTTACAAATGGCATTTTCATTACTTATCATATTTTGAGACAAATAAAAAAAGATAGTGAAATGAAATTTTGCCTAGTTTTGAGGGAAAAGTAAAGATTAGAGACAAAGAAGGAAAAAGGAGTTCCAGAATATTTTTATATATTAAAGATTTTCAACATTTAGCAGGTCCCTAGAATAACCTAATTACATAAACTTGCAGTCCATTTAAGAATATTAAATATGACAGGAATCTTTAAATCTTAATACAAATGACCTGGCAAATTAAACAATAAATTATTCTAAAGTTGAAATGGCATTATGATTATGAAGCAGAATTAATTTTCAAAACCATCAATTATTTTTAAAAATTTAGTAGTACCATTCTGAAGAAGAAAATTTAAAGCAGATTTAGGACTTATATTCCCACTTGAAAATTGGCCTCATACATTGTATAAATCATATTTATTTTGAATCATTGAACTCAGTGATATAAATTATAACATGCTGTAGGCTTCTTGCATTTAGACATAACATAGTAAATTGAGTGCTCAAAAGTAGGGTTGATTACACGTATACATGTCATGTGTTTATTTTCACTTATTTTTTTGTGATCAAGGACAAGGTTCTAGCTGTTTATTCATGTTTTATGGATTATCATTTAGTGTTAACATCTTATACAGATAAGTTTGAAACCATAAGTATAAATCACTTGTCTGTATTTATATTTAAAATTATATATACTGAATATCAGATATTTAAAAAATAATTTAGATGTGATTACAACTGAAATAATGGCTAATTCTGACATAATCTGTATTTATTGGTTGTTAGAATCACAGATAAGAGTATACTAAGAAAGAGAAATATGAAATTATCTTTAAAGAAAGTCCTCAAACATACATTATTTATTTTTATAGTTCATACTAGGTTAATTCTTATCTCTTTTTCTCTCCATAGGTAGAAATGAACCAACTCCAGAAAAGTTACAAAGCTTTAGCAAATCAGATGAACCTCATTTTATCCAAACGTTTATGGTACATCATGATAGAGCAGTTCTTGATGAAGTATGTTTGGAGCAGCAGTGGACTAATTATGGTGGCTGTACCTATTATCACTGCAACTGGCTTTGCAGATGGTGGTAATGACATTTACACTCAATATTAAATATATGCTTCAGATTAATTCTTTTTAAAGTGTCACTGCTGGAGTTGTGTGAGTAAATTGTGTAGCCATCATTCTATAGTCCTTAATGGTCAGAAACAATGGGAAACTTTGAAACATCCAATAATAACATCAACTGTTTACAAGAAGTGACTCAAAAGATCTTTCCAGCTCTGCAGTATTTCAGAAACCTCTGATGTAGTGTTTTGGGGGGTTAATCTTGAGCAATTTCAGTTATACTGCCTAGTAAAGAATATTTCTCTAGTTTACATTTAAACTCTACACAAATTAATACCTTCAAAAAGAGTATAATAGTTCTCACCATATATTATAAATTTCAGTTCTGCACATAACATGCTTTTAGTCTATAAGTATTCTATAACTGGATCTGCCTTGATTGTAATTTGAAGAGTCGGTTGACTACCTTAAACAATCAATAATACTGTTTCAGGGAGTGCTTCATTCCATGGAACAGGGCTTCCTCTACTTGTAGGCAGTATATTACATAACTTCCTATTTGGTGATATTGAGGGGATAAGGGTTGTAAAGTTGCATGTGTCTAATTTTATCTTATCACTGTTTCAGTGGGTTTTTTTTTTTTCTTCAACATTTTTCATCCTTTGGGACAACTAAGAAATGTAAGGACAAGGAGGACAATATTAAAATGTTATGTAATATTTGAGATGGGAGTTTGGGTCTTAATTGGCAGGACAGATGTTATGAATTAAAAAAGAAGAATTTTCCTCTGTCTCTCCAAAGTAAAACATTCACCTTCCTCTTTAAAAATCATTTGACCAAACTTGGTGTTAGTATTGAAGGAACTAGAGAAAAACATTGGCTTTGTGGTGAGACAGAGCTTTGCTCAACTCTGCTTTTCCTCTTTTTGCCTGTGTCCTGTTAGTCAAGTTAATTAAACTGTCTAAACCTCAGTTTCCTCATCTGTATCAGATGTATTCCTTTCTGTATCAGAAAGACTACTTCAGAGTGCTGTTGTGAGAATTTAGGAGAAAAAAGTATCAAGAACATCAGTGTTCTTAATACATGGTGATAATTATTGCCTAGAAAACAAATGGCAACACTTAGAAAAATGTAACAGAATTCACACTATTTACAGTTATTTTTGGTACAGAATTAAGTATTAACAGTTTGTTTGAAGTCATCCAATAAAAAACAAAAAAATTACCATGTGCTTTAATATTTTAAAACAGTGCTTTAATGCTTTACCAATTCTTATAAAAACACTTGTCAAATTTGAGTCATTCTCAACTAAACTTATTCATCTTGGTAAAGTAGAATTTGTCAGTCGCTTGTGATAAGTGATATATATACCAAATGTACTCTACAGCTCAACTGTCTAATAGACAATGTATTTAGACCATGAGGAAAACTGAATTCTACCTGTTCATTTAATGCTTTCAAAATTTGTTTTAATCATTTAAAAAGTTTATATTGAAAAGGGCATTTTTAGTATTTTAAATTTAATCTTTTCATAATGAAATAAAATAAATTGCTTTTTCAAAAGAGTATTAGAGAAAAAAAGACACAAACCTATATGGTCTTAAGATTAGTTCTACTAAGAAATTTAGCAAAACTGTCAAATATTTATAGTGAATATGTACAAGTTTATGGACATTTTAAAGGTTTGTGTATAATGTATATTAGAAACTACCCTAATAACAAAATTATGATGTTGTTCTTAGCCTTTAGAAGAACTGATCTTATTAGAAAACCTTGGAGTATTCAACATAGAGCAGAGAAAATGTAGCTATTAATGGTGACAAATTAACACCACAGAGACCAGTAAGAAGTAAACAATGTATGCAAAAATCTAATAGTCTTACTTCTGTAGATGATGTAATAAGATGTTTAAAAATAAATACTATGAATCTAGAAAGTACCATAGTAACTTAAAAAACAGCATTAAAATTTTAGATTGAAAATGTGATAATAGTCCGTTTGATGCAAGTGAAACAAAATAATTCTTAAAACTTCTTTTCAAAAGAAAGCTTTATGAAAAGAAAAGCAATATAATAATTTCATAGAAGAATAAAATGAATTCATATGATGATATTTTTATGAAACTATGCTTCAATATTATAATTTCTAAGATTACTGTATATATCCTTATAATATTTGTGTGTATATAATTACTAAATATATTTGACTTATAATGATATAATACATGAAAATATTAAGTTATCATTTTACTCTGACAAAATAATTAATTTTTTAAGATAATGACATTATTTTTGAGGCTTTGGGTCTTGGAATTAAATACTATCTATTCTAATCTTGGAGAAGGAAATGGCAGCCCACTTCAGTATTCTTGCCTGGAAAATCCCATGGACGGAGGAGCCTGGTAGGCTACTGTCCGTGGGGTCGCAAAGAGTTGGACATGACTAAGCGACTTCACTTTCACTTTCACTTTCATTCTAATCTAGTCTTCAATCTTAATTTATGCTTAGGCCCTGAGTTGTCTCTTACATTAGAGATAAATGAAGTGCATGATACTATATATTTTAATGCAAAATAGATCGGGAAAATGGGTGAATAAGAGAACAATAGCAAAGAGAAAAAGGATAAAAGGTAGAAAAGAGGAAAGAAAGAGAATAAAGGAAGAAACAGGCTACTGTTCAAATCTTGATTGCTATTTTATTCATCCTTGAGAAAGTTGCAGAAACTGTATATGCGTAAATTTTCCTTTCTTAACTGTAGGAATAATAATGTATTTTAAGAATTGTTAAGAAATTATATATAATATATTTAATGTGCCTTGAAACAGTCCATGGCAAATAGTAAGAATTTAGGTGGAAGCAATGGTTAATGTTTATTATATTCTTATGCTGTGGGCTCTGGTATCAGATTGTCTGGGTTCAAATCTGGCTTTTTCATTTATTAGGTTGTGACATAGGACAATTCATTAAACCTTTTTGTACTTGAGTTTCCCCATTCTAAACTGGGAGAAATTATAGCAGAGTTGTTATGAAGATTAAAGAAGATCACATGTGTAAAATTTAGAACAATGCCTGCATCATAAGAATTGTTCAATAGATATTTGCTGGTCTGATTATTATTGTTAAAGGGGCAAGACATTTGAAAGTGATTAGAAAGTTGGTGGTAAAGATGAAGATAGGAGGAATAGCCTCCTATCTTATCCTATCATATCCTATCTTATCCTATCATTAGGATAATCCTAAATTATCCTATCATAATTTTGGCAAGAGGAGAAAAGAAAAATAGTTGTATAGTAGATTTATTATACTATATAGCTACAACTTTTAAAATCTTGTGATAAGAACAAGATTACACTTATTAATATATTGAGGTTCACATTGCAAAATTGCATATGTTGTCATGTCATTTTCACATCAAAAGAGGAATTTAGAGGAGTGATCTAGTCAGGAGCCCCAAATCTGCCTAAGGTCACACAAATGGTTAGTGAAAGCACTAAGGATAGAAGACTTTATATAATTCCTTGTGTAATGCCTTTTTCTCCTTCACTGTGCTGTCTTTATATTAACTATATTGGAACTTACTCTATAAGGGACTTACTTGAGACCAAGTAATCATGGGAGCAAATCATTGAAAAAGAGGGATTGATTATTAATTATATATAATCTGTTATTTTTACAGAAGACAGTACTCCTTTATTTGCTTCTCATTAAGATAAAGAGTGAAATTATGTGAAGGAAATAGTTACCTGGGGGCTATAATCTCAATTGTTTTAATTTTATTGACCACTTCTATTCATATCAAGAGCAATTCTGAAAAAGGTTAGGAAAAGCTACTTATAAGTCTCTCCTGCCAGACCTTATTACGGGCACCTAACAAGCAAGGAAGAGAGCAGCTAAGTCACTGGTGCTGCCAATATTGGTAATCTGATAGTGTAAGGTGCACATCAGAAGTAGCAACTGAGAGGTACTGCTCTTAGGAATAGAACCAAATTTTCCCCAACACCCTAGTAACATGGGTGATGTTTTTATTCTCAAAAGTGTACCTGCAACAAGACTATATCTAGGCTCCTGCTACATTAGTATGTCTCATATTCTAATGTAAAATTATTGAAATAAAATGTTATATTGTAGGTCAATTTAGATATGATAGGTGGCAAGAATACAAAGAGGAGCTATACAAAAAAGATCTTCATGACACAGGTAACCACGATGGAGTGATCACTTAGCTAGAGCCAGACATCCTCGAATGCGAAGTCAAGTGGGCCTTAGGAAGCATCACTACAAACAAACCCAGCTGAGCTATTTAAATCCTGAAAGATGATGCTGTGAAAGTGCTGTACTCAATGTGCCAGTGCATTTGGAAAACTCAGCAGTAGCCACAGGACTGGAAAAGGTCAGTTTTCATCCCAATCCCAAAGAAAGACAATGCCAAAGAATGCTCAAACTACCACATAATTGCACTCATCTCACATGCTAACAAAGTAATGCTCAAAATTCCCCAAGTGAGGCTTCAATAGTATGTGAACCAAGAACTTCCAGATGTTCAAGCTGGATTTAGAAAAGGCAGAGGAACCAGAGATCAAATTGCCATCATCCGTTGGATCATAGAAAAAGCAAGAGAGTTTCAGAAAAAGCATCTACTTCTGCTTTATTGACTATGCCAAAGCCTTAAACTCTGTGGATACAAACAAGCTATGGAAAATGCTTCAAGAGATGGGAACACCAGACCTCCTTACCTGCCTCCTGAGAAATCTGTATGCAGGTCAAGAAGCAACAGTTAGAACGGAGGTGGAACAACAGACTGGTTCCAAATTGGAAAAGGATTACATCAAGGCTGTGTACTGTCACCCTGCTTATTTAACTTATACGCAGAGTACATCATGCAAAATGCCAGGCTGGATGAAGTATAAGCTGGAATCAAGATTGCCAGGAGAAATATCAGTAACCTCAGATATGCAGATGACACTACCTGTATGGCAGAAAGTGAAAAGGAACTGAAGAGCCTCATGATGAAAGTGAAAGAGGAGAGTGAAAAGGCTGGCTTAAAACTGAACATTCAAAACTAAGAACATAGTATCTGGTCCCATCACTTCATGGCAAATAGATAGGGAAACATGGAAACAGTGACAGATTGTATTTTCTTGGGCTCCAAATTCACTGCAGATAGTGATTGCAGCCGTGAAATTAAGATGCTTGCTCCTTGGAAGAAAAGCTATGACCAACCTAGACAGCATATAAAAAGCAGAGACATTACTTTGCCAACAAAGGTCCGTCTAGTCAAAGCTATGGTTTTTCCAGTAGTCATGTATGGATGTGAGAGTTGGACCATAAAGCAAGTTGAGTGCCAAAGAACTGATGCTTTTGAACTGTGGTGTTGGAGAAGACTCTTGAGAATCCCTTGCACTGCCAGGAGATCAAACCAGTCAATCTTAAAGGAAATCAGTTCTGAATATTCATTGGAAGAACTGATGCTGAAGGTGAAACTCCAAGACTTTGGCCACCTGGTGTAAAGAACCACCTCATTGGAAAAGACCCTGAAGCTGGGAAAGCTTAAATATGGGAGGAGAAGGGGATGACAGAGGATGAGATTGATGGATGGCATCACCAACTCGATGCACATGAGTTTGAGCAAGCTCCAAGAGTTGGTGATAGACAAGAAAGCCTGGCGTGCTGCAGCCCATGGGCTCACAAAGAGTCAAACACGACTTAATGACTGAACTGAACTGAATTGTCCTGTTGACCAATTATCATAACAGCGATTATCAATATATATCAGACATACTTTTAGCTGTAAGTAGCTATGCATCTAAGTAGTTACGTTTGTAAAGTATAATATGTATGTCAACAGGACATAGTCATTAGTGTACCACTCAATGACTTGTCATAAAGTTAACACATATACGTAATCACCACTCAGAAGAAATAGAAGCTTACCTTCATCCCAGAAGTCCTCATACCCTTTCCCAGTCCTATCCTCATCCTAAGGCTACCACCCCCATCCCTACTTACTCCTACCCCTGCCACGCCTCATCAAAGGTAATTATTTTACTGACCATTTATTAGTAGTAGACCATTTATTTGCTGGTTTTGGAATCTTCCATAAGTAACCTTGTATAGTATGTCTAAGCATTCTAGTTGTTCCATTCTTTGCCAGTGTTTGATGTCAGTCTTTTTCACTCAGGTATTTTTCATTTTAGGTATATGGTAAGTTTTTAGTGATACCTCATTGTAGTCTTACCATTTCTTTGTTGACAAATGAGATTAAGCACTTTTTTTCATTTGTTGGCCATTTGGATAGCCATTCTTATGAAATACTGATAATTTTTTTGATTAATTTTAGATTGTTTTTAAATATGTTTTTTCTTACTGATTTGTAAAAGCTGTTATGTATTCTGTAGTAAGTCTTTTGTCAGACACATGCACAAAATGTCCAATATTTTTCCCAGTTGATTCTTCCTTTTTCAATCTCTTAACAGCTTGTCTAAGTGAAGTAATCATTTTAATATAATTCAGTCTGTCAATTAATTCTTTGTGGTTAATGGCTTTGTGTCCTGTTTAAGAAATAGTTGTGTAACCCAAGGTCATAAGATATTGTCCAATTTTATCTCTTAGAAATTAATTATTTTTCATTTCACGTCAGTCTACTCAAAGTTGATATGTGGTATGAGGTTGGATAAGGCTGTAAGTTTTTGCTGAGATTTTTCAAGATGTCAAAGGTAAAATATAAATAAAAAGAAAGAAATTCAAATATAAATCAAAGGGTAAAAGTACAAAAGAAGAGCCTACTTTTTCAACTTTTATGAAATTAACAGACAATTTTCTTAGAACAGTGTTAGGTTTATGGGAGAATTTATCAGAAAGTACAGTGTACCAACCAGAGTTTCCCCTCTTATTTACATCTTGTGTTAGTGTTGTACGTTCATTACAACTAATAAACCATAATTTATACATTGTTAACTGAAGTCCATAGTTTACATTAGGGTTCACTCTTTGCATCATATGGTTCTACAGGATTTGAGAAATTATGACATAATTTTAAAATCCTTCATTTTAAAATCCTTTTTCATCTTTTCAGTGAAATAGTAACTGATATGACCATGTTTCAATATATACCTATTATTATCAGGCCTGGAAAGTACTAATAAGATGAGAATATAATGCTAACTATTAAATCCTTAAATGCAGAACGTTTGAAAAAATATTGAAAATATTTGGTAAGGAAAATGAAATGTGTCTACCTAGCATACAAAATAGGTGAGGGCTTTAGGTTGTGAGTTTATATGTCTAACAGACACTAAGAAATCTGACCTTATCATAGAAGTCACATAGTTCCCTACTGTGTGTATGATAAAATACTCCTGCACTGCTTTTAAACCACCTGCTAAAGAACAATTAGTAGAATAAAAATATCAAATGAAATCTTTCCGGAGCTATTTGTGATTTTGTTACAAATTTGCAAGTTTAAAAGCTTGGAGAAAACCCAGTAGGTGTTAGTCTGCCAAAGTAGTATAGAAAGTAGCATCCTATACCAGACAGCAGTCTGTCTGTGCTAGTGTTCTCTTTTTAATACAGACTGTCAGTGAAAGCTGTTATTCAAACCCCTAACTGATAAAATCCCATAATTAGTTTAGCCAGATTCTCTGCGTCAAAACTATTTTAGCACTTTAACTGATATAGCAATCACTATTTTGGTAGCTTGCTGAGAGTCCTTTGTTAATTTTTTGTGGCTGTCTAAATTTTGCCACACATTTAAATGTTCTTTAGTATATGAAGATTCTGTTCCCAGTTTATCCAATCATGTCTTTCTTTTCTTACTTACACTAACTCTTATAGCCTTTCTTTGTACAACTAACTTCCAGGGAAACAAAAATAATTCTCTAAAGCAGTGCTCAATAGCCAAACCAGGAGGTTCCCATGAACTCATGGTTGTTCTGATTCTCAAAATAAAATCAGTGCTTGCCACCAACCAATACTGTAACTTGACCAAGTTATTTATTCAATTGGCATTGCCTGAAATTTCTCTTCCCCGAGGTATTGCTTATGCTGTACTTGTGATCTTTTAAAATTTTATGCTGTCTTCAAGCCCTCACTCACAGTCTGTTTCTCCATGAAGCATTTTCTGTCTCTTTCATCAAGAAATTATTTTCGTCTCTTTCAAATTCATCACACTAACTCTCCTCATAGGTTGCCCTGCATTGTTATTTGGAAACTTGTCTTCTCTCCTACCAAACTGTAAGCTCCCTAAGGAGAGTTTGAAAAGCACATTTAATCCTTGCATGTCCTATAGCACCTTGCCTAATTTCTTGTAAATCTTGCTGTTCAGTGAATATCTGCTGAATGAATTTACCTTCTATTATGCATGGATCCCTTTCAGACTCAGCTGAGCTGTCTATGAGCAAGTAAAGGTGAAAGTATCTGATAATTATATCTGGGCACATGTTAAATACTTGCATTGTCAGGGAGAAAAAAAAAGCCCTTTTTTGCTGAGATAAATCCAGATGAAATAAATATCACAGTGGCTATGATATATGGCTATATTATTCTAATTTCCTTCATTAATTTATAGCTTTCAATTTTGAACTTTGGTGATAGTCTGTAGAAAGACTGGATGGAGAATCAAATTGATGGCAAGATAAAAGTAATGACCTCGAGAGAATAATTTTGAAGAGCAAGACTAAACTTGCTAAATATAAAATAACAACACTTACAAAAAATAATAATGCCTAACATTTAAGACGGAGAAGGTAATGGCAACCCACTCCAGTACTCTTGCCTGGAAAATCCATGGACGGAGGAGCCTGATAGGCTGCAGTCCATGGGGTCGCTAAGAGTCGGACACGACTAAGCGACTTCACTTTCACTTTTCATTTTCATGCATTGGAGAAGGAAATGGCAACCCACTCCAGTGTTCTTGCCTGGAGAATCCCAGGGACAGGGGCGCCTGATGAGCTGCCGTCTATGGGGTCGCAGAGTTGGAAATAACTGAAGCGACTTAGCAGCAGCAGCAGCAACATTTAAGAGCGATTATTATAAGCTACGGATTAGGCTAGCATCGAATAGTAGGTTCTAAACACTCTGGTGAGTTAAGAAGAGTGAATAACTTATATATATGCCCCTTAAATAACTTATAGTCCACTAGCAAAGCCAGACGAGGATTTCCAGGGAAACCTGTATTAAATAGTTAACTGTTTAAGAAAGAGCTCGGCACAAAGGAAAGTATATTAAAATCAGAAGAAATTGTATATGCAAATACTAGACAGTAAACAGAATTTTACCTGTTTGGGTGTTGCTGAACTATAGGGTGAAAGTTGAAATGAGTAGACAGAGGTAGATTATGATGGTCAGCTACTTTGCATTTCTTTTAAAAGAAATCACACTAGAAATGTTTGCTTAGATTCCAGTTAGTGGTTTTTTTATTGACTGAATCAGTAGCATTTTTTTACCTGGCTGTAATAGAGCAGGGAGTTGAATTTGGTAAGGGTTAAAAGAATGCTTAATGAAAATTGTCTTAATATCTATAGATTTAATTCTTCTAACTCTCCTAGAAAAATAAGACAAAGGAAGATTTGAATAAAATCTGGTACAAATACTATATTTGTAATAATTCATTAATTTCTAGGAAATCCTGGTACTAATGAAAAGTTCACATATGATTGAGTCACAGCTTGAATCAAAACTCAGTATAAAATAAAACATTTAGTTACTTAAAAAATTCAATAGTTTTTAATTTGCTTTTAGATCTAGAGGATGGTCAGAAACAAGCTATGGTTAGTGAACGGACAGAAGCCTTTACCACTGCTCGAAATTTATTGGCTTCTGGAGCTGATGCTATTGAAAGGATTATGTCTTCATACAAAGAGGTACTTGTATTTCTTGTCAGTTTGATTTAAATAAGATGTATGAAAATCAAGCAAAAATGTAAATTACTACATATATTTATTGTTTTGGAAACACCTATTCTCTAGCAAAAACTGCTAAGAGTAAAATCAAGATAAAGGACAAGTCCCAAGTGTATTTATTATCTTTCAGTTTTTATACTCTCAATTGTCAACTCCTCTTTTTCTGTCTGTAGTATAACATATTTGTTTTTTAAATTTTACTAAGAGGCCTTTTGGTATGCATTCTGGAGTGAGAATGTCTCAATTTAAATTCCTGCTCCAGTGTTTGCAAATTATTTGAACTCAACCTGTTTGTGTCTATTTCTTCATCTGTAAAATAGGGATAATGAAGGTGATGACTTTGTAGAGTTATGATAGTAAGCACTTTTATAAATGTTAGCCAATAATATTACTTATACACCTTACAAACTTTTACTTATCCCTCAAGTCGACCACATATAAGAAACCCTTTTGTGATTCCACTTTCTTTTTGAAGCCTGGGTCTTCCTTCTTTGTGCTCATAGTACACCTGGTGCTTTACCACATTGTAATTGTTTATTTCCTGCTTGAGACCCTGAGTGGAAAGCAGGAATTATCTTATTCATCTTTACATTTTTAACATCTATTTTAATGTTTAGATTGTATATGGTCAGTAAATGTTTCCTGAAAGAATGGTAGTACGATCTACAAACAGACCTACAGATATCACAGGGTTAAGATTAAAAGTCGCTCTTTTCAATTCAGATATTAAATAATATTCCCATGGATAGTCATTCTTGCTATTAATGACTCCTGTGGCTTTTGTATCTATATAGATTGCCAGAGCATCATTATAAATTTATCTGCCTATTAAATTATCCTTGAATAAATTATATAAGATAGTTGCAAAGTTTGTGATTTGCTGACAGAACTTTTCAGTTTCTTTCAACAACTGATTTATTGAATTTTTTTTTAAAAGATAAAACCAGTTGTTTAGGGCCATAAAGCAAAACAGCTCAAAAAATTTTTTTCAAATAGTAATTTTGATAATCTGGAGACATAGCTTTGAGGGTAGGTTTTTTGATCTAATAAATTTCTTATTAAAATTAAATGACAAATCAAAATTTTATACAATTCACATTCAAATACTTTGCTAAGTCACAGAGAGAATATCAATTTGTTTTTCTAGAGTGTCTCCAACATAAGAAATGATTGCATTTTGTTTTATTTTGACTGTATGTGCATTGAATCATAGAATTTTCACTTCTAAAGAATCTTATTATTGCTGTGAAAGCACATGAAAGCATCATGGTTTTCCACTAGCTCTGAAGGGAACCAGATTTCTTTTTAGAGAAACCCCCTTTTCATATATCTTGAAGTAATTTGTCGGCAATCGCATTCTCATTTTTTTTTTTTTTTTTACACTCTTGGCCCATTCACCTCTGCATCCTGTTATACTAACTCAGTGCCTTCTGCCTTTTTCAATTGACCTCCAAATATGTTTAGATTTGTTTTACACAAATATATTTTCCTGTATTTCTTTTGGATCCATATTTTGTTAATCCTTAGTGCTGTTTACCTCCACTTGGAAACTCAAAAAATTCTTCTAGGAAATGTTTTAGAAACTATCCTATATAATAAGTATAACATTAATATACAGAAATGAAATACTCATCTGATTATAGACCTCTCACATGGTAGAAACAAGTGGCAGAAGGCTTTTAATGATAATACCTGTTCATTCCCTGCTTTAGTTTTGTACTCACAAAAATCTTACACAAATATTGGTATTATATTAGTCCACAGTTTACTGTTTACATGGTATTTATTAGTGACATGCCTTTCTTATTGATACCAATATCCTACTAAACAATTCTATAAGGGAATGTTTTTTATTGCGCCCTTTATGTTGAGAAAGATGGTCTTAACAGGACATGAATCACCTTTCACATGAGTCACCTTGATAACGAAGTGTTCTTTTAATAGAAAAGTAGCAGAGATTCAACCTAAATTGGACAACCGGCAGAATAGGAGCAAGACACCATTTTATTGAGTCTTTTAACTAAAACAAAGATTTACCTCATAATCTCATCTAGAAAAAAGTCATATTTAATGTTTCTCTTTGGGCATATACATCATGTTTGGCTTGAAAAGAAACTGAATCTTGGGATTAGGCCTGAAAAGAATTTGAAGTTTTTCACTGAGCTGACTCCATGTTGGTATCTTCTAGCAGGGGTAAATTTAGGAATTTTGCGCCTAATTTAGGAATTTTGATAACCACTTTGACTTAGATTATTTCTTAACAAGAAAAAAATGCATTTTTCTTCTTAAAATCTTCTATTTTAAATTGAAAAAACATATCAAAATAATTTCATTGAATGAATTTAAGCTTTACACAAAACTTCTAATTTCTGGAAATCAAGTGTTCATGTAAATGGAGCCAAATCAAAAAATCGATTGAAAGACTTTGGAAGATTTTTAAGTCTCATTAATATTCTGAAATCTTTACATGTCACTCTGAATCCTGACTTGAATAAATAATTTTGATGAGTTTTGTAATTCCAGTCAAGCTTAAACTGTCAACTTGCTATGCTTTTTCTTGGTAAGCTTTTTAGTGCTGCTAGTTTTAGTTATCAGATATGCTTACCTATTTTTCACATAATAAAATAAGACCTTTAACATTAAATCAAGAATCCTATGTGATTGCATATTTGTTTAAAAGTCTGTCTTGAGTATATTAACTATTTTATATCACTGCGTTGGTTTTAGATAACTGAATTAGCAGGCTATACTGCTCGAGTATACAACATGTTTTGGGTTTTTGATGAAGTAAAAAGAGGCATTTATAAGAGAACTGCTGTCTTGCAAGAGTGTGAAAACCATAGCAAGGGTGGAGCTAACATAGAAATACCCCTCAGTGAGACACTGGAAATCAAAGGTATTAAACTCAAATGTTTTTGTACATCTATATTTTAGGTGTTTATCAACAGAACCAAGGTATTTTAGAAGATAGCTAAGGAACCAACATTTAGTTATTTAAACAATTATTCCTAAAGTTAGTGCTGTATATTGAGGAGTAGTGACTAAAATTATCATAAAAAATACTATACTACTTTTAAGATAAAATGTCTAGAATAATTCCTGGAAACTGTACATATGGCAGAATGATTTTTTTTTTGCTTTTAAAATTCAAATAATAGAATTAATGTTATATTATTCTCTTTTATTCTATCATTTGATTTTGTTATTGTAGTTTTAAAGATTGTTTTCTATGTCTTTGTTTCCTTTCTGCAGCATTGTTTTTTTTTTCTGTAGGAAAGTTTAATTTAGAGAAATAAGTAGTTATAAACAATGTAGCTAATACCAGATAGAGTTTATCTTTGCTCTCATTTTGATGTTAACATCATATTATTGTAGAATAATATTTCTGGGAAAGATAGTCCAAATAGATACATCAAAATGTGCAAGTTTACATTAGACTTTGTTTTAGATATAGATATCCATATTTGCATTCATTTCTATAACTTATTTCTGTGAATTATCTTTATAGTAAATTTATCTGTTATGCTGCATTATACTTTAAGTTATTTAATTAGCAATAACACATGATACCTTTTGAAATGTAAACTGTTCCTTAACTTATAGGAAAAGTTATTGATGTGGAGCATGGAATTATTTGTGAAAATGTTCCCATAATTACACCAACGGGAGAAGTGGTGGCTTCCAGACTAAACTTCAAAGTAAGATGATATTCAAGAATCTTCTGATTTTTGCCAACACACTAATATAAAAGAACTCAGAATTCTTGTACCTTATATTAAATACTTGGAGGAAGCATATGGAAAGGAGGGGAAATCAAGAAAGGTAGGCATAGTGACTCAATTACAGAATCAGTTACTTCCTCAGAAAGCAGAAAGAAAGAGAAATTTAATTTCTACTGCTTTATTGCCTGGTTGAAAATTAAAATTACAGTACCCTGAGAGCCTAAACAAGGTAACTTTGGGGAGCAATAGGAAATTTCCTCAGAAATTAATATCCAGAAATAAATTCTAATTTTTTTTCCTTATAGGAATTACTCAAGTAATATAAGCCTATATTGTTACATATTTACTAAAATATGAGAGAAGAGGTAATCAGCAAGTTTACATTAAATTTATAAGTTTAACTTATATTTTCAATAACTACATCTTCTATTAGGAAAAAATAATCAGAAGATTCACAAATTTGAATTTAGTTCTTAATTCTGTTGATAATAGTTATTTATTGTTTAATACTCTGTCTTGATTATAAAAACTAAGGTGTAAAAATAGCTAATAAATCTGAGACCCTGATTTAAAGCATTATAAAATTCAAATGTGCATTTTGGAATTCAAATGCAAAATAATTGGCTGATAAGTAGAATGAAGTTATCTGCGCTTAGTTCAAACAATGACATGATTAGACCTAATAACAGAATTAGAAATATGACCATATATGTACATTTAATGATTTTAATGTGAACCTTAGTCTAGGTTTAATTATTTAAAGATGTATTTGCAAATTCATTAGGCTGCTGGAAGAGCATGAGAAGTACTAAACAGAGGGAAATTTTATGTTAATAAAAGTGAGAGAAATTGTGTTTTAACTACAATTTGATTGGGCTCTGTTTTTCAATTTATAGACCTTTAGAGCAGCAATAAGGGGCCTCCCTGTGCCTCATTGGTAAAGAAACCTCCTGCATTGCAGGAGATGCAGGAGATGGGGGTTCAATCCCTGGGTTGGGAAGATCCCCTGCAGTAAGGCAGGGCAACCTACTGCAGTATTCTTGCCTGGAGAATCCTATGGACAAGAAGAGCCTGGTGGGCTACAGTCCATAGGGTTGCAAAGAGTCGGACATGACCGAAGTGACTGAGTCACAGAGCAGTGATGAGTGCTAATGATACAGCATAGTCTTAAATAGACTTAAAATAAAGCCTTTAAAGAGTCCTACACTGCATATTTATCAATACTTTAGCAATTTATATTTTATGAGTTTTGCATGAGGTTTTCATCAGGTTGGGTTTCATAATATCAATTCTGGTTGCTCCCTTTATTAAATAAAGGAAGAGTCTTGAATTCTGCCACCTACTAACTACATTATTGTGGACACATCACACTCTTTCTGTGAAAAAATTCAAAACTCAGTATATTTTTATATAAAATGAAGTTTTAAATAATCTAGTATAAGTGTCATGA
Organism: Bos javanicus; assembly: GCF_032452875.1. Lineage (NCBI taxonomy): Eukaryota > Metazoa > Chordata > Mammalia > Artiodactyla > Bovidae > Bos > Bos javanicus. Next base: position 41,974,714 of record NC_083872.1, read on the forward strand.
ATTTGGAGGCCGTGCAAAGGTATATATTAATATAGTATACTTTTATGATAATTGTTTATTTCGAAGTCAGGCAGTTTTATTTAAAGTCTCAGGTTGCTAAAGTATAATAGAAAATTCTGTTCCCTCTACATGGATTAATAAGTAAACAGGTTTCTAGAGGAAAATGTACTCTTTCTTATGTTTGCCTTTTGGAATTGAAAAACCATTTGGAGAAGAAAATTTTGGTAAATGTAGGAATTCTTTTGCCTAACATTCACTGTTTACTAAACATCAAAAAACTTATGCTAAAAATAATATGAATGTAGAAAAGTCTTCTATTAAACTCAAAATGTGTTAAATTTATGAGAATTCCCAGTAGAGAATGATTCTATTAAATATTTTGCTTACATACCTTTTGTCATGGCACATACCTTTAAAAATCATTTAAAAAGTATATATGCTTCTACAAAGTTAAACTTTCTTAATCCTCTTTCTATTGAAAGAGCAGTGCAAATTACAAAAATAATTTTTTCCGGGTTCTTTCCCAAATATTTTTTAAACTTTATTCTATCAAAATAGCATTTCAGTTTGGCTAAAATTCAGTTCAGTTAAGTTCAGTCATTCAGTCGTGTCCGACTCTTTGTGACCCCATGAATCGCAAAATGCCAGGCCTCCTTGTCCATCACCAACTCCCAAAGTTTACCCAAACTCATGTCCATCGAGTCGGTGATGCCATCCAGCCATCTCATCCTCTGTCGTCCCCTTCTCCTCCTGGCCCCAATCCCTCCCAGCATCAGGGTATTTTCCAGTGAGTCAACTCTTTGCATGAGGTGGCCAAAGTATTGGAGTTTCAGCTTCAGCATCAGTCCTTCCAGTGAACACCCAGGACTGGTCTCCTTTAGGATGGACTGGTTGGATCTCCTTGCAGTCCAAGGGACTCTCAAGAGTCTTCTCCAGCACCACAGTTCAAAAGCATCAATTCTTCTGCACTCAGCTTTCTTCATAGTTCTACTCTCACATCCATACATGATCACTGATAAAACCATAGCCTTGACTAGCCATTACTTTGTTGGCAAAGTAATGTCTCTGCTTTTGAATATGCTATCTAGGTTGGTCAGAACTTTGCTTCCAAGGCTACAATTAAGGAGAAAAAATATCTGCAGTCAGATTTTATAGACTCAACCTTGCTCCTGTCGTATGTCCTTGTGTTGCTGCTGCTGCTGCTGCTAAGTCGCTTCAGTTATGTCCGACTCTGTGCAACCCCCATAGACGGCAGCACACCAGGCTCCCCCGTCCCTGGGATTCTCAAGGCAAGAACACTGGAGTGGGTTGCCATTTCCTTCTCCAATGCATGAAAATGAAAAGTGAAAGTGAAGTCACTCAGTCGTGTCCGACTCTAGCGACCCCATGGACTGCAGCCTACCAGGCTCCTCCGTCCATGGGATTTTCCAGGCAAGAGTACTGGAGTGGGTTGCCATTGCTTGGCTATCTTTATTGCCTGGAATGCTCTTCTGCCAGATCTGACTGGTTGCTTGTTGTCACAGGCTAAACCAAAATGTTGCCTCCTCAAAGAGGACTTCCCTGAAGCACCTAATCAAAAGAAGCCCCACCCCACCCCACCCCACCAGCTTCACAATGCCACTATGTTTCCGTAATACATCATCCTTTTTTGCTATCACAATAGCATTTATAACTAGTTAATTTTTTGTTCTTGTGTATATTGTAATCTTTGCCATTGAAATACAAGCTACACAAGAACAGAAACTTTGTCTTGGGCAGCACTATATCCTCTGTGCCTAGAAGAGTGTCAAACACATGTCAATATCTGCTAGGGAAATTTCTAATTACTTAGAATATGAATTTGAACCATTTTTGCTTTACATGTACTTATTACATACATTCTTAGTTATTTTATCTAATCTAACCTTCATATCAGCCCTTTTTCCTTCCCATCTTCCCTTTCTCTCCCCACTACCTTCTTTCAACAAAAAGATTTTAGCTTATGTTATACACAGCAAATATTTAATGGATATATATGGAACTGGTTCCTTACACTGACATTATACAAGTAATATGATGCTCTTTTATCTTTGAGTATTAAACATGATATATTCTATATCATGGACACTTAGATATTTGTATCTATACTGTGTGAAGCCACATCTACAGACATACTGTAAATTGCTGCCTCTTGTATATTCATTTTTAATTTATTTTTCTTAAAATGTATATCTTATTGAAGTATAGTTGACTTTCAATGTTTCAGGCGCACAGCAAAGTGATTCAGTTATACATATACACATATATTAATTTTGAAATTATTTTCTATTATAGGTTATTACAAGATATTAACTATAGTTCCCTCTGAAAAGAAAGTGAAAGTTGCTCAGTTTCATCTGACTCTTTGTCACCCCATGCACTATACAGTCCATGGAATTCTCCAGGCCAGAATACTGGAGTGGGTAGCCTTTCCCTTCTCCAGGGGATCTTCCCAACCCAGGGATTGAATCCAGGTCTCCTGCATTGCAGTTGGATTCTTTACCAACTGAGCTATGAGGGTAGCCCATACTATATAGCATAGTTCCCTCTGCTATATGGTAAACCTTTGTTGCTTATTACATATCTATTTTTTTAATTAGAAATCTAGCATTCTACTAGATTCTAACATTCTATCCATACTAAGTCAAAGAAGTGGAATCAAAATGTTATAAATTTTTTAGTTAGGCAAAAATTTGTAAGTTTTTAAAAATATGTATATTATATGTATTTTATATATATATATACATACACATACACACAAAAGCTTTTCTACTATGCTTAATAAAGGCTTGAGAAAAAACATTAAGAACAAAAGTAGACATAGAAAAGTGATAAACATAAGCTAAATGAAATGGGAGCACTGAATATGAAATAGAAAAAAATGAAACAAACTAGATAAAAGTAAAATATCATCATATAGTCCAGTTGGTTTTAAACATGACTGCTTATTAGAAACATATCTGGAGATCTGGATTAAAAAAGCAGTGCAATACCTGGGCATTTGTAATTTTCAAAAGATTTTAAGATAATTCTGATATGCATCTGGATTTTAAAAAGTGATTTCAGGTTTTTCTATTAAATCCTAACTTTGGAGATATATAATTCCATTATTTTTCTGTTGACCAATCATGATACAATGGTATTAAGTGAGTAATGGTTACATAGTCATAATAATAAAAGATAATTATCAGTTTTCATGATCAATATCCAGACAAAAAATAAAAGATAATTACAATTGCAAGTCATAATGGAAACGTGAATAACTTAACAATATAAAAAAATTTTTGTTCAAATTGGGGGAGGGGTGGTCAAGCAGAGTGAGTGATAACTGGAAGTCCAAACATGCACATGTTTTCGTCTGCCCAACCAGTCTATGTCTTTTGGTTGGTGCATTTAATCCATTTACAGAAGTAATTATTGATATGTATGATCCTATTACCATTTTCTTAATTGTTTTGGTATTTTTTTTCCTATAGGTCTTTTCCTTCTCTTGTTTCCTGCCTAGAGAAGTTCCTTTAGCATTCATTTTAAAGCTGGTTTCGTGGTGCTGAATTCTCTTAAATTTGCTTGTCTGGAAAGCTTTTGATTTCTCCCTCACATCTGAATGAGAGTCTTGCTGGGTAGAGTATTGTGGTCTGTAGGCTCTTCCCTTTCATCACTTTAAATATATCATGCCATTCCCTTCTGGCTTATAGGGTTTTCATTGAGAAATCAGCTGATAATGTGATGGGAGTTCCCTTGTATGTTATTTGTCATTTTTCCCTTGCTGATTTGAATATTTTTTCTTTGTCTTTAATAAGTTTTTGACAGCTTGATTACTGTATGCCTCAGTGTGTTCCTCCTTGGATTTATTCTACCTGGGATTTTCTGTGCTTCCTAGACTTGGTTGACTATTTCCTTTCCCATATTAAGGAAATTTTCAGCTATTATCTCTTCAAACATTTTCTCAGATCCTATTTCTCTCTCTTCTTCTGGGACCCCTATAATGTGAATCTTGGTTTGTTTAATGTTGTCCCAGAGTCTCTTAGGCTGCCTTCATTTCTTTTCATTCTTTTATCTATATTCTGTTCTGCGGCAGTGATTTCTACAATTCTGTCCTCCAGGTTGTTTATCTGTTCTTCTGCCTATAATTCTGCTATTAATTCCTTCTAGTATATTATTAATCTCTGTTTGTTTATCCTTTAGTTCTTGTAGGTCTTTGGTAAATATTTCTTGCATCTTCGCCATTGTTTTTCTGAGATCTTGCATCATCTTCTCTATCATTATTCTGAATTATTTTTCTGAAAGTTTGCCTATCCCAACATAATTTAGTTGGTTTTCTGGGGCTTTTATCTTGTCCCTTCATCTGGGACATAACTTTCTGCTTTTTCATCCTGATTAACTTTCTGTAAGATGGTTTTTGTTTAGCTGCTGTGGGACTGCTGCTTCTTGCTTCTTCTGTCTGCCCTCTGATAGATGAGGCTTCCTGATGGGAGGGATTGGCAGTGGGAAAAACTGGGTCTTGCTCTGGTGGACAGGGCCTTGCTCAGTAAAGCTTTAATCTAATTATCTGCTGATAGGAGGGGTTGGTTCCCCTCCCTGATAGTTGTTTGGCTGTAAGTGATCTAGCCCTGGGGTCTGTGGTCTCTCTGATAGGGTTAAACCCCAAGAGGGCTTACACCAAGGGAGACCTTCCTAGCCTGCTGCTGCCAGTGCCCTCGTTCTTGTAGTGAGTCCCTGCTGACCCAGGCCTCCACAGGAGGCCCTCCAACTCTAGCAAGTAGTTTTGGTTCAGTCTCCTGTGGGGTCACTACTCCTTTTCTCTGGGTATTGGTGTGCACAAGACTTTGTTTATGCCCTCCATTACTGGAGTCTTTGTTTCCCTCAGTCATGTAGAAGTCCTATAATCAAATTCTACTGGCCTTCAAGGCCAGATTCCCTAGGGATTCCCAGTCCCTTTGTCAGATTCCCCAGGCTGGGAAGCCTGATGTAGTATTCAGAACCTTCTTAACAGTTGGAGAACTTCCTTGGTATTATTGTTCTCCAGTTTCTGGGTCACCCACTTGGCAGGTATGGGATTTGATTTTATCACGATTGAGCCCCCCTCTCCTACTGTCTTGCTGTGGCTTCTTCTTTGTCTTTGGAAGTGGGGTATCTTTTTTTGGTGAGTTCCAGCATCCTCCTCTCGATGGTTGTTCAACAGCTAGTTGCAATTTTGGTGCTCTCATAGAAGGAAATGAGCACATGCCTTCTACTCTGCCATTTTGAACCAGAAGCCTATAATCATTTTTTAATCACTGATGATAAAATATCATTTATTCTAAAAAGTAAATCAAATTTTTGAATGATGTTTCTTTTTCTTGATCTTCACAATACCTTTTAAATACCAGATTGATAACTTCTTGATTCTATTGGGTGGAATGGGAGCTCATGAAATTCGGCTGTTTAAATTTAAATGATAAATAAGATGAAAGATTCTAAGAAAAGTATCCAATCAACATGGATATGTTGTTTTTTTATGTGTGTGTGTGTGTATATATATATGTGTATATATATATATTTTTTTGTTTGTTTTAATTCATCCATAGGCATTAGACTATATTACAGTCCTCATGCTTATTTCTGTCTTAATTTGGTAAACCTATTTTCTCTCTCTGTGAATAAAGGAAAATTAGGTTCATTTTATGTCTCTCATTATGCTCTTTTATAATTTCTATAACATTTCAGACTACTGAATTAAACAACCTAGCTAGCTCTTAGAAAAACTAGTTTGTAGCTAGTTAACTTCAACTTACAAATACAGCAAAGTTGTATTTTAATTGTTTCATCAAATATTAATATTAAATAAATTTAATCTATTCTAATTTAAATTAAATTTTTACAGTTTCTTATTCCCACATGATAATGTTCCTTAATATCTGTGTAGTATGTGATGACAAAACCACAATGAAAATTTGGGGAAGTGAGTGCTCATTTCAAGGAGATCCATTATCTTTGGAACTGGACTGTTTTGTGATGCTTTTAGCTTCAGAGCCAAATTTGATATTCTCAATCCTGGATATATTTATCTTTTATTTCTTTTCCTAGGTTATCATGTGTTTAAAAGTTTTTAAAAATCACTTAAATGCTGACAGATGAAATAATTTTTAAATATTGTAATTCCTAATTTTATCTCTTATTGTAGGTAGAAGAAGGAATGCATCTTTTGATAACTGGTCCCAATGGTTGTGGGAAAAGTTCTCTCTTCAGAATTTTAAGTGGGCTCTGGCCTGTCTATGAAGGAGTCCTATATAAACCACCTCCACAACATATGTTCTATATTCCACAAAGGTGGGTAAAGTTTTTTATATCACAAGGAAAAATTTTCTTTTGCTTTTGAATTAATTATCTTGATTCTTTAAGCTCTTCTGCAAGTAATCTTTCAAGCATTTTTTTGAGATAAACTATTAAGGAAATAAATATTATCCTAAAAATTTTTGTTACTGCTTTGACTACAGTAGTGTCCAGGAAAATACCAATTCTTTTCATTTTCACTTCTTATTGTAATGAACACTCAAAGACTATAGACGTTAGCCTCAAGAAATAATAGGCTAGTCCAAACAATAATTATATTGCTTTAGACATAATCTCTATTATCTCTTCTCACAAAAATAAATAGTACTTGAATAATATGCTAGTCTTTTCATAAAGCTGCATATACTTATATGTTCTGAAATTATTCACTTATGTTTTCAGAGCCTCTGTATAGTAATCTTTATCACAGTTCTATGTAATCAATTAATGATTTAGAACTACCTTAATTAAAAATATTTTACTTTAAGAGTGAATGTAAAAGTAAGCATAGAAATATTTAAAAGTAAAATTTTTCATCTGAAATTTTTAGCTATCTTCCTTCATAACAATGTACAGATGTCTAAACAGAAACTTATACCTGAAAATTTAGAATATTCATTGTGGATGAGACAGTTAAATTTAAAGAAGAAACAGATCTCATGTTCATCTAACCCAGTAATTTTTCCCACCTTAGGTTAGGCTGACATCATAAAAGTACTTCTACTGTGCTAGAGGACTATTCTGTGGGGCCTAATCAAGCACCTATGCTGGAATTGTAGTATAAGAGCAAACATAAAAGTTCCATTAAATGTGTGCTATCACGTCTCTTTTGTTCCTTTTCCTTTGTCAGAAAGTGTTCGCACCATCCTGCCCACTGGACTAATTTTTAGATCTTATATTACAGCTATGCAGATGAGTTTTTGTGGCACTTTTTCCCTAAAGTAAAACCTATCATAGTAGTATTAAGCTATCTGAAGTGTGGAATGATGAACTGTATTAGCAATAAGAAAATATTGAATGTGAGCAGTGCTGTGAATACTTGTCTTTAACACAAAATAGATAACATCTGTGATTCCAGAATTATTGAATCTTTCTGTATTTCTTTTGGGAAACCTTCTGGATCTGAAAACTAAATAGTAGTGCCAAAGTTTAAGTTTCAGGTATTAATACATTAAGTAGACGGATTTTGATTTTCTATTTATGTTATGAAGCATAAAATTGTGAGGAAAATATTCTGTTATAGCATAGAATCAACTCCTTTAATGCAAATAGAATTATATACATAAATTTTATATTTTGAGCTATTTAAGATTTCATTTGTAATATAAAAACAGTTCTCAAATATAGCTATAACCTGAGCAATAAAAGACATTTCCAAGACTTAAAAAGTGCCTAATTAGCAAAGTCATCCTTCAGAAATGAAGGAAAAAGACTTTCCCAGACAAACAAAAGAGGAGGGAATTCATCTCCATTAGATCTGCCTTACAGGAAATGATAACAGCAGTTTTTCAAATTGAAATGAAATGATGCTAATTAGTAGCATGAAAACACATAAAAATATACAATATTAGTAAATGTAAATATATACTCAAATTCATAATACTCTAATACTGCATTATGGTGGTGTGTTAACTATCTCTTAGTATGAATGTTAAAAGATAAGAGTATTAAAATTACTATAGCTAGTATAATTTATTAATGAACACACAATATAAAAACAGGCAAACTGTGATGTTATAAACATAAAGGGGGGAGAGTAAAAGGGTAGAGGTTTTATATGCAATTGAAGTAGTTAATATAAAACTTGTAAGATGTTTTAGATATGCTTCATAGGAACCACCAGGGTTTCCCCAGTGGCTCAGCAGGTAAAGAAACATTCTGCAGTGTAGGAGACACAGGGACTGAGTTCAGTCCCTGGGTCGGAAAGATCCTCTTCAGGAAGAAATGGCAACCCGCTCCAATATTCTTACCTGGAGAATCCCATGGACAGAGGAGCCTGGCAGGCTGCAATCCATGGGGTCACAGAGTCGGACACGAATGAGCATGCACAAATTCATAGGAACCACAAAGTAAAAACCTAAAGTAGATTTACAATAGATAAAGATAAGGGAATTAGAGCATACCACTATAGAAATCACCAATTCACAAGGAAAGGCTACATGAGAGGAAGAAAGGAACAAGGGACAAAGCAACCAGAAAGCAATAACATGGCATTAGTAAGTCCTTATCTGTCAATGATTAGTTTAAATGTAAATATACTGACTTATACTGACATAAATGGCTAGAAGATATACTTTACACTGGTTACAAGACAACCACCTCAGCTTTAAAGACACACATAGACTGAAAATGAAGGGATGAAAACAAGGTATTCCATCTAAATGGAAACCAAAGGAGAACAAGGGTGGCTACACTTATATTAGAAAAATCAGATTTTAAGCCAAAAATGCTAAAAAGAGACAAAGAAGGTCATTATATAATGACAGTGGGATTAATTCATCAAGAAGATATAACAGTTGTAATATATATGCACTCTATATCAGAACACCTTAACATATTAAGCAAATACCGACAGATCTGAAAGGAGATAGACAAAAATACATTAATAGTTGGGAACATCAGTACCCCACTTTTGATGGTGGGTAAATCATCCAGACAGAAAATCAACAGGGAAATATTAGACTTGAACCATATTTTAGACCAAATGTACTTAGCAGACAAATACAGACATTCTATTCAACAGCAGTAGAATACACTTCTCAATCACATATGGGACATTCTCTAGCATATTTTATGATATGGTACAAAATAAATCTTAGCCAATTTAAGACTGTTGAAGTCATACCAAGTATTTTTCCCTTCATAATGCTATGAAACAAAGCCTATAAGAGGAGGAGGGCTGAAATTTTTACAAATATGTGGAAATGAAAACACTCCTGAGCAACCAGTGAGTCAAAGAAGGAATCAAAAAAGAAATTAAGAAATATATTGAAAAAAACGAAAATGGAAACACAATATATGAAAATCTATGGAATGTGGCAATAGCAGTTCTAAGAAGGATGCTTATAGAAATAAATGTCTAAGTTAAGAAAACAAGAGATCTCAAGTAAACCTAACTTAACATTTCAAGGATCTAGAAAAAGGGTAACAAAGTCCAAAGTTTGAAAGAGGAAGGAAATAACAAAAAGGGAAGAAATAAATGAAATAGAGACCAGAAAACAAAAGGAAAAGATCAACTAAAAAAATCAATAAATAAATGAAATAGAGACCAGAAAAGCAACAGAAAAGATCAATAAAAACTAAGAAATAATTATTTGTAAAAATAATATGAGTGAACCTTTAGCTGGACTAACAAAGAGGCAAAAAGAATAAATAAAATCAGAAAGAAGAGAGTATTACCACAGAAATACACAGGATCATTAGACTACTATAATAATATGCCACAAACTAGAAACCTAGAAGAAATGGTTAAATGTTTACAAACATAAAATTTACCAAAACTGAATCATGAAGAAGTAAAAAAACATCAGTAACAAGTATGGAAATTGAATCAGTAATCTAAAATCCCCCTGAAACAAAAACCAGTTGGTTTCTAACAGTTGTTGTTCAGTTGTTAAGTCGTGTCCGACTCTTTGTGACCCCATTGACTGTAGCATGCCAGGCTTCCCTGCCCTTCACTATCTCCCAGAGTTTGCTCAGACTCATGTCCATTCAGTCAATGGTGCCATCCAACCATCTCATTCTCTGTTGCCCCCTTCTCCTCTTGCCCTCAATCATTCCCAGTGTGAGGGTCTCTTCCAGTGAGTGAGCTCTTGGCATTAGGTGGCTAAAATATTGAAGCTTCAGCTTCAGCATCATTTCTTCCAATAAATATTCAGAGTTGATTTCCTTTAGGATTGACTGGTTTGATCTCCTTGCAGTCCAAGGGACTCTCAAGAGTCATCTCCAGCACCACAGATAAAAAACCTCAATATTTCTACACTCATCATTCTTTATGTTCCAACTCCCACATTGGTACACAACTACTGGAAAAACCATGGTTTTGACTGTATGGATCTTTGTCAGCAAAGTGATGCCTCTGCTTTTTGATATGCCATCTAGGTTTGTCATAGCTTTTCTTCCAAGGAGCAAGCATCTTTTAATTTCATGGCTGCAGTCACCATCAGCAGTGATTTTGGAGCCCAAGAAAATGAAATCTGCCACTGTTTCTATTTTTTCTCCATTTATTTGCCATGAAGTATGGGAATAGATGCTGTATTCTTAGTTTTTTGAATGTTGAGTTTTAAGTCAGCTTTTTCACTCTCCTCTTTGATCTCTATCAAGAGACTTTGGTTCCTCTTCACTTTCTGCCATTAGGATGGTATCATCTGCATATCTCAGGTTGTTATTTCTCCCAGCAATCTTGATTCCAGCTTGTGCTTCATCTATCCTGGCATTTTGCATGATGTATTCTGCATATAAGTTAAATAAACAGGGTGACAATATACAGTCTTGACTTACTCCTCTCCAAATTTTGAACCAGTCCTTTGTTCCATGTCTGGTTCTAACTGTTGCTTCTTGGCCTATATGACATGCTACAGTCAATGGGGTCGCAAAGAGTCGGACACGACTTAACAACTGAACAAGTATGGTGGTCTGGTATTTCCATCTCTTTATGATTTTTTCCACAGTTTGTTGTGATCCACACAGTGAAAGGCTTTAGCAAGGTCAGTTAGGTAGCAATATATATTTTTCTGGAATTCTCTTGCTTTTGCTATGATACAGTGGGCATTGGCAATTTGAGATCTGATTTATCTGCCTTTCCTAAATCCAGCTTGTACATCTGGAAGTTCTTGGTTCAAATACTGTTGAAGTCTAGTTTGTAGGATTTTGAGTATTACCTTACTAGCATGTGAAATGAGTGCAATTGGATGGTAGTTTGAACTCTGGCTTTGTCCTTTGGGATTGGAATGAAAACTGATTCTTTTCCAGTCCTGAAGCCACTGATGAGTTTTCCAAATTTGCTGGCATATTGAGTGCAGCACTTTCACAGCATCATCTTTTTGGATTTGAAATAGCTCCACTGGAATTCCATCACCTCAACTAGTTTTGTTCATAGTAATGCTTCCTAAGGCCCACTTGACTTCATACTCCAGAATGTCTGGCTCTAGGTGAATGACCACACATGGTTATCTGGGTCATTAAGACCTTCTTTGTATAGTTCTGTGTATTCTTGCCACCTCTTCTCAATCTCTTCTGCTTCTGTTATGTCCTTGCTTTTTCTCTCCTTTATTGTATCCATATATGCATGAAATGTTCCCTGGGTATCTCTAATTTTCTTGCAGAGCTCTCTTGTCTTTCCCATTTTATTTTTTTCCTCTATTTCTTTAAATTGTTCATTTAAGAAGGCTGTCTTATGTTTCCTTGCTATTCTTTGGAACGCTGCATTCAGTTGTGTATATCTTTCCTCTTCTCCTTTGCGTTTCACTTCTCTTCTTTTCTCAGCTATTTGTAAGGCCTCCTCAGACAACCATTTTGCCTTCTTGCATTTCTTCTTTGGGATAGTTGTGGTCGCTGCCTCCTGTACAATGTTATGAACATCATCCATAGTTCTTCAGGCACTCTATCAAATCTAATCCCTTGAATCTATTTGTCACTTCCACTGTGCAATTATAAGGGATTTGATTTAGATCATACTTGAATGGCCTAGTGGTTTTCCCTTCTTTCTTCAATTTAAGCCTGAATTTTGCAATAAGGAGGTATGTTCTGAACCACTGTTAGCTCCCAGTCTTGTTTTTGCTGACTGTATATAGCTTCTCCATCTTCGGCTGCAAAGAATATAATCGATCTGATTTTGATATTGAGTATCTGGTGATGTACATGTGTAGAGTCATCTCTTTTGTCATTGGAAGAGGATGGTTACTATGACCAGTGTGTTCTATTGGCAAAACTCTGGTAGCCTTTGCCCTACTTCATGTTGTACTCCACGTCCAAACTTGCCTGTTACTCCAGGTATTTCTTGACTTCCTACTTTTCATTCTAATCCTCTATGATGGTTTCACTGGTGAATTCTAACAAACATTTAAAGAGGAATTAATAATAATCTCCTCAAATTCTTCAAAATATTGAAGAGGGAATATTCCCAAACCCATTTTGTGAGGCCAGCATTACCTTGTTACCAAAGCCAATTAAGGACATTGCAAGAAAAGAAAGCCACAGATCAATATCCATGATGAATACAGATGCAAAACTTCTCAGCAAAATATTAGAAAACTGAATTTAACAACGATTAAAAGGGACATACCCTGTTCAACTGGGATTTATCCCTGGGGTGCACAGGTAGTTTAACATTGCAAATAAAGAAATATGATACTAGAATGAAAGACAAATATCATATGTGGCAGAAAAAGCATTTGACAAAATGTACATTCTTTCATAATAAAAATTGTCAACAAGCTGCATATAGAAGGAACATACTTCAACATAATAAAGGCCGCATATGACAGACTCAGAGATTATATCACATTCAATGGTGAAAGATTGAAAGCTTTCCCTCTAAGATGAGGAGCAACACTAGGGTGCCTACTCTGACCATTCTCATTCAATAAAGTACTGGAAGCTTATAGTAATCAGGCAAGACAAAGAAAAGGCATTCAAATTAGAAAGCAAAGGTGAAATTATCTGTGTTTTCAAATAATATGATCTTACATAGAGAAAGTCCTAAAGATTTCACCAGAAACATTTAGTACAAGTCAATGAATTCAGTAAAAATTGAAGGATACAAAATCAGCATACAGAAATCGATTGTCCATGTCCCATGTTCATGAATTGAAATAATGTTATTAAAATATCCATACTGCACTAGATCATCTATAGATTCAACACGATTCCTATGGAAATTCCAATGGCATTTTCCACAGAAATAGGAAAAACTATCCTAAAATTTTTGTGGGTACATAAAAGACCCCAAATAGCCAAAGCAATCATGAGAAAGAAAAAAATGGCTGGAAACCTAACACTTCCTGTTTTCAAATGCTGTTAGAAAGCTATAGTTATGAAAACAGTGTGGTGAGTGAAGTCGCTTAGTCGTGTCCAACTCTTTGCGACCCCATGGACTGTAGCCTATCAGTCAGGCTCCTATGTCCATGGGATTTTCCAGGCAAGAGTGCTGGAGTAGATTGCCATTTCCTTCTCCAGGGGATCTTCCTGACCCAGGCATTGAACCCGGGTCTCCTGCATTGCAGGCAGATGCTTTACCATCTGAGCCACCAGGGAAGCTAGTCATGAAAACAGTATGGTACTAGTATAAAAATAGACATAGACCAATGAAACAGAATGAAGGACCCAGAGATAAATGCCTACATATGGTCAATTATTACTTGCCAAGAGAGTAAAGACTATTCAAGGATAGTCTCTTCAATAAATGGTATTGGCAAAACTGGATAACTATATGCAGAAAATGAAATTGTACTTCTTCCTTACACCGCTAACAAAAATGAACTTGAAATGGATTAAATACCTAAATGTAAGGCCAGAATTCATAAAACTCTTAGAGGAAAACATTGAAAAAACTCTTTGACATTGATCTGGCAATGATTTTTGAATATGACACCAAAAGTACAAGCAATAAAAGCATAAGTCAATAGGTAGAACTACATCAAATTAAAAGTCTACACAGTGAAGGAAACCATCAACAAAATTAAACCCAACCTATGGAATAGGAGGAAATATTTGCAAATCATATCTGGTAAGCTGTCAATATCCACAATATATAAGGAGCTCATACAACACAAAAGGGGAAAAACTTGTAGTTTAAAAATGGACAGAGGTTTTGAATAGACATTTTCCCAAAGATGTACAGTTTATCCAACAGATACATGAAAATGTACTCAGTCTTACTAATCATCAGAGAAATGCAAGTCAAAACCACAATGAGATATAACCTCACACCTGTCAGAATGGCTCATCTCAAAAGATAAGAAATAACAAGTGTTGGCAAGGATGTGGAGAAAAGAAAACCTCTATCGACTCCTAGTAAGAATGTAAGTTGGTGGAACCACTATGGAGAACAGTATGGAGATTCTTCAGAAAATTAAAAATAGAGCTACTATGTGATTTGCAATCCCATGTTCACTGAGGCATTATTCACAATAGCCAAAACATGAAAACAAAGTAAGTGTCTATTAACAGATGAATGGAAAGATGTGGTATGTATTTATATACAATGGAATATCCTTAGGCCATGAAAAAGGAAATCCTGCCATTTGTGACAATGTAATGGCATAAGTCTGACAGAGAAAGATAAATACTATATTGATATCATCTATATATGGAATCTAAAACAGCTAAACTTGTATAAACAGAGTAGAATTGTGGTTACCAGGGGATGGAGAGTTTGAGGGATGGGGAGATATTGGTTCAAAACACAGACTTACAGTTAGAAATTGAATAAGTTCCAGAAATTTGACTCACATCATTGTGATTAGAGTTAATAGTAACAAATTATATACTGGAAGTTGTTAAACAGTAGGCCTTTCATATTCTCACCACAAAAAGAAGTGGCAATTATGTGAGTAATAGATGTGTCAGGTATTGCTACAGTGATAATTATTTTGCTATATGTAAGTGTATGAAATCAACAGGTTTATAACTTGAACTTACATAAAGTTGTATGTCACTTTTGTCTCAGTAAACATGGAAAAAATGCCACTGAGCTGTATAATTAAAAATGGTTAATATGGTAAATTTTATTTTATGTGTATTTTATTGCAGTTTTTAGAAGTGGAAAAAAAAAGAGAAAATAGTACTTAAATTCCAGTCTTTGCTCTCAGGATAACTAACTATGTTATTCTGCAACAAACATAAATCACTAGGAAAGTTTTTCTTAGTTATGAAATTTACTGTTCCCTAGGCAAAAGCAATGGCAACCCATTCCAGTACTCTTGCCTGGGAAATCCCATGGATGGAGGAGCCTGGTAGGCTATAGGCCATGGGGTGGGAAGGAGTTGGACATGACTAAGCGATCACTTTCACTTTTCACTTTCATGCATTGGAGAAGGAAATGGCAACCCACTCCAGTGTTCTTGCCTGGAGAATCCCAGGGATGGGGGAGCCTGGCGGGCTGCCGTCTATGAGGTTGCACAGAGTCAGACACGACTGACGTGACTTAGCAGCAGCAGCAGCAGGCAAAAAATCAACTACAACTTAGTTAAGAACAAATGAGAATGAAAGTCTATTTCTTAAAGGTTAAAATTTTCAAATGATTAATGTTAAAATTAATTTTATCTTGATTACAGAGTTTCTAGAAACTTGAGAATTTGTATTTATATTTAGAATTCTATAGGACCAATATCTTGCAAAAGAGCATAGAATTTATTTAAATGTATATGTAAACTAAGAGGTCCTAAACGTAGTATTTATGTCTAATATTCTAAAAGCTACTGATTTTTCAAAAAGGTTTCAAAATAATCTTATGAGTCTTTATGATTTAAAAGAAAGCTGCTACAACCTATTTCAAAATAATTGTCAATAGATAATCTTTTCTTGTTAGGATATTCTCATTAATGAATATTATCTAGTATCTTATTGCATAGACGCTATATAATTTATAGCAATAGAATGTAGCTTAAGTACTAATTTGGCAGAAAAAAAACTGTAAATTAAACATAAAATTAAGTCTTATGTACCTACAGAACAAATTTCATAAGTCACAAACAGACCTTTGTAATCCCCTGTTTTCACTTTTTGTGATTTAGACTTCTTGGTAGAGGATCAGTCTCCTTATACAACGATCAAACATAAATTCATTGTTATTTTCATGCAGAAAAA
The DNA here is from genome assembly GCF_032452875.1 of Bos javanicus. Classification (NCBI taxonomy): domain Eukaryota; kingdom Metazoa; phylum Chordata; class Mammalia; order Artiodactyla; family Bovidae; genus Bos; species Bos javanicus. The sequence continues at coordinate 41,990,851 of NC_083872.1, forward strand.
GAGTGGGTTTAGTTAAAGTGGATTTCTAATAATGCCATGTAATGTACAGAAAAAAAAAGTAAACAGGGTAAAAATGTTCTGAGTAAGTATATTAGGACTACTTATTTTTGTAATGAAAATTTCAGAGAATTTGAAGAGCTTCTGTGGGTCAGTTTACAAGTTGGGAGACCTGAATTCCTAAGAAACTGTGAAATCAGCTCAAATATTTTCCCAATTAATGTCTTCTGATACTTCAGCAATGTTAATAATGAAAGCCAGATAAAAGAAAATCAGGGCTTTGGGTTCAAGAATAAAAAAAAAAAAATTATACTAGGTAAATTCGTTTCAAAGCAGTTTCCTCTCATCCCATAATCATCAATGATTGGATATGAAAACCGTTTGAGCATTTGACACATTTTAGCAAAGAACATTTCCTCTATAATGTAGATCTAGCCACTTTAAATCTGTGGAATGGTGGATAATAAAATGCTTAGTTTTGCTCAGATAGTACTTAAACTGTTTTGGCAATTTTAGGCTCTTTGAGGGGCTTTCTGGGTAGCTCAGCTGATAAAGAATCCACCTGCAATGCAGGAGACCCTAGTTCGACTCCTGGGTTGGGAAATTCCCCTGAAGAAGGGATAGTCTACCCACTCCAGTATTATTGGGCTTCCTGGTGTCTCAGATGGTAAAAAAATCTGCCTGCGATTCAGGAGACTGGGGTTTCATCCCTGGGTTGGGAAGATTACCTGAAGGAAGGCATGGCAACCCACTCTAGTATTCTTGCCTGGAGAATCCCCATGGACAGAGGAGCCTGGCAGGCTACAGTCCATTGGTTGCAAAGAGTTGTACATGACTGAGCCACTAAGCACAGCACAGGCTGTTGAGATTGAATTTCCTGAGCAGTGTGGTTGTCCTCTTTAAATTGTTAATTGAAACTCATTGTTCCCCTCTGTGTTAGCCATCTGACCCTCAGGAAAATTCTTACACTTGAATACAGATCCTGAATTTCTTTTGTCAATTCTTGAGGCACTTTTACTGTCTTCTCACCACTTAAAGGCTGATTTATCATCTCTTTACCAGCTGAGTTATCAGAGAAATTATCAGGGCTTCCCTAGTGGCTCAGTTGGTAAAGAATCTGGCTGCAATGAGGAGACCCAAGTTCGATCCCTGGGTAGGGAAGATCCCTTGGAGAAGGAAATGGCAACCCACTCCGGTGCTCTTGCCTGGAGAATTCCATGGACAGAGGAGTGGGACAGGCTGCAGTCCATGGAATCCCCAAAAGTTGGACAACTGTGCAACTAACTTTCACTTTTATGATCTCTTGCTTTCACTAATCTACGATTTTATGGCTTATTAGTTACTTAGTAATTCCCTAGTGTATCTCTGTCTTCAGCCATTAAAGACTCTGAAGCCCAACCTTCATTTGTTTAGTTCACTTGCTAACAAAATACTATTATATGCTAACACTTACCAAAATGGAAAATTGAAACATTTGATGGGGGTTAGGGAAACACTGGGTGAAGGAGGGAAGAAGGAAAGTAGGAAGACAGAGATGGAGGATGGAAAGAAGCAAGACAAAAAATAATTGGTGTTTACTAACGGAAGGCAGGAAAGCCTTGGGTTCCTTTATATTACTTCCCCCCCACCCCATTTCCCAGGGTATCAGTTGTATACATCACATATTTCTCCCCAGCAACAGTCTCCAGTTTGGCAACAACCCACCATGTAATTCTGTTCCCAAAGCTCCTGCTGTCACTACCCTCTCTTGTTAGAAGTATCCAGGGAGAGAAACGTTGACCATGATCTTCCTACTATTGTAAACTTTATGCCGAAATACACACTAAGGCCAACAGATTTAAAATAGATTCAGACTTCCCACAATTTTGCATGAAATTTGTGAAAATTTGTACAAATTTCTGCCCATACTTCACTTTGGAGTCTAAAAAGTAACAGGTTAAGAAAATGAAAGGATTATAAGGATTGAATTAAATTTGACTAAACATTTTTTAAAAGAAAAGAGAAAAAGAAAAAATGAGGGTGGAATAGTAGGAATATCGTACTTCATATCTTGGGAAAATTATTGTGCTATATTCTTTGTCAATGCTATATACATTTTTTTAAATCAGCATTTATTAAAGCCTTGCTTTAGATGTTAGTGTTAACTAACTTTAGATGATAGTAAGATGCTTTAGAGGTTAGTGAATAAAGAAAGACACAGTCATTCTCAACATATGCTTGTGCCTAATTTGGTTATAAGGTAAAACATGCAACTAATTCCTATCAAAGCCAGAATAAATGCCTCAAGAAAGGCAAGAAATGCTATAGCGATATTCAAAATGAGAAAAAAATATTGTAGAACAGTGTGTATTTTTACCTGGGTCTTCAAAGTTAGAATTTTATCAATTGTCATAAATTGGATGTTTTGCAAATGTCTAAGTAGATCAGGAATGCCACAGATCCAAATAAGCATGAGTTTTTTTGTTTCTTTAGTTTTTGGATATTTTCTAAGCAGAGCTGTCCTATCCACTGTCCTAATACATGAATCTGAAGAAAGTAAATGTTTATTAGACTCATCTCTATTAATATTATGTTATTGGTACATACTGAAAATAATAGCATTCATCCCCTAGGTCCTTAACTATTGCTAAGATGTTCTTTTCATTAAAGTTCTTTGAATTACTTTTTAAAATTCTCTAGTGCTTTGGGTCTGCCATTTCCTTAATTTCCACCTAAGAAGATCATCTCCTCTTTTTGAATAAATACATAGTACTAACATTAGGTTAAATTTCAGTCTTTTAGTGCTTCCTGAAAACAGAAAAAGAAGTACCTTGTTTCTATACAACTCTCATTTCTTTTTGTCAGAGATATTCTGAAATTATAAATAACATTATATATCCACTCAGTGTTTGTTTACTACTTCAATCACAATATAGTCTATTCAAGTATCATGTTACTTAATCCTTTAAATGTAAATGTGGCTTAATAAAGTAGTTATGAATCATAGTTTTAAATAAAATATACATTAAAATCCTAAATTTGGTTGTTCACAAATAGAACAATAGCATGACTAATTAGATTAATTAGATTGTGCAGAGAATTAAATATAGATACTGTTGCATCTGTCTTTTAAGTATGAACAGTACCTATTGATCATGCTTTGCATAAATCATATTAAATAGAATATTTTAAATGATTAAAGTTCAAAGGGATTATAAACTTTAGTACTTACAGCTGCACAGCAGTTTAAAGCCAGGGTCAGAATTCACCAAATCTTTGGATACAAATCCTCTGTATTCACTGCCTCTTATTTAGGATTAGTAAAATAGTCACATTAAAAACGTGTACCTCTGATTGAAAAAGAAAAAAGCTACTATTTTATCTTAAATATTTGCTCAGAGAAAATGAATATATTTTTCTCTTAATAAAATAAAAAGCTTCTCTAGCACAGTCCCAAATTTATAGGGAATAACAAACTATTATTCTTTTATAGTTTGCATTCACTTTAAAAAATTTCTGTATTCTTCAACTGTTTTTCTTAGAAGAGATTGAGACACGAAATCTCATCTTTTAGAAGTGCCAACATTTAATTCATGTTTTCTTTGATGGCATTTCCATTAATCCCTTTAATGATATAGTTTTTGTATTTTAAAAATAATATTGATTTTGGATCATCTAATGATCTCCTGAGATAATTGGTGGATTCCAAGGCATTTTGAGCAAGGGCTGATCATCTCTAGGCTATTACTATTAACACAATGTAATGCCATGTATTAGTCACTGTTCTACACATATTACATGTTTCTAATTTTTGTATATGACAACCCATAAAGTTGTTGTTAGTATCCCTATTTTATAGATGATAAAACTCAAAGAGGTTGCAATCATTCCATTGATAAATTTTGGAGCCAGCATTTGAACTTAGTCATGTCTGACTCTAAAGTCACTTTGTCCTGCTTATAGAGGTTGCAATCATTCCATTGATAAATTTTGGAGCCAGCATTTGAACTTAGTCATGTCTGACTCTAAAGTCACTTTGTCCTGCTTATTACCAGCAGCAGGAGACATGTTTCTGAAAAATTACTACTCTCCTGCCTGCCCTTGAAAGTGAGTATTGCCAGTTAAGGTTGTTTGCTCGGTATGCTGAAACTGTACTAATATCAAGCTACTGTTTAGAAGCAGAAGTCCTTATAATGCTTGGAATACAGGGCAATCCAAGTCAATTTTAGCATAAAGGTTAGCACAGATACTTGGCTATCATTTATGTTAATGTGAAAGAAGTTATATTCTTGTATAAAAGTGAAATTCATTTAAACTGTGTTCATATCACTTTCAAAATAGAATATGTTCTCTATTCTTTCCTATTCTTCTAAAATCCATTTCTTTATAAAATATAAATTAATCTCTCAAAAATATGCTGTTAGTTTTAAATTGGACTTCTTGAAAAAGTATAAAATAAACAAATCTTAATTTTCATGATGCATTATGGTATAAAAATTATTATTTACCCTTTAGGTTGTCAAAAGAGGAGATTATCTTATGCATCAGAGCAGACTGTGTTATGTTTTAGGTAGCTCAGCAGAATGGACAAAATACTTAAATAATACCAGTAATCTAATATGATGATAAATAAAACAAAGTTGACTTTTAAGAAGTTTGCATTCTTCTTAGTTTGGGAGTACTTTGATTATTACACTAACAGTATTCTTATTACTGCTTGGAAATAAACACTATCCCTCCTCTTAAAGGGTGTGCACATGTCTCCTGTAGTACCTAGAAGCATCTTTTCTTAGAAACGTAATTTCAGTTAAGTATATATTTTCAGTTGAATATTTCTTCTTTTTTGCTGCATATTTATTTTAAGAATATTGTGAAAGACATGTATTGAGGACTCAAACCTGGTTCTTGCTGTTCAAGAAAAAAGTCTGATGATATGATTGGTCCTCAAATGTACATTTATATGAATTATTAATAGCTAGATTTTATGGCTTTCAGATTGCTAACTTATTACTATGGCAACACAGCAGTATTTAGCTGTACCTTATTCTTAAACTTATCATACTTTAAATACATGAGTATTGCTATAACATTTTGATCAGTATTGTTCACTATTAAATTCTAGATGGCTATTCCTGGTGGCTGACATGGTAAAGAATCTACCTCCAATGCAGGAGACCCAGGTTCGATCCCTGGGTCAGGAAGATTCCTTGGTGAAGGGAATGATAACCCACTCCAGTAATCTTACCTGGAGAATTCCATGGACAGAGGAGCCTGGAGGGCTACATTCCATGGGGTTGCAAAGAGTAGGACATTGACTGAGCAACTAACACATGTGAAATATTTAACATTTTTGGTGATCATTCTAGAGACTTCAAGCTCAGACCTAACATTTCTCAATGTTTCTTTTTTCATTCTACTTTGTCTTCTTTAAAGAGAAAAATAAGGAATGGTATAAAAATGAGTATAAACCTTAATAAATGTCAATCAGTTCAGTTCAGTCATTCAGTCGTGTCCGACTCTTTGTGACTCCATGGACTATGGCATGCCAAGCTTCCCTGTCCATCACCAACTCCCAGAGCTTGCTCAAACTCATGTCCATTGAGTCGGTGATGCCTACCAACTATCTCATCCTCTGTCATCCCCTTCTCTTTCTGCCTTCAGTCTTTCCCATATCAGGGTCTTTTCCAATGAGTCAGTGTCCAAACAACTACAGCTTCAGAATCAGTCCTTCCAATGACTATTCAGGACTGATTTCTTCAGTGCAAGGGATACTCAAGAGTCTTCTCCAACACCACTCTCCTCTTTGACTTTCATCAAGAGGCTCTTTAGTTCCTCTTCACTTTATGCCGTAAGGGTGATGTCATCTGCATATATGAAGTTTTTGGTATTTCTCCCAGCAATCTTGATTCCAGCTTGTGCTTTACCCAGTCCAGCATTTTGTGTGATATACTCTGCATATAAGTTAAATAAGCAGGGTGACAATATACAGCCTTGATGTACTCCTTTCCCAATTTGGAATCAGTCTGTTTTTCCATGTCCAGTTCTAACTGTTGCTTCTTGACCTGCATACAGATTTCTCAGGAGGCAGGTGAGGTGGTCTGGTATTCCCATCTCTTGAAGAATTTCCCACAGTTTGTTGTGATCCACACAGTCAAAGGCTTTGGCCAGTCAATAAAGCAGAAGTAGATGCTTTTCTGGAATTCTCTTGCTTTTTCTATGATCCAACTGATGTTGGCAATTTGATCTCTGATTCCTCTACCATTTCTAAATCCAACTTGAACATCTGGAAGTTCATGGTTCAGGTACTGTTGAAGCCTGGCTAGGAGAATTTTGAGCATTACTTTGCTAGCGTGTGAATAAATGTCAATACATTTCCCCAAAAGTCATGTATTGTCAAATATTTAATATAGGAAAGTAGAGAGTATAATACAAATTTTAAAAGTACCCTGAAACATTTGTAATATAACTATAAAAAGCCATAATCCCTGGATGTGGATTTTATCTCTAATAATTCTACTTTTAATTTACTATTATAATTAGCAGTTTTAAATATAGATGTATTCCAAGTAATTTCATATAACAAAGGAAATTTTGATAATTGCTTAATTCATGATAATAATTTAAATTATATTGGTAGTAGCACTCCTACATGGTGCTAGTGGTAAAGAACCCGCCTGCCAATGCAGGAGAGATAAGAGACTCGAGTTCAATTCCTTGGTTGGGAAGATCCCCTGGAAGAGGACATGGCAATCCACTCCAGTGTTCTTGCCTGGAGAATCCCATGCACAAAGCAGCCTAGCAGGCTATAGTCCATGGGGTCGCACAAAGTGGAACACGACTGTAGCAACTTAGCACAGCACAGAACATGATACCTATAGATTTATTCCAAAATCTTTCCCACAAGAAGTAGAGTTAATTCTTGATTTTACTTAGGGAAAGTAAATTGAAACTAGATAGTATTTCCTTTTTGATATCTACTAATTATATCTATTTCTTTTGTTGTTTGTACAAGGTATATTGCCTGATATACTTTTGTTGGCCCAGAGCATGCAAGCTAATAACTTTCTGATATGGTAATTGACCTACCTGAAATATTTAGAAGTTAGTCTGAATAAGTCTATATACCTAGAAAAAAAAAGTTTAGTAAAGAGGATTTTAAGTGCTTATCAATTATGTATAATTGTCATAGAACTAGAGAAACTTGAGCTAGATTTAAAATCTTAAATTCCAAGCCTTTGAAAAGGAAAAAGGATCATATACAAACTAATCATATAGATAGTTGGATATACACTCAACATCATCCCAAATGTCCTTGATATGCCTTTCCAGAGAATTCAGTTGTAACTTTATCTTTATAACAGTATTTTCAAATAATTATATTTATATAATCTATTAGAGTATTCTTAGGTGCTGGGTACCTCAATAAAAGCATATAGAATATGTTATTTTTATCATTTCATATGAGTATAAAACAATTGAGAGAAAATGGAACTTTAATATTTGTCGGGTCCTTAATGAATATATCAGAGAAGGCAATGGCACCCCACTCCAGTACTCTTGCCTGGAAAATCCCATGGACAGAAGAGCCTGGTAGGCTGCAGTCCATGGGGTTGTGAAGGGTCGGACACTACTGAGCGACTTCAGTTTCACTTTTCACTTTCATGCATTGGAGAAGGAAATGGCAACCCACTCCAGTGTTCTTGCCTGGAGAATCCCAGGGACAGGGGAGCCTGGTGGGCTGCCGTCTATGGGGTTGCACAGAGTCGGACATGACTGAAGTGACTTAGTAGTAGTAGTAATGAATATATACTTTTATGAAATATTTCGTATAATTTCATCAATATTTCCTTCATATAAACTTGCAAAATAGAAATTTTGATATTTTAGTAAAAATAAATCAAATAACAAATTATTTATTTAAATTTCATCCTGATTGAATTTTTTAAATTTAGTAAAAGAATGTTTTCTTTCTTGTTTTGTTTTTACTTTTTAAAAATTTTGAGAATGCATGTTCATCATATTGTTAGGCTTATAAATGCAATAAGAAATTAAACATTGCAAAAATAGAACTTAATTCTAATTAGAAGTTCTTATGAGATATATTTCCATATCTGTACATCAAAGAGAACTGACAGATTTCTGAAGTCATAAAGAAATCACAAATAATATTAAATTAACCTTTTAAAGAAGTTAAAAAGTTTTACTTCTCCAAATTTCTCCTACAAAGAAAATATTTGACAGCCTTATGAAACCTTTGTGTGTTTAGTCTCTCAATTATGTCTGGCTGTTTTGCAACCTCATAGACTGTTGCCCACCAGGCCCCTTTGTCCATGGGATTTCCCAGGCAAGAATATGGGAGTGGGTTTCCTTCTCCACACACAACCTTTGAGGTTCCATCTATTGCTACAATGAACTAAGTGGTTCTCCAGTTACTAAAAGAAATATTTCTAGGTAAATTTGAGATACTTTCTTATATGTTTAACAGGATATACTCTCTAAAAATCTAGAGGATTAGATATTTATTATTTTTTAATGATGTTGAAAATTTTAAAAATTACCTTTGGAATAACCATATAACTTTTAACTGGCTATATAGAAATTCTTTTGTATCTGTTTTCTTCTTCTTTTTTAAATTGAAGTATAGTTGATTTACGGTGTTATGTTAGTTTCTGATTCAGTTACACATATGTATATTTGACACATATATATATTTGATTCAGTTACATTTGTATAAAGTGATTCAGTTACATATATATTTTCATATTCTTTTAGAAGTTGACATATAGCTAATTTACAATGTTTTGTTAATACTGCTGAACAATGAAGTATTTCAGATATGTATATATATATTCTTTTTAGTATTCTTTTCCATTATGGTTTAGCATAGAATATTGAATATAGTTCCCTGTGCTATACAGTCTTGTTTGTTCAGTCGCTAAGTCATGTCTGACTCTTTGTGACCCAGTGAACTGCATCACTCTAAGCTTCACTGTCCTTTGCTATCTCTTGGAGTTTGCTCAAACTCATGTCCATTGAATCAGTGATGCAATCCAACCATCTCATTTTCTGTCGTCCCTTTCTCCTCCTGTCCTCAGTCTTTCCCAGCATCAGGGTCTTTTCCAATGAGTTGGCTCTTCATATCAGGTGGCCACAGTGTTGGAGCTTCAGCTTCAATGTCAGTCCTTCCAACAAATGTTCAGGATTGATTTCCTTTAGGATTGACTGGTCTGACCTCCTTACAGACCAAGTGAATCTCAAGAGTTTTCTCCAGCACCACAATTCAAAAGCATCAGTTCTTTGGTGCTCAGCCTTCTTTATGGTCCAATTCTCACATCTATACATTATTACTGGAAAAAACATAGCTTTGACTAGATGGACTTTTGTTGGCAAAGTGATGTCTCTGCTTTTTAATATGCTGTCTATACTTGTCATGACTTCTTTTCCAAGAGCAAGCATCTTTTAATTTCATGGCTGCTGTCACCGTCTGCAGTAATTTTGGAGCCCAAGAAAATAAAATCTGTCACTGTTTTCACTTTTTCCCTATCTATTTGCCATGAAGTGATAGGACTATATGCCATGATTTTCATTTTTTGAATGTTGAGTTTTAAGCCAGTTCTTTTCACACTCTTCTTTCCCTCTCAGCAAGAGGCTCTTTAGTTCCTCTCACTTTCAGCCATTAGAGTGGTGTCATCTGCATATCTGAGGCTGTTCTCCTAGCAATCTTGATTCCAGCTGTGAGTCATCCAGCCCAGCATTTCACATGATGTACTATGCATGTAAATTAAATAAGCAGGGTGACAATATACAGGTTTGATGTACTCCTTTCCCAATATTGACTCAGTTCATTATTCCAACAGTCCAGTTCTCACTGTTGCTTCTTGGCCTGCATACAGGTTTCTCAGGAGACCAGGTAAGTTGATTTGGTATTCCCATATCTTTAAGAATTTTCCATAGTTTGTTATGATTCACACAGTCAAAGGCTGTTTATCCATTCTGTATATAAAAGCTTACATCTGCTAGCCCCAGCCTCGCAATCAATCCCTCCCCAAAACTCCTCTCTTGGCAACCTTAAATCTCTTCTCCATTTCCCTGAATCTGTTTCTGTTTCATAAAGGGGTTCATTTGTGTCATATTTTAGATTCCACATATAAATGACATCATATGGTATCTGTCTTTCTATTTCTGCTTTACTTCACTTAGTGTGATAATCTCTAGTTGCATCTATGTTGCTGCAATAGGCATTATTTCATTCTTTTTTATGGTTGAGTAGTACTCCATTGTATTGATATATATGTACCATATCTTCATTATCCATTCATTGGTAGATGGACATTTATGTTGTCTCCATGTCTCGGCTATTGTAAATAGTGCTACTATGAACATAGGGTGTATGTTTCTTTTGTAATTGTAGTTTTGTCCAGATATATGCCCAGGAATGGGATTGCTAGATCATATGGTAATTCTATTTTTAATTTTCTGAGGAACCTCCATACTGTTTTCCACAGTGACTATACCAATTTACATTCCTACAGTCAGTGTAAGAGCATTCCCTTTTCTCCATATCCTTTCTAGCATTTGTTATTTGTAGACTTTTTAATGACTGGTATAAGGTGGTACCTCATCATAATTTTGATTGTGCCCCTCTAATAATTACTGATTTTGAGCATCTTTTCATGTGCCTATTGGCCATCTATATATCTTCATTGGAGAAATGTCTGTTTAGGTTCTCTGGCCATTTTTGGATGGATTTTATTTTGTTTTGTTTTTGAGTTAAATGAGCACTAGGCCATTTGTGTATGACCTAAATCAAATCCCTTATGATTATACAGTGGAAGTGACAAGCAGATTCAAGTGATTAGATCTGATAGACAGAGTGCCTGAAGAACTATGGATTGAGGTTCATGACATTGTACAAAGGACAGTGATCAAGACCATCCCCAAGAAAAAGAAATGCAAAAAGGCAAAATGGTTGTCAGAGGAGGCCTTACAAATAGCTATGAAAAGAAGAGAAGCTAAAGGCAAAGGAGAAAAGGAAAGATACACCCATTTGAATTCAGAGTTCCAAAGAATATCAAGGAGAGATAAGAAAGTCTTCCTCAGTGATCAGTGCAAAGAAATAGAGGAAAATAATAGAATGGGAGAGACTAGAGGTCTCTTCAAGAAAATTAGAGATACCAAGGGAACATTTCATGAAAGATCTTCATGACAAAGATAACCATGATGGTGTGATCACTCAAGTAGAGCCAGACATCCTGGAATGTGAAGTCAAGTGGGCCTTAGGAAGCATCACTACAAACAAATCTGGTGAGGTGAAGGAATTCCAGCTGAGCTATTTCAAACCCTAAAAGATGATGCCATGAAAGTGCTGCACTCAATATGCCAGCAAATTTGGAAAACTCAGCAGTGGCCACAGGACTGGAAAAGGTCAGTTTTCATTCCAATCCCAAAGAAAGGCAATGCCAAAGAATGTTCAAACTACCACACAATTGTACTCATCTCACATGCTAGCAAAGTAATGCTCAAAATTCTCCAAGCCGCATGGAGTACTGTTGAACTATGGAGTTCAACAGTACCTGAACTTCCAGATGTTCAAGCTGGATTTAGAAAAGGCAGAGGGACCAGAGATCAAATTTCCAACACCCATTGGGTCATCAAAAAAGCAAGAGTTCCAAAAAAAAATCTGCTTTATTGACTACACCAAAGACTTTGACTTTGTGGATCACAACAAAATGTGGAAAATTCTTCAAGAGATGGGAGTACCAGACCACCTGACCTGCCTTCTGAGAAATCTGTATGCTTGTCCAGGAGCAACAGTTAGAACCAGATATGGAACAACAGACTGGCTCCAAACTGAAAAAAGAGTACATCAAGATTGTATATTGTCACCCTGCTTATTTAACTTATATGCAGAGTACATCATGCAAAATGCTGGGCTGGATAAATCACAAGCTGGAATGAAGATTGCCAGGGGAAGTATCAATAACCTCAGATATGCAGATGACACCACCCTTATGGCAGAAAGTGAAGAAGAACTAAAGAGCCTCTTGATGAAAGTGAAAGAGGAGAGTGAAAAAGTTGACTTACAACTCGACATTCAGAAAACTAAGATAATGGCATCTGGTCCCATCACTTCACGGCAAATAGATAGGGAAACAATGGAAGCAGTGAGAGACTATTTTTTTAGGCTCCAAAGTCACTACAGATAGTGACTGCAGCCATGAAATTAAAAGATACTTGCTCCTTGGAAGAAAAGCCATGATCAAACTAGACAGAATATTAAAAAGCAGCTTTACTTTGCCAACAAAAGCCTTTCTAGTCAAAGCTGTGGCCTTTCCTGTAGTCATGTATGTATGTGAGTGTTGGACTATAAAGAAAGCTGCGTGCTGAAGAATTGGTGCTTTGAATTGTGGTGTTGGAGAAGACTCTTAAGAGTCCCTTGAACTGCAAGGAGATCCAACCAGTCAATCCTAAATAAAATCAGTCCTGAATAGTCATTACAGGACAGATGTTGAAGCTGAAACTCTAATACTTTGGCCACCTGATGTGAAAAACTTACTTGTTGGAAAAGACCATGATGCTGGGAAAGTTTGAAGGCAGGAAGAGAAGGGGACGACAGAGGATGAGATGGTTGGATGGCATCACTGACTCTATGGACATGAGTTTGAGTAAACTCCAGGTGTTGATGATGGACAGGGATGCCTGGTGTGCTGCAGTCTATGGGGTCACAAAGTATTGGACATGACTGAGGTACTGAACTGTTTTATTTTGTTTTTGAGTTGAATGAGCAGTTTGTATATTTTGGAAATTAAGCCCTTGTCAGTTGCATCATTTGGAAATATTTTCTCCCATTTCTTTTGCTGTGCAAAAGCTTATAAGTTTGACTAAGTGCAATTTGTTTATTTTTGTTTTTATTTCTATTACCTTGGGAAATTGACCTAAGAAAACATTAGTACAGTTTATGTCAAAGGGTGTTTTACCTGTGTTATCTTTTAGGAGTTTTATGGTGTAATGTCTTATGTTTAAGCCTTTAAGCCATTTTGAGAGTTTTTTTCATGTGTATAGTGAGAAGTTATATCTTCATTGATTTACCTGTGGCTGTCCAATTTTCACAACACTGCTTGCTAAAAAAACTGTCTTTTTTTTCAGTATTTGTTCTTGCCTCCTTTGTTGAAGATAAATTGACCATAAGTGTGTGGTGTATTCTTTTCCAGTAAAGGTTGTGACAAGATATTTAATATAGTTCCCTGTGCTATCCTGCTTAATAGTTAAATAGTATATAACCTTCCTGTTTTTCAATTTTATATACAATAGATTTTATGTTCTAATTTCAAACTCTTAATGCATCCCTCCCCTTCCTCTTCCACCTTTGGTAACCATCAGTTTGTTTTCAAATGAACTTTCAACTTTCAATTGAACTTTTCTGTTACAAACCAGAAACAGACTCAGACACAGAAAACAAACTTAACTTCTTTTTAAAAATATTGCCTTTTTAATGAACTTTTTTGTCTCCATAATGGTTTATTGAATGCCTACTATGTGTCTGTCATACTGTACTAAGTTGCTTCATGTGAGAGTGTTAATCACCCAATCCTGTCCAACTCTTTGTAGCACTGACCCAATATACTGTAGCCTGCTAGGTTCCTCTGTCCATAGAATTCTCCAGATAAAAATACTGGAGTAGGTAGCCATTCCTTTCTCCAGGGGGTCTTCTTGACCTAAGGATAAAACCTGGGTCTCCTGCATTGCAGGCAGATTCTTCACTGTCTGTCCTCTGGCTATATTGCTTTACAAAAACCCACTCCTTCATTTTATCCTTATAACAAATTCAATGAGTAAGTTACTTTACAAATGAGGTAAGTGTAGCTCAGGATTTGGGTCACATTGCTAGTAAATGGCCAGATTGGGATTCTAGTCTAGAACTCTCTCTCCAAAACCCATTATCACATCCATGTCTCTATGCTGTCTTCCCTGAAATGTAGATAGAAAATGGTACTTCATCAAATATTGCTGGTTAATCAGATCTTATAGTGGAATCCCATAGAAAAACCTTTGAAATGAATGTTCAGATGTATTTTAATCAATGTAGTCTCAGTTATGTATGGTCATGGCTGTTCTGTGGATTGAATTTATTTGGGTTTTATACTGAGGATATCTGTGCCTCTGATTTACATTAAATTGGAACAGACATTGCTTTGTAAGTTAGCAAAAGTACCGACTCTTAATATTTCCTTGTATTTCTTCTTAGACTCAGGGTACCAACTGAAAAATTGTTCCCTGGCCCTGAGGGCCACTGTATATTTTATGCTACTGTTGTTATTATGAAAAAATATCACATTATATAAATGCTTAAAATGATGGAAACAAGTAACATTGTGTTCTAATTCTGTTTTTTTTTTTTTTTTAAATATGGCTAAACTGGAGAGGGAAGATAAAGCAGAGACCAGAAAGAGAAGACATAGGGAATACAAGAAGTGAAAATGTTAGTCACTCAGTTGTGTCTAAATCTTTGCAACCCCATGGACTGTAGCCTGCCAGTCTCCACTGTCCATGGAATCCCCTAGACCAGAATACTGGAGTGGTTAACCCAAGGTAGAAGAAAAGTGACTAGAAATGATGCAGCCCTTGGGAAAAACATTTGATCAGTTCCTCAAAAAATTAAACACAGTTAACATATGCACCACTCCAAGATGTATGCCCACTGTTCATAATAGCCAAAGAGTGAAAACAACACTCTTTACAACACTCTTTAACAACCTGAGTGTTGTTAACACTCAGGTTAACAACATGTGGTGTATCTATACAGTGGAATTTAATTCAGACATAGAAAAGAATGAAATACAGCAACCTTCTACAACAAGGAATAACCTGAAGACTTTAGGCTGAGAGAGAGAAGACTACATATTGTGTGATTCCATGCATGTGAAATCTCTAGAATACACAAATCCACAGAGACAGAAAGTAGATTATTAATTGCCAGGGAGGAAGGAAGAACCAGGAGTATCTGCTGAGTTTCTTTTTGGGATAAAGGAAATGTTTTAGAATTAGATAGTGGTAATATTTACATGAGCTTGTAAATATACTAAAAATCATTGAATTTTACACTTTAACAGTACAAATTTTATAATGTGAATATATCTCAATTTAAAAGATATTACTAGAGATTCCTTATCAGAGAAGGTAATGGCAACCCACTCCAGTACTCTTGCCTGGAAAATCCCATGGACGGAGGAGCCTGGTAGGCTGCAGTCCATGGGGTCGCTAAGAGTCGGACATGACTAAGCGACTACACTTTCACTTTTCACTTTCATGCATTGGAGAAGGAAATGGCAACCCACTCCAGTACTCTTGCCTGGAGAATCCTAGGGACAGAGGAACCTAGTGGGCTGCCGTCTATGGGGTCACACAGAGTTGAACATGACTGAAGCGACTTAGCAGCAGCAGCAGCAGCAGCAGCAGAGATTCCTTATATTGCAAAGACTCCATTGAGAATCTTATTATATAAATGCATACATGTATAATTGAAATATAAATTCTTTTTATTTTCAAGTATTAGTTAAATCTTTTATAACCTCATGGTATCTATCCTTAAACTCAATCATTTTAACGGTATAGGAATGTGGGTAGATAATTGGTCTACAAAACACATTTTGTATTTCAAACCTTTTATTCTGTCTCTTTGTACACTAAAATCTTTGATTCTTTCTCTCTTTCTTTGTACACGTACACACCTTATTATTAAGTAAGTTGCAGTAAATAAATCTTCATGCATAACTTCTTTAGTGTATGCAGTTGACCCTTGAGCAATACAGAAGTTAGAGGAGCTGACCCCCCGAGCATTTGAAAATCCATGTATAATTTATAATTAGTTAACAAGGCAATGGCAAGCCACTCCAGTACTCTTGCCTAGAAAATCCCGTGGATGGAGAAGCCTGGTGGGCTGCATTCCATGGGGTTGCTAGGAGTCAGTCACGACCGAGCGACTTCACTTTCACTTTTCACTTTCACGCAGTGGAGAAGGAAATGGCAACCCACTCTAGTGTTCTTGCCTGGAGAATCCCAGGGATGGCAGAGCCTGGTGGGCTGCTGTCTATGGGGTCACACAGAGTCAGACACGACTGAAGCGACTTAGCAGCAGCAGCACAGATAATGAAGTACTGTAATATTTCCTATAAAAAATTTATGTATTTTTAAAAGCTGATATAATATTATCTGGACATACTTTTATTGGTTTTTGTACTGTCCCTCATACATAGAGGGCAAGAAGAGACCAGGAAAAGGCAGATCACTCTAGACTGGTGGGTGGCAGATTTAATAAGCAAGGGAAGTTACATCTGAGGCTTGTGATGGGCAGCTTCAAGATGAGTAGATCTCTAATTCCATTTATCAGAATCATAAAAATTTGTACGGACTTTAATGTAGTTCAGTCATGTATACCATCCAGATGTTCTCAACACCACATTGCTCTCTCAGGCGGTCCCTTTTAAAATTCTTGGTGGCTGTGGGAACTGTGGGTTGAACATAGGCCAGGGGAGAGGGTCAGGAGCATCAGATTGCCTGAGTCCAACTCACTGGACAACTGACAGTGAAGTCCTCTTGATAATGTCCAACAACTTTCTACACTGAAATGTTACCAATTGATACAATATTATTCTTTATGATAACTTATTTTTCTCAGTCCAGCATCATACATTGCATTTTAGTTGCTATGTTGCCCTAGTTTCTTTAAACCTGAATAAATTCCTCAGCATTTTTTTTTTATGACATTGATATTTGTAATGAGTGCAGAACTATTGTTGGTTATTCTTAAAGTCCCTCAGTTTGGGTTAATCAGATAGTTTCTTCATGATGTTTTTGTTTGAAAAAATATGAATTCATGGTGATACTCTAAATCAAATTAAACACTATAGTGTTTTGGTTTTTTTTTTTTTTTTTGCTTTTCCTCCCTCATTTCATATTTATATCTTCCTTCTTCCACAATGAGAACCCTACCTTGTGACATTATTAAAATTTACTTACTTGGTCTTTCCTACAACATAGTTTCAGAATTTCTACACCTGCAGCAATAAGAAATATGAACAGTTAGTTTCAAAGTTGCTTTGTGGTTCTTTTGGTTTTCAACTGAAATTATGTAGCCAAATTTGAAAGTTACTTGGATCAGTCTCTCTTCCCCTTTCAATGTGGTTATGTTGTTCATTTGATATACTTACAGTTTATTTGTTTCTGTTTCTATTCAATTTTAGGGTTTCTTCCTTCATCTTTATTAGTTAATTAAAATAATAACATTTAACATGAGTCTAAGAGTTAAAATACATAGGGAAGATATTTAGAGAGGTCTCTCCCTTCCCTATCTATTCTGCTTTGTTCCTCCCATCTTCTATAGATAAATGATTTCATTAGTTTCTGGTTTACTGTATTTCCTTTTGTAAATATCAGCAGATAAACTTACATTTTCTTACTTTGCTTTCATTTTACATGAAAGTAGTACATTGCACATTGGTGGGTCTATCAAATGGAGATGGTTTTGTCCCCTGGAGGATAATATTTGAAAACTTTTTTTTTGTCTCTGCCACAGTGGATGCTACTAACATCTAGTCATCTAGTGGGTAGAGACCAAATGTGCTGTTAAACATCCTATAATACACAAGACCTCAGTAACAAAGAATTATCTGGTTTAACATAGCCATGATACCACTGTTGAGAAATTCTGCTATACATCTAATTTGTACTTTGCTTTTCAACTTAATATATTATGGAAATCACTCTATATCAATTAATAGAGACCGTCCACATCCAGTTTTATAGCTGCATGGTACAGGTACCATTGTTTATTTAATCAGTCTCCTTTGTATGTGCATTTAGGTTTTCTCAATATTTTGCAATTTCAAATAATGCTGTAATGGATAACTTTATATACTTTTTTGTTCTTGGTGGTACACTTTTGAAAGTATATTTTTAGAATAAAGTCCTAGAAGTGGATCAAACACCAGATGATATATTGGTTTGCCAAATCCTCTCCAAAGGGTTGTACCATTTTGTATTTTCATGATTGTAAGAAAGTACCTGTCTCTCCATAGACTTGCCGATTGAGTGAATTGTCAAGTTTTTGAACTTCTACCAATCTGATAAATAAGAAACTAAGTATATTGTTAATTTGCATTTCTCTTATTTTGAATATCTTTTAGAAGTTTTGTTTGTTCATATTGTCAAAGCCTCAAATTTTATAATTTTTAACCCAAATAGTTTTAGATGAAATACAGAAGCAACATTTATAAAATATAACAGAACACATGGAAACTTACAATACCGTGTGTAAAATAGATAGCCAATGGGAATTTGCTGTTTGACCCAGGGAGCTCAAACAGGGGCTCTGTGACAATCTAGAAGGCTGGGATGGGAGGGAGATGGGAGGGAGGTTAGGGAGGGAGGAGATATGGGTGTACCTATGGCTGATTCTTGTTGATGTTTGACAGAAAATAACAAAACTCTGTAAAGCAATTATCCTTCAATTAAAAAGTAAATAAAGTGGCAAATAATAATAGTATATCTTATAGTACTATCCTACAGGTATGTCTTTATATGATATAGACATAAATCTTTTTTGGATGGAATAATCAAAATGTTCTGGGCAACTGTTACCCACGTTTTTCACTAATTGAATCAGATCCCCTAAACAGAATCCTTGTCCTCTTGGAAAGGACTTGCCTTTTCAAAGTATTTTGAAAAATTAAATTCAGAGTATAAAACTTAAAAATATATATATATAACAGAACAAGTATGTATTTCTGTGCTGAAAATATCCAAGTATTTCTTATAGAAACTTTTCTTGTGGCATGTCTCAATATGTTTTTTTACATGAATAAAACAACATATTGTCCTGACACATCTGAGAGAGAATACTTATCACCAGATAATAAATATAATCCTAGAAATAGAGTATTTAAAGACTCCTCTAGAGTTTTCAGGCTACTAGGATATCACAATAAGTAAGCTAAACTGATTTTGTCTCGGATTCTTGTGTTTTACAGGCCATACATGTCTCTTGGAAGTCTTCGAGATCAAGTAATTTATCCAGATTCAGTGGATGACATGCATGACAAAGGCTATACAGACCATGATCTAGATTGTATTCTACACAGTGTTCATCTCTATCATATAGTTCAAAGAGAAGGAGGTAAAGTCTATAATTCATGGCTTTTTTTCATGTATTTAACATAACTTTAAAAAAATTAAGTTGGGTTTAATTTTGATGTATGCTGTTGTTGGAACATAAGCACATAAGCAAAGATGGAATTTATAGCTTTTGTTGCTTTTCCATTGTTAACTTGCTCTTTTCTGTTTGTGCTATATTTCGTTCAGCAAACTAAGCTTTTTCCTAAGTCCACAGCTAGCATTTGAAGATTTTTTTTCATATTTGGATGAACATGTGTTCCTGAAGCCATAGTCAATCTAAATGTATGTAAGGTTCATGACAGAAATATTCTCCTGTTAATCCCTCAGCTTACATTAAATATAATAATTTGAGAAGTAGGTATCACAGAACTTTTTTATTTTCAGACCAACAGTCTTACCAATACATTATTTTTTTCTCTACAGCAACACATAGAGAATTAGATAATACACAGAAACTTCTGTTTGGTAGTTTTTCAGCATAAAACATACTTTGAAAAAGTAAGAATAAGAGTTATACATATCAGCTCAAGAAAGAATCACTTTCAGAACACAGAAATAACTTGATAACATATAATTTGATAGCCTAGAAAAACTACTGAAATAGCAAGCTAGAATTCTATGTTTAATTTTGCATGTGTTTTATTTTTCTAGCCCACTTACATGATCAAAAGGAGCAGAGTAGTACCGTAATTAAGAATGTAGGCTTTGAAATCAGAATTCTGGAATCAAATCTTTAACTCTGTTCTCTGTACCTTTGTATCTTCACCTGTAAAATGGAGATAAATACCTTATAAAGATGCTGTGAAGATTTAATAAGACTTTATTTAAAGTATTTAGAACAGTGATACATAGTAAATTCACAATAGTTGCTAAAGGTAATAGAGCTAGATGTAATATTGATACAAAGATATTTTGTCTTTGTGTGATGGTGCTCAATATTTTACATATTTCACATCTATTATTTCATTTGATACATTAAGAAACCAATGTAGGCAAAAGAGATAATATTATATTATTGTATTTATATATGATATCTATAGATATCATTTTAGAATATAATACATATTCATAAATATCATGTATAATATTTATACATATCATCTTATAATATCATAGTTCATAAGTGCTATAAATATGGAAAGCAGGTTGTCTTTTTGTGTCATATGGTCAACTTCTTCCCAGTTTTAAAACAGTGTGGCAAAATAGCAACTACCTATTAATTGGGGGTAAGTTATTTGGATAAGTTTGAAATCTAATAATCTGAATAGAAATTTATAATAATTTGTCACATATTCTATTCTTTTAGAAGTTATCAAGAAATTCTAGAACTAGTTTAAAGAATTTTTCAACCTTAAAAATATATGATAGTAATTGTTATGGTTTATCGAGTGCTCACTCTGCAGAATATAACATGTTACTCAGTTTACACTGTCATCTTATTTAATATTTGTAGCTGCCCAATGATGTGGGTTTTACTAACCCCCCTTTAACAGATGAAATTCAGAAGTTTAGCAGTTTCCCCAGGGGCCCTCAGCAAGAGGTAGAACAGGGATTCCAACACAGATGAGACTTGAATGTCAATGTTCTATATAAGATATGCCACTGTGTTATGCTATCTCAACATCTTAGATACTAATAAGGCTTGTTATATCCTTATACATAAAAAATGATAACGAAATCCACTGTACTTGCCTAGTCCTTAAAACATGAAACATATTTTTAAGCAAAGCAAGAAAACAAATTTGCAAGGACATCACTTACTCTGGAAGAAGCCTGCTGAAGTTCTAGTAAGACTATTAATGATTTGAAGCAACACTAGTTCCAACACTTAAAGAAATTTGCTTAGAGAAATTCTTTACTTTAGTATAAGATAGATTTTAAAACTATGTTTTATTCCTTCAAACAAATTACAAAATAGAAAGGTGTAGAATTGTTAACAAATAGATGTGAGCTAAAACAGTTTGTACATCTTCAGGAAGCAAGAAAACTTCACTTCTTAGCTGACTTAGTATCACTGTTTGTTTCAGCATCAGAAGAAGTATCGTGACTCAGAGTTTTGATTTGTATGTTCTGTGTTCAAGAAAGATTGCCTGTTAAAGCTTTTGGGTTTAGTGAAACAATGAACATAATTTATTTAAATGCATAAAATTTAAGGATGCTTTGACCCAAATACTTTCGTCTTTGTGCGTTCTTATTTCAAGGGGGGAGCTATTTTTTTAAGCCCAGAATATTTCTCCACTGTGTAGCAATCTAAACCTATTTTTTCAAATCCTCACTTATGTTTCATAAATGCTATAAAAGTCATAGAGGAAATTTTATTTCAACAGTTTTCACTTGAAGCAAGAACTTTGAATCACATGGCATTTAGAGTTTTTCCCTAATATAAAATTATGTTTTTAAATAGATGGAAAATTCCTGGAAGTTTGCCCAGGAATGAACACTGGTCCCTTTTGGGGAGTATCATTGGGAAATAGGGAAAGTCTTTTCAATCCAGTGCACAAGAAACAATGAAACTCTAGTTCTCATTTCCTTTCCCTTTGACCGAGTTTATTTAGAAATTTTAGTAAAGATGAAAATTCAGTTGAGAAATAATAAAGAAAGCAGAGGGCCTGGATTTTTTCCAAATGGGAAAATTAAACCTAGACTACTTGGGATTTGGTAATGTCCTAAGTTTGCATGTGTGTGTTTGTGCATGTGTATATTTGTGTTTGTGAGTATGTGTGTGAGAGTTTTGATAGTCATTTTCCTCTTTGAAAATCAGGATTTGCTTAGTCCACTCTGTTTTATGATATTCTCACTTCAGAAAAATATCTGATATGGCTGCCTTCCTAAGAGACCCAATGATTTTGTTTCTAAGTGACTTTTTTTTCTTATTACAAAATTAAGACAGGCCATAAAATAATATAAAGATGGTAATTTTAATTTTTCAAATATTGTAAAAATGTACATCTTAGAAAGTAAAAGCCTCATAATTCCATTCCCAGAGATGATGCAATTATAATTTATAGGGCTTCCCAGGTGGCGCTAGTGGTAAAGAATCCACCTACCAATCCTGGAGACATAAGAGACACAAGTTTGATCCCTGGGTTGGGAAGATCCCCTGGAGTAGAAAATGGCAACCCACTACAGTGCTCTTGCCTGGAAAATTCCATGGACCGAGGAGCCTGGTGGGCTACAGTCCAGGGGGTCACAAAGAATCAGACACAACTGACAACTGAGTACAATTATAATTTATATACCTTATGTGTTCTTACTTCTAATAAAAACTGTTGCAAAAAATTTTTCTCTGTAACTTAATTTTATAATATTTGTGAAACATAAATGATGTTTTGAAAAATAGATTCAGATTGCTACCCAGAGGAGAAATGTTCTGGACTTAAAAAAATTTCCCCTTACTAACTGAGAAGGAAAAAGAGAAAAGTATTCGGGTCAAAGGCAGCTTTAATTTTACATATGTAAATAAACCATGTCCTTTTGTTCCACGGAACTCAAAGGTTTTAGCAAGCAATTGAAAATCTGCATATAACTTACAGAAGGCCCTCATATCCATGGTTCTTTCATATCTGCTGTTCTGCTGTTGTGGGTTAAACCTACCACAAACTATATAGTACCACAGTATTTACTATTGAAAAAAACAGGTGTGTAAGTATTTCTCAGTTCAAATTTATGTTGTTTAAGGGTGATCTGTATACAAACACAATTTTGCAATTTGGTTTTTCATATAAAAAATATTCTAGGTACATTTTTATATCAGTATGTATTTTTAAAAAAAAACTTTTATTGAAGTATAGTTGTTTTGGACATCCCAAGTTGTGTGAATTGTAAAGAACCTTCCTGCCAATTCAGGAGACATAAGAGACACGGGTTCGCTCCCTGGGTTGGGAAGATCCCCTGGAGGAGGGCATGGCAATCCACTCCAGTATTCTTGCCTAGAGAATCCCCTGGGCAGAGGAGCCTGGTGGGCTACAGTCCATAGGGTTGCAAAGAGTTGGATACAACTAAAGTAACTTAGTATGCATGCAGGCATAGTTGCTTTACAATATTGTGTTTCTACGAAGTGAATCATCTATGCTATGCTATGCTAAGTCACTTAAGTCGTGTCCGACTCTGTGTGACCCCATAGACGGCAGCCCACCAGGCTCCCCGTCCCTGGGATTCTTCAGGCAAGAACACTGGAGTGGGCTGCCATTTCCTTCTCCAATGCATGAAAGTGAAAAGTGAAAGTGAAGTCGCTCAGTCGTGTCCGACTCTTAGTGACCCCATGGACTGCAGCCTAACAGGCTCCTCCATCCATGGGATTTTCCAAGCAAGAGTACTGGAGTGGGGTGCCATTGCCTTATGTATACATATATCCCCCACTTTTTTAGATTTCCTTCCCATACAGATCATCACAGAACATTGACTTCCCTGTGCAACACAGTAGGTTCTCATTTTATACATAATAATGTGCATATGTCAATCCCAACCCCAATCTCCCAATTCATCCTCCTTTCCCCCACTGAAATCCATAAGGTTGTTCTCTACATCTGTGTCCCCATTTCTGCTTTGCAAATAAGTTCTTCTGTAACATTTTTCTAGATTCCACATATAAGTGATATTACATGATATGTATTTTTCTCTTTCCAACTTACTTCATTCTATATGACAGTCTCTAGATCTCTTCACATCTTTGCAAATGGCACTGCTTTGTTCCTTTTTATGACTAATATCCCACTGTAAGTATGTACCAGGTCTTTATCCATTCCTCTGTTGATGGACATTTAGGTTCCTTCCATGTCTTGGCTATTGTAAATAGTGCTGCAATAAATACTGGGGTGCGTGTGTCTATTTGAATTTTGGTTTTCTCCACATAGATGACTGGAGTGAGATTTCTTGGTCATATGGTAGTTCTATTTTTAATTTTTTGAAAAACTTCCATATTGTTCTCCATAGTAGTTGTACCAATTTACTTGCCCACCAACAGTGTAGGAGGGTTTCTCTTTTCTTCACACCCTCTCCAGCATTTATTGTTTATAAATGTTTTCATGATGGTTTTTCTGACAAGTAATTTTAATTTTCATTTCTCTAATAATTAGTGATGTTGAGCATCTTTTTTATGTGCTTTTTGGCCATCTGTATGTCTTCTTTGAAAAAAAGTCTATTAGGTCTTCCACCCATTTTTTCATTGGATTGTTTCTTTTATTATTGAGCTATATAAGCTGTTTGTATATTTTGGAGATGAATCCCTTGTTGGTTGTTTTGTTTGCAAATATTTTCTCCTATTCTGAAGGTTGTCTTTTTGTTTTATTTATTGTTTCATTTACTGTGCAAAAGGTTATAAGTTTAATTAGATCTCATTTTGCTTATTTTTGTTTTTAGTTTCACTATTCTGGGAGATGGATCCAAAAAGATCTTTCTATAACTTATGTTAGAGGGTGTTCTGCTTATGATTTTCTCTAAGAGTTGTAAGTGCCCAGCCTTACATCTAGGTCTTTAATCTATTTTGAGTTTGTTTTTCTGTATGGTATTAGGAAGTGTTCTAATTTTATTCTTTTACAGATAGCTGCCCAGTTTTCCCAGTACCACTTATTGAAGAGACTGTCTTTTTTCTGTTGTATATTCTTGCCTCCTTTGTCATAAAGTAGGTGAACATAGGTGTCTAGATTTATCTTTGGGCTTTCTATCTTGTTCCATTGATCCATATGTCTTTTTTTGCCCCAGTACCATACTGTCTTGATTGCTGTAGCTTTGGAGTATAGTCTGAAGTCAGAGAGCCTGATTCCTCCAGCTCTGTTTTTATTTTTCAAGATTGCTTTGGCTATTTGGGGTATTTTGTGTTTCCATACAAATTAAAAAATATTTTAATCTGATTCTGTGGAATAATGTCATTGGTAATTTGATGGGGATTCCATTGAATCTGTGGATTGCTTTGGGTAGTACAATTATTTTTACAGTATTGATTCTTCAAATCCAAGAACATGGTATATCTCTCCATCCATTCGTATCATCTTTGTTTTCTTTCATCAGTATCCTATAGTTTTCTGAATCAAGGTATTTTTCCTTCTTAGATAGTTTTATCCCTAGATAGTTTCATCTTCATGATGAAATCATAAATGGAATTGTTTTCTTAATTTCTCTTTCTGATCTTCTGTTAGTGCATTGGAATGAAAGAGATTCCTGTGTATTAATTTTGTCTGGTTTTGGTATCAGGGTGATAGTGGCCTTATAAAATTAGCTTGGGAGTGTCCCTCCCTCTGCAATTTTTGGAAGAATTTGAGAAGGACATGTTAGCTGGTCTCTAAAATAGAATTCACCTGTGACGCCATCTAGTCCTGTACTTTTGTTTCTTGGGAGATTTTAATCACAGTTTTATTTCAATTTCATTATTCATGACTGGCCTGTTCATAATTTTGTTCAGTTAAATTTTTTAAAATATATTTATTTACTTATAAGGCTGCATTTAGTTTTAGGTGTGGCATGTAGGTTCTTTGCTGTGGCACATGGGCTTCTCTCTAGTTGTAGCATGTGGGTTTAGTTCCTCTCTGGCTTGTGGGATCATAGTTCTCCAAGGATCAATCCTGTATCCTGTGCTCTGGGAGACAGATTTTAAACCACTGGACCACCAGGGAAATCCCTGTTCATATTTTCTATTTCTTCCTAGTTCAGTCTTAGAAAGTTATACCTTTCTAAGAATTTGTCCATTTCTTCCAGGTTGTCCATTTTATTGGCATACACTGAGTTGGTCAAAAAGTTCACACAAATTTTTTCAGAAGATGTTACAGAAAAACCCAAACATTTTGGTTAACCTAGTAATTGCTTGTAGTAGTCTCTTATGATCTTTTGTGTTTCTGTGGTGTCAGCTATAAGGTCTCCTTTTCCATTTCTAATTTTATTGATTTGAGTCCTCTCCCTTTTTTTTTCTTAAGGAGTCTGGCTAATGGTTTTATCAATTTTGCTTATCTTCTCAAAGAACCAATTTTTAGTTTCATTGGCTTTTGCTATTCTCTGTTTTATAATATTTCATTTATTTTTGCTCTGTTTTTTATTATTTCTTTCCTTCTTCTAACTTTTGGTTTTGTTTGTTCTTATTTCTCTAGTTGCATTTGGTACAAGGTTGTGTTGTTTATTTGATATTTTTCTTGAGATGGATTGTATTGTTATAAACTTCCCTCTTAGAACTGTGCTGCTTTCCATAGGCTTTGGGTCACCTGTTTTAGTTTTCAATTGTTTCTAGATATTTTTTATTTCCTTTTTGATTTCTCCAGTTATCCATAGGTTGTTTAGTAGCACATTGTTTAGCCTCCACATGTTTGTGTTTTTAATAGTTTTTTCCCCCCTTATTTGCTTTCTAATCTCATAGGATTGTTTCAGAAAAGATACCTGATACAATATCAGTTTTCTTAACTTTACTGAAGCTTGATTTGTGACCCAAGATGTAATCTATCCTGGAGAATGTTTCATGTGCTCTTGAAAAGAAAATATATTCTCCTGTTTTCTGATGGAATGTCCTGTATATATCAATTAAGTCTATCTGGTCTAATGTTTCATTTAAGACTTGTGTTTTCTTGTTAATTTTTTCTCCTAGGTTGAGTGCATAAATATTTACAATTGCTTTATCTTCTTCTTGGATTGATCCCTTGATTATTAGGTAGCATCTTTCCTTATCTTGTTAACAGTCTTTATTTTAAAGTCTATTTTGTCTGATGTGAGTATTGCTACTCCAGCTTTTCTTTGCTTTCCATTTTTATGGATTATCTTTTTCCATCTCCTCAATTTCAGTCTGTGTGTATCCCTAGGTCTGAAGTGGGTCTCTTGTAGACAGCCTATATATAGGTCTTGTTTTATCCATTCAGCCAGTCTGTTTCTTCCGGTTGGAACATTATTCCATTTACATTTCAGATAATTATCAATAGATATGTTCCTATTGCCATTTTCTTAATTGTTTGGGGTGTGGTTTTTTTCGTATGTCTTTTTCCTCTTTCCCTTCCTTTTTTGTTCTCCTTTCTAGTGTTTTTTTGCCTATAGAAGTTCCTTTAGCAGTTGTAAAGCTGGTTTGGAGGTGCTGAATGCTCTTAGCTTTTGTTTATCTGTAAAACTTTCGATGCTCTGTCAAATCAGAATGAGAGCCTGGCTGGTTAGAGTATTTTTGGTTATAGGCTTTTCCTTTTCATCATTTTAAATATATCCTCCCACTCCCTCTGACCTGCAGAGTTTCTGCTGAAAAATCAGCTGATAACTTTTTGGGGTTTCTTTGTATGTTATTTGTTGCTTTCCCCTTGTTGCTTTCAATATTGTTTGTACTTAATTTTTGTTAGTTTAATAATATGTGTCTCAGTGTGTTCCTCCTTGGGTTTATCCTTTATGCAACTCTCTTTGCCTTCTAGGCTTGGGTGACTATCTCATTTCCCATGTTAGAAAAGTTTTTTACTGTGATTTCTGGAAATATTTTCTCAGACCCTTTTTGTTCTTCTTCTTGGACCTCTATAATTCAAATGTTCATGCATTTAATGTTGTTCCAGATGTCTCTGAGTTTATTCACATTTCTTTTCATTTTATTATTATTATTATTCTGTTCTACAGCAGAGATTTATACCACTCTGTCTTCCAGGTCACTTATGCATTCTTCTGCCTCAGTTATTCTGTTATTGATTTCTTCTAATGTGTTTTTCATTTTCAGTTCCTGTCTTGTTCATTTCTTTTTATTTGTGTTTTAGTTCTTCTAGGTCTTTGCTAAACTTTTATTATATCTTTTCAATCCATGACTGGAGGCATGACTTGGATCATGTCTTGGATGATCCATGACTTGGATCATCTTTACTATCATACTCTGAATTCTCTTTCAGATAGATTGCTTATCTCCTCTTTATTTAATTGTTCTTGTAGGTTTTAACATTGCTCCTTCATCTGCAACATATCTCTTTGTTACCTTTTTTTCTTCCTCAAAGTTTTGTGTTTGTGATCTGCTTTCCAGGCTGCAGGGTTGCAGTTCCTCTTGCTTCTGTTATCTGTCCCCTGGTAGGTGAGGTTGATCCAGAGACTTGTGCTGTTATCCTCTTAATGAGGGTTAGACTATTGTTGTGGTGACCAGAGCCTGCCTTGGATATTGAGTGAGGGCTCCCCTTTGCTCTTTGGTTGTCACTGCCCTGTCATGGGTGGAGTCGGCTTCCAAGTTGTTGTAGTAGAAGCCCCCAGATTTGCTTCTTAGCTGTGTTTCTGATCTGTGGTG
Organism: Bos javanicus; assembly: GCF_032452875.1. NCBI lineage: Eukaryota > Metazoa > Chordata > Mammalia > Artiodactyla > Bovidae > Bos > Bos javanicus. Next base: position 42,019,202 of record NC_083872.1, read on the forward strand.
CAAAGTAGGCACGGTTGGAGCACTGCTGCTGGGAGGGAAGCTACTGAGTATCCCTTCTTTGGAGCTACTCTCCTGTGGTGTACTCTGTTGTATGATCTTTCACCCATTGTGCAGACCCTCAGACTACACTGATATTAGCATTGCCATGCTAGCATTTGACTCTGGTGTCTCCTAGAGATTTCTTTCACCAGGTCATCAGAGTAGATCCACTGAAGTCCAGCCCCAGGATTGCAGTAATCATGGATCTGGACCAGTTGTGGGTATTAGGTGCTGAGTCATGCTCAGTTGCTCAGTCATGTCTGTCTCTTTGTGACCCCATGGACTGTAGCCCACCAGGTTCTGCTGTCCATGGAATTTTTATGCAAGAATATGGGAGTAGGTTGCTATTTCCCACTCCAGGGATCTTCCTGAGCAAGGGACTGAACCCTCGTCTCTTGCATTTCCTGCACTGGTAGGTAGTTTCTTTACCAATGCACCATCTAGGAAGCTACCAGGTGTTATAGGGGTAGCTCAGACTTTAGCCTGGCACAAGCCACCAAGTGTACATGCATGTTAAGTCACTTCAGTTGTGCCTGAGTCTTGCAACCCTATGGACTATAGCCTGCTAGGCTCCTTTGTCCATGGGATTCTGCAGACAACACTACTGGAGTGGATTGCCCTGCTTCCAGGGGATCTTCTCAACCCAGGGATTGAACCCGTATCTTTTATATCTCCTGTATTGGCAGGTGGGTTCTTTACCCCTAGTGCTACACCTACTAAAACTAGGTCTGTCTTGGCTGTGGGAGCACTTATCTGTTCAGATGTTTTGTAGGTGCTGAGTTTTTACCAAGCTGTTTGTGAGGGTTTCAATTTGTGCATCTGCAAGGAAAAATTTCAGCTTTTCTTCTTAAATTCAGTGGCCCCTGGGACTTAGCAGTGGTTTTAGCTCCACCTCTGAATGTAAGTCGCACACAGGGATCTACTCCCAAGGCTGCCCTGGAGCACTTTGGTCTGCCCCAGTGAGGACAGGGCCCGGAGGTGGCACAGCTGCCAGCGTCATGGGAGGCAACAGGTGCACAAAGGGGTTGGAAGTTGTGAGAGATCTGGCCCAGTCACAGGTTCACGGGGAAACTGATGGCCATGATGTGGGAGATCCAGCCCTGGTGGGAGCATTTCCTATCACCTGGTGGCAGGCACATGAGGTTAGCCCTGGGTGATCTTTCCAAGCAATCAGAGCCAGCCCTGTCGGGGGCCTTTCCTAGTTCCTAGCAGCAGGTGAGCTGGGGCCAGCCCTGGGAGGGGCTTTTCCTAGTGTTTGGCCACAGGTACAAAAGGATTAGCCCCAGCAGGAGCCTTTTCTAGTGCCTAGTGGCAGGCATGAGACAGCTCACCCTGGCGGAAACCATTTTTACCACCTGGCGAGGTGTAAGTAGGGGCTGACAGTGTAGGGAGAGAGGCTGCAAAGACAGCTCCACCCACTACATGTCACTCAATAATGGCTCCTTGCTTCTATGGTAGTCCAGGTTTCCTCCACAAGTATTCCCAGTTGTGGATTTTCTCATTCCCATCCCTTCAGTCTGTCCTGTCTACTTGCATCCAGCAGCAGTCCTCTCCTCAGCTTTTCTGTCATTGCCTATATTCCAGCACCCAGTGCCCATGCACACTGACAGACACAAGTCTCAGGCTCGGAGGCACAGGGCTGTGGCACAGATCATCTGTATAGGTCTCACTTTGTCCTGCCTGCCATAGACCGGCTGTTTCATTCCTCTCCAACAGGCCCAGATGATTTCCTTCTGTCCCATCCAATCTGCCCCTCTACAAGGGGGTTTCCCTGGATGCAGGAACTTCTGAGCTTCTTCAGATCCCCCACCTAGAAGCAGATACTATTCCACTTCCTGTCCTCTTCTTTTTCCCTTCTTTCTTTTGTCTTACATGGTTCCGCATGGATCTTTCTTGTCCTTTCCAGTGTCTAAGGTCTTCTCCTAGTGTTCAGCCAGTGCTCTGTGAGCCCTGTTCCATATCTAGATGTATTCTTGATGCATCTGTGGGGAGAGATGAACTCCTAGTCCTCCTACTTCTCTGCCATCTTGCTTTTCCCTATACTAGTATGTATTGATCTAACTTTTTTTTAAATCTAACCTATTTTTTAGAAAATAGAAGACTTGCTTTTGAATAAATAACCAACAGAAAGTATTTACGATGTTGTGAGAGATGGAATAGGTAAATTGTAAAACATGAAGATACACCTACATATAAATCCTAGCTCTAATACATAGCTGTATAAATTTTGAAATATCAATTTCTTCATGAATTTCAGCTTATCTACTTATAAAATAACACTAATAATAGACACCTCATAAGGTTGTGAAATATACAATGAAAATTGTGAAAAATACAACTCATATAAAGTGCCAGGCAGATGGAAGCCATTTAAATAAGCTCCTTTCATATCTTTTGTAGACTTTGTAATGTGCGTGTGTGCTCAGTCACTTCAGTTATATCCTACTCTTTGCGACCCTGTGGACTGTATCCTACTAAGCTCTTCTGTCCATGGGATTCTCAGGCAAGAACACTGGAATAGGTTGCCATCCCCTCCAGACCCAGGGATCAAACCTTTGTCTCTTGCACTGCAGGCAGATTCTTTACCCACTGAGCCACCTGGGAAGCCCAGACTTTGTAATAGGCCTGTGCAAATTTGTTGGTCTTTTCTCCTACCCCCCTGCAAAATAAGTCTAAGTATACCAACTCTTTGGAGACATTAAAAAATAAACACCTTTTCAAAGTATCAGTATTTAGAATTCTTAGAATATGTTCTGTCAATATAAGTAATTATTACTATTAAAAAATATCAAATCTAAGACCAAGTGCTTAAACGTAAGGCACTCTGGTCTATCCAGGCATATGTTTTGTGAAATATCAGGTTCTTTGTGTAATAGCTTAAACTTGCTAGGAATCACTTGTCTAGGTAAAAACTGTAAAAGATGTTCTCTTTGATTAAAAGACGCTCTCTTTGATTAAAAGACGCTTTATACAATATGTATTTTTATATATTTTAAAGGATGGGATGCTATTACGGACTGGAAAGATGTCTTATCAGGAGGGGAAAAGCAAAGAATGGGCATGGCTCGCATGTTTTATCATAGGTAAGTGTATTATATTCAAGTTACTATTGATACTATTCTATTGTTGTAATAAAAAAATGTTCGGATAGGATCCCTTGTCCTCATTCGGTTTGAAAATATATTTCTGAAAAGCTAGTGCTTAGAATTTATAGTATTTAAATTTCTTAGGTTGTTTTTTAATGTGACAGAAATCTCCAAGTGTTTGTTCTATTTATTTTATGTTGAGTAATGTTAGATGACAAAATTTAATTTTTGTGTCCTAAGTTTGAAAGTGGGATAATTACTAATTTTAAAATGTGAAGACTAGATAACCACTATTATGCTATTGTGAACACAGTAGGTAGACATTCAGTGAAAGTCAAAGTCGCTCAGTTGTGTCTAACTCTTTGCAACCCCATAGAGTGTAGCCTTCCAGGCTCCTCGGTCCATGGAATTCTCCAGCCCATAATACTGAGGTAGGTAACTGTTCCCTTCTCCAGGGGATCTTCCCAACCCAGGGATCGGACCCAGATCTTCCACATTGCAGGCAGATTCTTTACCATTTGAGCCACCAGGGAAGCCCAGATATTCAGTAATACTTCTCAATTACATTATTAAATTAAAACTAAATTAAATTTCTAGTCAGTCAGTGGCCTATAAAGTTAGTAGTGTTCTCCTTGAGAGGAGGCATATCTAATGGTAAAAGGAACCAACCAGCCTAAGTCTTAATGGACTCAGAAATAAAGAGATGCAGGAAATAATTTATCTTGATAAAACTTTTCTATTTCTAACCAGCTTAATAGCCTTTTGGTTCAGAGTATCAAGCACAAGACACTAGAAATAAATATTGAAGCTATTATGATTTGTTCCTTTTTTTTAATCCTATTTTCTGTGAAAAATAAATTCCCATTTTAATGTTAGGCCTCTGGCAATGAGAACCTAAGTTGTTACTTTCAGTACTTATATCTTGGGCATTAAAGTTATGTACATGGATGGCTGAGTGGACCATAAGCTGGGGCACATGCAATACTCTTGATGAAGTTGCAGTGGAAGCAATAAAACTTCTGTAGGGAACCTTTAAAAGCTGATAGAAAAAATGCAAAAAAAAAAAATCAAGTAAGCTTCATTAAACACTTAGCAACAAGTTGACTATCAATTTTTTAGAAATCTTTTATTATGGAAAATCCATTAAAAGTTCATCAAAAAAGAGAATATTGTAAGATGAACCCTATATTCCCATCACACTGATTCAACAAGTCTAATATTTTACAGCACTTGATTTATTTATTTTTTTATATAAAGCATTGTGAAGCAAATCCAAAGTCATGGAATTTTTCATGAAATATTTTGACATCAATCTCTGAAATATTAGGATATTTTTCTTACATTATATACCATAATCATCATTAATACAATTGACAATAATCATTTAAAATTATTTCATACCTGGTTCATATCCAATTTCCCTGATGGTCTCAAAAATATCTTTTTATACTTGGTTTGTTCAAACCAAGATCCAAACAAATTTTATGTATTGAATTTTGTTGTTATATATCTCTTAATTATTTTTAATTTAAAGAGTTGTTTCTTCTCCCTGCCTCTGTGCCCCTCCCATCTTTTATGTTATTGACTTGTTGAAGAAGCTAGGTCAGTTGTCCTTTAAGAATGTTGTCCTTTCAAGATTGATCTGATTGCTTCCTCTTGAGATCCCTTTACCTCTTTCCTCAATCTACTATTTTTCTTATAAACTGGAAATTAGAGCTAAAAACTTGATTATATTTAGGTTCAGCCTTTCTGGTAAGAATATAACGTGTAATATTTATCACTGAAAAAATAATGTATAGTTTAAATGACTTTATTAAATATAATTATGTGTTTATATTATAGAAGTGGAAAATTTAGATGAGTAAAAAGAAGAAAAAATTCTGTTTTACTACTTGTAGCACATAAAATTTTAGTATAGTATTTTCTCTATTTTAGTATACAAAAGTTGGTTGTTATTTTTAACTTTTTAATATGTAACTATTTTCATAAAGTATTTACAGTTTATATTCCTCTTTTTTTGGGGGGGGGCATACCACATGGCTTGTGGAATCTTAGTTCCCTGACCAGGGATTGAAATCAGGCCCCAGCAGTGAAAGCACTGAGTCCTAACAACTGGACCACAAGGGAACTCCTTGTATCCCTCTTTTTATTTTGTATCCTATTATGTGTATTACTATGTAATAGCTAGCCAAGGTTTGTTTATTATTATTATAACATTTATGTACCAAATACATAAATGTATTTCAGTATTCAATTCAATGAATTCTGATAAATGTATATACAATATATAATCAATATCCCAATTAAGATAAAGAATGATTCTATCACTTAGAAAGTCCCTCATGCCCCTTTCCAGTCAAATCTTTCCATAGACAATTTCTGTTTCCATTTCTAATGCATAAATTAGTTCTCCTGTTCTACAACTTCATATAAATTAATCATGTTGTGTGTGTGTTTGTCGCTCAGTTATGTCCAACTCTTTGCAACCCCATGGACTGGAGCTCACTAGGCTCCTCTCTCCATGGAATTCTCCAGGCAAGAATACTGGAGTGGGTTGCCATTCCATCCTTCAGGGGATCTTCCCGACCCAGGGATCAAACCCAGGTCTCCCACATTGTGGGCAGATTCTTTACTGTCTGAGCCACCAGAGAAGCCCCAAAATTAAATCATACAATATGTATTATTTTGTGTTATAGCTGGAGTTTATACATGAGAAAAATGTTGTGTAATAACATGGTATTTTAATAACATACATGGTTAGTTCAAGGATAAGGCAAACTAAAAAATATAAACTAAAATATGCAAACTCTGAATTTTTAGTGAAGTATATTTTACAATGACTTTTTTGAGATAATGTGGTGAGATTCGAGAGTAAACTTTGTAGTATGAAATTTATGACTATCTGTTAACCACTATTACCTTGAATCTGTCTGTGCCTTGTCCATAAATATTCAGTAATACGATCCCCCATATAGTTGGTGAAATGTGACATGCTGGTGGTTTTCTTGCTCAGTCATGTCCAACTCTTGCAATCCCATGGACTGTAACCTGCCAGGCTCCTCTGTCCATGGGATTCTCCAGGCAAGAATACTGGAGTGGGTTGCCATTTGCTTCTCCAGTTAAATCTTCCCAACCCAAGAATCAAACCCAGGGCTCCTGCATTGCAGGCAGTTTCTTTACCAACTGAACTACAACTGAAGCCTGAAATGTAAAATGATGGAACGTGATATGTGGCTGTAAATTTCTCATTATGTCAGTGTGTTAATAAGATAAAAAGCAAGTGGCATTAATAAAAGATGCTAACCTAAAGAGATTTTTAAGTGCCTATCACTTAAATACTTGATACTCATGTATCTAAAATATTTTTGGTATAAAATGATACTGAATAAAAAATACTAAAGCTAGTGAAGGACCTCACTGTTTGTGGAAATGTAAGTTGGTAAAGCTACTGTGGAAACCAGTGTGCAGGTTCCTTAGAAAACTAAAACTAAAATTACCATATGACCCAGCAATCCCACTCCTGGGCATATAGTACAAAACTATAATTCATAAAGATACATGCACCCCAGTATTCATAGCAGCACTATTCACAATAGCCCAGACATGGAAACCACCTAAATGTCCATCTACAGATGAAGGATAAACATGTGGTACATCTATATAATGGAATACTTCTTAGCTTAAAAAAAAAAAAAGAAAGAATGCCATTTGCAGCAACACAGATGCAACTAGAGGTTATCATACTAAATGAAGTAAGTCAGAAAGAGAAAGCAAATACCATATGAGGTCATTCATATGTGAAATCTAAAATATGACACAAATAAACCTATCTATGAAGCAGAAACATATTCATTAACAGAGAGAACAGATTAGTGCTTGCTAGGAGAGAGGATTTGTGGGGACGGACTGAGTAGGTGGGGGTTAGCAAATGTGAGCTTTTATATGTATAATGGATAAACAACAGGGTCCTGCTGTATAGCAAAAGGAACTATGTTCGCTATCCTATGATAAGCCATAATGGAGAAGAATATAAAAAAGAATGTATGTATTATATTTTATTATAGTTGATTTACAATATTATATTAATTACTCCTGTACAACAAAGTGATTCAGACATATATGTATATACATATATATACAACAAAGTGATTCAGATATATATGTATATATACATGTATACATATATATCTGAATATATATAGGAAATGGCAACCCACTCCAGTATTCTTGCCTGAGAAATCCCATGGACAGAGGACCCTTGTGGGCTACAGTCCATGGGGTCACAAAGAGTCAGATATGACTAAGCAACTAAACACACACACATACATGTATATATATATATATCTTAATCACCTTGCTGTATAGGAGTAATTAATGTAACATTATAAATCAACTTAAAAAAATTTTAAAAACCCAGTGAAGGAAAAGTATAATAATGAAAAATTGCCTCCCTTCTTTCTCAAAGAATTATTAAGAAGATTTGAATTATAATGAGAAAGACTTGAGCTAACAACTAAAGTGGAGTACTTTAGCAAGGAGAATTATGTGTCAAAATCTTAGTCTTTTTGAGAGGATTTTAATTTTAATGTTTAAAAATGATTAGGAAAGTCCCACCTTATAGGAAATAGATTAGATCCTTCTTAAGCCTCACTCTTCTGATGATGCACCAAAAGAAAAATCTGAGAAACAGTGTTATCTAATGTTTAACTTAGTTATATCAGTTTCAGCTTACAGTCCCTGCTTAATATATTTGCATGCGTGTACGCATGCGTACACACACACACACACACACACACACACCCCACAAAACCAGTTCTACCAAGGAAACAAAATATCTTACATCTGCTAGGCTAGGAGTTGCTATGACAACAGAGTGTAAGAAATATACATTTTTTCTAATTCTAAAATGGCATCTCTTCTGTTTACCTCAAAGCACTCTAAAAAATAAGACAATACAGTACCATTACTAAAAATAGAGTTATACAAAAAAATAAAATTTTACCCCAAGCCTCTCTGTTTTATACTTCCTTTTCTCCTCTCTCATTTTTACTTAAGAAAATCATCCACAAACAGAAATAAACTCTGAGACAAATAATTCTTGATACTTTAACCTGAACAATAACCAAAAGCTAACCAGTTAAACCACTTCTGTTGTCAAGGGGAAACTGCAGTGATCTTTATTTCTTTGTGTGGAGAGCTAATATTAAAATCAAGTGTAGTGTTAAAGTTGGGTTTGTCTCCTGTATCTTTATACTTACATTTAGTTATTTTTGGCTATGCTAAGTCATTGGTGCTGCATGAGGGCTTTCCCTAGTTGTGGTGAGCAGAAGCTACCCTTTGTTGCGGGGCATGGACTTCTCATTGTGATGGCTTCTCTTGTTGCAGAGCACAGGCTCTAGGCACATGGGCTTCTGGAGTGCAGGCTCAGCAGTTGTGGCTTATGGGCTTGCTGCTCCATGGCATGTGGGAGCCTCCTGGACCATGGATCAAACCAGTGTCCCTTGCATTGCAAGGTGGACTATTAACCACTGGACCACCAGAGAAGCCCTCTATTATCCTTGACAGGGTACTCCCCAATATTAAACAGGATCCTATTAATAAACAATCCATCAAATTACTAGGAAAAGAGTTTGAAGTGCCAAATATTTTTGCTGAATGAGAAATTACTACTGGTTTCAATTTTCATCTTTTCTTTGTCATTTTATTTTATTCTTTTACAGTGTATTTTTTCCTGAAGCATAGTTGATTTACAGTGTTGTATTAATTACTCCTGTACAGCAAAATGATTCAGTTATATATATATGTGTGTGTGTGTGTATGTATATATTCTATTTAAAAAAATTAATCTCCATTTTATGGTTTGTCATATGATACTGAATATAGTTCTCTTACTATACAGTAGAATCTTCTGTTTACCCTTTCCATGTATAACAGCTTACATCTGCTTACCCCAACCTCTCACGCCTTCCTCCCCCATCCCTCCCCCTTGGCAACCATAAACAAGTTCTCTATGTCCATGAGTCTGTATTTCACAGATAGGTTCATGTTCATATAAAATATAATAGCATATGATATTTGTCTTTCTCTGGCTGTCTTAGTATGATAATCTCTGGTTGCATCCATGTAGCTGAAAATAGCATTATTTCATTATTTTTTTATGGCTAAGTACTATTTCATTTTGTGGAACACACCAAATCTTCTTTATGCATTCATCTGTCCATATTCATTTAGGTTGCTTCCATGTCTTCAGTTCAGTTCAGTCGCTCAGTCATGTCCAACTCTTTACGACCTCATGAATCACAGCATGCCAGGCCTCCCTGTCTATCACCAACTCCCAGAGTTCACTCAAACTCATGTCTATCGAGGCGGTGATGCCATCCAGCCATCTCATCCTCTGTCATCCCCTTCTCCTCCTGGTCCCAATCCCTCCCAGCATCAGGGTCTTTTCCAGTGAGTCAACTCTTCACATGAGGTGGCCAAAGTATTGGAGTTTTAGCCTCAGCATCAGTCCTTCTGATGAACACCCAGGACTGATCTCCTTTAGGATGGACTGGTTGGATCTCCTTGCAGTCCAAGGGACTCTCAAGAGTCTTCTCCAACACCACAGTTCAAAAGCATCAGTTCTTCGGTGCTCAGTTTTTTTCACAGTCCAACTCTCACATCCATACATGACCACTGGAAAAACTATAGCCTTGACTAGACGGACCTTTGTTGGCAAAGTAATGTCTCTGTTTTTCAATATGGTATCTAGGTTGCTCATAACTTTCCTTCCAAGGGAGTAAGTGTCTTTTAATTTCATGGCTACAATCACCATCTGCAGTGATTTGGAGCCCAAAAAACTAAAGTCTGACACTGTTTCCACTGTTTCCCCATCTATCTGCCATGAAGTGATGGAACAAGATGCCATGATCTTAGTTTTCTGAATGTTGAGCTTTAAGCCAGCTTTTTCACTCTCCTCTTTCACTTTCATCAAGAGGCTTTTTAGTTCCTCTTCACTTTCTGCCATAAGGGTGGTATCATCTGCATATCTGAGGTTATTGATATTTCTCCTGGCAATCTTGATTCCAGCTTGTGCTTCTTCCAGCCCAGCGTTTCTCATGATATACTCTGCATATAAGTTGGCTATTTTAAATAGTGCTGCTTTGATCATAGGAGTGCATGTATCTTTTCAAATTATAGCTTTATCTAGGTATATGCCCAGGAATGGGATTGCTGGATCATATGCACTTCCCTGGTTGCTCAGACCGTAAAAAATCTGCCTGCAGTACGGGAGACCTGAGTTTGATCCCTGGGTCAGGAATATCCCCTGGAGAAGGGAATGGCAACCCACACCAGTATTCTTGCCTAGAGAATTCCATGGACAGAAGAGCCTGGCAGACTGCAGTCCATGAAATCGCAAATAATCAGAAATGACTGAGTGACTAACTCACAGACACAGAAACTTTAATTTTAGCTTTTTGAGTAATCTTAATACTGTTTTCCATAGTCACTGTACCAGTTTACATTCCTACCAACAGTATAAATAAGATGTTTGCATTTTTCTTCAAACCCTCTCCAGCATTTATTATTTGAAGATTTTTTCATGATAGCTGTTCTGACTGATGTGAGTTGGTACCTCATTGGAGTTTTGACTTGCATTTCTCTAATAATTAGAGATAATGAGTCTCTTTCCATGTACCTGTTGGCCATGGATATGTCTTCTTTGGAGAATTATCTATTTATGTCTTCTGCCCATTTTTTGGTTGGGTTAATTTTTGTTGTTGTTATTGAATCATAGAAGTTGTTTGTGTGTTTTAGAAATTAAACCCTTGTCAGTTGTATCATTTAAAAAGACTTTTCTCCCAGTCCATAGATTGTCTTTTAATTTTGTTTATGTTTTCCTTTGCCGTGCAAAAGCTTACAAGTTTGATTAGGTCTCATTTGTTTATTTTTGCTTTTATTTCTATTGTTTTGGGACACTGACTTAAGAAAACATTGATTTATGTCAGAGAATGTTTTGTCTGTGTTCTCTACTAGAAGTTTCATGGTGTCTTGTCTTGTATTTAACTCTTTAAGCCATTTTGAGTCTGTTTTTGCATGTGGTATGAGGGTGTGTTCCAATTTCATTAATTTACATATTGCTGTCCAACTCTCCCAATACCACTTGCTGAAGAGACTATATTTTCCCCATTGTGTATTCTTGCCTCCTTTGTCAAAGATTATCCATAGATATGTGAGTTTATTTCTGGGCTCTATTCTGTTCCATTGACAGAAAGAAAACAGAGAAAGGAAAAAATTATAAAGAGCTAGAGGGTGAAAATGAAAGGAAGAGAGTAAACAGAAGTATATGGTGGCAAATGTCAGGTGCCTCTGATAGTAGTAGATTGTCATTTCCAGAGAAAAAAACTGAGCTAGTGAGAAAAAAGTGTTGAGTGCAATCAGAAAAATATATATGGATTTTTTTCTCAAAGAAAATAGTCACAATGTTACCAGGTTAAATGCCGGCTCTAAATTTGTCAGATTAGCCATACTTACTTTTGTAGAGTCTTAGATCAACAAAATTCTATCAGTAGTGATTAGGTATTTACATTATTGATAAAATTATCTCTTAATAAATGTTTGCAAACAGAATTGTGACATGATCGATAATTCGCTACTAAAATGTATTTTTAGTGTACTTAGAACCTTGTCACCAAGAATGAACTGTCTTTTGCAGCAAGGTTCTTTCAGTGACCTGTCATCTTTCTTCTGCCTCACAGTCATGACTCACCAATCTGCAATAAAGCTTATTGTATTATGAGCAGATATTAAAAAAATCTATTTAAAATCTCAGAAGAATATGAAATTCTATTCCAAAGAAGGGGGAATGACTGCTTTTTTTGCTTTATCATTTGTCACCTTAAACATGTCATTATTCTCTTTTCTCCTGTAAAATTGTTAACATTGCAGTTCATATTGCCAAATAAAGGTTTATAATTCAAAATGAAAATTTTAATTTATTTGTGCTTATGTTTAAGACCAAAATATGCATTGCTAGATGAATGCACCAGTGCTGTCAGCATTGATGTTGAAGGAAAGATATTTCAGGCTGCAAAAGGAGCTGGAATTTCCTTACTTTCTATAACACACAGGCCTTCACTTTGGTAAGTGTTTCCAATGCTCATTTATGATAAATGATGACTTTGCTAAACTTTTTACCATAGAGCATAAGACATTTCAGTTATTTTCCACCTGCATTTCAGTTAAGGTTAAACTATGCCTAAGAGAGTGACATCACTCTTAAGCTAAAAGTTGAAGTTCCTGTACTTGATAACATATGACAGAAATTAGTGATCTTTTCCATACGCTTTTCAAAATTGTATTTATTTATTTTATTTCTGTCTGCACAGGGTCTTTGTTGTCGCACACAGGCTTTCCTCAGTTGCGGCAGGAAGTAAGCAGGGGCTGCTCTCTAGTTTTGGCGTGTGGACTTCTCATTACAGTGGCTTCTGTTATTGCAGAGCATAGGCTCCAGAGTGTGCGGCCTTCAGTAGCTGCTGCTCCCAAACTCAGTAATTGTGTGCGTGGGCTGTAGAGTACAGCCTTAGTAGTTTTGGCACACAGGTTTAATTGTTCCATAGCCTGTGAAATCTCTCTGGATCAGGAATTGAACCAGTGTGCCCTGCATTAGCAGGTGGATTCTTAACCACTAGACAACCAAACAAGTCCTTTCATATACTTTTGAGTAACTCTCTTTAGGTTTTAAGTTTTCCAAAACTTTGACTTCCCAATGGGTGTGGGACCTTACCAACATTAAATTGAAAACTATGTCAAGGGAAAAATTAGAGTGTTTAAACAGAGCTTTTTTTTTTTTTTTTTAACAAAAAAATGAGCAGACATTTTTTTGTAAATAATATTTCATAAAACCTAATGGAATTTTCTCTTTTTTAAAAAAAGATCACCATTTTTATCATCGCCTTATGTTTTTATTGATTCATCATCATCGTAAGAGTCACTAATGCAGATTCAACACCTATTCTATTCCAAGCTTATTTTATTTAAGCCTAATAGCAACCTTATAGAGTATGCTGCTGCTACTGCTGCTAAGTCGCTTCAGTCGTGTCCGACTCTGTGCGACCCCATAGATGGCAGCCCACTAGGCTCCCCCACCCCTGGGATTCTCTAAGCAAGAATACTGGAGTGGGTTGCCATTTCCTCCTCCAATGCATGAAAGTGAAAAGTCAAAGTGAACTTGCTCAGTCGTGTCCGACTCCCAGCGACCCCATGGACTGCAGCCTACTAGGCTCCTCCGTCTGTGGGATTTTCCAGGCAAGAGTACTGGAGTGGGGTGCCATTATAGGTATCCTAATTTTTCCTATTATACAGATGAAGAAACTGAGAGCTAGAAAATGAGGAACATAATTTTCTATGATCATATTCTCTATACCCTCCTCTATTGCACTACTTATTATAAGGAACTCAAAAGGTATCTCATGCATGATTCATAAAAAAATTTTAATTCTCACTACATTCTACTGTCTACATTTGCATTTCTGTTTCATCAATCAAAATCTTTTCCTTTGACATGTTAGTAGGTATATAGTGGACTCTACGTGCTATGGCTTCCTATTTCCCAGGGATAGGCAGGATTCCTCCTCTGTCTCTGACTGGAGCATTCTGTAGCATGTAGCTGATCACATTTGTGCCAAAGCTGTCATTATGTACATGACTTCAAACCTAGACTAAATAGCAAGCTTTAAGTTAATGCTTAAAGCATTTCTATCCCTTTACCTTATAGAGAATGCTTACTTTAAGACTGTGAGTAAGTTGAGTATTCAGTTTAGATAAGATTTTATTTGTTCAAAGTTCTTTGACTCTGAATTCTACTTTTGAGAGGATAATCTATTTCACACTTCATTTAAACATTTGGATTTTTTTATATTTTTCTTTCCCAAAGTTTACCTGAAAATAGAGAATTTCATGAAGTGGTCTTTTCTATAGAATTTTGTAGTTTGTCTCTCTGTTGTTAATCAGCATCTGGAGTGATAGGACCCTGATTTGCCAATCTCCCCAGAGGCAGTCTGGATCTGGTCCAGGATGAGTTACAGTCCATGTCGATGAGTGATATCTATGACCTTCTCTTGGAGAGAACCAACAGGAACTGGTTTAATACAATTATGACATATGCCTGTGGAGCCAGACTTGTAGAACTTTTGAGTCCTTTATAATGCAGTCCTGGTGTTTTTATAACCTCTATCAATGAGTTTATTATGCATTCTTGTCATTTAGTTCCTATTCAAGTAGCCTAAAGTGGTGTTGGAAGCAACAGAACAGTTGGCGTTGTTTTTGTTTTTGTTTTTTTTTCATTTTAGAACAAAGAGGTTTTTATTGTTGTTGTTTTTAAGACTTTTCTTTTAAAAAAAAGTTTTAGGTTCATAGCAAAATTGAACATACAGAAATATGCCCATACTCTCTGTCCCTATACATGTATAGCCTCCTCCATGATCAACATCCCCCTCCAGAGTGGTATAATTGTTATAATTGATGAACCTATATTGACACATTCTTAGCATCCAAAGTCCATAATTTTCCTTAGGATTCACTTACTGTTGTACATTGTATAGGTTTGGACAGATTTATAATTACATGTGTCTACCATTATAGTCATACACAACTGGGCCTGCACACTTTCAGGCTCAGTTCAGTTCAGTTCAGTCGCTCAGTCATGTCTGACTCTTCGCAACCCCATGGATGCAGCTGCATGCCAGAATTCCCTGTCCATCACCAACTTCCAGTACTTACTCAAACTCATGTCCATTAGGTCAGTGGTGTGATCCAACCATCTCATCCTCTGTCATCCCCTTTTCCTCCTTCCTTCATTCTTTTCCAGCATCAGGGTCTTTTCCAATGAGTCAGTTGTTTGCATCAGGTAGTCAAAGTATTGGAGTTTCAGCTTCAGCATCAGTTCAGTTCAGTTCAGTTTAACCACTCAGTCGTGTCTGACTCTGCGACTCCATGGACTACAGCACACCAGGCCTCCCTGTCCATCACCAACTCCCAGAGTTTACTCAAACTTGTGTCCAATGAGTTGGTGATGCCATCCAACCATCTCATCCTCTGTCATCACGTTCTCCCGCCTTCAATCTTTCCCAGCATCAGGGTCTTATCAAATGTGTCAGTTCTTTGCATCAGGTGGCCAAAGTATTGGAGTTTAAGCTTCAACATCAGTCCTTCCAATGAATATTCACGACTGATTTCCTTTAGAATGGACTGGTTGGATCTCCTTGCAGTCCAAGGGACTCGCAAGAGTCTTCTTCAACCCCACAGTGCAAAAGCATCAATTTTTCAGTGTTCACCTTTCTTTATAACCCAACTCACATCCATACATGACTACTGGAAAAACCATAGCTTTGACCAGATGGACCTTTGTTGGCAAAGTAATGTCTCTGCTTTTTAATACGCTCTCTGGGTTGGTCATAGCTTTTCTTCCAGGAAGCAAGCATCTTTTAATTTCATGACTACAGTCACCATCTGCAGTGATTTTGGAGCCTAAAAAAATAGTCTCTCATTGTTTTCATTGTTTCCCCATCAATTTGCCATGAATGGATGGCACCAGATGCCATGATATCTGTTTTCTGAATGTTGAATTTTAAGCCAGCTTTTTCACTCTCCTCGTTTACTTTCATCAAGAGGCTTTTTAGTTCTTCTTTGCTTTCTGCCATAAGGGTGGTATCATCTGCATATCTGAGGCTATTGATAATTCTCCTGGCAATCTTTATTCCAGCTTGTGCTTCCTCCAGCCCAGCATTTTGCTTGATCATTCTGCATATAAGTTAAATAAGCAGGATGACAATATATAGTCTTGATGTACTCCTTTCCCAATTTGTAACCAGTCTGTTGTTCGATGTCCAGTTCTATCTGTTGCTTCTTGACCTGCATACAGATTTCTCAGGAGGCAGGTCAGGTGGTCTGGTATTCCCATCTCTCGAAGAATTTTCCACAATTTGTTGTGATCCACACAGTCAAAGACTTTGGCATAGTCAATAAAGAGAAGTAGAGTTTTTCTGGAATTCTCTTGCTTTTTCTATGATCCAACTAATGTTGGCAATTTGAACTCTGGTTCCTCTGCCTTTTCTAAACCCAGCTTGAACATCTAGAAGTCACAGTTCATGTACTGTTGAAGCCTGGCTTGGAGAATTTTGAACATTATTTTGCTAGCATGTGAGATGAATTCAATTGTGCAGTAGTTTGAGCATTCTTTGGCATTGTCTTTCTTTGGGATTGGGATGAAAACTGACCTTTTCCTATCCTGTGGCAATTGCTGAGTTTTCCGAATTCGCTATCATATTGAGTGCAGCACTTTCACAGCATCATCTTTTAGGATTTGAAATAGCTCATAGGGGACTGACTGAAATGAAAAAGTAGGAAGTCAAGAGATACTTGAGGTAGCAGTCCATTTCGGTCTTGGTGTACAAAATGAAGCAGGGCAAAGGCTAACATACCAAGAGAATGCACTGGTCATAGCAAACACCCTCTTCCAACAACACAAGAGAAGACTCTACACATGGACATCACCAGATGACCAACACCGAAGTCAGATTGATTATATTCTTTGCAGCCAAAGATAGAGAAGCTCTATACAGTCAGCAAAAACAAGACCAGGAGCTGACTGTGGCTCAGATCATGAACTCCTTATTGCCAAATTCAGACTTAAATTGAAGAAAGTAGGGAAAACCACTAGACCATAGATGTATGACCTAAATCAAATCCCTTATGATTATACAGTGGAAGTGAGAAATAGATTTAAGGGACTAGATCTGATACAGTGCCTGATGAACTATGGATGGACGTTCGTGACATTGTACAAGAGACAAGGATCAAGACAATCCCCAAGAAAAAGTAATGCAAAAAGGCAAAATGGTTGTCAGAGGGGACCTTACAAATAGCAGAGAAAATAAGAGAAGCTAAAGGCAAAAGAGAAAAGGAAAGATATACCCATTTCATTGCAGAGTTCCAAAGAATAGAAAGGAGAGATAAGAAAGCCATCTTAAGTGATCAATGCAAAGAAAGAGAGGAAAACAATAGAATGGGAAAGACTAGAGGTCTCCAGGAAAATTAGAGATACCAAGGGAACATTTCATGCAAAGAAGGGCACAATAAAGGACAGAAATGGTATGGACCTAACAGAAACAGAAGATATTAAGAAGACATGGCAAGAATACACAGAAGAACTATACAGAAAAGATCTTAATGACCCAGGTAATCATGATGGTGTGACCACTCACCTAGATCCAGACATCCTGGAATATGAAGTCAAGTGGGCCTTAGGAAGCATTACAAAGAACAAAGCTAGTGGAGCTGATGGCATTCCAGTTGACTGTTTTAAGTCCTAAAAGATGATGCTGTGAAAGTGCTGCACTCAATATGTCCTCAAATTTGAAAAATGCATCCTTATAGTGTTATACAGAGTATTTTGATTGCTCTAAAAATCCTCTGTGCTCTGCCATTTTATCCCTCTTCTCAACCCATGGATCATAAGTTCCAATCCCAGAACTTCATGACAAATAGAAAAGGAAAAAGTGGAAGCAAAACAGATTTTATTTTCTTGGGCTCCAAATCACTGCAGACAGTGACTGCAATCATGAAATTAAAAGACCTCTGTTCCTTGGAAGCAAAGCTATTACAAACCTAGACAGTGTATTAAAAAGTAGAGACATCATTTTGCCAACAAAGGCCCATCTAATCAAAGCTCTGGTTTTTCCAGTAGTCATGTATGGATGTGAGAGTTTGACTATAAAGAAGCCTGAGCACTGAAGAACTGATGCTTTGAATTGTGGTGCTGGAGAATATTCTTGAGATTCTCTTAGGCTGCAAAGTGATCAAACCAGTCAATCCTGAAGTAAATCAACCCTGAATATTCATTGGAAGGACTGAGGCTGAAACTGAAATTCTAATATTTTGTTCACCTGATGCAAAGAACCAACTCATTAGAAAAGACCCTGATGCTGGGAAAGATTGAGGGCAGGAAGAGAAGGGGACCACAAAGGATGAGATGGTTGGATAGCATCACTGGCTCAATGGTCATGGGTTTGAGCAAACTCTGGAGATAGTGAAGGACAGTGAAGCCTGGTGCACTGCAGTCCATGGGGTTGCAAAGAGTTGGACACAACTTAGAGACTAAACAACAACGTCAACCCCAGAAACCACTCATCTTTAATGTGTCCACAGTTTTTCCTTTCCTGGAATATCATGTACCTGGAACCATTCAGTATGTAGCCTTTTCAGACTGTTTTCTTTAACTTAGTGATAATCATTTGTTTCCTCCATGTCTTTTCACAGCTTGATACCTCATTTCTTTTTAGCGTTAAATAATATTTCATTGTTTCAACGTACACAGTGTGTTTATCCATTCACCTACTGAAGATAGGCTTGGTTGCCTCCAAGTGTTAGCCATTATGAATAAAGGTGTTATAAACATTCATATGCAGGTTTTTGTGTTGACATGCATTTTCTCAAGTCCCTTTAAGTAAATATCAAGAAGTGAAGTTACTGGATCGTACTGGTAAGAGTGTGTTTAGTTGTGTTAGAAACTACAAAACTGTATTCCAAAATAGCTATTCCACTTTTCATTTCCACTAGCAATGAAAGCCCCTGGAGAAGGAAATGGCAACCCACTCCAGTATTCCTGCCTGGAGAATCCCATGGACAAAGGAGCCTAGCAGGCTACAGTCCATAGGTTTGCAAGAGTGGGACACAACTTAGCGACTAAACCACCAAAAAACAATGAAAGAGAGTTCCTGTTGGTCCACAGCTTTATCAGCTTTTGAAGATGTCAGTGTTCTGGATTCTGGCCATTTCAAACAGGTGTGTAGTAGACAAATTTTTAAATAAATAATAAAATATAATTTCATACTTTTGAACCAAAAACCAAACGAACAAACATGTTTTTAATTGTAGCTACCCATGGTGTATTTCCCTGTAAACTAATAATCATGTTAATTCTGATTTATGAACTAGTTTAGTCATTTTAGGTTATAGAAATGTATCATTTCTGATTATCTTCTCTTCCTACATGAAATTCTTATTTTCCCTGAAAAGATTTCAGAAGAAGAAAAATATGTATTATATTTTCCTCCATACAACAAATGGGTAATTGTTGATCATAAAGAGTAAAATCAATACTATATCTGAAGACATCAAAAATTATAGAAGCTTATTAAATTATGTGATTCCTGAATAGAATTGCAATTTTATAATTACCACATCCAATGCTTTATCTTACTTGTACAGAAAGTCTGCAGATTATTTCCAATAAGCCTCTGTTAAAATAGTTTTCTTTTAAATTCCTCTGACTAAAATAAACCCTTAGATAGTATTTTAGCACATAATATAGAACATAGGTCATGAAACACTGATATGGTTTCTTCCCCTGTGTAGAAACCAAATAATGTTGTAGAACTGGAATGATGAGCCAAACCTTTAATATACACTGAAAATGGAAGTTGCTCAAGATCTGAACTACTGCATTCTAAAATTGCTCCTGGTTGAAGATTCACGATTAGGAAAGTCCAAGAGAAGTTGACAATGAAATAAACAAAATGATATTTTTTCCCTATTAATTCTCTTTCCTGTATCACTATCCTTCTTTTGTTTTTTCATTACTTTTGTTTTAGCTCTCGTATTTTAATAGCAATGTTGTCATTAAAAAAAAATTTCCCTTAATGTAAGAACACATTGTTTTAAATTTAATTTTAGCAAGGTCCCACCTGTTGGGAGGTCAAATTTATGGAAAAGTTGAAACCTTAAAGATAGTTACTCAAAAGTATATGGAAAAGATTAATATCTGTCATATGATATCAAACATATGAACATCAGCCTTCAGCTTAAGAGTGATATTTACCCTTTTAGGCATAGTTTAATTTAATTAGTTTAATTTCTGCATCTTAATGGTAAAACCATCCAATCAAAATGTAATGAAACCCAAATTTCTATCAATTGATAAATAGACAAAATGTATAATACCATAAATGGAATATTATTCAGCCATAAAAATGAAGTACTAATACTACAACTTTTAGATCATTTGTTGGGTGGAAGATCAGATCAGATCACATCAGTCGCTCAGTCGTGTCCAACTCTTTGCAACCCCATGAATCGCAGCACACCAGGCCTCCCTGTCCATCACCAACTCCCGGAGTTCACTGAGACTCACGTCCATTGAGTCAGCGATGCCATCCAGCCATCTCATCCTCTGTCATCCCCTTCTCCTCCTGCTCCCAATCCCTCCTAGCATCAGAGTCTTTTCCAATGAGTCAACTCCACATGAGGTGGCCAAAGTACTGGAGTTTCAGCTTTAGCATCATTCCTTCCAAAGAAATCCCAGGGCTGATCTCCTTCAGAATGGACTGGCTGGATCTCCTTGCAGTCCAAGGGACTCTCAAGAGTCTTCTCTAACACCACAGTTCAAAAGCATCAATTCTTCAGCGCTCAGCCTTCTTCACAGTCCAACTCTCACATCCATACATGACCACAGGAAAAACCATAGCCTTGACTAGACGAACCTTTGTTGGCAAAGTAATGTCTCTGCTTTTGAATATGCTATCTAGGTTGGTCATAACTTTCCTTCCAAGGAGTGGAAGAAGTCAGTAACAAAAAGCTGTTTCATATGAGTCTGTATGTATGAAATATCCAGAATAGACAAATCTGCAGAGAGGAGCTTGGTAGTAGACAGGGACTGAGCAGCAGAAGAAATGGAGATGGACTGCTAATGGGTATGAGGATTCTTTGGGGAATGAAGAAATATTCTGGAATTGGATAGTGCTGGTGGTTACATGAGGGTGTGACTATACCAAAAATCACTGAATTTTACATTCTAAAAGAATAAATTTATAATATATAAATCATATTTCAATTTTAGAAAGGAGGGTAAAGTGACCTGATATATCCACACTGAACATAGTAACTAATAACAATGAGAACTTAAAAGAAATCAAGAAGTGAGAAAACCTGTAAGGTAAAAGCATAAAAACTGAAGACACATAAGAACATGTGCCACTTCAGCATAGTGTCAAGATGCAGTAGCTCAGCCATATGAGGCCAGATCTGCCAGGACTACCTACTTTAAACATACACCCTACAATTCCCAAAGATTGGTAACCTTAACTTTCACTTAGGAAAAGGTTGTTTACCTCCTGTCTCATCAGTAAAAATCATCTCTATACCTCTCTGAAATTCCTAGTTATGAACTTGAACCATAAGAAAAAGAGAGCAAATTATATGAAAGCATGAAACTGGCTTTAGAGGATTTCTATAAGTTTATTTTTAAAAAAACATTTTAAAACTTTGATTTTTGAGAAATTTTTCTTATGTTGACTAACTCATTCCCAAAGGATAGTGTATTTCCTTTATTCTTCTTAGTTATTTTCTAAATAACCTTTAAAATTTTTACTTTCTTGCCTCTGCTTCCTGTTCTTATTCCCATTCTAGTTCAGTTCAGTCACTCAGTCATGTCCAACTCTTTGCGACCCCATGGACTGCAGCACGTCAGGCTTCCCTGTCCATCACCAAGTCCCAGAGTTTACTCAAACTCATGTCCATCAAGTTGGTGATGCCATCCAATCATCTCATCCTCTGTCGTTCCCTCCTTCTCCCACTTCAATCTTTCCCAGCATCAGGGTCTTTTCCAATGAGTCCGTTCTCATCAGGTGGCCAAAAGATTAGAGTTTCAGCTTCAGTATCAGTCCTTCCAATGAATATTCAGGACTGATTTCCTTTAGGATGGACTGGTTGGATCTCCTTGCAGTCCAAGGGACTCTCAAGAGTCTTCTCCAACACCACAATTCAAAAGCATCAATTCTTCGGCGCTCAGCTTTCTTTATAGTCCAACTCTCTTTGTAGTCCAACTCTCATATCCATACATGACTACTGGAAAAACCATAGCTTTGCCTTTGTTGGCAAAGTAGTGTCTCTGCTTTTTAATACACTGTCTAGGTTGGTGATAACTTTTCTTCCAAGGGGCAAGCATCTTTTAATATCATGGCTGCAGTCACCATCTGCAGTGATTTTGGAGCCCCCCAAAATAAAGTCTCACTGTTTCCACTGTTTCCCCATCTATTTCCCATGAAGTGGTGGGACTGGATGCCATGATCTTAGTTTTCTGAATGTTGAGTTTTTAAGCCAACCTTTTCACTCTCCTCTTCCACTTTCATCTTTAGTTCTTCACTTTTTAAGTATTTTATATTTATTCAGGAGCTATACTAGGTTATGAATATAAATAAATGTAATAGTATGTCTTCCTTTGCAATTCACATATATTCAGAATATAAAATAAATTTAATACAAACAATAGAATTTTCTAGAAATTAATGATTTTGTGAGTGAAAACAATCACAATATTTTACCACTTGAGGGATTCTTGAAAATCAAATGTAAAATAGATACCTTACTTAAAATTTGCCTTTGAATATCAATTAGAATGATAAATCTGTAAGTAAAATGGCCTTGTGTAATTATTGCTAATAATATGATTTCATTTTGATTATGCAGGAAATACCACACTCATTTGTTACAGTTTGATGGTGAAGGAGGTTGGCGCTTTGAACAACTGGATAGTGCTATTCGTTTAACACTAAGTGAAGAAAAACAAAAGCTAGAATCTCAGCTAGCCGGAATTCCCAAAATGCAGCAGAGACTCAATGAACTATGTAAAATTTTGGGAGAAGACTCAGTGCTGAAAACAATAAAAAATGAAGATGAAACATCCTAATTTATTCTGATATGTTTTAAATGTTAATTTTTAATTAAAAGCTCAGAGACATGGTTACAGTTCATGCATTGTGTTAAGCTAAGGACAGAGGGAAAAAAGGTAGCAAGAAATGTTTTATAAGATTTTAGCATAAAGGAAATGTATGAGCTGACTTTTCAGAAGAAAATAAACAAATGCATTATGTAAGATTAGTCATTATGGCTTATACTAATTCCTAATGAAAGACTAATTCACATGTAAAGCAGGATTTTCTAGGTAAGTTAGCAAATTTGCTATGTGTATGTGATGTGTCTGAAAGTCTTGACAAACATGAGACCCATCTTGAGGACAGACAAGAACAATGTTTGCGTTGAAACCATGTGCATAAAAATAAAAGTTTGAGTGACATTTTTGTCCATTTGTGATTGTTAGATTTAACAGCTAGAATCTATGTTCCTTTATTGATAGTGGTCAGCTAAACCTGTGTACACAATAGTTTGATCGATAATTTCAACATGAAAAAATTCTTTTAATGACAGTGGTTGAAAGAAAGAAGCATGGCTATGCTTCTTTTATATGTAAAAAATATCCTATTTTTAATTTTAAATTTTGAGCATCTCAATGTGGGCACATAACAAGTTCACTTTAATGAGAATCTTATGTATTTGTTAGTAAACTTTTTCATTCTAAAAAGAGAATTGCCAATATGGAAAAGGAGTATCCAAACAATGTTTGTCTCAGCCTGTTACTTTACTTGAAAGGATTATTTATTGCAAATTCTGTCCAGAAATACTTAGCTTGTTTTTATGTTCAAAGGAGTCCACCACATTTTAAAAATAGCAGTGCTATAAGAATAGAGAGATTTTCAAAATCAGAGTTATAATATACATTGAAATAGTACTTTATAATTTGCAATTTATAGTAATATAATTTACAGTTCTCATTTACATCACTTCATTTTAATCCTTATGGCAAACTTTTGAGGCAGATATTATTTTTCCTAGTTTGCTTTTGAGAAAATTGACACTCATATTTGCCTTAATCAGGCAAATTTATTTAAGGGAAAATCCCAGGCTCAAATAAAGTTTTCCTGTTTCCCTGGTTCAGTGCTATTTTCACTATTATCCTTGAAATTCAACTGGGCTGTAGTAGCAATAAAAGATGAGATGTTGTAAAGAGAATTCGTAATGCTTGTATTGTAATTATTTGATTATTGTCTATAAGATATGGAAATTAAGTATAAAATGGAAACGTCATTGGTTTGTAGCTTAAAATGGGGCAGGAATGTTAGAAAAATCTTTCAACAATATGCACTCTTACTCAATATTAATGTACCCCTACACCCAGCAATCAAAAGGGGAACTGTTATGTCACTTTAATATTTATTGAACATAATGAGAAATAATCTATATGGAATAGTCTTATGAGATAAATCTTACATATTCGATTGCTCTGGAGTTAGTAGGAAAGCCAGGACTACCATTTTAATCTCCTACTGCCTGTGTGGCCATTGATAGGCCAGAAAAAGTGGAAATACTCAGTTATTAGTGGTTTAGGATTTTATTTGCATACTTAGACACAGCCATAATAGATGCTAAGTCAGTGACTCTCAGAGTTTTTCAATTGGTAGAAGACCTGGATGTCATTCATGGTGCCTATAATAGAACACCATAACATTTCACATTTTCAATTCTTTGATGCTGACATTTTTAATTATCAATAAATGTAACCACCTTACTTGAAAGAATATAATATAAAAATCAAAACCAGTACATCTAAGTTTTTCTGTTAGTATAATTAACTGCTCATTTATTCATTTGTCAGTTACTACTACTTACTATTAGGTGAGGCAGGCATCAAAGGTTTTATAAAAAATGCATAGAACTAAAACTTGAGAAATATTATTCATTTATCTAAATTATGTATTAGTAGTTATCCAGTTTATACCACTGTAGGGAAAAGTCTGGGGTGGTTATCTGAAGTTAATTTTTAAAGGTAGAAGAAGAAAATTAAAAGTTCTCACTTGAAACATGTGCATAATTTTTATGCCTTAGTTTTCTTAATTTGAAAATAAAGCATTTAGGAAAAAATACATTGTGTTTGAAACTTTGAAAAGAATGCCAAAGCAAATATTAGATTTTTAATTAGCCCTTATTTAATATATCCTACCAACTGGCTGAAGTAAAGAACTCATAATTTATAATGAGGATTCAAGGATTTTTTTAAAATTCTGTATTAAAAGCTGTACACATTGCAGTTTAAATGTTAAGAGTTCTAAAAGAAACATATTTTGCATGCACATTTTGTGTCCATTTATTTTCTGAATTTTCTTCCAGGACCAATATCCCCTAACTTGGAGGGGAAAAAACTGTAATTTGAATTTGTATTTATGTTTCATTTAAGTTTTTACAAAATGATCTAATGAGTATACCATGTTTTACTATTCTTATAGTTAAATTTTGAGAAAAATGTGAGTAAGATTGATAAATAAAATAGCCATCTTTGAATATAGCATCCTTGTATATAGCCATCTTTGAATTATAGGTGAGGAATGGAAAAAGAAGGATATTTCAATTTTCAAATGAATCTATTTGCCCAAATTATTTTGACATCTGTTTTATTTTGTTTTGGTAAAAAAAAAAAAAACCTATGAATTTATAGATACTGATTTTTGAATGTGTTGTTTTTGGTTAACTTATAAACTTGGAAAGTAAGTTGCATTCTATGAAAATGTTGCATTATATTTCTACAGCATGTAATGTTATGCCAAGCATGAGTCTAAAATAGTGTGTGTTCTTGTAAACAAGATCATGTGTGAAAATCTCTCTCCATTAATCTCAAGGAGAATAATATATCTTGAAATTCAACTGGAGTTTACATTTGTTTCTGATAGGAATGGTTTTCCCCTGATAATAGTTTAGTTTTTGTGTCAAATTTTGTTCTTCCAGTAAAGGTATAAATGACCATGTTAATTTTGTTTTGAGACTTTGATTCCAAGTATAATTTCATGTTTGGCAATAGTCTTAGCCTATTTTAATAGCTTTTAATCTGTTTGGAATAGTTTTTTTGACTCAATAAGCCTAGAAAAGTTTGTTACATATTGGAACCCATATCCAGAGAATGTTACATATTTCTGAGATATGCATAAAGTGGTAATCACTTTTATTAAAAGAGATGTCTTTGATATAACTACTTTATGCCAAATTATATTCATTTAGAAATGTAAAATACTTTCACATAGCTCAGAGTATTTACCAGTCTGATGATGTAGGTATGATTGAGAGGTAGGATTTAGATATAATTAAGAGTTATACTTGCAGCATTTGCCACATGAGAGCTTTCAGATGGATGTAGAGAATATTTTCGTTAAAAGCAAATTCCTTCTTCAGAATTGCTGATGCCTTTCCTAATTACCAAGTACAAAAGGCTTTACAGTTTTTGTTGTGAAATTTTCAAAACCAATTATCTACATTTATAAGCAAGCATTGTATAGTAGGGGTTGTACTAATGAAAGCAAATGAGAAAAATTCCTTAATGGTAAAAATCACCATGTGGTTACTTAAAGCTACAATATGGCTATGATGTGAATACACTGTAGTATAGTCTCCATCTGATATACAGTTATTTGAGCTCAACATTACTTGTGAGTTCCTAAATTATCATAGAAAATCTTGACTAATCAAAGGAATTACAGATCATTCCAGTAATAGAAAACATTCCTATTTCTATATTGTAAATGACTCTGTTGAGTGTTTTCATATACTTCAGTTACAAGTTATATGATGTACCATGCACAATAGTCACCAAATAGTTGTTTAAATATTTATTTTCCTTATTAATTCAACACATATTTATTTATTAAGTACCAACCTATGCCAGATGCTGTGCTAGGCTCTAGGAATAAATAAAATATGGTCCCTGTCCCAAGAAGCTTGCAGTCCACTGAAAATTAGGAAAATGAGTACCATCATTTGGAGAAAAATTCAATGGATATTATTTATTATTTATCAGGTAGACACAAGGGCTTCCCAGATGGCTCAGTGGTGAAGAATCTGTCTGCCAATGCACAAGATGCAGGAGATGAAGCTTCGACTCTTGGGTCAGGAAGATCCCATGGAGAAGGAAATAGCAACCCACTCCAGTTTTCTTGCCTGGGATAATCCCATGGACAGAAGAGCCTGGCGGGCTACAGTCTATGGGGTCGCGGAGAGTCAGACACGACTGGGAACAAAGGCACTACATGTAGGCACAAAACACTGTGTATACATTGACTCATTAAATCTCTACAAAACTCTTAATTTAATAAAAGAAGAAAGTGAGAACAGAAGTTAAGCAATTCATCCAACCAGATGCAGCTGTTAAACTGTAGAGCTGAAATTTGAGCCTAGCAATATTTGATTACCAAGCCTTTGCAACTCAGCATTACCTTCCTTTTAATTAGTTCAGGTCACTTTTCATTATTACAGTTTTTAATTCCAAAGTTATAGTATATTTTTTAGCTGGCTCAGGGTTTCTGGTTAAGCAAAGAAGCATTTGTTTTCCTCTAAAAAGGAAATTTGTCACACAAATTATGTATTTCCTTGTTTTTATTGTAAATGATAGATATATGGTCCTATGGAAGAAGGAGGACAAAAGGCTAGTTTTCA
Organism: Bos javanicus; assembly: GCF_032452875.1. NCBI lineage: Eukaryota > Metazoa > Chordata > Mammalia > Artiodactyla > Bovidae > Bos > Bos javanicus. The sequence goes on from NC_083872.1 coordinate 42,046,675, forward strand.
AATATTTTGAGGAAGAAATTCCAAACTGGTGAACATTTGTTAATTCAGTAAACAATGACACATTCAAGTCAGTTACCATGCTAAGGATTCAGAAGTAAAGGAGGCAAACCTCATCTCAGCCCTCATGAAACCTTTTAGTACATCAACACTAAACAACTTATCCTTCTTAGATGTGTTTCCATCTAAATAGAATGTTTTATAGAGTTTCTTAGTTCTTGTATTTCTTGCCTAAGTCCACTCTCTTGCAAAATTTAAGCAATAAGCATTTTTTTGGCAGCAGGATTCCCTTGACTATACACGTAAGGGCTTCCTCATACTAAATTACAAGGTCCAATAAAACAGGTCTGTAGGACTGTATCAGCTTTCACTAGTAGGTGCTCCCATACATTTAACTTGTCTTGAAACCTGAGAAATAGCTTCTCAAGTTCAGATCACATAAAGTGAGCCAGTTTTGCACAATGAAAAGCATCTCTCCTGTGTTAACACAAAACGCAGGTAACTATAGGAAAAAAGTTCTAAAAAGCAAAAAACAAAAACAACCAAAAAATTTCCAGTAATTATAAAAGTAAATAGACAAGGACTCCAGAATTAAACACATCTAAAATTATATATGCTTTATCTCAGTACTCATGTCCTAATGCAGGTGATATAGTGATTAAGTATTTACTTTATATATTTTTATGTAATTTAATATGTGTAAAATAGAAAATGCATCAAGAAACAATGAAATATTAAACACTCAATAAATTCACTTGGCTCTGTCATTTAATTGTAGTTTAATCTGTATAAAAGAGACAATCATATATCCAAAATATTATTTAATTTTACATATTAAATATATTAAACTTAACAATGAAAATATATTGGGTCTAGAGATTATGCAAATATGTAAAGCTAGAAAAGTGTCCAAGAGCTTACACAGGGATGGGACAAATGAGGTCCTATAATCATATGGCATCTTATTGGGGAAGTAATGCGACCTTTTGCAACACACAGATATTGATAAAACAAGAGGAATAAAGACTCATGAAACAATAATCAACATCCCCTTGTTTAGGATAGCTTATTGATCAATATGGGAAAATTTTCCAAGATATATACAAGTGGGATTTAGATGAATGAGGTTAATGTGGATCCAAGCAGATATGTATATTTTCCTGCCATGTAATATACACACACACACATGCACACACCCCTTAGAAGTTTAATACAAAAGCAGCCTAACAATTTTGAAAACTGAAGAACTTTTTTTTTATTGTGATAAAAACATTTACTATCTTAGCCATTTTTAAATGTACTTCTCAGTAGTGTTAACTACATTCACATTGCTGGATTTTTTTTCATGTTATAAGTATGACATTTTGTATCCTTGAAACAATAGCTCCTCTTTCTCCCTCCCCCTAGCTAACCCCTGGTAACTATCTTTCTACTTTCATGAATTTGCCAATGTTAACTATATCATTTAAGTAGAATCACACAGAATTTGTCTTTTTTAAATGGCTTATTTCGTTTAGTATGACATCCTCAAGTTTCATCCACATTGTGGCACATGAAAGGATTTCCTTCCTTTTGAAGGCTGAATAATATTCCATTGTATGTATATACCACATTTCATTCATCTTTTCATCTAATGAAGGAGTAGATTGCTTACTTCTCTTGGTTATTGTGGATAGTACTTCTATGAACATGGGTGTGAAATATCTCAAGATCCTACTTTCAAGTCTTTTGGATATATAGCCAGGAGTGAGATTGTTGTTTCATATGGTACTCCTGTTTTTAATTTTTGAGAAACCTCCATCATATATTCCATAGTGGCTGTACCCACTTACATTCCTGCCAATAATACACTGGGGTTTCCTTTTCTCCACATCCTAAGCAACCCTTGCTATCGCTTGTCTTTTTGGTAACAGTTATTCTAAGAGATGTAAAGTTGGGTGTCATTTGAGATTTTGATTTGCATCTCTCTGATTATTAGTGACGCTGAGCATTTTTCCACATGCTTCTTGGTCATTTGTATATCTTCTTTGGAGAAATGTCTATTCAAATACTTTGCCTGAAGAATTTTTTAATTAAAACTTGCTTCAAGATGTTGAAGACCACAGTCTGTTTCTTCTACTTCCAAAAAGCTGTCTCCCCTACCCTTCCTACATTCTTCTGTACCTAATTCCCTTGGCTGAACATGGCAGGTGTTCCCTTTTATTTCTTCTCTTATTCATTTTCTTTTCTCAAACCCAAAATGTCTTTATTTCACCATCTTCAACTACCAAAACTCTAAGGATGCCTTAAATTCTGTCCAGTTATATGTAATTCTTTCTTTTTTTAATACTTACAGAGCTCTTTACCCACTCCAGTATTCTTGCCTGGAGAATCCTAGGGACTGCCTGGAGAATCCTGTTGGGCTGCCGTCTGTGGGGTCGCACAGAGTCGGACACGACTGAGGCGACTTAGCAGCAGCAGCAGCAGCAGGGAAACATGAGAGAAGGCAATGGCATCCAACTCCAGTACTCTTGCCTGAAAAATCCCATGGATGGAGAAGCCTGGAAGGCTGCAGTCCGTGGGGTCGCTGAGGGTCGGACACGACTGAGCTACTTCACTTTCACTTTTCACTTTCATGCATTGGAGAAGGAAATGGCAACCCACTCCAGTGTTCTTGCCTGGAGAATCCCAGGGATGGGGGAGCCTGGTGGGCTGCCGTTTATGGGGTTGCACAGAGTCGGACACGACTGAAGTGACTTAGCAGTAGCACAGAGCTCTTTATTTAAAATTCTGTCATCACATTTATCACATGCTAACTTTTATTATTTATGTGTGTACCTTTCTTCTTTACTCATTCAATCATTTATTCATTTGTCACATAATCTAAAATAACTCCCCAACCAGTTCCTCTGTATCACATCAGTCAGTTTTATTCATATAATTTATTTCTCCATTTATTTGTTAGTTGTTTCACTCTATCTACTACATTTGCCCTCTTTAGACCTAAACTCTGTGGACCAGGAATCTTTGCTTGTATTATTTATTGCAATATTCATAGTACCACAACTCAGTGAACATGAGTTAGAGCAGACTCCAGGAGACAGTGAAAGACAGGGAAACCTGGTGCACTGCAGTCCTTGGGGTCACAAATACTTGGACACAACTGAGTGACTGAACAACATAGCACCTATAACAATACTCAGCAGGTGGGAGACATTTAAAAAGTATTTGTTCAGTAGGTTCATAAATGGATGAGTAAACAAATGACTAAAAAATGATGCAAAAGAACCATATATGAATGAAAGAATGAAAATGAATTAATGAGAATGAGTGAAATCACTGAGAAAGATACGAAAAGAAGGGCACTGTCTCCTTAATACCCTTGTAAATTAAACCCACACTATTAGGTAAAAATATAATGCTTATTCTTTTTTTCTCTGTTGAAAATAATTGAGCATCTTGAGACGTCACAATATTTACTTCACCCACTTTCTTTCCTTTTCTCTAGAATAAGTTAAGAAGTAATAAACTGGTCTCAATCTTCCCAACAGGATGCTGAATATAAAAGTTCTACAAACATTTCTTCTAATTCACTGATTCAGTAAAAATTAGATATCACATTAACTGTCTAATTGGATCACCTATCTCCATGTTTTCTTTCTTTCTGAGCTACCAGAAATGTATATCCTTCCTCTTTCTACTTCTCTGGGTAGGTCGCAATATCCCTCAAACAGGTAGAGGAGACCCAGAAATTTGTAGATCCTATAGCCTCACTATTATCAATCCCAATGACCATGAGGTCTTTCCTCAAATTAGAGACATGAACAGACTTTTGCTTTCTTCAATGTTTACATAAAATTCAGTGGAAACTGAACATTTTAATGACCACTAGACTCCTAATGGTAAGAACAAAAGGGTGAATTTATAGCAGAAAGCAGTTCAATTCTAATCCATAACAAGTCTATTAGAATGTAGCACTTCTTCTTGCCTCACCACAATCCTAAGGCATAGACTGTCTTGGGCAATGATGAGCAAACAGAGCAAGACTCTGTGGGGCCCAGTTCAATTCAGTCAGTTGTGTCCAACTCTTTGCGACCCCATGGACTGCATCACACCAGGCCTCCCTCTCCATCACAAACTCCCAAAGCTTGTTCAAACTCATGTCCAATGAGTTGGTGATATCATTCAATCATCTCATCCTCTGCCGTCCCCTTTTCCTCCTGCTTTCAATATTTCCAGCATCAGGGTCTTTTCCAATGAGTCAGTTCTTTGCACGAGGTGCCCAAAGTATTGGAGTTTCAGCTTCAGCATCAGTCCTTCCAATGAATATTCAGGACTGATTTCCTTTAGAATGGACTGGTTGGATCTCCCCACAGTCCAAGGGACTTGCAAGAGTCTTCTCCAACACCACAGTTCAAAAGCATCAATTCTTCAGTGTTCACCTTTCTTTATACCCAACTTATACATCCATACATGACCACTGGAAAAACTATAGCTTTGACTAGACAGACCTTTGTTGGCAAATTCATGTCTCTGCTTTTTAATATGCTGTCTAGGTTGGTCATAACTTTTCTTCCAAGTAGCAAGTGACTTGAATTACATGGCTGCAGTCACCATCTGCAGTGATTTTGGAGCCCAAGAAAATAAAGTCTCTCACTGTTTCCATTGTTTCTCCATCTATTTATCATGAAGTGATGGGACCAGATGCCATGATCTCCATTTTCTGAATGTTGAGTTTTAAGACAACTTTCTCCACTCTCTTCTTTCACTTTCATCAAGAGGCTGTTTACTCTTCTTCACTTTCTGCAATAAGGGTGGTGTCATCTGCATATCTGAGGTTATTGATATTTCTCCTGGCAATCTTGATTCCAGCTTGTGCTTCATCCAGCCTAGTGTTTCTCATGATGTACTCTGCACATAGGTAAATAATCAGGGTGACAATATATAGCCTTGCCATAACCCAACCCAATTTGTAACCAGTCTGTTTTTCCATGTCCAGTTCTAACTGTTGCTTCCTGACCTGCATACTGATTTCTCAGCAGGTCAAGTGTTCTGGTATTCCCATCTCTTTCAGAATTTCCCAAAGTTTGCTGTGATCCACACAGTCAAAGGCTTTGGCATAGTCAATAAAGCAGAAGTAGATGTTTTTCTGGAACTCTTTTGCTTTTTTGATGATCCAACGGACGTTGGCAATTTGATCTCGGATTCCTCTGCCTTTTTAAAATCCAGATTGAACATCTGGAAGTTCCCAGTTCACATACTGTTGAAGCCTGGCTTGGAGAATTTTGAGCATTACTTTGCTAGCATGCGAGATGAGTGCAGTTGTGTGGTAGTTTGAGCATTCTTTGGCATTGCCTTTCTTTGGGTTTGGGATGAAAACTGACCTTTTCCAGTCCTGTGGCCACTGCTGAGTGTTCTAAATTTGCTGGCATATTGAGTGCAGCTCTTTCACGGCATCATCCTTTAGCATTTGAAATAGCTCAACTGGAATTCCTTCACCTCCACTAGCTTTGTTCAGAGTGATACTTCCTAAGGCTCACTTGACTTTGGATTCCAGGATGTATGGCTCTAGGTGAGTGATCAAACCATCATGATTATCTGGGTTCTGAAGATCTTTTTTGTATAGTTCTTCTGTGTATTCTTGCCACCTCTTCTTAGTATCTTCTGCTTCTGTTAGGTCCATACTCTTTCTGTCCTTTATTGTGCCCATCTTTGCATGAAATATTCCCTTGGTATCTCTAATTTTTTTTTGAAGCAATCTCTAGTCCTTCCCATTCTATTGTTTTCCTTTATTTCTTTGCATTGATCAGTGAGGAAGGCTTTCTTATCGCTCTTTGCTATTCTTTGGAACTCTGCTTTCAAATGGGTATATCTTTCCTTTTCTCCTTTGCCTTGTAGCTTCTCTTCTTTTCTCTGCTATTTGTAAGGCCTCCTCAGACAGACTTTTTGCCATTTTTCATTGCTTTTCCTTGGGTATGGTCTTGATCCCTGCATCCTGTACAATGTCTCAAACCTCCACCCATAGTTCTTCAGGCTCTTTGTCTATCAGATCTAATTCCTTAAATCTATTTCTCACTTCCACTGTATAATCAGAAGGGGTTTGATTTAAGTCATATCTGAATGGTCTAGTGGTTTTCCATACTTTCTTCTATTTCAGTCTGAATTTGGCAATAAGGAGTTCATGATCTGAGCCACAGTCAGCTCCTGGTCTTGTTTTTGCTGACTGTATAGAGCTTCTCCATCTTTGGCTGCAAAGAATATAATCAAACTGATTTCGGTGTTGACCATCTGGTGATGTACATGTGTAGAGTCTTCTCTTGTGTTTTTGGAAGAGCGTGTTTGCTATGACCAGTGCGTTCTCCTGGAAAAACTGTATTAGCCTTTGCCCTGCTTCATTCTGTACTCCAAGGCCAAATTTGCCTGTTACTCCAGGTGTTTCTTGACTTCCTACTTTTGTATTCCAGTCCCCTATAATGAAAAGGACATCTTTTGTGTGTGTTAATTCTAGAAGGTCTTATAGGTATTCATAGAACCATTCAACTTCAGCTTCTTTAGCATTACTGGTTGGGGCATAGACTTGGATTACTGTGATTTTGAGTGGTTTACCTTGGAAACAAACAGAGATCATTTTGTCATTTTTTGAGATCTCATCCTAGTACCGCATTTTGGACTCTTGTTGACTCTGATGTCTAATTGATTTCTTCTAAGGGATTCCTGCCCACAGTAGTAGATATAATGGTCATCTGAGTTAAATTCACCCATTCCAGTCCATTTTAGTTTACTGATTTCTAAGATGTCAATGTTCACTCTTGCCATCTCCTGTTTGACCGCTTCCAATTTGCCTTGATTAATGGACCTAACATTCCATCAGACTTTACTTCCATCACCAGTCACATCCACAACTGGGTGTTGTTTTTGCTTTGGCTCCATCTCTTCATTCTTTCTGGAGTTATTTCTCCAGTAGCATATTGGGCACCTACTGACCTGGGCAGTTCATCTTTAGGTGTCCTCTCTTTTTGCCTTTTCATACTGTTCATGGGCTTCTAAAGGTAATAATACTGAAGTGGTTTGCCATTCCCTTCTCCAGTGGACGAAGTTTTGTGGTGCCCTCCCAGATACAAATTCTTTCTGTGTCCCCCGTTTCTTGTCTGTAGGATATAAACTTTGTTCATCCTCCTTGACCTTCCCCCAAGTCTCAAAGGGCAGATTCAAACAGTTGCTTACCAGCAACCTGAGGGATCTCATAAACAAAAGAGGAGCAGTCAAGAAACAACAGTGCAGCTGTGGGGCAGGATCCTGGTTCCTTCTCAAGGAATATACTTAACAGAATACTTTTGAATTCTTCTGTGGGAGCAAAGGCCCCACCCAGGTGGAAGATGGTAATTTTAGGCTGAGCACAAGCGTCCTGGAACACTGCTCTCTTACGTCAGTTCACTTCAGTTGCTCAGTTGTGTCCCACCCTTTGCAACCCTGTGGACTGCAGCATGCCAGGCTTTCCTGTCCATCACCAACTCCCGGAGCTTGCTCAAACTCATGTCCATCAAGCCAGTGATGCCATCCAGTTATCTCATCCTCTGTCTTCCCCTTCTCCTTCTGCCTTCAATCTTTCCCATTATCAGGGTCTGTTCCAATGAGTCAATTCTTTGTATCCAGTGGCCAAAGTATTGGAGCTTCAGCTTCAGCATCAGTCCTTTCAATGAATATTCAGGACTGATTTCCTTTAGGATTGACTGGTTTGATCTCCTTGCAGTCCAAGGTGCTCTCAAGAGTCTTCTCCAACACCGTAGTTTAAAAGCATCCATTCTTTGATGCTCAGCTTTCATTATGATTCAACTCTCACATCCATACATGACCACTGGAAAATCCATAGCTTTGACTAGACAGAACTTTGTTGGCAAAGTAATGTCTCTACTTATTAATATACTGTCTAGGATTGTCTCACCACCAACCAGTCAGGAGAAAGTCTGCACACACAGAAGTTAGCAATGACTCTGACCCACTTCCCAGATGATTCTTCCTTCAAAAACTTTCATAGTCAAGCAGAATATTTGGAATTGGTTTGGGAAATGAATTTACCTTCTTCTAAGATTCCTGCCCACTGAATAAAGCTACTTTTCCTTTCCAAGCAGCATTCATCTCTTGAGTATTGGCTTCTAAGTGGTGAGCAGCTGAACCTGAGTTCAGCAACATAAGGAAAACAGATTTTGGAGAAAGACTATTGTTCAGTCCTGACTCTACCACCTTGCTGGTGAACATGTTAGTTAATCTTTCCACCCCTATGATTTCTCATTTTTAAAGTGGAGATAATAATAGTACTTATCTCATAGTGTGTTGTGATGATAAAATGTATTCATACTTACAAAATTTTGGGAGGGAATTTGGCATATGATTATAGTTACTACCATATATGTATATATTGGTATGAGTTATTTAAATAAAAATCTAATTAACATTCCTCAGGAAATGGTTGGTTTTGATTGCATCATAGAAAAGAGGATTAATTTAGGAGAGAATGCAGGTCCTTTTGGATTAAGAGACTCCCCAAGTATGGCTCGTTAGGACACAACTATCTTAGTGTCTGATGTATCATTATATATCAGTAGTTATTCAATATGTTTGTGGAATAAATGACTGAGCAACTGAGTGGATAAATTAACTATTAGCCAAAGAAAGAGAAAGGGAGATAGGTACATGACAAAAATAAAAATGCTTTCTTTTGCAATTTTGCCGTGTGCACAAATGCTAGTTGACATATCACTGAAGTCGCATAGACTTTGCTTTGGTCTTTGCAACAGGTCCCCTTGGTTACTAAAGCCTAAAATTATATATAAACTGATGTGTCCAAAAATCTAAAAGACTAATCTTTCTCTCAATTTAGTTTCTCCATTCCCATGTCTATCAAGGTCCAAACATAATTTTTAGCAGGTACACTTCATTTATTTTTTCTATACAATCCCCTAAGGGGACTTGGAGAAAAAAAGATAAGAAGGAAAAATGGTAATTTGTGATTGTGATTGCAATGACAATGGAAAGTATATTTAGGAGTAGTGATTCTGAAGACCTATGACTTTTATCACACTGTCTTCCTTCAGTTACTGTCTCAACTGAATTTCCAGATTCCCAGGTGTTGCCAAAATCTCTGTGCACTGATATTGAACAGAAATACACAGACAGAGTTATGGAGGAGGAAGAAAGAGTGGCACTATTTCTTTGCCAGGCAAAGGGGGGAACCCAGTAGGCTAGCACCTCATGAACTGTGCCCCTGCCTCCCCAGGGAATAGGAAGAGGTTATATAGTCAGGAAGGCGTTTGTGATAAAGAACAAGGCAGTAACAGTCTCTTCTTTCTTCCGCAAAGTTTCACAAGAGTGGGGTTGCTGACAAGATTAGGGTGCATGCCGGGTCTTAGGTGATCTCCTAATCTTGATTTTCTCTGGTCCCTTTAATCTTGTCTCAGGTGGTTTTGTGGCTGCTCATCCTTTGATTAGTAACTGTTCAAATATGCTCGTTGGAACTCGGGAAAGGTCATGGAGGCTGAAGTCTTACCTACAAGAAATGGGTGACAGACAGGCCTCCATGCCCAGAAGCCCTACATGGTCCTGCTCATCATCACAGGAAACTCTTGAATAGGTGCCCATTGAGATCCTCTTTCATTCTGATGAGGATGGAAGGTTGAAATTTACCCCAACTCTTATTGATCTATTTGAATTATCATATTACCCAAAAACTGTATTGATCACATCTGTCTGACAAAACTCCAAATATGTGTGATCCTAATCACTAGTTCTCTCTTGCCTGGACAAGAGTAGCTGAGTTTTGATCGAACAAGTCACTTTTCATGGTAAAATGTTCACTATAAATTCATGATGATCAACCTAAAACATTTTTTTCAGTACCTTTCTGCAATTCTATTCTATTTCTTTAGTTCATTCACTCTCTCACTCTCCACAACTCTGTCTCTGTTCTCTGAACAAATGCAACACTACCTCCTTCTCCTCTCCTCCATCTTTCCTGGTGGCTCAGACAGTAAAAGCATCTGTATAAAATGCGGGAGACCTGGGTTCGATCCCTGGGTCAGGAAGATACCCTGGAGACAGAAATGGCAACCCACTCCAATACTCTTGCCTGGAAAATCCCATGGATGGAGAAGTCTGGTGGGCTACAATCCATGGGGTCACAAAGAGTCAGACACTACTGAGTGACTTCACTTTCTTTCTTTTCTCCTTTCTTCACAGCTCAGTCATTCTACCCCTTATCCCTTCTCACAAATAGAGGAATGCCTTTTTTGGTTCCTAAATCAGTTGCTCCAAGGAACACGCCTTGTTATTTCTTCATTTGTCATAGGCCATATCTAATTCATCACCAAATTCTGTTCATTTTGCCTCACAAATAATAGCTCTCAAATAAGTCTTCTTTCCATTTTCAATTAGCATGGTTCAAGGAGAAGTTATTTCTCCCACTTGAACTACTGCCATTGCTTCCCAACCAGTCTCACAGAATCCACTCGTGCATGCTGCATACTAAGTCACTTCAGTCATCTGACTCTTTACAAACTTATGGACTATAGGCCACCAGTCTTTTCTGTCCATGGAATTCTCCAGGCAAGAATACTGGAGTGGGTAGCCATTCCCTTCTCCAGGGGATCTTCCCAACCCAGGGATCAAACCCAGGTGTCCTGCATTGCTGGCAGATTCTTTACCATCTGAGTCACCAAGGAAGTCCCAGCATCCATTCAATAACTCCTAATAATACAGTCTATTCTTTTAAAAAGTTTTAAAATGTTTTTCATTGTAGTATTGTATCACTGTATACTGAAAACTGCACAAAGTGTGAATATACAGTGAAATACTTTATTACAAATCCAGTACCTCTTTAACCACCACCTAATAAATAAGACATTGACAACACTGAAGCCCACCTAATGCTCCCTTACCTTTCCCTTCTTCCTGACTCGTAGTAAAACTACTATTCTAACATCTAACACCATACATTAGTCTTGCCAGCTTTTAACTTTATGCAAAGAGAATGATGCTGTATGTGTCTTTCTGGGTCTGGCTTATTTTGTTTATTTAACATTATGTGCTTGAAGTTCATCCATGTAGTAGTGTTCAGTCATAGTCTGTTCATTCTCCTTTTATTTAGAAACTCATTGTGTATTTAAGTGACAATTTAGTTATTCATTCTACTCTTGATGAACCACATAGGGCCATTAAGAAGAGTAAACTACTGTTTATGTCTCATGCTACACATGTACAAAATTTCTCTTGGGCCCATTCATTCTAGTCACAATAAAGTGACTTTTCCCAATGCAGCTCTAATTCTCTTGTTCTTCTCTCAATGACTTTCAATAACTTTTAATTTGGCCTACAAAATCCTGCATAATCTGGATTCTCTCCTTCCAGAGCCTCTTCTTGAATCATGCCTTCTTTGCTCCACGTTCTTTTTTATTTTCTGAAATGGGAAGCATATCTTCCTGTCACAGGGTCTTTTACAGATCCTTCTTCTTGACCACAGAGCTACTCTTCTGCCTTCTCCCCTAGCTTAGTCAGTTTTTGTTGTGATCTCAATTCTGTCCTCAGACCTACAGGGAAGCTTTCTTTAACACCCATCTCCAATTAATTTTCATAGCATCACAATTTTCTGTTTTTCTGGCCTCACTGCATAGAATGTGGGATTTTAGTTCTTCAACAAGAGGTCAAACTTCTGCCCTCTGAAGAGGAAGCATGAAGACTTAACCACAGGACTGCCAGGGAGGTCCTGAAACTGTCTTTCTTATCATTTTCTCACAATTGTAATTTAGTCCTCTTTGATTAACATCTATATTCCCCTCCCCAACACTAGATCATCAGTTTCAAGAGAACAATTGTTTGGGCTCTAGATTTCATCATAGCCTTCTGCTTGGACCATAATAACAGCTCACTCAGTCACTCAATGAATCAAATTAAAATTGAGACCAAGTATCACAGAACCAGAGTTAGAGTCAACTAAATCAGTTTCTGAGAGGCTAATCAAAACAAGGACAACAGTAACCTAGAACTCTCCTCCTCATTTTTCTAATTTCAAGAATCTGTCACCATGCTCATTATATTACTTAAAATCAGGATTGGTTTGTTTCATATACATAAATTTTTTATTGTGGTATAACTGACATATATTAGTTTCAAGTGTACAACATAATGATTGATATTTGTATACACAGTGAAATAATAACCATATGTGTAGCTAACATCTATTACCACAATGTTATAAGATTGTTTTCTTGTGATGAGAACTTTTGAGATTTACTTTTAGCAACTTTCAGATATACACCACAATGCTATTAACTATAGTCACAATGCTATACATTATATCCCCATGATTTATTATTTTGTAACAGGATGTTTGTCCTTCTTGACTCACTTTACCCATTTCACTCAACAACACCCCCATCCCCCAACAACCTCCCCTTGGGAAACCAACAATCTGTTCTATATATGAGTGTTACTTTGTTTTGCATGTTCATTTATCTTAATTTTTAGACTTCACATATAAGTGAAATCATATGGTATTTGTGTATCTTTGTCTATTTCATATAACATAACACCCTCAAGTTTCACCCATGTTATTGAAAATCAGATTATTCTTTTTTGTGGCTGAATAGTGTTCCATGTTATATATAATCACATCTTCTTTATCTATACATTCACTGATGGACAGTTAGGTTGTTTCCATATGCTAATTATTGCATATAAAACTGCAATGAACTTAAGGGTGCATGTATCCTTTTGAATTAGTGTTTTTGTTTTCTTCAGATATATAACCAGAAGTGAAATTGCTGGATCATGTAGTAGTTTTATTTTTAGTTTTTTTTAAGAAACACCACAATGTTTTCCATAATGGCTGCACCCCAACAGGGCACAAAATTCCCTTTTCTCCACTTATCTATTTGATAATGACAGTTTTGACAAGTGTGAGGTGATATTTCATTGTGGCTTTGATTTGTATTTCCTTAATTATTAGTGATATTAATCATATTTTCATAAGCCTGACAGTCATCTGTATATTTTCTTTAGAAATATGTCTATTTCTCTGCCCCTTTTAAATTGGATTGTTTGTTTTTTCATTGTTGAATAGTATGAATTTTTATATGCTTTGGATATTAACCTCTTCTCAGATACATAATTGCAAAATTTTTCTCCCTTTCTGCTTTTTTGTTTTGTTGATGGTTTTATTTCCTCCACAGAAACTTTAGCTTTATATAATCTCACTTGTTTACTTTTACTTTTGTTGCCTTTACATTTGGAGTCAGATTCCCCCCAGAAAACATTGTCAAGATTGATGTCAAAGAGCATACCACCTATGTATTCTTCTAGGACTTTTACGGTTTCAGGTTTTATATTCAAGTCCTTAATCAACTTTGAGTGAACTTTTGTGTATTGTCTAAGACATGTATGCGTGCATGCTCAGTCGCTCAGTCATGTCTGACTCTATCCTACCCCATGGACTGTTGGGCGCCAGGCTCCTCTGTCCATGGTATTTTCCAGGCAAGAATATTGGAGTGGAGTGGGTTGCAATTTCCTACACCAAGGTGTCTTTCCAACCCAGGGACTGAACCCACATTTCTTTCTTTTTTTTTTTAAATTTTAAATTTAAATGTATTTATTTTAATTACAGGCTAATTACTTTACAATGTTGTATTGGTTTTGCCATACATCAACATGAATCCGCCATGGGTGTACATGTGTTCCCAATCCTGAACCCCCTCCCACCTCCTTCCTCATACCATCCCTCTGGGTCATCCCAGTGCACCAGCCCCAAGCATCCTGTATCCTGCATCAAACCTGGACTGGCGGTTCATTTCTTATATGATATTATACATGTTTCAATGCCATTCTCCAAAATCATCCCCCCGCCCCCTCCCACAAGAGTCCAAAAGACTATTCTATACATCCGTGTCTCTTTTGCTGTCCCGCATACAGGGTTATCATTACTATCTTTCTAAATTCCATATATATGCGTTAGTATACTGTATTGGCGGAGAAGGCAATGGCGCCCCACTCCAGTACTCTTGCCTGGAAAACCCCATGGATGGAGGAGCCTGGAAGGCTGCAGTCCATGGGGTCGTGAAGAGTCAGAAACGACTGAGCAACTTCACTTTCACTTTTCACTTTCATGCATTGGAGAAGGAAATGACAACCCACTCCCGTGTTCCTGCCTGGAGAATCCCAGGGATGGTGGAGCCTGATGGGCTGCTGTCTATGGGGTAGCACAGAGTTGGACACGATTGAAGCCACTTAGCAGCAGCAGCAGCAGCAACATACTGTATTGGTGTTTTTCTTTCTGACTTACTTCACTCTGTATAATCAACTCCAATTTCATCCACTTCATTAGAACTGATTCAAATGTATTCTTTTTAATGGCTGAGTAATACTCCATTATGTATATGTACCACAGCTTTCTTATCCATTCATCTGTTGATGGACATCTAGGTTGCTTCCATGTCCTGGCTATTATAAACAGTGCTGTGATGAACATTGGGGTACACGTGTCTCTTTCAATTCTGGTTTCCTTGGTGTGTATGCCCAGAAGTGGGATTGCTGGGTCGTATGGCAGGCCACCATCACCCTAATACCAAAACCTGACAAAGATGACACAAAAAAAGAATGCAGGCCAATATCACTGATGAACATAGATGCAAAAATCCTTAACAAAATTCTAGCAATCAGAATCCAACAACACATGAAAAAGATCATAACCATGACCAAGTGGGCTTTATCCCAGGGATGCAAGGATTCTTCAATATCTGCAAATCAATCAATGCAATTATACACCAATTGATTTGTATACCACATCAACAAATTGAAAAATAAAAGCCATATGATTATCTCAATAGATGCAGAGAAAGCCTTTGACAAAATTCAACATCCATTTATGATAAAAAAAAAAAAAAACTCTCCAGAAAGCAGGAATACAAGGAACATACCTCAACATAATAAAAGCTATATATGACAAACCCACAGCAAACATTATCCTCAGTGGTGAAAAATTGAAAGCATTTCCCCTAAAGTTGGGAACAAGACAAGGGTGCCCACTCTCACCACTACTAGTTTTGGAAGTTTTGGCCCCAGCAATCAGAGCAGAAAAAGAAATAAGAGGAATCCAAATTGGAAAAGAAGAAGTAAAACTCTCACTGTTTGCGGATGACATGATCCTCTACATAGAAAACCCTAAAGACTCCACCAGAAAATTACTAGAGCTAATCAATGAATATAGTAAAGTTGCAGAATACAAAATCAACATAGAGAAATCCCTTGCATTCCTATGCACTAATAATGAGAAAATAGAAAGAGAAATTAAGAAAACAATCCCATTCACAATTGCAATGAAAAGAATAAAATACTTAGGAATATATCTACCTAAAGAAACTAAAGACCTATATATAGAAAACTATAAAACACTGGTGAAAGAAATCAAAAAGGACACTAATAGATGGAGAAATATACCATGTTCATGGATCAGAAGAATCAATATAGAGAAAATGAGTATACTACCCAAAGCAATCTATAGAGTCAATGCAATCCCTATCAAGCTACCAATGGTATTTTTCACAGAGCTAGAACAAATAATTTCACAATTTGAACCCACATTTTTTGCCTTTCCTGCAATGGCAGGTGGATTCTTTACCACTGTGCCATGTTAAGACAATAGTCTAATTTTATTCTTCATATGTAACTGTCCAGTTTTACCAACACCATTTGGTAAAAAGACTATCCTTTACCTGTTATACAATCTGCACACATTTGTCATAAATTAATTGACCATATATGCATGGGTTTCTTTCTGTGAATATTCGTTGATCTATAAATCTGTTTTTATGTCAATGCCATATTGTTTGATGACTATAGTTTTGTAATGTCATGAAATTAAGAAGTATAATGCCTCCATCTTTGTCCTTGCTCAATACTGCCTTGGCTCTTCAGAGTCTTTTGCAGTTTCATACAAATTTTAAGAGTGTTTTCTTTAATAGTTCTGTGAAAAAAGACATTGGAATTTTGATAGGGTTTGCATTGAATATGCAGATTTCTTTGAAAACTTTGGTCCATTCAATGATATCAGTTCTTCCAATCCATAAGCACAGAATACCTTTCCATTTATTTTTGTCTTCTTCAATTCCTTTCATCAATGTCTTATACATTTTATTGTACAATTCTTTTATTTATTGGTTAAAATTTTGGGGTAAATTTTTATGCAATTTTAATTAATTATTATTTATTTATGACTTCACTGGGTCTTTGTTGATTTGTTCTGGCTTTCTCCAGTTGCTAACAACTGGTGCTACTCTTCACTGAGGTGCACCGGCTTCTCATTGTGGTGGCTGCTCTTGATGTGGAGCACAGAGCCTGGAGGGCTACAGTCCACGGGGACACAAAGAGTTGGACATGACTGAGCAACTAAGCAGCAGTATCCATTCTATGCCTTTTGATGGAAGAATTTATTACATTTGCATTTAAAATAATTATTGATAGATAGGTACTTAGCACCATTTTATAACTGTTTAAAATGTTATTTGAATATTGCCAATTGCACATAATATTTTATGGGCAAATTTATGTGTCTTTTCTTAAAATATAACAAGCATAAGAATATATTTGTATACTTCCCTCTTGATGACATGATAATCTTGGAGCCTCCAACTATTTGGTCCTCTCCTTTACAGTTCTAAGGTAAAGACAGAATTCTCACTGCCAACAGTTTTCCTGTGGTATAACTGTGCAGGGCTTAGATCGTCCTCAAATTATCATAGCAATATTTTTTTAGTGAGAGAATAATAAAAAAAATAATGAACAAAAATATAAATTACCATCTCAGAAATAAGGCTCTAGTGTATGTGTGAAAAGCAAATGAATAAATAGGAAGTGTATCTTCTGGGTTTGATATTTTACATGAATTTTTCATTTCTTTATTGTTTATATTCTTAGTTTATATTTTTAATCATATAGGATATTTGTTGAAAGTAATTTTTTAATTATAGCATCATAGTTTCTATCAGCTTCTAGATAAATATAAATACTTTTGCATATTTTGCATATGCTTTAGAATGAGTGGATGTTCAAAGTTAAGAAATTACTTTAATTCTTGGGTTACTTAGATACCTAAGTAGAGACTAATTTTAATTATTAAATGTTAAAGTAAAAATTAAAACATAACCAAGATAAATCATATTTAGAGACTATATTTTTTAAATTTAAATTTAGATTTTAATTTAATTTATATATGTATTTATATATTTACCAGATCTTCTTTAAACATTTCTCTGTTGATGGACATTTAAGTTACTTCCATGTCCTGGCTATTGTAAATAGTGCTGTAATAAACATTGGGGTGTTTTTTGTTTTTTTTAATTATGGTTTTCTCTGGGCATATACCTGAAAGTGGGATTGCTGGTACATATGGTAGTTCTATTTTTAGTTTTTTAAGGAACTTCACACTGTTCTCCCTAGTGGCTGTACCAATTTACATTCTCACAAAGTGTAGAAGGCTTTCCTTTTCTCCACACCCTCTCCAGTATTTATTCTTTATAGATTTTTTTCCATGATGGCCATTTTGATCAGTGTGAAGTAATAACTCATTGTAATTTTGATTTGCATTTCTCTAATAATTAGTGATCTTGAACACCTTTTCACATGCTTTTTGACCACCTATATGTCTTTGCTAAAGAAATGTCTACTTAGATCTTCCAGTTTTTTATTCAGTTATTTGTTTTTTGATATTGAGTAACATGTATATTTTGGAGATTATTCTCTTGTGAGTTGCTTCATTTGTAACTTTTCTCATTCTGAGGGTTGTCTTTCTGTTTTATTTATGATTTCCTTTGCTGTGCAATAGAGATTACACATAATTGAATACATGGATTTATTTTGAACTTTTAATTATTTGAGTTAAACAATCTACAAACCGGTTTTGTTGCTAAAGGTTTTTTTGCCCTCACTTGTGACCTTTGTCTTTAATTTTTCCAGAAAATGGTTTAAAAGGAAGTTTTCAAGGAAAATAAAGTTTGTTTTTTAACTTCATATATTGTAGAGGTAATAATTTGAAAAATGTAAAGATTACCTGGATAACAGGTAATTCATCATCTTTAATATTATTTGTTGTATTAGATATTTTCTAATACCTCTTTAACATTCTATACTTATTTGATTCTTTTTTGATTTTTAGCCTCTGATTCTAATGAGATCAGGGTGAGTGGAATTGTATCTTACTATATATCCCTCTGGAGGAGGGGATGGCAACCCACTCCAGTATTCTTGCCTGAAGAATCCCCATGGAGAGAAGAGCCTGGTGGGCTGCAGTCCATGGGGTTGCAAAGAGTTGGACACGACTTTGAAACTAAGCACATATATCCCTCTAGTGGCTAGAATTTAAAAGGAGTGCACTATTAAGAAAGAAAAAGAATCACAATTGTTCCAAAGAAAGAATATGCCTTTAGAGAAGGAAAAGGACCAAGAAGAACAGAAAGTAAGTGAACTAATGAGTGAGGGAGAAATTAGATAAGAAGTCACGTAGGTAGAATAGGTAGATGAGAGGATCTAAGGATTCAGTCTTTTCCAAGCAGACATTGCACCAGGAACTTATCGTGTATTTTCTCACTTAATATTCACAAAAGCTCCACAAAGAGGATACAGACAAAAAAGTTGAATCTTAGCAGGTAAAATAACATAATCAAATCATACTGTTAGAATAAACATTGATGATTAAGTAGATGGAAGTTTTCCTTTATTTCTTATAAGGTGGCAATTTCCTGTTGATTCAACAACTGGATAAGCAGGAGTATGATAAATGAATGTGACAGGGCCACCACCCTAACACACACCTATCTACCTACTTATAATTCTTGTAGAACTGGAAGTAAGGGGTGGAGTTCATTGATGACATCTATGTTCTTTGCTCCAAACATGAAGCTTAAATAGGTGGAGGAAAAAAAAAAAAAAAAAACCACAACCAGTTCTATAAAATGCAGTATTCACATGCAGGAATTCTTCACTATCTTTGATTAAGAGAGATAAGAGTTTCATCTATCACATATGCCTGCTGTTTCTTATTTTTCTTTAGCTATTTTCATGACCTGTAATACTGTATCTATAGCCAAAGGCTAGGGATGGGCTATTTAGGAAAACAGTGCACAGGTTCCAGGCAGTATCTAGACACTGTGAAGAGTTTCAAAGACATGTCTTAGGCAATGAAATAAGACAGGTGCTAGGGAGTGCTTTTTAAATTCTGGAAACTGCTTGCAAAAATCTAGAGCTTATTGCTTTCTAAACTAATTTTTTTTTCTTTTTCTTTTTTTTTTTAGTTTTTAAAGGTGCTTCTAATAGACATTAAAAAAAAAAAAATCCTGTAAGGTAGATCTTGCTAGTAGATCTTTGCTAGTCTAACTGATTATCAAACTTATGATTTTGAATAGGATGATATTTTTTCTTTAAAATACCGTTAGGTATGATAAAAAATTTATGGAGTTCTTTCCTTAGACTGTGTCCTCAATGGATTATTTATTGATCTTTCAAGGTCCATCAATTGTTCTGCTTCTTGACACTATTTGTATACTTCTGTTATCCTTTTATAAGATTTTAATTCCTTTTGAAGAAATTGTTCTATTTATTATGATACTTTTATTTTTAAAAGTAAAAGTAGTATTGACAAGTCAAAAAAGTCAAAATGTATAAGGAATACACTCATAATCTCTATCTTCTCCCTTCAATCCTGTCCCAAAATACAACCCACGTGATCAAATTGGAGGGTAATCTCCAAAACTTTCTTTCTTTTCATACAAATATATACAGAATTTATTTCCTTTTTATTGCTTACTCCACATAGAATTCTGTAACTCAAAAAAAAAAACAAACAAACAAAAACAAAAAACAACTTACTTATTGTAGATATCTTTCCATAAATCACTTACGTCTAACTTCTTCTTAGTAGGAGCATATTATTCCATACTATGGATGCTTTGTTGCTGTTATTGTTCAGTCACTAAATCATGTCTAACTCTGTGATCTAATGGGATGCAACATGCCAGACTTCTGGGTCCTTCACTGTCTCCCAGAGTTCACTCAAATTCATGTCCTCTGAGGTGGTGATGCTATCTAACCTTCTCATCCTCTGCCACCCTCTTCTCCTTTTGCCTTCAATATTTCCCAGATTCAGGGTCTTTTCCCATGAGTCAGATCTTTTCATCAGGTGGCCAAAGTATTGGAGCTTCATCTGCAGCATCAATCCTTCCAATGAATATTCCAGGGCTGATTTCCTTTAAGATTGACTGGTTTGATCTCCTTACAGTCCAGTGGGTGCTCAAGAGTCCTCCAGCACCACAATTCAAAAGCATCAATTCTTTGGCACTCAGCCTTCTTTATGGTCCAACTCTCATATCCATACATGGCTACTAAAAATACTATACCTTTGACTATGTGCACCTTTGTTGGAAAAGTGATGTCTCTGCTCTAATATACTTTCCAGGCTTGTCATCACTCTCCTTCCAAGGGCCAAATGTCTTAATTTCATGGTTGCAGTCACTGTTCACAGTGATTTTAGAGACCAAGAACAGAAAATCTGTCACTGCTTCCACTTTTCCCCCTCTATTTGCCATGAAGTGATGGGACCGGATACCATGATCTTAGTTTTTGTAACAGTGAGTTTTAAGCTAGCTTTTTCACTCTCATCTTTCACCCTCATCAAGAGGCTCTTGAGTTCCTCTTTACTTTCTGCCATTATAGTGGTATCATCTGCATATCTGAGGTTATTGATATTTCTCCCAGCAATCTTGATTCCAACTTATAATTCATCCAGTCTGGCATTTCACATGATGTACTCAACATAGAAATTAAATAAACAGCCTTGTCATACCCCTTTCCCATTTTGAATGAGTCAATTATATGACACAAATAAATAGATATCCCATGTTCTTGAGTTGTAAGAATTAATACTGTTAAAGCGGCCATACTACCCAAAACAAACTACAGATTCATTCCAACGTCTATCAAAATACTCATGACATTCTTCATAGAACTAGAACAAACAATCCCAAAGTTTGTAATAGAATCACCGAATATACAAAGCATCTTGAGAAAGAACAATAAGAAAGAGATATCACATTTCCTGACTTCAAATTATACTACAAAGCCACAGTCATCAAAACAGTAGGGTGGTCAGTGGATCTCAAGGCTGTGGCTGCAGAGGAAGCACCTGAGGAGGAGCTGCAAAGATGCTGTCTGTGCTCATGGCCATGGCCGTACCCACGCCTTCCCTTTGTGAGCCAGGCTGGTCTCCAAAAATGCTTTGGGATCATCCTTCATTGCTGCAAGGAACCTCCATGCCTCTAACTCTTGTCTTCAGAAGACTGGCACTGCTGAGGTGTCCTCTGTTCTTGAAGAGCGTATTCTTGGAGCTGATACCTCTGTTAACCTTGAAGAGACTGGGCATGTTTTAAGTATTGGTGATTATATTGCCCGGGTATTTGGGCTAAGAAATGTTCAAGCAGAAGAAATGGTAGAATTTTCTTTAGGTTTAAAGGGTATGTCTCTGAACTTGGAGTCTGACAACGTTGGTGTTGTTGTGTTTGGAAGTGATAAACTAATTAAGAAAGGAGATATTGTGAAGAGAACTGAAGCTATTGTAGATGTTCCAGTCAGTGAGGAGCTGCTGGGTCATGTAGTCTATGCCCTTGGTAATGCCACTGATGGAAAGCGTCCAATTGGTTCCAAGGCCCGAAGACGAGTTGGCTTGAAAGCCCCTGGGGTCATTCCTTGAATCTCTGTGCGGGAACTAACACAAACTGGCATTAAGGCTGTGGACAGCTTGGTGCTGATTGGTCATGGTCAGTGTGATCTGGTTATTGGTGACCGATAGACTGGCAAAACACCAATTGCCAGAAACATCATTAACCAGAAATGATTCAGTGATGGAACTGATGAAAAGAAGAAGCTGTACTGTATCCATGTTGCTATTGGTCAAAAGAGATCCACTGTTGCCCAGTTGGTGAAGAGACTTACAGATGCAGATGCCATGAAGTATACTATTGTGGTTTCAGATACTGCTTCAGATGCTGCCCCACTTTAGTACCTGGCTCCTTACTCTGGATGTTCAACGGGAGAATATTTTAGGGATAATGGCAAACATGCTTTGATTGTTTATGATGACTTATCCAAACAGGCAGTTGCTTATCATCAGATATCTATGGTGCTCTGCCCACCGCCCAGTCGTGAGGCCTGTCCTCGTGATGTGTTCTACCTGCACTCCCATATACTGGAGAGAGCAGCTAAAATGAACGATGCTTTTGATGGTGGCTCATTAACTGCTCTACCACTCACAGAAGCACAAGCTGGTGATGTGTCTGCTTACATTCCAACAAATGTCATTTCCATCACTGACAGACAGATCTTCTTGGAAACAGAGTTGTTCTACAAAGGTATCCTCCCTGCCATTAATGTTGGTTTGTCTGTGTCCCATGTCAGATCTGCTGCCCAAACCAGGGTCATGAAACAGGTGGCAGGTGCCATGAAACTGGAGTTGGCTCAGAATCGTGAGGTTGCTGCTTTTGCCTAGTTCGATTCTGACCTTGATGCTGCCACTCAACAACTCTTGAGTCATGGTGTGCATTTGACTGAGCTGCTGAAGCAAGGACAATATTCTCCTATGGCTATTGAAGAGCAAGTGGCTGTTATCTGTGTGGGTGTCAGGGAGTATCTTGACAAGCTGGAGCCCAGCAAGATCACAAAATTTGAGAATGCTTTCTTGCCTCATGTTATCAGCCAACATCAAGCCCTGTTGGGCAAAACCAGGACCAATGGAAAGTTCTCAGAAGAGACAGATGCAAAGCTGAAAGAGATTGTAACAAACTTCTTGGCTGGTTTGAAGCTTAAACTCCTGTGGATTCACATCAAATGCCAGTTTGGTTTTGTCATTGTTTCTTCTAGTTCAGCCTGTTTAATACATGTTATTGAGATAACTGGACAGCTACATGCAAAGAATAAAAATGGACCACTTTATCATATCATATACAAACATAAACTAAAAATGAATTAAATATTTAAATGAAAACATAAATCTCCTAGAAGAAAATACAGGCATAACCTCTTTGACATCAATCTTAGCAACATTTAAAAAATTTGTCTCCTCAGGCAAGGACAACAAAAAGCAAAAATAAACTAATAGGACTACATCAGACTAAAGGCTTTTCACAGCAGAGGAAGCCACCAGCAAAATTAAAAGGCGACCCACAGAATGGAAGAAGTTATTTGTGAATGATATCTCTGATAGGAGATTGATATCCAAAAATACAAAGAAATACATAAACTTAACATAAAGAAAGAAGGACATGGCAACCCACTCCAGTATTCTTGCCTGGAGAATCCCAGGGATGGAGGAGCCTGGTGGGCTGCTGTCTGTGGGGTTGTACAGGGTCGGACATGACTGAAGCAACTTAGCAGCAGCAACATAAAGAAAACAATTAAAAATGGGCAGAGGATCTGAATAGTCACCAAAGAAGACATATAAATGGTCAACAAGCACATGAAAAAGTGCTCAGCATCACTAGTCACCAGGGAAACACACATCAAAACCTCAGTGAGATACCATCCCACAATTGTCAGAATGACTTTCATCAAAAAGGCATAAAACAACTGCTGAAGAGGATTCAGAGAAAAGGAAACCCTTGTATTGCTAGTGCAATTATAAATTGATGCAAACCTTATGGAAACAGTATGAAGATTCCTCAAAAAACTTAAGATAGATTATATATGATCCAGCAATTCCACTTTGGGGAATTTACCTGAAGAAAACAAAAACTCCACTAATTTGAATATATATATACATTAAATATAATATATATTTAATATATATATATCCTTATATTCACTGCAGAATTATTTATGATAGTCAAATACTGAAGTAACTTAAGTATCCATCAATGGATAAATTGATAAGTAAGATGTGATAGCTATATATATATGTGTGTGTGTGTGTGTATATATATATATATACACACACACCACAATGGACAATTATTCTAGTATAAAAAAGAATAAAATATTGCCTTTGAGGCAAGAGAGATAGATCTGGATACTAAGTAGTATACTAGAAAAGTAAACAGTGTATGGTTTCACTTATATATGGTGTTTAAAAAAACAAAACAAGTGAATAAACAGAACAAAATGGAAAAAAAAGACTGATATATACAGAGAATAAACTGTTGGTTGTCAGAGGAGAGAGGGATGGGTGAAATAGGTAAAGAGGATTAAGGCATACAAATTTCCAGCTAAAAAGTAAAAATCATGAAGAGGTACACATAGGAATATAGTCTACTGTAACAACTTTGTATGATTATAAACTGTAACTGAACTTTATCGTGGTTATCATTTTATAATGTGTAAATAAATTGATCCTAAAGGAAATCTTAAAGGAAATCAGTCCTGAATATTCATTGGAAGGACTGATGCTGAAGCTGAAGCTCCAATACTTTGGCTAACCTGATGCAAAGAACTGACTCATTGAAAAAGACCCTGATACTGAGAAAGATTCAAGGCAGAAGGAGAAGGGGATGACAGAGGATAAGATGCTTGGATGACATCACCAACTCAATGGACATGAGTTTAAACAAGCTCTGGGAGTTGGTGATGGACAGTGCAGTCCATGGGGTTGCAAAGAGCTGGACATGACTGAGTGACTGAACTGAAGTAAATTGAATTATTATGTGGCATACCCAAAAATAATATAATATTTTATGTTAATTATAACTTAAAAAGAATATTTTTAATCAGGTCCTACAGAATAGCTTCTTAAAAATGGGATGGGTGAATTAATAGATATTTTCAAATATCTAATCAAAAGGATAGTAGCATTCACTTCAGGAAAACATAATATCTGTTTGCCTGTTTAGGCCCCTCTGCAAAACATCTTTTAATGTTTACCAAACTGATAAAAACAAAAAAACTAGTACCCTATTTTCTAATTTTCTTCTTCCTGAGTATTGAAGATGGCAAATATCTTTTCGCAGGTTCCTTTTTAAGTCTTGATGATCTTACCTAGTTTCCTCTTTGTCCCAAGTCCTACCATCATTCTGAATCTTTTCAATACACATGTGAATAAATCATTCCCAAACATGGCCATTTTGTTACTTAGCATCTTCATCTTTAATGATATTCACTTCTACCCACATAAGCCATCCACTTCCATTTCTACAGATGAACTTGTCACCATATGGAACTAGTTGAGCTTCTAAACTAAATTTGAATGTCTTATTCAGATTATCACATTCTTTCTACTACTATGTGTCTCTTTCTCAGATACTCCCACATTACTTATTAATCCACCTAATTAAGATTTTCAGTTCTCTTTATTCTCTGTAAGATCATCCCATAAGCAAGTTCGGTCTCTCAGTCCTGTCTGACTCTTTGCAACCCCACGGACTGCAGCACACCAGGTTTCCCTGTCTATCACCAACTCTGGGAGCTTGGTCAAATTCTTGTCCACCTAGTCGGTGGTACCATCCAACCATCTCATCTTCTGTCATTCCCTTCTCCTCCTGCCTTCAATCTTTCCCAGCATCAGGGTCTTTTCCAACGAGTCAGACCTGCTCATCATGGTGGCCAAAGTATTGGAGCTTCAGCTTCAGCATCAGTCCTTCCAATGAACATTAAAAGACTGATTTCCTTTAGAATTGAATGGTTTGGTTTCCTTGCAGTCCAAGGGACTCTCAAGAGTCTTCTCCAACACCACAGTTCAAAAGCTTCAATTCTGTGGTGCTCAGCTTTCTTATGGTCCAACTCTCACATCCATACATGACTACTGGAGAGACTATAGCTTTGAGTAGACGGACCTTTGTCAGCGATAAGCAAGAGCACTTCAAAAAATGAAACATTTGAAAACTATGTCTCTTACTCTTCTTTGGGATAATAATGTATCCACATAGAATATAGGATCAACAAGTATACTAATCTTTCTTCCCCTCAAAATTAGATAGAGGTTTTCTTCTGTCCTCAATTGGATAACTAGAAATTGCTTTTTATTCTAATGTGGTTTAAGTTCCATTTACCAGGTCATCTCATTTTCACATGCCTTCACTCCTTTGCTTCTATCCTGTTAGACTAGGCACCATTTCCCGAATTTGGAGTGTGATTTCACTTTCTCTGTTTTTTTGTCATACTGTTTATTTTATTTTATTTTATTTTTTACTCATTCTATCAGCAGAAACATAGTCATCCTTCAAAACCCAACTTAACGTTATATTGTCCATAAATATTTTCCTGATTAACTATAATTAGAGTTATTTAGGGATTTTTTTATTTCTACATTACATAATTTTATCTCTTCTGTGGTTTTACTTAATTTTGTCCCATGTAGTTAATTATATATTTAATGTATGACTTTCATTAGATAGTAAACTTCTGGTGATTGTAACTATCTTTTTCATATTTGAGTCCATGTCTTACAGGACACAGTACCATGCCTTGACTACATCTAAAATACCTGCCTTTTTATTTCTTTAACAATAAAATACTCATTTCCCTTTTGGAAATCATCACAGTCTGTAATTATTTGCTTTATTTATATACACTATCACTGCCTAAATCTTTCAATAGAATTTAAATTCCATGAGGAAAGGGACTGTGCTTAACCTAGTTATCATTGTTTCTCCAGATAAAAAAGTATCTAACCAATAACTGCTTGTTTTTCCATAAATTCAGCCTATAGATTGTCAGCGTTTTGATATTATGGAACATTGCACATTTAAATTCAGATTATTCTCTAATATTTAGTAAGTAAGTGCTAGTTGAAACCATACATGGAGAGAGGAAGTGGTCAATACAATAGAGTAGGAAGACACAATTCAGTTCCTCCCACAGACACACCAAATTTCCAAATACTTGCCCCTTCCCACAAAACACCCAAAACAAAAACAAAAAACAAAGTTACATTACTTAATGGAGCAACTAGCTATGAGAGTAATCTTTATTCCAGTCAAAGATTTTCTATAAATAAAGATATGGAGAAGGAAACACAATTAGATTAAGTAGGTGGGATAGAGGCACAGTATAATTAAGACCCATACCCCTGGGTAGGCAATGAACAAACAGAAGAATAATAAAAACTGCAGAAGCTCTCCCCAAGAAGCAAGGGGTTCAAGTCAGATCTAGGAAGCAGAGAGTTCCAAACAAGGTGAACCCAAAGAGGTCCACACCAAGACACATTATAATAAAAATGGCAAAAATTAAAAAGAGAAAGAAAGTCTTAAAGGGAGAGAAGAAAAGAATCTTAAAAGAAGCACAAAGGAGCTGTCATAAGAACATCAGTTGGCTTTTCAGATGAAACTGCAGACCAGAAGGATATAGTGTAATATAGCGAAAGCAATGAAGCGGAAAAATTCTATGATCAAGAATACTCTATTAGGCATATTTAACATTCATATTGGAAGAGGAGAAAAAGTTTCACAGACAACCAAAATGTAAAAGAATTTATCACCTGTATACTTCACTTTCACTTTTCATTTTCATGCATTGGAGAAGGAAATGGCAACCCACTGCAGTGTTCTTGCCTGGAGAATCCCAGGGACTGGGGAGCCTGGTGGACTGCCATCTACGGGGTTGCACAGAGTTGGACATGACTGAAGCGACTTAGCAGCAGCAGCATACCAGTTGTAAAAGAAATGTTAGGGGAATTTCTCTAAGCAGACAAGAAAAGATCACAATTACCAACATAAAAAGTATGAAAGGAAAAAATCACCTTGGTAAGTAAAAACATAGTTAAGGTAACGGATCAATTAATTATAAAACCAGTGGGAAGGTAATATAATCATCAATGTTTATAATAAATAGTTAAGGAATACACAAAACAGAAAGATATAAAAATGTAGAGTGATTTGAATGTGTTCAAAATAAAGAGATCATCAACTTAAAATATATAACAAATATAAAAATAAAGAATAATCATCAAATTACAAGGGTAGAAAGCAAAAGTAAAGAAGATTAAAGGAACAAAAGAGAACTACAAAACCAAAAACATGGCCATAGTACATACCCATCACTAATTAATTTAAGAGGTAAATATATTAAATGTTCCAATCAGAATACGTAGGGTAGCTGAATGGCTTTTTTTAAAAAAAGAATAATATATATATATATACACACATACAAATAGCTGACCTAAAGACACACATAGACTGAAAGTGAGGAGACACAAAAATATGTTCCATGCAAATGGAAATGAAAAAGCTAAGACAGCAATACTTAGATAAAACAAGCTTTATAACCCTGTATCAAGAGACAAAGAAAAGCATCACATAATAACAAAGAGATCAAGTTTTAGCAGGAAGATGTAACAATTATAAATACAGATATTCCCATCATAGGCACATCTAAATACATAAAACAAATATCAACAAATATAAAGGGAGAAATTTACAGTAATACAATAATAGTAGGGAACTTTAACACCCCAGATACATCAAAGGACAGGTCACTCAGACAGAAAATCAGTTAAGGAAACACTAACCTTAAATAGCACATTAGCCCATATGAAATTAATAGATTATATACAAAATATTTCACCAAAACCAGCAGAATATACTTTCAAGTGCACATGGGCTATTTTTTAGCATAGATCTCACACTAGATCACAAAAGAAGCATCAATACATTTAGGAAGATTGAAATCATATCAAAAATCTTTTCCAACCACAAAGTATGAAATTAGAAATTACCTACATAAAAAAAAATCTATAAAAAACACAAACACTTGGAGGCTACTCAACATTCTTATACACAAACAAAATGGTCACTGAAGAAACTAAAGAGAAAATTTTAAAATACCTGAAGCTATGAAAATGGAAACAAAATGTTCCAAAACCTATGGAATGCAGCAAAAGTGTTTCTATGACAGAAGGTCATAGCAATAAGCTTACATCAAGAAACAACACAATCTTAAAGAAACAATCTAAACCTTATAGCTAAATGAACTATAAAAAACAAACAAACCCGAAGTTAGTAGAAGGAAACAAACAATGAATATCAAAGCAAGTATAAATAAAATAAAGACTAAAATTAAAGTAGAAAACATCAATGAAACTAAGATGTCATTCTTTGGAAAGATAACAAAATTGGTCAACTTTTAACCATATTCATGAAGAAAAAAGGAAGGTACAAATTAATAAAATCAGAAATGAAACTGACACCACTGAAATACAAAGGATCATAAGAGATTACTATGAAGAGTTATACACCAATAAAATGGAAAACTTGGAAGAAATGGATAAATTTCTAGAAATGTAATCTCACAAGACTGAATGAGGGAGAAATAGAAAATATGAACAGACCAATTACTGATAATGTATTTGAGTCAGTAAAAAAAAATATCCCACCACACAAAAATCCATGATGAGACAAACCCACAAGTGAATTTTACTAAACTTTTAAAGAAGAGAAAACATTTGTTCTTCTCAAACGGTTTTTCAAAATTGAAGGTAGAATTACCCTAATACCAAAACTAGACAAAGACTATTTGAAAAAGAAAATTACAAGCCAATATCACTGATGAGCATAGATTTAAAAATCCTCAGCAAAATATTCAGTTCAGTTCAGTTCAGTTGCTCAGTTGTGTCTGACTCTTTGCGACCCCATGAATCACAGCACGCCAGGCCTCCCTGTCCATCACAAACTCCCGGAGTTCACTCAGACTCAAGTCCATCAAGTCAGTGATGCCATCCAGCCATCTCATCCTCTGTCGTCCCCTTCTCCTCCTGCCCCCAATCCCTCCCAGCATCAGAGTCTTTTCCAATGAGTCAACTCTTCGCATGAGGTGGCCAAAGTACTAGAGTTTCAGCTTCAGCATCATTCCCTCCAAAGAAATCCCAGGGCTGATCTCCTTCAGAATGGACTGGTTGGATCTCCTTGCAGTCCAAGGGACTTTCAAGAGTCTTCTCCAACACCACAGTTCAAAAGCATCAATTCTTCAGCGCTCAGCCTTCTTCATGGTCCAACTCTCACATCCATACGTGACCACAGGATAAACCATAGCCTTGACTAGATGGATCTTTGTTGGCAAAGTAGCAAACCAAATAAACAGTAGTTTCAAAGAATCATATGACATGGGATTTATCCCAAGGATACAAGGGTGGTTTAATATCTGCAAATCAAACAATGTGACTCCCCACATTAACAACTTGATGAATAAAATATACATCTCAATAGTTACAGAAAAAGCTTTTGATAAAATTCAACATTCATTTATGAGATAACCTCTCAACATAGTGGATATAGAAGGCTCTGAAAAAGTCACAGCCCAAATTGTACTTAATGGTGAAAAATTGAAAGCATTTACTTTAAGACTAGGAACAAAGATGTCCACTCTCGTCATTTTTATGCAGCATAGTATTGGAAGTCTAAGTCACAACAGTCAAAAAAGAAAAAGAAATAAAAGATATCTAAATTAGAAAGAAAAAAAGGTAAAGGCTCATTGTTTGCAGATGACATGATAATATATATGAAAATTCTAAAGATAATACCAAAAATCTGTTAGAGCCTATAAGTGAAATCAGGGAAATTTCAAGATTCAAAATTAATATACAGAAATCTGTTTCACTACTAACAAACTAAAAAATTAAGAAAACAATCTCATTTACAACTGCATCAAAAAGAATAAATACCTAGGGATAAATCTAACCAAACATGTTAGACTTTCACTCTGGAAAGCATAAAACTTTGCTGAAAGAAATTGGAGATGACATAAACAAATGGCAAGACATACCATGGTCATGAATTAAGAGAAATTAATACCATTAAAATAGCCATACTACTCAAAGTAATCTACAGATCCAGTGAAACTCCTATCAAAATACCAATGACATTTTCACAGAACTAGAACAAATAATCCTAACATTTGTATGGAACCACAAAGGATCCCAGAGCAAAGCAATCTTGAGAAAGAACAAAACTATAGATACCATGCTCTATGGTTTCAAACTACATTACAAAGCTACAGTAACCATAGCAGCATAAAACTTGCATTAAGTAAAAGATACATAGATCAATGGAACAGAAATAGAATATAGAAATATAGCCAAGTTTATATGGAAAGTTAATCTTTCCATATTGGCTGAAGTGGCAAGGTTATATACAATGGACAAAAGACAGCATCTTCAATAAATGGTTTTGGAAAAACTGGAAAGAATGCAAAAGAATGAAACCAGACTACTTTCTCACACTGTTTATGACAACAACAAAAACAACCTCGAAAATGGATTAAAGACTTAACAGTAGTTGTTGTTCAGTCGCTAAGTGGCGTCCAACTCTTTGTGACACCACAGACTGCTGTACATCAGGCCTCCCTGTCCTTCACTATCTCCCAAAGTTTGCTCAGATTCATGTCCAGTGCGGCAATGATGCTATCTAACCATCTCGTTTTATGCTGCCTTCAATCTTTCCCACCATGAGAGTCTTTTCCAATGAGTCGGCTCTTCACATCAGGTGGCCAAAGTAGTGGAGCCTCAGCTTCAGCATCAGTCCTTCCAATGAATATTCAGGGTTGATTTCCTTTAGACCTGACTGGTTTGATCTCCCTGCAGTCCAAGGAGCTTTCAAGAGAGTAACTGTAAGATCTGATGCTCTAAAACTCCTAGAAGAAAATATAAACAGTACAGCCTTTGACATTGGTCTTACCAATATTTTTTGGATATGTCTTCTCAGGAAGATCTAAATCAAATGCTAAAATGACCTAAATCAAATCCCTTACATTATATGGTGGTAATGACAAACAGATTTAAGGGATTAGATCTGATAGAGTGCCTGAAGAACTATGGACAAGGATTTGTGACATTGTACAGGGAGCAGTGATCAAGACCATTCCCAAGAAAAGGGGATGCAAAAAGGCAAAATGGTTGTCTGACAAGGCCTTAAAAATAGTTGAGAAAAGAAGAGAAGTGACAGGAAAAGAAGAAAAGGAAAGATATACCCATTTGAATGCAGATTGCCAAAGACTAGCAAGGAGAGACAAGAAAGCCTTCTTCAGTGATCAATGAAAAGAAATAGAGGAAAACAATAGAATGGAAAAGACTAGAGATCTCTTCAAGAAAATAAGAGATACCAAGGGAACATTTCATGCAAAGATGGGCACAATAAAGGACGGAAATGGTATGGACATAACAGAAGATGTTAAGAAACAGAAGATATTAAGAAAAGGTGACAAGAAAACAGAAGAACTATATAAAAAAGATCTTAATGACCCAAATAACCACAATTGTGTGATCACTCACCTAGAGGCAGACATCCTGGAGTCTGAAGTCAAGTGGGCTTTAAGAAGCATCACTAAGAACAAAGCTGGTAGAGAGGATGGAATTCAAGCTGATCTATTTCAAATCCTAAAAGGTGATGCTGTGAAAATGCTGCAGTCAATATGCCAGCAAATTTGGAAAACTCAGCAGTGGCCACAGGACTGGAAAAGGTCAGTTTTCACTCCAATGCCAAAGAAAGGCAATGTCAAACAATGTTCAAACTACCACAAAATTGCACCATCTTACATACTAACAAAGTAATAACCAAAGTTCTTCAAGAAAGGCTTCAACAGTATGTGAACTGAGAACTTCCAGATGTTCAAGCTGGATTTGGAAAAAGCAGAGGAACCAGAGACTAAATTTCCAACATCAGCTGGATCATAGAAAAAGCAAGAGAATTCCAGAAAAACATCTACTTCTGCTTTATTGATTATGCCAAAGCCTTTGACTGTGTGGACCACAACAAAATGTGGGAAATTCTTCAAGAGATGGGAATACCATCTCTTGATGACCTTACCTGCCTCCTGTGAAATCTGTATGCAGGTCAAGAAGCAACAGTTAGCACCAGACATGGAACAACAGACTGGATCCAAATTGGGAAAAGGGTATGTCAAGGCTGTATATTGTCACCCTGCTTATTTAACTTTTATGCAGAGTGCATCATGCGAAATGCCAGGCTGGGTGAAGCACAAGCTGGAATCAAGATTGCTGGGAGAAATATCAATAACCTAAGAGATGACACTACCCTTATGGCAGAAAGTGAAGAGGAACTGAAGAGCCAATTGATGAAAGTGAAAGAGATGAGTGAAAAAGTTGGCTTAAAACTCAACATTCAGAAAATGGAGATCATGGCATCCAGTCCCAATACTTCAAGGCAAATAAATGGGGAAACAATGCAGACAGTGAGAGAGACTTTATTTTCTCCAGCTCCAAAAACACTGAGGATGGTGACTGCAGCCATGAAATCAAAAGACACTTGCTCCTTGGAAGAAAAGCTATGACCAAACTAGGCAGCATATTAAAAAGCAGAAACATTACTTTGCCAACAAAGGTCCGTCTAGTCAAAGCTTTGGTTTTTCCAGTAGTCATATATGGATGTGAGAGTTGGACTATAAAGAAAGCCAAGCACTGAAGAATTGATGTTTTTGAACTGTGGTGTTGGAGAAGACTCTTGAGAGTCCCTTGGACTGCAAGGAGATCAAACCAGTTAATCCTAAAGGAGATCAGTCCTGAATATTCATTGGAAGGACTGATGCTGAAGCAGAAACTCCAATACTTTGGTTACCTGATGCAAAGAACTGATTAATTGGAAAAGACCCTGATGCTGGGAAAGATTGAAGGCTGGAGGAGAAAGGGATGATGGAAGATGACATGGTTGGATGGCATTCCTGACTCAATGGACATGAGTTTGAACAAGCTCTGGGAGTTGGTGATGGACAGGGAGGCCTGGCATGCTGCTGTCCATGGGATTGTAAAGGTGATGCAACTGACTGACTAAACTGAACTCTCAGGATAGGTAAACAAAGGCAAAAATAAACAATGGAACTACATCAAACAAAATAGCTTTTGCACAGTTAAAGAAACCACAAACAGAATGAAAAAGCTGCCTAATGACTGGAAGAAAATATTTGCTACTGATTTATCAAAATATCCAAAGAATTCATACTACTCAACATCGACAAAAATATTGGCTCTTTGCAAATGCTCTGTGGAAGGCAATGAATTTGAAAAGGTGCACAAGAGGCCAACTAACTCTGTTCTGCCTCAGTTCAGTTCAGTTCAGTTCAGTCGCTCAGTCATGTCCGACTCTTTGTGACCCCATGAATTGCAGCACGCCAGGCCTCCCTGTCCATCACCAAATCCCAGAGATCACTCAAACTCACGTCCATCGAGTCGGTGATGCCATCCAGCCATCTCATCCTCTGTCGTCCCCTTTTCCTCCTGCCCCCAGTCCCTCCCAGCATCAGAGTCTTTTCCAATGAGTCAACTCTTCGCATGAGGTGCCCAAAGTACTGGAGTTTTCAGCTTTAGCATCATTCCTTCCAAAGAAATCCCAGGACTGATCTCCTTTAGAATGGACTGGTTGGATCTCCTTGCAGTCCAAGGGATTCTCAAGAGTCTTCTCCAACACCACAGTTTAAAAGCATCAATTCTTCAGCACTCAGCTTTCTTCACAGTCCAACTCTCACATCCATACATGACCACTGGAAAAACCATAGCCTTGACTAGATGGACCTTTGCTGGCAAAGTAATGTCCTTCTTTTGAATATGCTATCTAGGTTGGTCATAATTTTCCTTCCAAGGAGTAAGCGTCTTTTAATTTCATGGCTGCAATCACCATTTGCAGGGATTTTGGAGCCCCAAAAATAAAGTCAGCCACTGTTTCCACTGTTTCCCCATCTATTTCCCATGAAGTGATGGGACCAGATGCCATGATCTTAGTTTTCTGAATGCTCTGCTTACCACCACCTAAAGAAAGTAATTTGGGAAAAGCATGGCAAATTTTAACATTTATCATTTTTTGAGGCTTAATTTCTCTTTTTATGAAGTAGATAGTATTGTGACATGGTCAAGACCTGGTTTCCAGAGTCAAATGAGCTGCATTCCAATCCCAATTTTGCGTTTATTACATTCACAACCTTGACCTTTGCTTTCCTCACCTGTAAAATGAAGATAGCTGATATATTTGCCTCAAAGTGTTACTGTGAAAATCTAATGATTCAATACATGTAACTAAACCTGGCACATAGCCATTGGTATGAGTATTTGCTATTATTGCTTTCTGTGAGTTTGAAACCTCTCACAATTTAAAAAATAAAAGGAATGGAAATTGCATATAAAGTTAAATTTTCTCCACTCATTCTGAAAATTCATGACAGAAGTTAAATTCTCTGAGAGTTTAAGACAAGCATAGATTATTTGTAAAATTAAGGTAATGATTTATGTCTTGCATCTAGAAAATGCACACTTCTACTAGAGGCTTAAATACTATACAGCTAAATTGCATTCAAATTTAGCTGAAATAGAAACTCCTTCTAAAAAGTCAAGGGAATTGCAGTGATTCCTTACTATTTTCTAATCAACTATCATAAATATGATTTTGTATCCCTTTCAGTTTTGATTTACTTCATGCCATTTAACCAAACACTCTATAATCACTAATTAGGTAATTAGTTTCATTCTACATATAACTAAAATGAATAGTCAAGGTGTTTTCCTAAACTTACATCGTGTAACTGGGCCTTAAATACTAGTTCTTTGAACTCCAGACCTAGTGCGCTTAAAATATATACTGCTTTCTTTGGTTAGGTATCATAAACATAAAAGTGTGCTGGAGCTAAAGGAGTATGCCAACAATGGAACAAAACCAAAACTTTTTGCTGTAGCATTTACTTCAGGTTAAGGAAGCTGTGAAGAAAGCTGAGCACCAAAGAACTGATGCTTTTGAACTGTGCTGTTGGAGAAGACTCTTGACAGTCCCTTGGACTGCAAGGAGATCCAACCAGTCCATCCTAAAGGAGATCAGTCTTGGGTGTTCTTTGGAAGGAATGATGCTAAAGCTGAAAACTCCAGTACTTTGGCCACCTCACGCGGAGAGTTGAGTCATTGAAAAAGACTCTGATGCTGGGATGGATTGCGGGCAGGAGGAAAAGGGGAAGACAGAGGATGGATGGCTGGATGGCATCACCGACTGGATAGACGTGAGTTTGAGTGAACTCCGGGAGTTGGTGATGGACAGGGAGGCCTGGCATGCTGCGATTCGTGGGGTCACAAAGAGTCGGATACGAATGAGCAACTGAACTGAACTGAAACTAAAATGGACTGGAATGGGTGAATTTAACTCAGATTACCATTATGTCTACTACTGTGGGTAAGAATCCCTTAGAAGAAATCAAATAGCCCTCATAGTCAGCAAAAGAGTCCAAAATACAGTACTAGGATGCAATCTCAAAAAATGACAGAATGATCTCTGTTCATTTCCAAGGTAAACCACTCAGAATCACAGTAATCCAAGTCTATGTCCCAACCAGTAATGCTGAAGAAGCTGAAGTTGAACAGTTCTATAAAGACCTACAAGATCTTCTAGAACTAACACCCAAAAAAGACATCCTCTTCCTTATAGAGGACTGGAATACAAAAGTAGGAAGTCAAGAAATACCTGGAGTAACAGGCAAATTTGGCCTTGGAGTACAAAATGAAGCAGGCCAAGGTTAACAGAATTTTTCCAAGAGAATGCAGTGGTCATAGCAAACTGTCTTCCAACAACACAAGAGAAGACTTTACACATGGACATCACCAGATGATCAATACTGACCAGATTGATTATATTCTTTGCAGACATAGATGGAGAAGCTCTATACAGTTAGCAAAAACAAGACTGGGAGCTGACTGAGGTTCAGGTCATGAGCTCCTTATTGCCAATTTCAGACTTAAATTGAAGAAAGTAAGGAAAGTCACTACACCATTCAGGTATGACCCAAATCAAATCCCTTATGATTATACAGAGGAAGTGAATAATAGATTCAAGGGATTGGATCTGAGAGACAGAGTGCCTGAAGAACTATGGATGGAGGTTCATGACATAGTATAGGAGGCAGTGATCAAGACCATCTCAAGGAAGAGAAATGCAAAAGGCAAAATGATTGTCTGATGAGGCCTTACAAATAGCTGTGAAAGAAGAGAGGCTAAAGATAGAGGAGAAAAGGAAAGATATACCCATTTGAATGCAGAGTTCCAAAGAATAGCAAAGAGAGATAAGAAAGGCTTCCTCAGTGATCAATGCAAAAATAAATAAATAAATAAATAAACGGAAATAATAGAATTGGAAAGACTAGAGATCTCTTAAAGAAAATTAGAGATACCAAGGGAACATTTCATGCAAAGATGGGTACAATAAAGGAGAGAAATGGTATGGACCTAACAGAAGAAGAAGATATTAAGAAGAGATGGCAAGAATACACAGAAGAACTCTACAAAAAAATCTTCATGACCCAAATAACCATGATGAGGTGATCACTCACCTAGAGCCAGACATCATGGAATGTGAAGTCCAGTGGGCCTTAGGAAGCATCACTAGTGGAGGTGATGGAATTCCAGTAGAGCTATTTCAAATCCTAAAAGATGATGCTGTGAAAGTGCTGCAGTCAATATGCTACCAAATCTGGAAAACTCAGCCATGGCCACAGGACTGGAAAAGGTCAGTTTTCATCCCAGTCCCCAAGAAAGGCAATGCCAAACAATGTTCAAACTACCATACAATTGCACTTATCTCACACGGCTAGCAATAATTCTCAAAATTCTCCAAGCCAGGCTTCAACAGTACCTGAACCATAAACTTCCAGATGTTCAAGCTGGTTTTAGAAAAGGCAGAGGAACCAAAGATCGAATTGCCAACATCTGTTGGTTCATCAGAAAAGCAAGCGAGTTCCAGAAAAACATCTACTTCTGCTTTATTGACTATGCGAAAGCAATTTGACTATGTGGACCACCACAAACTGTGGAAAATTCTTCAAGAGATAGGAATACCAGACCACCTTACCTGCCTCCTGATAAATCTGTATGCAGGTCAAGAAGCAACAGTTAGAACCAGACGTAGAACAACAGACTGATTCCAAACAGGAAAAGGAGTACATCGAGGCTGTATATTGTCACCCTGCTTATTTAACTTATATGCAGAGTACGTGCAAAATTCTGGGCTGGATGAAGCACAAGCTGGAATCAACATTGCCAGGAGAAATATCAATAACCTCAGAAAGCGAAGAACTAAAGAGCCTTTGATGAAAGTGTCAGAGGAGAGTGAAAAAGTTGGCTTAAAACTCACCATTCAGCAAATGAAGATCATGGCATCCGGTCTCATCACTTCATGTTAAATAGATGGGAAAACAATGGAAACAGTGAGAAACTATTTTTTTGGGCTCCAAAATCATTGCAGATGGTGATTGCAGCCATGAAAGTAAAAGACGCTTGCTCCTTGGAAGAAAAGCTATGACCAAATTAGACAGCATATTAAAAAGCAGAGACATTACTTTACCAACAGATGTCTGTGTAGTCAAAGCTATGGTTTTTACAGTAGTCATGTATGGATGTAAGAGTTGGACTATAAAGAAAGCTGAGCACTGAAGAATTGATGCTTTTGAACTGTGGCATTGGAGAAGACTCTTGAGAATCCCTTGGACTGCAAGGAGATCAAACCAGTCCATCCTAAAGGAAATCAATCCTGAAAATTCATTGGAAGGACTGATACTGAAGCTGAAACTCCAATACTTTGGCCACCTCATGCAAAGAGCTGACTCATTGGAAAAGACCCTGATGCTGGAAAATATTGAAGGTGGGAGGAGAAGGGACAACAGTGGATGAGATGATTGGATGACATCACTGACGTGATGGAGATGAGTTTGAGTAGGCTCCAGGAGTTGGTGATGGACAGGGAAGCCTGGCGTGCTGCAGTCCATGGGGTTGCAAAGAGCTGGACACAACTGAGCAACTGAACTGAACTGACTGAACTGATCCTTTGAAGAGGCAACAGATAAAATCATGACAGTTTACTGTATTTTTCCCCAGATATCTTTTCTTTGATAAGAAGTTCTGTGCTATACAACTACAAAGAATATCTAAGAAAGGATGCAGATCCATGAATTTGTGCAGAATAAAAAGTCAGGAAAAATTTTGATTTCCCAAGTTGTTTGTAATCTTGGATTCAAGAAAGTAAAAAAAAAAAATGCACTACCTTATGTTATTTAGAAGTATATTACTGTATACTTATGTTATTTGGAAGAATATTATTCTTTTGATCATTCAGCTACTACAAATTTTTGATTTATGCAGATTAGTACCACTTCTGATAGGGATAGAGTAAGATCATTGCACAGATAGCTTTAGAAATCCCACTAGGGGATTATAGATAGAGGGGGAATATTAGGAAACTTTGGAAGACCATTATATGTTAATGATTGCTCAAGAAAACTACCAGAACATCATGGAAAAAAGCACGTTTGCTTAACTATAAAGCCATCAATAAAACCATGAGATAGGCTCCCAAGGCATTAAGTGACAAAATGAGGCCTGCATCTGCTGGCTGAGTCCAGCAAGACAATGATCCTCGGAACCAAGGACAGGAATATAGGGGAAGGGTGACATTCCAAAGTAGAATACCATCATCATACTAAAATCTGAGGTGACTTGATATATTTTAGTATATGTTGCCACCCTTCTGCTGATTTGAATAAGTTCCATGACAGTTTTGAGCTTATAGGATAAAGCACTCTCCTGCCCAATACGGAGAAGGAGCTACTTATGTAAGCCTGATGTCTACTCAAAGAATGAGAAAGAAGGTGGTCTTCTCCCCTTACTCACTTTCTTTGATTATAAAAACATAGCTTGCTTAATTCTCAGCCTGTCAGCTTGTACCCCTCACAAGTGCCCTATATTAATAAATCTACATCTTGCCTATCATTTTGCCTCTTGCTGAAATCCATTTCCACCAAAACAAAGAACCTGAGCCTCGGTAAGTCCTGAAACCAAGTGATTCCAATTAAAAGGCTGTGGGCTCATGTCCCAATCTGGATTTCGGCCAAGTTTGAGTCCCAGCATTTGGCTTCAAATTTCAACCTGAGGTGTATGGTTTCACTTTCCTGCCACAGAGCAAGTAGGAATAGTAGATACTAACAGATAGTAAGATCTTAATGAGCTCTATGAGTTACATTGACCCTATACTTCTAAACTTCTATAATATAAAAATTCTGTCCATTACAACTGCTTGAATGAGGCTCAGTGCAATATTTTAGTTTCCTCAGGGGAGCCAAAGGGAGCTAAAGATAGCCATAGAATGAATTGTGCCCTTTGATACTCTCATCTCCCTTTCTGCCTTCTTAAAAGCTTATCCAGTGCCCTTTCACAAATATCTCCACCACAATAAAAAACACACTTTATGAGAAAATCTAGTCTACGTGGTCACGCTATAACAGTCAAACTGATTGACCATGTCCTTCCATGAAGAATACATTTTGGGGACTTCCCTGGTGGTCCAGTGGTTAAGAATCTGCCTTGCAATGTAGGGCTACTGGTTTGATCCCTGGTTGGGGAACTAAGACCCCAAATGCCATGGAGAAACAAGCTGTGCACCACAAAAAGCCCAAGCACTCTGGAGCCTGAGTGCCACAACTAGAGATTATGCATGCTGCAATGAAGATACTGTGTGCCACAAAGAAGACAAACAAATAAAAATAAATAAAAAATGATTCCTAAAAAAATAATACATTTTACCACGTGTCCCAATACACCCATAAATGACTGAAGTTAAAAAGTATCCTGAAATAATACCTTCCCTTATTAAGAAGGATAAACTCAAATATTTTCTATTATATTCCATTTAATTTATTTTGTATTCAAGCTAAGATCTAATAAATTAATTTTATAGACATATCTTAAAAACAGTGGTCTAATTCATACAAATGCTTAGTGGAATGAATGTTTTGCCCTTTAGATATATTTTCAATATAGATATTGAAAGATATCAAAAGATAGTAAGAATAAATTTAGAGTCTCTAAACTTAAATTTTAGACATTAATAAGCTTACTGCAAAGGCAATTTTGAGGACAAGGGAGAAATTTCATTAGTCTTGAATTCCCAATAAATAGTCTCCTCATTTGCCTGTTCTATTTTTTAAATTAATGCTTTAGTTACAAAATAATATATTTTCAAATCAGAAACCTAGGGAAATGCCAAAGAACCACAAAGTTATTAGGTAAAGTTTACTATAATCTTACCACCCAAATGTAACCACTGCTATCATTTTACTTTTATCCTTTTACATTTTGTATGTGCATATTTACATATGTAATAAAATAACTAGCATGATTTTAAAAGAATATATGATAATCAGGTTTCATGTTAATAATAATGTTAATATCCCTTAACAACTTGATTTTTAGTTGAAGTTAGTCAATTGTACAAATGTATCATAATTTACTTAACCAGTGTCTAATGTATAACATTGCTAAGATTATTTCTTGTTTTATATAAATAATGAGCAATCAGTGTGAGCACATTTCTGAATATTTCCTTAGGTGAAATTCCTAGAAATGAAACTCAGTGGTAAAGGATTTGCACACTTAAAATACTCAGCCATAGGTATTGTCCTTACTCTGTGTGGTCAGTGACACAGAACTTTCTATAGCAGAAGGACCATCTTGAGTAGGATTCAGATTTCAGAACAAACAGTGCATTTGCTGATATTTAAAATGTGATTAATAAATGAATACTAAAGGCTGTTTTAAAACAGAAAAGGGAAAAAAGTGAGAAGTCACTGATATGGGTGTGTGCAAAAAGAGTTGTGGTTGCTGAATAACCATCCACAATCCAGGCCTATTCGCAGAGGGGTATGTTGACAAAGATGTGAGTTGCCTTTGTGGTTGCATTTAGAAGCTCCCATCTATTTTAGCATCAGCTAGTATTACACCTCCTTCCTACTCTTCTTTCAGTTCTTACCTGAGTTCCAGTCTAGTTTCCCCAACTTTGAAATGGTGTGCCCCTTTTCAATGTTCAAGCCACAGATAATATTAATAAAGAATGTTAGCTTTGCTTATAGATTGGAATTCTGACCATTTTCCCTAATAATTATCAAATAATTTATTGGGCCATGCACTTATTTATCTTGATACATAAGATCAGCATCTTCTAAAAGCCTTGCAGTTCCCTATAATGTTGGACCATAGGAGAAAAGAGACAGTTTCTTCTGAGGTAGAGATAAAGAAAGGAAACTGCAGTAGGGAAAGGGCAAGGGAAAAATTATTACAGTAGAGAGAGTTGGTCTTAGTTA
The DNA here is from genome assembly GCF_032452875.1 of Bos javanicus. Taxonomy (NCBI): domain Eukaryota; kingdom Metazoa; phylum Chordata; class Mammalia; order Artiodactyla; family Bovidae; genus Bos; species Bos javanicus. Next base: position 42,088,756 of record NC_083872.1, read on the forward strand.
ATGTATAGTATCAATAGAATTATTTTTGTATGAGATTGGAAGTACATTCATTTCTTATTTATTCATTTATTTTATTTATGCTTTAAGTAGCATTTTAATTTCTGAGCATATTCTTACATCCATAATCAATCTGCACATATTATTATTATTATTTTAACAACATATATATTTTATTAACAAGATTTATTCTACTAGGTATATGCTTTTTTAAATTTATTTATTTATTTATTTTACTTTACAATATTGTATTGGTTTTGCCATACATTGACTTGAATTTGCCATGAGTGTACATGTGTTCCCCATCCTGAACCCCCTTCCCACCTCCCTCCCCTTCCCATCCCTCTGGGTCATCCCAGTGCACCAGCCGCAAGCACCCTGTATCATGCATCAAACCTGGATGGCCATTCGTTTCACATGATATTTTACATGTTTCAATGCCATTCTCTCATATCATCCCACCCTTGCCCTCTCCCACAGAGTCCAAAAGACTGTTCAATACATCTGTGTCTCTTTTGCTGTCCAGCATACAGGGTTATCGTTACCATCTTTCTAAATTACATATATATGCATTAATATAATGTATTGGTGTTTTTCTTTTTTTTCTTACTTCACTTTGTATAATAGGCACTGATTTCATCCACCTCATTAGAACTGATTCAAATGTATTCTTTTTAATAGCTGAGTAATATTCTATTGTGTATATGTACTACAGCTTTCTTATCCATTCATCTGCTGATGGACATCTAGGTTGCTTCCATGGCCTGGCTATTAGAAACAGTGCTGCAATGAACATTGGGGTACACGTGTCTCTTTCAATTCTGGTTTCCTCGGTGCGTATGCCCAGCAGTGGGATTGCTGGGTCATATGGCAGTTCTATTTCCAGTTTTTTAAGTAATCTCCACACTGTTCTCCATAGTGGCTGTACTGGTTTGCATTCCCACCAAGAGTGTAAGAGGCTTCCCTTTTCTTCACACCCTCTCCAGGATTTATAGCTTGTAGACTTTTTGTAGATTTTTTCAAGCCATTCTGACTGGCATGAATTGGTACCTCATTATGGTTTTGATTTGCATTTCTCTGATAATGAGTGATGTTGAGCATCTTTTCATGTGTTTGTTAGCCATCTGTATGTCTTCTTTGGAGAAATGTCTGTTTATTTCTTTGGCCCACTTTTTGACTGGGTCTTTTATTTTTCTGGAATTGAGCTGTAGGAGTTGCTTGTATATTTTTGAGATTAATTCTTTGTCAGTTGCTTCATTTGCTATTATTTTCTCCCATTCTGAAGGCTGTATTTTCACCTTGCTAATAGTTTCCTTTGTTGTGCAGAAGCCTTTAAGTTTAATTAGGTCCCATTTGTTTATTTTTGTTTTTATTTCCAGTATTCTAGGAGGTGGGTCATAGAGGATCCTGCTGTGGTTTATGTCAGAGAATGTTTTGCCTATGTTTTCCTCTAGGAGTTTTATAGTTTCTGGTCTTATGTTTAGATCTTTAATCCATTTTGAGTTTATTTTTGTGTATGGTGTTAAAAAGTGTTCTAGTTTCATTCTTTTACAAGTGGTTGACCAATTTTCCCAGCACCACTTGTTAAAGACATTGTCTTTTCTCCATTGTATATTCTTGCCTCCTTTGTCAAAGATAAGGTGTCCATAGGTGCGTGGATTTATCTCTGGGCTTTCTATTTTGTTCCATTGATCTATATTTCTGTCTTTGTGCCAGTACCATACTGTCTTGATGACTGTGGCTTTGTAGTACAGACTGAAGTCAGGCAGGTTGATTCCTCCAGTTCCATTCTTCTTTCTCAAGATTGCTTTGGCTATTCAAGGTTTTTTGTATTTCCATACAAGTTGTGAAATTATTTGTCTAGTTCTGTGAAAAATACCATTGGTAGCTTGACAGGGATTACATTGAATCTATAGATTGCTTTGGGTAGTATACTGATTTTCACTATATTGATTCTTCTGATCCATGAACATGGTATATTTCTCCATCTATTAGTGTCCTTTTTGATTTCTTTCACCAGTGTTTTATAGTTTTCTATATATAGGTCTTTTGTTTCTTTAGGTAGATATATTCCTAAGTATTTTATTCTTTTCCTTGAAATGGTGAATGGAATTGTTCACTTAATTTCTCTTTCTGTTTTCTCATTGTTAGTGTATAGGAATGCAAGGGATTTATGTGTGTTAATATTATATACTGCAACTTTACTATATTCATTGACTAGCTCTAGTAATTTCCTGGTGGAGTCTTTAGGGTTTTCTATGTAGAGGATCATGTCATCTGCAAACAGTGAGAGTTTTACTTCTTCTTTTCCAATTTGGATTCCTTTTATTTCTTTTTCTGCTCTGATTGCTGAGGCCAAAACTTCCAAAACTATGTTGAATAGTAGTGGTGAGAGTGGGCACCCTGTCTTGCTCTTGACTTTAGGGAAACACTATCAATTTTTCACCATTGATAATAATGTCTGCTGAAGGTTTGTTATATATAGCTTTTATTATGTTGAGGTATGTTCCTTCTATTCCTGCTTTCTGGAGAGTTTTTATCATAAATGGATGTTGAATTTTGTCAAAGGCTTTCTCTGCATCTATTGAGATAATCATATGGTTTTTATTTTTCAATTTGTTAATGTGGTGTATTACATTGATTGATTTGCAGATATTGAAGAATCCTTGCATCCCTGGGATAAAGCCCATTTGGTCATGGTGTATGATCTTTTTAATGCGTTTTTGGATTCTGATTGCTAGAATTTTGTTAAGGATTTTTGCACCTATGTTCATCAGTGATATTGGCCTGTAGTTTTCTTTTTTTGTGGCATCTTTGTCAGGTTTTGGTATTAGGGTGATGGTGGCCTCATAGAATGAGTTTGGAAGTTTACCTTCCTCTGCAATTTTCTGGAAGAGTTTGAGTAAGATAGATGTTAATTCTCTAAATTTTTGGTAGAATTCAGCTGTGAAGCCGTCTGGTCCTGGGCTTTTCTTTGTTGGAAGATTTCTGATTACAGTTTCAATTTCCATGCTTGTGATGGGTCAGTTAAGATTTTCTATTTCTTCCTGGTTCAATTTTGGAAAGTTGTCTATTTCTTCCAAGTTGTCCATTTTATTTGCATATATTGCTGATAGTACTCTCTTATGATCCTTTTTGTTTCTGTGTTGTCTGTTGCGATCTCTCCATTTTCATTTCTAATTTTATTGATTTGATTTTTCTCCCTTTGTTTCTTGAAGAGTCTGGCTAATGGTTTATCCATTTTATTTATCTTCTCAAAGAACCAGCTTTTGGTTTTGTTGATTTTTGCTATGGTCTCTTTTGTTTCTTTTGTATTTATTTCTGCCCTAATTTTTAAGATTTCTTTCCTTCTATGAACCCTGGGGTTTGTAATTTCTTTCTTTTCAAGTTGCTTTCAGTGTAGAGTTAGGTTATTTATTTGACTTTTTTCTTGTTTCTTGAGGTAAGCCTGTATTGTTATGAATCTTCCTCTTAGCACTGCTTTTACAGTGTCCCATAGGTTTTGGGTTGTTTTGCTTTCATTTTAATTCGTTTCTACACATATTTTGATTTCTTTTTTGATTTCTTCTGTGATTTTTTGGTTATTCAGCAGCGTGTTGTTCAGCCTCCATATGTTGGGATTTTTAATAGTTTTTCTCTGTAATTGACATCTAATCTTACTGAATTGTGGTCAGAAAAGATGCTTGGAATGATTTCATTTTCTTTGAGTTTACCAAGGCTAGATTTATGGCCCAGGATGTGATCTATCCTGGAGAAGATTCCATGTGTGCTTGAGAAAAAGGTGAAATTCATTGTTTTAAGGTGAAATGTCCTATAGATATCAATTAGGTCTAACTGGTCTATTGCATCATTTAAAGTTTGTGTTTCCTTGTTAATTTTCTGTTTAGTTGATCTATTCATAGGTGTGAGTGGGGTATTAAAGTCTCCCACTATTATTGTGTTATTGTTAATTTCCCCTTTCATACTTGTTAGTATTTGTCTTACATATTGTGGTGCTCCTATGTTGGTTGCATATATATTTATGATTTTTATATCTTCTTGGATTGATGCTTTGATCATAATGCAATGTCCTTCTTTGTCTCTTTACACAGCCTTTGTTTTAAAGTCTATTTTATCTGATATGAGTATCGCTACTCCTGCTTTCTTTTGGTCTCTATTTGCATGGAATATCTTTTTCCAGTCCTTCTCTTTTAGTCATATGTGTCCCTTGTTTCAAGGTGGGTCTCTTGTAGACAACATATATAGGGGTCTTGTTTTTGTGTGCATTCAGCCAGTCTTTGTCTTTTGGTTGGGGCATTCAATCCATTTATATTTAAGGTAATTATTGATAAGTATGATCATGTTGCCATTTACTTTATTGTTTTGGTTTAAAGTTTATACACCCTTTCTGTGTTTCCTGTCTAGAGAAGTTCCTTTAGCATTTGCTGGAGAGCTGGTTTGGTGGTGCTGAATCCTCTCAGCTTTTGCTTGTCTGTAAAGCTTTTGATTTCTTCTCCATATTTGAATGGGATCCTTGCTGGGTACAGTAATCTGGGCTTCAGGTTATTTTCTTTCATCACTTTAAGTATGTCCTGCCATTCCCTTCTGGCCTGAAGAGTTTCTATTGGAAGATCAGCTGTTATCCTAATGGGAATCCTCTTGTGTGTTATTTGTTGTTTTTTCCCTTGCTGCTTTTAGTATTTGTTTTTTTGTGTTTGATCTTTGTTAATTTGATTAATATGTGTCTTGGGATGTTTCACCTTGGATTTATCCTGTTTGGGACTCTCTGGGTTTCTTGGACTTGGGTGATTATTTCCTTCCCCATTTTAGGGAAGTTTTCAACTATTATCTCCTCAAGTATTTTCTCATGGTCTTTCTTTTTGTCTTCTTCTTCTGAGACTCCTATGATTTGAATGTTGGGGCGTTTAACATTGTCCAAGAAGTTTCTGAGGTTGTCCTCATTTCTTTTGATTCTTTTTTCTTTTTTCCTCTCTGTTCCATTTAGTTCTACCATTTTATCTTCTACCTCACTTATCCTATCTTCTGCCTCCATTATTCTACTATTTGTTCCCTCCAGAATGTTTTTGATCTCATTTATTGCATTATTCATTATATATTGACTCTTTTTTATTTCTTCTAGGTCCTTGTTAAACCTTTCTTGCATCTTCTCAATCCTCGTCTCCAGGCTATTTATCTGTAGCTCCAATTTGTTTTCAAGATTTTGGATCATTTTCACTATCATTATTCAGAATTCTTTATCAGGTAGATTCCCTATCTCTTCCTCTTTTGTTTGGTTTGGTGGGCATTTATCCTGTTCCTTTATCTGCTGGGTATTTCTCTGCGTTTTCATCTTGTTTATATTGTTGTGTTTTGGGTGGCCTTTCTGTATTCTGGCAGTTGGTGGTTCCTCTTTTTTGTGGAGGTCCTCGCTGTGGGTGGGGTTGGATGGGTGGCTTGTCAAGGTTTTCTGGTTAGGGAAGCTTGTGTCGGTGTTCTGCTGGGTGGAGCTGGATTTCTTCTTTCTGGAGTGCAATGAAGTGTCCAGTAATAAGTTTTGAGATGTCAATGGGTTTGGTGTGACTTTGGTCAGCCTGTGTATTGAGGCTCAGGGTTATGTTCCTGTATTGTTGGAGAATTTGCATGGTATGTCTTGCTCTGGAGCTTGTTGGCCCTTGGGTGGTGCTTCGTTTCAGTGTAGGTATGGAGGTGTTTGATGAGTGCCTATCGATTAATGTTCCCTGGATTCAGGAGTTCTCTGGTGTTCTCAAGATTTGGACTTAAGCCTCCTGCCTCTGGTTTTCAGTCTTATTCTTACAGTAGCCTCAAGACTTCTCCATCTCCTTTAGAAGACAATGAGCTGCTTTTCTGGGTGCCTGTTGTCCTCTGCCAGTATTCAGAAGTTGTTCTGTGGAATTTGCTTGGCGCTCAAATGTTCTTTTGATGAATTTGTGGGGGAGAAAGTGGTCTCCCAGTCCTATTCCTCCACCATCTTAGGACTGCTTCCTTATTTATTCATTTATTGACACATCATTTATTAAATACCCATAAAACATCAGGCTTTAGACACTGGGAAGTCAACATTAAATACTTTATATTCTTTGTCCTTAAGGAACTTGCAGTCTGAAATATGAGCATGCAATGTTTGCGTTGTATCTAAATTTTAAAGAAAGGAAAAATGATATCTCTAGTCCATTGTAAAGATCTAGTTGGGACTGAAGAAGCAGCATGATCCAGAGTAAAGGTGGAGCTAAGTAATATTTTGTGGTGCCAGTTGGGTGCTCTGGATACTGGATAATCTGGACTTATGTATTGGAATTTTATTGAGATGTACACATCATATGTGCTTACAGAACTAGCATTTCATGGCCATCACAGATGTGTCCCTTTAACTAAATGCTTAGTATTAGTTCTTGAACTAAATGCTTCAAAGTAAGAATGATTATGTCTTGATTTCATGAAGTCTACATCTAAATTATTTGAGCACCTAGGGAAGAGGAAAGAAAGAAAGTGAACGTCCCTCAGTCGTGTCTGACTCTTTGAGACCCCATGGACTATACAGTCCATGGAATTCTCCAGGCCAGAATACTGGAGTGGGTAGCCTTTCTCTTCTCCAGGGGATCTTCCCAACCCAGGGATCGAACCCAGGTCTCCTGCATTGCAGGCAGATTCTTTACCAGCCGAGCCACAAGCAAAGCCAGAAGGTGTTTTTATGATTGGCATATGAATGTGAAGTAAAGCTGATATAAGATCTAGTAAGAAAGGTTATCAGAATGGATTTGGCCTAGTTGGTTTATTCCAGAAGCCATCAACCTGGGTCAAGAAGAAGAGCTACAAAAAACAGAGAGTAAGAGACAATTATCTTAGATTAGCCAGTAATCTTCATCAAGTTTCTCAGTAGTTCCTCTGGAGAAGCTGTACCATCTCCTTTAAAAACAAGATACGTAATGTCAATACGGGAAAAAGTAAATGTCAAATCAAGGGAAAATGCAACAGTTGAAATTGCATTGCAAAGTTATGAAAAGAAACAGATTATCTAAAAGAGACACCAAAGGAAAAAATTCTGGCATCAGGGAAGCTTGTGAATGAGTATAGCACAAAATTAAATTTTAAAAAATCTCAATTAAATCCTATGCTTCTCTTTTGCAGTGATCCCACCCCCAATTTTGTGATAACCCAACTATCCCCGATTATCTTAAAAGATGTCATAAAATTTGTCAACAAATTAATTTACTAAGATAAACAGGAAATACACTCAACTACAACACTAAATCCTTTTCTAGTTAGCCAGTAACTAGTGTGAATTTGAGCAAATGAATTCTCTAACTCTCAATTTCTTCACTTTTGAGTTAGGAAATCTAACTGGTTTATACAGTACTACATAGTAGTATAATTTTGTCCTTTTGCACATCTTATGCCCCATATATGTGTGGAGATAGTGGGGAGTGGAAAATAGTATTAATTATTTGGAATCTTATATTAATTATATTGGAATCTACTTCTGTGAATCTGGGGATTCATCATTACATGCTAAAGAAACTCATACTTTCTTGGGACGAATGGGATGAAATATTGTCTTAGAGCTCGGAAGACCGATAGAATACTCAACAGAGCATACGGAGAGGGAAGAGTAACATCAGAGGGCTGCATCTGGTAGTGAAGACAGGAAATGGGTCAAAGAAACAAATAACGTGCAATTTTCCTACATATTTTATTATTTAGTAAGAATCTCTGTTATGTTTTTATATTTCACAGTAATGTCTGACTCAGGAAAGTGCCAGATTGTTCCTTTCCTGGAATCTTGTAATCCCTGAAGTAATGTCCCTAGTAGCTTTACTTTAGCCTTGGCAGAGTAACAGGTACCCTACCCCTGGTTTTACATGGTTTACAGCTGAACAAAGTCTTTTGTTTTCCCTTGCTCAGTTCTTAACAGGAAAGAACAATTGCTTTTATGTGTTTTGTTTTTCATTTGAAGGAATCATTCTGAGTTGTGGCTAACACCCATTCCAGGCATGTAGAGTCAAGTGTTTCATCCAGTCAACATCTCAATGGATAGAAGAAGGTGACTTTTGGGTCAGGTATTAACCATGGAGAGGCATATGGATATTTTACCTACTGGATTTCTAAAGAATTACTTGTGATGAAATACTTAAATATGAGACATTGTAGCAAGAAGTGTGTAAATGTTTAGACTGCCACCACTTCAAGTGGTTGCTCACAACACAACCAAGGTGTGGCATTTGTACCATGCAGGTCCTATCTTGCCGATTCTTTATGGTAATTATAAAGAGGTAAGCACATAGAGCAAGCTGGAAAAAATAAAGACATTATGAGAGTTGAGGAGAGGGGAGAAGAGGGGAGGAGAGAGCAAGGGGTAGTGAATAAAAAGGATAAGGTATATGTTCTGGTTCTGAAACCTTAATGACTGTTAATCAAGAGATAGACACAGATTGCTGAAGCACTAAAACTGCTAGAAATCTTGTTTTAAGCTTTTATTTCAGCTAATGCTTTTACAAAACTCTTGTTAAGTATATATTAGACTTGTAAAGGAACTGCTTTCTAATTTAAAGCAAAATAAACTAACTTGCCATTTCTCTAATCTGAATCGTGTGCTTATCAGACATCTTGGTGTATATGATAAAATCATTAGTTGCTATTTAAACATTTTTATTATTCTCCTCCTATGCTGCTGAGTAGTTTTTTCCATAGGCATCTAAAAAAGCATACATTTCAAAAAGTTTCTTCTTTAGAAGATTTAAAAACCTTTTATTCACATTATTTTGATTTAAAAAAATAGAAAAATACTTTATATTCTGCTTGTTTATGACTTGTATTGGTATCTATATTTTAGCTATAGTGTTTATTTGGAAATTTATTAAACTGTTCAAGCTTCAGTCTTCTCAGTAATAAAGTGGGATTTGAATAATTCCTAAAGATTGCTGGAAGAATGAAATGAAATAATGTAGACAAATCATCTAGCACAAACTCTGACAGTTGGTAATAAATTAATGATGTATATTGTTAGCATGATAAACACAGTTGAATCTTCAAAATGTTTATTGCATAGATATCACGTGGTCCAAAAGATAATTTTTAGATGTAAATTTAGAGACCTTGAGAATTACATTGTTCAAAATTCTGCATCTATTCTTATCGTTTATTCCTTGTGGTCAAGGAAGCCTTCCTAGTATATCTGTGTTGTAAGATAAGATTTGTAGGATATGTAGGAATTAGGCAGGTTGGCAAAAACAGGGGAGAATAAACAAAATAGGGATAGAGGTTGGGCCAGGGAGAGGAAGAAAACATAAGCAAAGATTTGCAGAGGCTTGAAAATTTGAATACACATTGGAATCATCTGTAAAGTTTTAAAAAATGTATCAATGGAACTTCCCTGGAAGGCTAATGGTTAAAATTTTGCCTTCCAATTCAGAGGGTTGTGGGTTCAATCCGTAGTTGGGGAGCTAAGATCCCACATGCCTTGCAGCCAAAACACCAAAAGATGAAATAGAAGCAATAATGTAACGAATTAGATGAAGACAAACAAAATGGTCACATAAAAAAAAATCTTAAAAAAAACCCCCAAAACATATTGATCCCTGGCTGTCACCCCCAGAGTTTCTTATTTACTTGGCCTGGATGACCTGGGTGGAGGATTTTTTAAGGCTTTCAAGGTGAGCTTTCTAATGTGCAGTGAAGGATCAGAATCATTACTCTGGAGGCAAGAAATCAGGGAGCTAAAAGAAAATAGAGGGAAAAGTTAATAGGGAAAGAGAATAGAGAGTGAGAAGGAAGAAGCTGGCAATTCATGGAATGCCTAGCTGACTGAGCAGTGCTACTCTTGAACTACCAGGTTTTATTGTGAAGAGGGAATAGCTGCAAGAAAAGGATGTCATAGGCTATGTGTCTCAGCTCAGGTATTGGTTGTTGGCAGCCTTTTTTTTTTTTTCTTTTCCCTAAGTGACCCGGACTCCTCTATCAAACCTCATTGGACGAAATGTAGCACGTGACTACTCTCCGACGAATTTGACCTGAGACATAATAATGATACAGCTCTGGCTGTTGTTGTTTGTTGTATGCTTGTCAGTCTTGCCTGACAGAGTTTTCAGGATGCTTGTGTGACTTTAGAGGAGAGTGAAAAAGTTGGCTTAAAGCTCAACATTCAGAAAACGAAGATCATGGCATCTGGTCCCATCACTTCATGGCAAATAGACGGGGAAACCGTAGAAATAGTGGCTGACTTTATTTTGTGGGACCCCAAAATAACTGCAGATGGTGACTGCAGCCATGAAATTAAAAGATGCTCACTCCTTGGAAGGAAAGTTATGACCAACCTAGATAGCATATGAAAAAGCGGACATTACTTTGCCAACAAAGGTCCGTCTAGTCAAGCCTATGGTTTTTCCAGTGGTCATGTATGGATGTGAGAGTTGGACTGTGAAGAAGGCTGAGCGTCGAAGAACTGATGCTTTTGAACTGTGGTGTTGGAGAAGACTCTTGAGAGTCCCTTGGACTGCAAGCAGATCCAACCAGTCCATCCTAAAGGAGATCAGTCCTGGTTGTTCACTGGAAGGACTGATGCTGAAGCTGAAACTCCAATACTTTGGCCACCTCATGAGAAGAGTTGACTCATTAGAAAAGACTCTGATGCTGGGAGGGATTGGGGGCAGGAGGAGAAGGGGACAACAGAGAATGAGATGGCTGGATGGCATCACCGACTCAACGGACATGAGTTTGGGTAAACTCCGGGAGTTGGTGATGGACAGGGAGGCCTGGCGTGCTGAGATTCATGGGGTTGCAAAGAGTCAGACACGACTGAGCGACTGAACTGAACTGAACTGTGTGACTTTTTCTTGAATTTTGCATGTGATAGTTCCAGTATAATGTCCATAAAATCTTGTTTAAAACTATAAATATGCTATATGTCAAACTACATATTACAGCCATTACAAAATGAGGAATTTATCTAATTTAGTTTTAAATAATGTCTTGGAAAGTTGTTAATTAAACTAAAAAATCTTGGAAGAGCAATTTTCATGTGAAGAAAAAAAAAATTTTCTTGGAAGTAGATATAAAATTCGTGACTATCCAAAGTCATATTTTTTTTCTTATTGAAGTATAGTTGGCTTGCAATGTTACCTTAATTTTAGGTGTACAACACAGTAATTTGACATTAAAATACATTACATAATATCAATAACCTCAGATATGCAGATGACACCACTCTTATGGCAGAAAGTGAAGAGGAACTAAAAAGCCTCTTGATGAAAGAGGAGAGTGAAAAAGTTGGCTTAAAGCTCAACATTCAGAAAATGAAGATCATGGCATCTGGTCCCATCATTTCACGGCAAATAGATGTGGAAATAGTGTCAGACTTTATTTTTGGGGGCTCCAAAATCACTGCAGATGGTGACTGCAGCCATGAAATTAAAAGACGCTTACTCCTTGGAAGAAAAGTTATGACCAACCTAGATAGCATATTCAAAAGCAGAGACATTACTTTGCCAACTAAGGCCCGTCTAGTCAAGGCTATGGTTTTTCCAGTGGTCATGTATGGATGTGAGAGTTGGACTGTGAAGAAGGCTGAGCATCGAAGAATTGATGCTTTTGAACTGTGGTGTTGGAGAAGACTCTTGAGAGTCCCTTGGACTGCAAGGAGATCCAACCAGTCCATTCTGAAGGAGATCAGCCCTGGGATTTCTTTGGAAGGAATGATGCTAAAGCTGAAAGTCTAGTACTTTGGCCACCTCATGTGATGAGTTGACTCATTGGAAAATGAGTCATGAGTCAGTTGACTCATCTGATGCTGGGAGCGATTGGGGGCAGGAGGAGAAGGAGACGCCAGAGGATGAGATGGCTGGATGGCATCACTGACTCGATGGACATGAGTCTGAGTGAACTCCGGGAGTTGGTGATGGACAGGGAGGCCTGGCATGCTGCGATTCATGGGGTCACAAAGAGTCGGACAGGACTGAGCGACTGAACTGAACTGAACTGAACTGAATGTTGTTGTTGCTCAGTTGCTCAGTTGTGTCTGACTCTTTGCAACCCTATGGACTGCAGCATGCCAGGCTTCCCTGTCCTCCACCATCTCCAGGAGTTTGCTCAGACTCATGTCCGTTGAGTCGGTGATGCCATCCAACCATCTCATCCTCTGTTGTCCCCTTCTCCTCCTGCCTTCAATCTTTGCCAGCATCAGAGTCTTTTTCAATGACTCATTTCTTTGCATCAGGTGTCCAAAGTATTGGAGCTTCAGCTTTGGCATCAGTCCTTCCGATGAATATTCATGGCTTTTTCCTTTAGGATTGACTGGTTTGATCTCCTTGCATAATGATGCCCATAATAAGTCTAGCAAACATCTGTTACCATAAAAAGTTATTAATCCCTGTGACATTATAACTAGAAGGTTGCACCTCTTAATTCCCTTCACCCATTTTTCCCAAACCCTAACACCCTTCCCTCTGGCAATCACCTATTTGTTCCTTGTCTCCATGAGTATGTTTCTGACTTGTTTGATTTGTTTCCTAGGTTCCACAAATAAGAGAAATAATATGGTGTTTTTCTTTGACTTATTTCAGTTCGGTTCAATTCAGTCACTCAGCCATGTCCAACTCTTTGCAACCCCATGGACTGCAGCATGCCAGGCCTCCCTGTCCATCACCAACTCCCAGAGCTTTCTCAAGCTCATGTCCTTTGAGTCGGAGATGCCATCCAACCATCTCATTTTCTGTTGTCCCCTTCTCCTCTCGCCTTCAGTCTTTTCCAGCATCAGGGTCTTTTCAAATAAGTCAGCTCTTCACATCAGGTAGCCAAAGTATTGGAGTTTCAGCTTCAGCATCAGTCCTTCCAATGAACACCCAGGAATGATCTCCTTTAGGATGGACTGGTTGGACCTCCTTGCAGTCCAAGGGACTCTCAAGAGTCTTCTCCAACACCACAGTTCAAAAGCATCCATTCTTTGGTGCTCAGCTTTCTTCACAGTCCAACTCTCACATCCAGGCAAGACCACTGGAAAAACCCTAACCTTGACTATATGGACCTTTGTTGGCAAAGTAATGTCTGTGCTTTTTAATATGCTGTCTAGGTTGGTCATAATTTCCTTCCAAGGAATAACCATCTTTTAATTTCATTAACTTAGCATAATACTCTTTTGGTCCATCCATGTTGCTGAATATGACAAGATTTCAAACTTTTATGACTTACTGATATTCCATTGTATATACATATATACACATCTTCTTTTTCCATTCATATATCAGTAGCCACTTAGGTTGATACCATATTTTGGTCTTTATAAATAGTGCTGCAATGAACACAATGGTACATTTATCCTTTCTATTTACTGTTTTTGCTTTCTTCAGAAGCAGATTTTCTGGATTATATGATAGTATAGTTCTATTTTTCAGTTTTTGAGGAAACTCCATACTGATTGCCATCATGGCTGTACCAATTAACATTCCCACCAACAGTACTCAATGGTTCCTTTTTCTCCATGTCTTCATCATTCCTGTTATTTTTTGTCTTTTTGATGACAGCCATTCTGACAGGGATGGGTGGTATCTCACTGTGGTTTTCACTTGAACTTCCTTGAAAATTGATTAGTGATGTGAGCTTCTTTTTGTGTGTCTGTTGTACAACTGTATGTCTCCTGGAAAAATGTCTACTCAGGCCTTTCACCAGTCTTTAATTGAATTGTTTGTTTGATTGATTTTGAGTTGTATAAATGTTTAAAATAAATTTTAGATATTATTCCTTAACAGATATATCATTTACAAATATCTTCTATTCAGTAGGCTGCTTTTTTATTATATTCATGGTTTCCTTCACTGTGTAAAAGCTTTTAAGTTTTTATCATAAGTGGATGTAAGCTTTATAAATACTTCTGTATATCGAGATGATCATGCAATTTGTTATCTTTCATTTTAATGTGGTATATCACAGTGATTGATTTGCATATATTGAACCATCCTTGTGCCACTGGCAGAAATCCCACTTTACCATGGTGTATGCTATCTCTGAAATATTTTTGAGTTTGGTTTGCTATCATTTTCTTGAGAATTTTTGCATCTGTGTTCATCAAGGATCAGTTGAGTTCAGTCGCTCAGTTGTGTCCAGCTCTTTGTGACTCCGTGAATATTAGCCTATAATTTTCCTTTTTACTTTTGGATTTTGGATTCTGTATTATCTGTGTCTACTTTAGATATTATGGGATATTGGCCTCATGGTATTCCCTTATCTTTAACCTAAAAAAAAACCAAAACACTTTTTATTTCACATTGGGGTATAGCTGGTTAACAAAAAAGTTGTGTACAGCAGGTGTACAGCAAAAGGATTCAGGTGTACAGCAAAAGAATTCAGTCATACATATACATGTATCCATTCTCCCCCCAAATCCCCTCTCATTCAAGATACCACATAACATTGAGCAGAGTTCCATGCATTATGCAGTATATCCTTACAGGCTATCCATATTAAATACAGCACCATGTATATGTCTATCCCAAACTCCAAAATTATCCTTTTTCCTATCCTTCTCCTCAGCAACCATAAATTCATTCTCTAAATCTGTGAGTCTTTTTACTTTGTAAATTCATTTGCATCACTTCCTTTGAATTACATATATAAGAGATATCATATGATATTTCTTCTCTATCTGACTTACTTCACACGGTATGACAATATCTAGGTCCATCCATGTCGCTGCAAATGGAATTATTTCATTCTCTTTAATGGCTGGGTAATATATCATTGTACATATGTACTGTTTCTTCTTTATCCATTCCCTTGTCAATGGACATTTAGGTTGCTTCTATTTCTTGGCTATTGTAAACAGTGCTGTAGTGAATATTGGGTGTATGTAAACTTTTGGATCATGCTTTTCTCCAAATATATGACCAGGAGTTGGATCGCAGGGTCATAAAGTACTCTATTTTTAGCTTTTTAAAGAGCCTCTATACTGTTCACCATAGAGGCTATACCAATTTACATTCCCAATAACAGTGTAGAAGGGTTCTCTTCTCTCCACACCCTCTCCAGCATTTATTGATTGTGAATTCTACAATGATAGCCATTCTGGCTTGTGTGAAGTGATATCTGATTGCAGGTTTGATTTGCATTTCTATAATAATTAGTGAATGGTCTGGTGGTTTTCCCTACTTTCTTCAATTTAAATTTGAATTTTGCAATAAGGAGTTCATGATCTGAACCACAGTCAGTTCCTGGTCTTGTTTTTGCTGACAGTATAGTTTCTGCATCTTCGGCTGCAAATAATATAATCAATCTGATTTTGTATTGACCATCTGGTGATGTCCATGTGTAGAGTTGTATCTTGTGTTGTTGGAAGAGAGTGTTTGCTATGATCAGTGCATTCTTTTGGCAAAACTCTGTTAGCCTTTGCCCTGTTTCATTTTGTACTCCAAGGCCAAATTTACCTGTTACTCCAGGTATCTCTTGACTTCCTACTTTTGGATTCCAGTCCCCTATGATGAAAAGGACACCTTTTTTTTTTTTTGGTGTTAGTTCTAGAAGTCCTTGTAGGTCCTCATAGCATGGTTAAACTTCAGCTTATTTGGCATTAGTGGTTGGGGCATAGACTTGGACTACTGTGATACTGAAAGATTTGCCTTGGAAACAAACAGAGATCATTCTATTATTTTTGAGATTGTACCCAAGTACTGCATTCAGGCTCTTTTGTTGACTATGAGGGCTACTCCATTTGTTCTAATGGATTCTTGCCCACAGTAGTAGATATAGAGGAAAACAATAGAATGGGAATGACTAGAGATCTCTTCAAGAAAATTAGAGACCAAGGGAGTATTTCATGCAAATATGGGCACAATAAAGGACAGAAATGGTATGGACCTAACAGAAGCAGAAGATATTAAGAAGAGGTGGCAAGAATACACAGAAAAACTGTACAAAAAAAGATCTTCAAGACTCAGATAATCACGATGGTGTGATCACCCACCTACAACCAGACATCCTCGTATGTGAAGTCAAGTGGGCCGTAGGAAGCATCACTATGAACAAAACTAGTGGAGGTGATGGAATTCCAGTTGAGCTATTTCAAATCCTGAAAGATGATGCTGTGAAAGTGCTGCACTCAATCCACTAGCAAATTTGGAAAACTCAGCAGCGGCCACAGGACTGGAAAGGTCAGTATTCATTCCAACCCCAAAGAAAGGCAATGCCAAAGAATGCTCAAACTACTGCACAAGTGCACTCATCTCACACGCTAGTAAAGTAATGCTCAAAATTCTCCAAGCCAGGCTTCAGCAATACTTAAACTGTGAACTTCCAGATGTTCAAGCTGGTTTTAGAAAAGGCAGAGGAACCAGAGATCAAATTGTCAACATCCACTGGATCATGGAAAAAGCAAGAGAGTTCCAGAAAAAAATCTACTTCTTCTTTATTGACTATGCCAAAGCCTTTGACTGTGTGGTTGACAATAAACTGTGGCAAATTCTGAAAGAGATGGGAATACTAGACTACCTGACCTGCCTCTTGATAAACCTGTATGCAGGTCAGGAAGCAACAGTTAGAACTGAACATGGAACAACAGATTGGTTCCAAATAGGAAAAGGATTACGTCAAGGCTGTATCTTGTCACCCTGCTTATTTAACTTATATGCAGAGTACATCACGAGAAACGCTGGGCTGGAAGAAGTACAAGCTGGAATCAAGATTGCCAGGAGAAATATCAATAACCTCAGATATGCAGATGACACGACCCTTATGGCAGAAAGTGAAGAACTAAAGAGCCTTTTGATGAAAGTGAAAGAGGAGAGTGAAAAACTCAACATTCAGTAAACTAAGATCATGGCATCTGGTCCCATCACTTCATGGAAAATAGATGGGAAAACAGTGGAAACAGTGGCTGACTTTATTTTGGGGGGCTCCAAAATCACTGCAGATGGTGATTTCAGCCATGAAATTAAAAGATACTTACTCCTTAGAAGGAAAGTTATGACCAGCCTAGACAACATATTAAAAAGCAGAGACATTACTTTGTCAACAACGGTCCATCTAGTCAAGGCTATGGTTTTTCCAGTGATCATGTATGGATGTGAGAGTTGGGCCACAAAGAAAGCTGAGCACCAAAGAATTGATGCTTTTGAACTGTGGTGTTGGAGAAGACTCTTGAGAGTCCCTTGGACTGCAAGGAGATCCAACCAGTCCATTCTAAAGGAGATCAGTCCTGGGTGTTTATTGGAGGGACTGATGCTGAAGCTGAAACTCCAATACTTTGGCCACTTGATGCAAAGAGCTGACTCATTTGAAAAGACCCTAATGCTGGGAAAGATTGAGAGCAGGAGGAGAAGGGGACAACAGAGGATAAGATGGTTGCATGGCATCACTGACTCGATGGACATGGGTTTGGGTGAACTCCAGGAGTTGATGATGGACAGGGAGGCCTGACATGCTGTGGTTCATGGGGTAGCAAAGAGTCGGACACGACTGAGTGACTGAACTCAACTGAGTTAAATTCGCCCATTCCAGACCATCTTAGTTCACTGATTCCTAAAATTGTCAATATTCACTCTCGCTATCTCCTGTTTGACCACTTCCAATTTAGCCTGATTCATAGACCAAACATTCCAGGTTCCTATGCAATGATGTTCTTTACAGCATCAGACTTTACTTCCATCATCAGTCACATCCACTCCTGGGTTTTGTTTTCACTTTCGCTCCATCTCTTCAATGTTTCTGGAGTTATTTTCCACTCTTCTCTAGTAGCATATTGGGCACCTACCGACCTGGGGAGTTCCTCTTTCAGTGTCATATCTTTTTGCCTTTTCATATTGTTCATGGGGTTCCCAAGGCAAGAATACTGAAGTGGTTTGCCATTCCCTTTTCCAATGGAAAACATGTTGTCAGAATTCTCTACCATGCCCCATCCATCTTGAGTTGTTCTACATGGCATGGCTCATAGTTTCATTGAGTTAGACAAGACTGTGGTTCATCATGTTCATGATGAACATGTGGTTCATCACTTTGGTTAGTTTTCTGTGATTGTGTTTTTCATTCTGTATGCCTTCTGATGAATAAGTATAAGAGGCTTATAGAAGTTTCCTAATGGAAGAGCCTGACTGAGGGGGGGAATTGGCTCTTGTTCTGATGGGCGGGGCCATGTTCAGTAAATCTTTAGTTCAATTTTCTGTTTATGGGTGGGGCTGTGTTCCCTCCCTGTTGTTTGCCCTGAGGCCAAACTGTGGAGGCTCCTGGACACTCACTGGCAAGTCTGACTCAGTCTCTTATGGGGACAATGCTCCTTTCTCCTGGTTCCTGGTGCACAGAAAGTTTTGTTTGTGACCTCCAAGAGTCTGTTTTCCCAGTCCTGTGGAAGTTCTGTAATCAAATCCCACTGGCCTCCAAAGTCAAATTCCCTAGGGGTTCTCAGTCCCTTTGCTGGGTCTCCAGATTGGGAAATCAGTTGTGGGTCCTAGAACTTTCTTAACAGTGTGAGAACTTCTTTGGTATAATTGTTTTGCAGTTTGTGGGTCATCTGCTCAGTGGTTCTATGGTGGGTAATGCTCCATGACCCAGGTGTGCTGCAACCTGAGCCTCTGTCCCTACAGCAAGCCACTGCTGACCCATGCCTCCACAGGAGACATTCAAACTCTTAAAGGCAGGTCTGTCAGTCTCTGTGGGGCCTCTGGTTCCTGGTAAGCACAAGGCTTTGATTGAGCCCTCCAAGCATCTTTGGTGGGTATGGGGTTGTTTTCTAAATGCCATTTAGAAAAAACCACTAGATAATTAGGGAAAACCTCTAGACCATTCCAGTATGAGCTAAATCTAATCTCTTATGATTATACAGTGGAAGTGACAAATATATTCAAGGGATTCAATCTGATAGACATATTGCCTGAAGAACTATGGACAGAGGTTGGTGACTGTACAGGAGGCAATGATCAAGACCATTACCAAGAAAAAGAAATGCAAAAAGGCAAAATGGTTATCTAAAGAGGCCTTACAAATAGTTGAGAAAAGAAGAGAAGCTAAAGACAAAGGAGAAAAGGAAAGATATACCCATCTAAATGCAGAGTTCCAAAGAACAGCAAGGAGAGACAAGAAATACTTTCTTGGTGATCAATGCAAAGATATTGAGAAAAACACACAGATCTTCCTGACCCAGGAATCAAACCAGGGTCTCCTGCATTGCTGGTGGATTCTTGAACAACTGAGCTATCAGGGAAGCCCCAGAGGAAAACAACAAAATGGGAAAAATTAGAGATCTCTTCAAGAGGTTATAGTTACTAAAGGAATATTTCATGCAAAGGTGGGCACAATAAAGGACAGAAACAGTATGGACCTAACAGAAGCAGAAGACATTAAGAAAAGGTTGCAAGAATACACTGAACTATACAGAAAAGATTTAATGACTCAGATAAACATGAGGTTATGATCACTTACCTAGAGCCAGAGATCTTGGAGTCTGAAGTCAAGTGGGTCTTAGGAAGCATCACTATGAACAAAGCTAGTGGAGGTGATAGAATTCTAGATGAGCTATTTCAAGTCCTAAAAGATGATACTGTTAAAGTGCCATACTCAATATGCCAGCAAACTTAGGAAAGTCAGCAGTGGCCACAAGAGTGGAAAAGGTCAGTTTTCATTCCAATCCCAAAGACGGGCAATGCCAAAGAATTTTCCAACTGCCGTACAATTGCTGCTGCGCCTTCTAGGGGACCTGCATCCTTGTCTGGGATTCGTTTGGCTGTGACAAGGACTGTCTGATTTTCATTCCCTTTAAGCTGCCACAGATCAGCTGCTTCACTCTCAACCTTAAATGTTTCACCTCTGACCCAGACAATTGCCAGATATGGGAATCGGACCCCTGCTTTAGTTCCCTCACCCGCTGAGGGCAGGTCCAGTCCTACTAACACTCCTGTTTTCCCCCTACTCCTGTTTTCCCTTTGTCCTATGGTTTCATCTGGTTCTATATATTCTTTTCCCATGATCAGGTACTCCTGTCTGCTCTCAGCTGGTGCTATGCAAGCATTTCTGTGTCTGAAGGTGTATTCCTGATGTATCCGTTAAGAGAGATGTACTTCACATCCACCTACTCCTCTGCCATCTTGTCCCACCACCCCATTTCCTTTTAGTTAGCAAACCCCTTATCTTTAATTTTTTGAAATAGTTGGAGAAGATAAATAGTAACTTTTACAAATGTTTGGTATATTTCACCTATCTAGCTGTCTGGTCCTGGACTTTTGTTGTTGATAAATTTTAATTACTGATTCAATTTCATTACTAATGATTGGTCTGTTCAGATTTTTTATTTCTTTCTGATTCAGTCTTCAAAGATTGTATGCTTCTAGGAATTTACCCATTTCTTCAATTTGTTTACATTTGATTATTCATAGCAATCCCTCATTACCTGTTATATTTCTGTGCTGTCAGTTGCAACTTCTCTTTCATTTCTGAATTTATTCATTTGGGCCCTCTCTTTTTTCTTAATGAACATAGCTAAAGGTTTCACAATATAGTTTATATTTTCAAAGAACCAGATCTTAGTTTTATTGATCCTTTCTTTTTTTAATCTTCCTTATTTCACTCATTTTTAATAATTTCCTTTCTTCTACAAATGTTTAATTTTTAAAAAATTCCTTTATTTCTAAGTTTATATTGTTATTGGAGGTGTTTCCTATTTTCTATGTTAGTCCCGTATTACATCAGTTTCTTTCTAGAAAACTAGAAGTAGTGCTTTTGTTACATCCATAGCTTTGGGAACATGGTGTTTCCATTTTAATTTGTCTCAAAGTATTTTTTATTTCCCCAATGATGTGTTTAGTGGCCTATTGGTTGTTTACTAGCAAGTTGTTTATACTCCACATGATTATATTTTATCCTTTCCCCCCTGTATTTGATTTCTAATCTCATACTGTAGTGGTCAGATAAGGTGATTGATATTATTTCAGGTTTTCCAAATGTATTAAGACTAGTTTTGTGACCTAATTTGTGATATATTCTGAAGAAGGTTCCATATGCACTTGAAAAGAATGTGTATCTTTCTGCTTAGGGATAGAATGTTCTATACATTTAAATTAAGTCCATATGCTCCAATGTGTTATAAAGGCCAATGTTACCTTGTTGATTTTCTGTCTGAATAACCTTTAAATTGATGTAAGTGAGGTGCTAAAGTCTCCTACTATTATTTTATTACTGTCCATTTCTTCCTTATGTCTGTTAGTATTCACTTTATGTATTTAGGTGCTCTTAAGATGGGTGCATATGTATTTATAAGTATTATATCTTACCATTGAATTGATCCTTTTATCATTGGAAAAGGAAAGGACAACCCACTCCAGTATTCTTGCCTGGAGAATTCCATGAACAGAGGAGCGGGCTCAGGATGGGGAACACGTGTATACCTGTGGTGGATTCATGTTGATATATGGCAAAACCAATACAATATTGTAAAGTTAAAAAAAAAAAAAAAAAACATGTTAGTAGTCTGGAAGACATGGTAATAGAAATTTACTTTTCTCCTAATCTAGCTTGAATTGATTTTTCAAGTGCAACCAAAAGAATCTTCACATAACAGTTGAAGGCATGGAAATACAAAAGATCAAGTATTAGTAGCTTACTATTCATCAACTCATAGTGAAAAGTGAGGAGGAGCAAGGAATTAAGTTGGAAAGGTAGTTAGGCTCCAAATCCTGGTGGTTCTCATTTATCTTTTTGTTCATCTCCTCATACATAGCAACCTCAAGTTATAGGAATGCATATGTACATGCTAAACTGCTTCAGTCATGTCCGACTCTTTGCAACTCTATGGACTGCAGCCCATGAGGCTCCTCTGTCCATGGGATTCTCCAGACAAGAATACTGGAGTTGGTTGCCATGCCCTCCTCCAGGGGATCTTCCTGACCCAGGGATCAAACCCTTGTCTCTTAAGTCTCTTGCATTGTCAGGTGGGTTCTTTACCACTAGTGCCACCTGGAAAGCCCTTTTAGTAATAATGAATGCAAATCATCTTCCCTGTTATACAATTGGGCTTCCCAGGCGACGCTAGTAGTAAAGAACCCACCTGCCAATATAGGAGACATAAGAGTCATGGCTTTGATTCCTGAATCGGGAAGATCCTCTGGAGGAGGGCATGGCAACCCACTCCAGTGTTCTTGCCTGGAGAGTCCCATAGACAGAGGACCCTGGAAGGCTACAAACCTAGGGTCACCAAGAGTCAGATTCAACTGAAGAAACTTGGCACACACACACACTGTACAATTATCTTAGGAAGAAGCCTCTAGAGGCTTATGTTATAGCACAAGAAATTGTTTTGAATATAGGAAGTATTTTCAACTGAAAATTTTGAGTCTAATCTGGATTAAGTGGTAGTAGAATTGTTGTGTTAACTTGTTATTAATTAATGCTTCTATGATCAGTATCAACTTTTAAATTTATTAACACCACAATTAATCTTTTATTTGACATCTAGAAGAAAGTGACAGCAAGCTCAGTAGAAATATTTAAAACATTTAGAGACTTATAGAATAAAAATATGCCATCCAATTTATGTAAACCTCCAGGGAATAAGAAGTAACGTCTGTTTAGCACCACCAAATCAATGGACATGAGTTTAGGCAAACTCTGGGAGATTGTGAAGGACAGGGAGGCCTGGCACGCTGTAGTCCTTGGAAACACAAAGAGCTGGACACAACTTAGCAACTGAAAAAAAACAAGAACCATAATCTACCTCCAACAATGTTTAAATGAAGGATTTCTTCTCATCACTAAAAGGTAACACTCTGTAAAATCTGTACATTCCCACATAGAATCCTGCAGTTATAAATAATCCCTCAGTGTATCAGAGAAACCTATTTTTTATCTTTAAAGTAGTAGACAGATTCAACTAACTGTGACAGTGATTTTTAGCCCATTTTATTGCAAAATATAATGCTTTCAAGAGACTTTATAGAAAATCACAGATGTTGCCATCATACAGGTTAGGAAATAGAACAATGCTGACAACTTACAAGCCCACACACATATGCTTTCTAGAGTACATTCTCTTCCCTCTGCCATAGGCATAATCATTATTATGAGTTTATAATAATCACTTTCTTATTTTGCTATAGTTGTTTTTACCACCTATGTTTGCATCCCTCTTTCTGAACTTTATATAAATGGTATCTTAAATCTTTTGTTCAATGTTACAGGTTTTATCCATATCTCCCTATTTTTGTGTATCTATAATTAATTCATTTTCATTGGTGGGTGATATTCCAGTGTAAAAACATCAGATTTTTTGTTTTTGTTCTGTTTCTAATACACAAAAAGTATACATCTTAAGACCTAAGAGAAAATAAAGCTGGTTGTGAATCTAATAATTTTATCCAAAACTCTATTTGAAACTGTATTTTTATAAACTAAGAATCTCTCCAGAGCATTATTGTTCAATAGAACTTTCCATGATGCTTGAAATGGCTCTCTCTGTTTTTCTTTCCGTTTTCCTGTAAATTTTTTTTTTCATTCTATAAGATCTTTTATAAGTTATCCTATCTTTGGAAATCAGCTACACTTTATTGCTTTCCACAAATTAAAGACGAAAGATAGGAAAGAATTTCTCTCAGAAAAATTCATAGAGGATATTGTTAGCCTGATTTTTGTTTGCATATGAATTCTTAAAACAGCCGAGTATTTGCACCTCATGTTGAAGAAATAACTACTGAGCATACTCCTTGAGTGCTTTGTCCCTGTTAGGCTGTCACCACAGCTGTGCAACAGGTATAGAGACTTTTTTTCTTTTTTAAAAGCAATTTCAAATAGCCTTACTGTCTTCAGCCAGTCAGTAGGTGGTCTTGAGCCTTAAACAAAACAAGGAACTGAGCAAATAGTCTTCCTGTCACTGACTTCTACTTATTAGGTAGGAATGATTACTTGCCAGAATGATAGAAATGGTTATAGCCAAATTATTCTATCAATAATATATAGCCAAATTATAGCTATTTTCTATCATTGCAGAGTTGAAGCACATGATCTACCACTTGGCAAAAGTCAATGAATAAATGCTCAAAACTTGGAAAATACTTGCGTATGTGTTATTGAGAGCATTAATCAAACAGTGGAGCAGGAAAACCATACACACTTAGTAGCAGTAAAATAAAGCATGTTGGTTACCTAAAAATGTTAAATCCCATATTAATGTATGGTGGAAATGTAACAATAAGCTACTCTCTAGCTTTTTACGTAAGGAGTAATTTTGTCATCAGTATATTAAAACACTAAATAATAAATGATCACAGTAAGTTCCCAAATTAGTGAATGTATCTAGTAAACAAATACCTCCTTATACAAGGTCCCTTTCCTGATTAAATTAGAAAAATCTTGGGTAAATCTTGCTTGTTAGCCTGATTTGGTCCAATCACTACAACTAGAGGTGACTGAGTAGTAATTTCCAACTCCTACCACAAAAGGTGGACAGGGGAAATTTTCTACAGAAAAATATGGTATATTTACTAAAGGAAAGGAGGTTAGAGTGTTGGGTGTACAAAGTAATTTATATAGTAAAATTTGAGAGTAAATAAAATTTACATCAATTACTTAGCTTTTAAACAACAGATTATACGGAAAACATAATGGGGAAAATGGGTTACTGACTAAAATATAACTTCCAAAACTTTGTGCCTCTATCCTATAACTATAAAATTTTGTTTCATCTTACTGGAAGAGAGTTCATGATTAATAGCATAAATTAAAATTTAAATTCAAAGTCAAAAGTCTTTTGGTATTAAGATACAAAGTATGAAAAAAGTAAAAGAACACAGAACATAAAAATGAAGAGTATCAATTGATAGAAGACTGAAAACTTTTATATTTAGGTATCTAGTGAGTCTTACATCCTAAGCTTCAATTGCACTGAAATATTTGGAAGTCATTCTCACTGAGCTAGCCAATTCCCCTTGTAGAGGATGAATAGAACCATCTCAGCTCTGATTGACTGGGCACAGTGATTTCCAAAACAGCAAACAATCTGCCTGGGACATAACAACCTCTGAAACAGCAATTTCCTTTTCTGAATGCATGTATTTGTATTAAACTGGAAAACGTTTCTGAGCATGGCTTACAAGCTAGAAAATCATGCTCTTGGTAAAGTCTCATATAGCATTAAATGAGAGCACATGTAAGTTTTTCAAAATTCTATTTCAGAACAACTTGTGGACACAGTGAGGGAAGGAGAAGGTAGGACAAACTGAAAAAATAGCATTGACGTATACACACTATCATGAGTAAAATAGATAACTAGTGGGAAACTGCTATGTAACACAGGGAACCCAGCCTGGTTATAGGGGTAGGATGGGAGAGGCGAGGGAGCCTCAAGAGGCAGGGGATATACATGTAATTATGACTGTTGTACAGCAGAATTCAACGCAACATTGTAAAGCAATTAAAAAGAAACTCTATCTCAACTAAATCCTTTTTTCTCACTCTCAATATTTATGAATACTCAAGAAAAATGTTTATAATACAATCTATCTTAAATTTTATCACAAAGAATAAAGAGCCACAGGAACTTAGCATATTTGTTATTAAATATGTATCAATATATGTTCATTGGAAGGACTGATGTTGAAGCTGAAACTCCAATACTTTGGCCACCTGATGCAAAGAGCTGACTCATTTGAAAAGACCCTAATGCTGGAAAAGACTGAGGGCAGAAGGAGAAGGGGACGACAGAGGATAAGATGGTTGGATGGCATCACCGACTCAATGGGCATGGGTTTGGGTGGACTCCAGGAATTGGTGATGAACAGGGAGGCCTGGTGTGCTGTGGTTCATGGGGTCACAAAGAGTCAGACACGACTGAGCGACTGAACTGAACTGAATATTATGAACTGAAATTGATTCTCTATTAGAATAGGTAATTCAGAATCTCCAAATCATTGAGCATGATTTTGAACTGGGCTATTTTCAGATTAAATTTCCTTATTCCAAACCTGAAGATAAACATTTTAAAATGATTGACAAATCATATAAAGCAAAAGTGTTCATCAAGCTGAAGATTTGACGTAATAAATAGTGCTGGTTGAACAGTACAATCTTTGGTTTATTTTTATATTTATTTACTCCATTTAAAAAGTACATACTTAACAATAACTGAATTTATACTGGGATAGAAAATATTTTTGATTATTGAGGAGCCCAGATTCTGAACACCAAGAAAAGGATTTGTCAGTATTGTGTCTTCATAAACAGTCTATATCATAGTATTAAATTTTGCTTTAATTCAAAATTTACCTCAACAGTATACCTCAACAGTGTATTTTACATACACACACTTAGGTAATAATTATATGTTATATAAATATTACATTTGATAGTTTTGATAATTTTTCTCTATTCTTTCTTTATTACTCCAACTAAATACTTTCAATTATTAAAATATTAAATTCATAATTTTATAGAGTATTTATAAAGAATAATTCATTCTGGGCTTTGGCACAAAACTGTTTTATAAAAGTGAATCATATAAGCAATAATTATTTAAAGGGTATTTTTTTTCTTCCTTTCAACATTCGTGAGGAAACAACAACAACAAAAAATCACTAAGTACTGAAGATTATGGAAATATTTCTGTTTATGTGCCAAGGGGAAATATATTGAAGTTAGAGCCAGATTATTTATTATGCTGATGATCTTGAAAATTAGACAAAATTACCTTAATTTTGCAATAAAACTAAATTGTAAAAAATAAAACTAAATTGGATTTGATAAATATTAAATAGTTATTTCCAAGCAGAAAAACCCACACCATAAATATTCGGTGGTTAAGTAATATAGACAAAGTGCTATTGCTATAGGAAAGCTAGGAGTAAGTGCAATTTTTCATTAGATTGATTTGCCATTCTTAAGTAGAGTGCATGACTTCCGTTTTCTGCAGTTAAAGTCAATTCAGAATTGTCTGTGAGTGTACAGATGCATCATATCGAAGTACAGGAAGGTGCTCCTGTCTCTAGGCAGTTTCTCACTAAGGTATTGTTGAAACCCCACTGAAGAAGAAATTAATCAATGGAAGTATTTTTTCAGTGTCACACAGACATGTTACTCTAACTTGTTGGCATCCACATCCAGATTTGCCACAGATTTGCCACTAAAACAGCTCTCAGTTGGGAAATTTAAAATAAAGGCAGTTTGGTGCAGAAATGGTATCAGGGTTTGTTTGTTTCTGTTTTTTTTTCTAATTGAAATATAGTTGATTTGGGGCTTCCCAGGTGGCAGTAGTGGTAAAGAACCTGCCTGCCAATGCAGGAGACAAGAGATCTGGGTTCGATCCTTGAGTTGGGAAGTCTCCTAGAGGAGGGCATGGCAACCCACTCCAGTATTCTTGCCTGGAAAATCCCATGGATGGAGGAGCCTGGCAGGCTATAGTCCATGAGGTCACTAAGAGTTGGACATGACTGAAGTGACTTAGCAGCAATAGCAAGTAGTCTGCAACTGTTAATCCCCTTTTACTTATTTCACCCAAAGTAAATGGACAGACATCAGTTGCATTTTTATACAGTAATAACTATGAGAAAGAGAAATTAAGAAAAAAAATCCACTTACAATTGCATCAAAAAGAATAAAATACCTAAGGATAGATTCAAACAAGAAGGTGAGAGACCCATATCTTGAAAACTATAAGACATGTATGAGAGAAATTGAAGATGATACAAATAAATGGAAAGATATCCTGTGTTCTTGGATTGTAAGAATTAATATTGGGTAGATAATTTAATTTCTTAATTTTCCAAAGGAATTTACAGATTCAATGCCACTCCTCTCAAAATACCCATTGGCATTTTCCACAGAACTAGAATAAGCAATTATAAAATTTGTAATGGAACCACAAAATACCTCAAAAGCAATCATGAGAAAGAAGAAAAAAGCTGGAGGTATCACAATCCCTGACTTCAAGCTATATCACAAAGCTATAGTCATCAGAATAGTATGGTTGTGGCACATAGACCAATGAAAAAGCTCAGAAATAAACCCAAGCCCACATTGTCAATTAATTTATGACAAAGGAAGTAAGTTTAACTAATCTTCTGAAAAAGCTCCAAAATTCTTGGCTAAGGGAAGTGGCTAAGGGAAAAGTACATAGTTTAGGATTTTGGTCTTATAGAGAGAGAAAGCATTAGGCTAAAAACTCTTACCATAATGAGCACATGCCAGAAATGGGATACCTAAGTTTACATACAGAAATTTTAAAAAAGATAAAGTAGCCTAGAAAAAAGTATTGAGAAAATTGAAGAAAAAATAGTTGAGAAAATATGGCCACCTAATTATGATCACATTAGTTTTGGGTCATTTGAAATGTGAGGATCCTTAAGTGCTTCCCTGGTGGCTCAGATGGTAAAGAACCCGCCTGCAGTGTGGGAGGCCTAAGTTCAATCCCTGGGTTGAGAAGATCTCCTGGAGAAGGGAATGGCTACCCAACTCCATTATTCTTGCCTGGAGAATTCCATGGACAGAGGAGCCTGGTGGCATATAGTCCATAGGTTCACAAAGAGTTGGGCACGACTGAGGGACTAAACACTTAAGTAGCTGAAGATTTAGAGTCAGTGATGACTTGTTGTATAAAGGGCAATGATATAAGTAGTACCACTTATTCAGAACTAACTATATTTTAGACATTTTCTGGAGGCAGATAATACATATTACTGTATGTACATACACTATGAACGGTAGGCATTATTGTCTTCTAAACACATTAGTAAACTGTGGCATTGAAAAATTCCTTAATTTTCTAACAGTGACATAGCTATTTTAAGTGACAAAGTCCACATTTAAACACAGGGCTGTTCTGACTCTGAACCCTAGAGTCATTACTCTGGGTTAAATGGGGTTGATGAAGTCCGGGTCTTGATACTGTTCTAAGAGGAGGACATTTTGATAATGATAATAAAGAAAACAAAAATTCCCTGGGTGCTTTAGCCAGTGAGATTTTTGTTTCTTGAGTTAGGACTCAGACACTTTCATAAGGGAAAAGCCCTACAGAATTCTGAGAGGAATAGAGTCATTTCAGGGTCTGTGCTTCCTAATGCAGTTAACAGCATATGACCCTCATGCATTTCATTCTATGAGAGTCACATGGGAAATATTTGACTCTATATGAACCATCTTAAGAATTTTAATGGCTATGTCTTCACAGACCTGATAAGAGAAATGAAATTATAATCTCAAATTATATTTACATTGCTAGTATAGTCACTGGAAAAGAATGGGGTGTTAGATTACTACACAATGAAATGGTTACGTGCGATGTTGTAAAAACATAGATATTCATCCATGTGTATATGTTTTACGCCTATTGTTGCTGTTCAGTCACTAAGTCACGTCCAACTCTTGGCAACACCATGGACTGCAACACGCCAGGCTCCTCTGTCCTCCACTATCTCCTGGTTGTTGCTGTTGTTCAGTCACTAAGCTGTGTCTGACTCTGCAACCCCGTGAACTACAGCATGCCATGGTTTCTCTGTTCATCACTATCTCCCTGAGTTTGCACAGACTCATGTCTATCGAGTCAGTGATACCATACAACCATCTCATCCTCTGTCGTCCCCTTCTCCTCCTGCCTTCAGTCTTTCCCAGCATGAGGGTCTTTTTGCATGAATTGGCTCTTCACATCAGGTGGTCAAAGTATTGGCGTTTCAGCTTCAGTCCTTCTAATGAATATTCAGGATCGATTTCCTTTAGGATTTACTCATTTGATCTCCTTGCTGTCCAAGGGACTCTCAAGAGTCTTCTCCAACACCACAGTTCAAAAGCGGCAATTCACACTGCTCAGCCTCCTTAATGGTCCAACACATCCGTGTGTGACTACTGGAAAAACCATAGCTGTGACTTTGGCTGGCAAACTGATGTCTCTGCTTTTTAAAACACTGTCTAGGTTTGACATAGCTATTCTTCCAATAAGGAAATGTCTTTTAATTTCATTGCTGCAGTCACCTCCACAGTGATTTTGGAGCCTAAGTTTTATGCTTAAGTCTTGCTTTAAAATTTGGATCCTAGGCTTCATTCCCCAAACCAATAACTGACATTTCACTGAGTGGCACCATTTTGACTTAGTTTTTGTACTTAAAAAATACTTAAATGTAGTAAAATTTTCGGAGAAGGCAATGGCAACCCACTCCAGTACTCTTGCCTGGAAAATCCCATGGACGGAGAAGCCTGGTAGGCTGCAGTCCATGGGGGTCGCTAAGAGTCGGATATAACTAAGAGACTTCACTTTCATGCATTGGAGAAGGAAATGGCAACCCATTCCAGTGTTCTTGCCTGGAGAATCCCAGGAACGAGGGAGCCTGGTCGGCTGCCCCACAACTGAAGCGACTTAGCAGCAGCAGCAGCAATAAATTTTTATCAAATGACAACTTATCTGAAAGAGAAAAATTCTACTATTTTACGTATTTTTAAAACTGAATAGATACTATAACATCAGAATATAAATATGAAATTGAACTTTTCATGTGAAAGCAATTGCTTGAAAAATACATCCTTAATTACTTCACAGAAGGAAAAGAAATTCCTTATTTATTTAAGGTAAATAAACTCATGTATTTTTATATTAAATAAATAAGAATCAGTATCAGTCCAGTTCTTCCACAAACTAGACCCTGGATAAGTTTCAAACACAAGATGGTTGGATTTGGTGATCTCAAATGTTTTGTGCAACTCAAAGAGTCAATGTATCTCAATTTCCTAAGACCAAGATGAGTAGCTTACAAAATATTTTCTCAGGTAAGAGTAGAATCATTACTACTTGAGTCATTGAAACAAGCTACTCCTGGAGGTACTATCTGGGAAGATCCTTTCTTGGCTCACAGTGTACAGCATGATGTAATGTTTTAACAGGCCCCACCTTAGTCTGGTAGAATCACTTTATCAGTTGAGTTCTGGGTTGACAGCTCTAAGATAAGCTCAAAGTGGACTATATATGAGACTATATATGAGATTTAAAATTCTTTCATTATGCTTCATAAGGAATTTAGGAAAATCAGTATTCGAATTGTACTGAGAAGTTTAAAATATCACTATTCCCACTTATGACACTGAGTTTGTGCTGTGTAACGCATGCAATTGTGCAGCTAAAGGTTTATTTGGCAAGGAGTTAACAATCAGTGAGTGGAGAAGAAGTTCTAATGAAGCTATAACTCTTATTATCATGCATTTACACAGTGAGTTTCTTAAGCTTTTCTTAAGAAAAGCTTTGTGAAACTTCTTCCAAGTAATGCGGAAAGATTGGCATCTAGCCATGGTGAAAGAATCACCATGTGACAGTTTTCTAGGTGAATGGGGAAAGTTGCTTTGCTACAAGGACACCTGGAATATTCCTTCAATGTAATATAGGGTGAAATAAAATAAGTAAATACATTTCTCTAGCACTTCTTCCTCTCTCTTCCTGATCATCTCTTACTTTATCTTTATTACTTTTAAAATGAGGAAAAAAACATATCTAGACATGCAAGTATCCTTGCTTGGCTTTTGCTCAAATTTAAGTTTTTTTACTTTGAAATTATAAGCCAATTTCCCCAATTTTAAAGAGTTTGGAATTTAACTTTTAGTTTAGAAATATAGATCAAGTAATAGATTTCAATAGACCAAGTGTATTGTTTCCTCCCTACAGTCCCCCATCTAAGAGATCAGGAAAAATGAAGAGTATTTATTCTCTATATTTCTCTCTGTAGATCATAGACACAGCTCAGTTCAATAAACATGTACCAAAAACTATGCTAGTATGAGGTTGAAAAAATAATGATTGTTGTTATCGTGGTGTTTATAGTTAACTAGATATATAATTATAATAGTAGTAATAATAATGATAATGTCTAACGTTTATTGAGTGGTTCCTATAGTGTCAAGTTAGACTAAATATTTTAGATGAATTATCTCATTTATCACCCCTTATAGCCTCTGGGATATAAATTACTGTTATCCCCATTTTATAGATGAGAAAGTTAAACATTGGGAGAGGTTTAGTAACATGCTCAAAGTCACACTTGAGGTGAATGAAAAGCTGCCTGCAAACTTTCTTCTATCAACTTTGGAACCTCATCCCCTTAATCAGTAGCTTAAAGCCCTCTAGGAGCACATCTAACAAGAAAGGGAAGAGAAGCAAAGACATTTCACAGAGGGACCCTGCAGTAATCCATGGCTCTGAAGATGTTAAGTTAATTCTATAGAAGAGGTGATGAAAGAAAGTTAAAGGTAGATTATGAATTCTAGGCCTTCACAGAGAATCAGACTGAGTTTTGACCAAAATATAATATGTTCTTTTCCTTCACTTCAATTTCTAATTTAGATATTTACAGAGCTCTGGATGAAATGCTAGAAATTCAACAGGGAAGAATATTTACCCCATCCTCACAGATCTTAATTCTAGCAATTCATACATAATCCAGAAACTTCAGATTTCCAAAATTTGTAAAAGCAAAAACAGACCAAAAAAATCCTGTAAATATCCAGGCAAAATAATCACTTTTTAGTGTATACTTTATTTATTTTCTTATTTGAGGTATAATTGATTTATTGAGTTGGGGCTTTTTCTGTATATCATTCATTATTATTATTTTCTGTAACATTATTATTCATTTGGGTTTTTCTATAACATCTTATATATATTAATATCTTATTTATCTTCTTCAGATTCTTTTCCATTACAGGTTATTACAAAATATTGAGTCTAGTTCCCTGAGCTATACAGTAATTCCTTGTTAGTTATCCATTTTATTCACAGAATATTATATATATGTTAATCCTAATCTCTTAATTTATTCCCCTCTGCCTTTCTCTTTTGGTTTTCTATGTGTATGGATCTTTGTTTTCTATGTGTACGGATCTATCTCTGTTTTATAAATGAGTTTATCTGTATTTTTATTAGATTCCATATATGTTGGATCATATGAGATTTGTCTTTCTTTGACTTATTTCACTTAGCATGATAATTTTTATGTCCATCCATGTTGCTGTAAATGGCATTATTTAATTGTTTTTTATGGTTAAATAATATTTCATTACATATATATGTGTGTGTGTGTGTGTGTGTGTGTATTCCACATCTTCTTTATCCTTTCATCTGTTGATGTACACTTAGGTTGCTTCTATGTCTTGGCTATTGTAAATTGTGCTGCAATAAATATTGTGGTGTATATATCTTTTTGAATTATAATTTTCTCCAGATATACACCTGGAGAGTGGGATTGCAGGATCATATGGTAGGTCTATTTTTAGTTTTTGAAGGACCATCTATAATGTTCTCCATAATGGTTATGCCAATGTATGTTCCCACTAAGAGTGTAGGAAGATTTCTTTTTCACTACAACCTCTCCAGTGTTTATTATTTGTAGACTTCTTGATTATGCCCATTCTGACTGGTGTGAGGTGATACTTCATTGTAATTTTCTATTTCTCTAATAATTAGCAATGTTGAGTATTTTTTTTATGCATGGAGGCATAATAATTCTTGTTGCTATCTTTATTGGAGTGTTCAAGCTCTTTGGAGGAAAAAAAAACAGAGAATGTGGCTATATAGTGAAATGAAGATGTGAATTGCTATGTCTCAATACATCTTAACAGTTTCTATAGCATTTAAAAATAATATGTAATTAAGGTAGGCCTACTGGAATTTAGCCAAAGAATACATATTTTCAAAATTTTTATAGACTATAATTTTAAAAAAATCTACTTTCTACAAGATTTTAAAGATGTATTAATATTTTACTCAGAAGAATCTATTTTATGGGGAAAATTGATTGAAAAATTGTATTTTTTTATATGAGACACTAACAGGTGTGATAATTCAAGGAAGGATAATTAAAGTTAAGAACCAAAAACAAAGAAAAGACCTATGAAAATTTTTTTTCATTATTGTTTGCAACAGAATAGATAGTTTTATTTTTATGGTAACTGTCAGTTAATTAGTGTTTCATAAAGACTAGAGAAGAAAATTCAATTTTAACTATAGTTGTGAAGTTCACTAAAGTATTCTTTAATATTTGCTTTGAATTCAATTTGCTTTAATTTTTTATTATGCCCATAACCAAGTCTAACAGATCAACTATTCTTTATTGTACACAGACCACCTTGGGATGTATAAACAGAATGCATATTCTTTTAAAATCTGAAAATAATGAGGTATGGCTATAAGGTTGATTTTTTTTAATGACCCTATCAAAACAGAAACATTCTAGGCATCACTGACTCGATGGACGTGAGTCTGAGTGAACTCCGGGAGTTGGTGATGGACAGGGAGGCCTGGCGTGCTGCGATTCATGGGGTCGCAAAGAGTCGGACACGACTGAGTGACTGAACTGAACTGATGATCACTGTATATTATCAAGATTGATTACTTGATCTATTGAGTTTGCTGTGACAAATAATTTTTAGAAATTCTCATTTGAAAACAGCCTTCCAAATCTGAATTGCATTTTTCAAAATTTATTATTTGTCAAACTTCATATTTTGAAGGTGGGTTTAATTTTGGAGTAAAGCTAAAATCATTGAGCCAAGTCTTATAAACAAGAAGGATTATTTGTAATCCAAAATGAATTACATCTATCTTTAAAGTAATAAGACTAATTCTGATACGAGGCTACGGAAAGAGGAGGAGGATATGGAAAGATAGGAGAAGAATGTCGCAACAATGATTTGCTTGGTTAACAATGTTAAGTCATTGATAAACTAGATTATCAACCAAGAGTATAAGAGATTTGAATAACATGTTCATGGTGAACTCAGCAGAACAAATAGAATACATAGTCGAGCTTTTATTTGAGGATATACTCACCTAGGTGGAGTAATCACTGCTTGTCTGAGCTGGACCAACCAAAATGACAAGTTTTATAGTGGAACAAAGAACAAAGAGAAGTGTAAGGGATTATGATAGTGAAGAGGAAAGTTCTTTGCATTTTTGATTAATGAATACGGTAAATTTCATTGCTGACAAGTATGAGACCAAAAGCTTCCTATTAAAATTTAAATAGACAATTTACTCAACTATATATGTTAAATGATGAGGAGAAGTAAAGGATGGCACTGTTCTTCCTACTCCCTTTTTAACCTTGCCCATTATATTGAAAGTCACAAAATAAGGATCTAAAATAATTGTTCCTAAGCATCATTCTTCTATTTCCCTCATCTTCTCTTTTGAAACTGGAATTTCTGTCCAAAGTACTATTTACAGTGACCTTGACAAGAATTTTAAAGAAATATATATTTTTCATTCATCTATTTAAAATACATATTTGAGATACATTTGGAGTGATAACACTTTGAGTTGGCATAATCATTTTCCTAATTCTGTGGCATATTACCAGAAAAGGTGTATCAGTCAGGGTTCTCCAGAGAAACAGACTAATATAGGGTAGATAGATAGATAGATTTTAAAGACCTGACTTCCACAATTATGGGCATTGTCAAGCTTGAAATTTGTAGGACTGGCTTTTCATGTCTTGAGATAAAATTCTTTCTTTTCAAGGAAACCTGGATTTTCACTCTTAAGACTTCTAATTTAAGATTGGATCAGGTCCACCCACATCAATAATGATATCTCCTTTATTTCGGAAAAGGCAATGGCACCCCACTCCAGTACTCTTGCTTGGAAAATCCCATGGACAGAGGAGCCTGGTGGGCTGCAATCCATGGGGTCGCTAAGAGTCAGACACAACTGAGCGACTTCACTTTCACCTTTCACTTTCATGCATTGGAGAAGGAAATGGCAACCCACTCCAGTGTTCTTGCCTGGAGAATCCCAGGGATGGCTGAGCCTGGCGGGCTGCTGTCTATGGGGTCGCACAGAGTCGGACACGACTGAAGCGACTTAGCATTTAAAGACTAATAATTGTAAATGCTGATCACATCTACAAAATACCCTCTTGGGCTTTTTACTCATTTGTTATGTGAGGAAACCAAGGTTTGGTAAAGTTAAGTAACCTGAGTAAATCATACAGGTATTGAGAGAAGCCACATTAGATTTCACGTTCCACCTCCTAGATTAGGATTTCACCACTCCACTCTATTCTGTTCATTCTCTCAGTTGTGTCCGACTCTTACCAGCATACCAGGCCTCCCTGGCCATCACCAACTCCCGGAGTTTACCCAAACTCATGTCCTTTGAGTCAGTGATGCCATCCAGCCACCTCATCCTCTGTTGTCCCCTTCTCCTCCCACCTTAAATCTTTCCCAGCATCAAGGTCTTTTCAAATGAGTCAGTTCTTCGCATCAGGTGGACAAAGTATTGGAGTTTCAGCTTCAGCATCAGTCCTTCCAATGAATATTCAGGACTGATTTCCTTTAGGATGGACTGGTTGGATCTCCTTGCAGTCCAAGGGATTCTCAAGAGTCTTCTCCAAGACCACAGTTCAAAAGCATCAATTCTTCAGCACTCAGCTTTCTTTATATTGCAACTCCCACATCCATATATGACTACTGGAAAAACCATATCCTTGACTAGTCAAGCCTTGACTAGTTTTTCCAGTAGTTATGTATAGATGTGAGAGTTGGACTATAAAGAGGGCTGAGCAAAGAAAAACTGATGCTTTTGAACTGTGGTGTTGGAGAAGTCCCTTGGACTGCAAGGAGATCCAACCAGTCCATCCTAAGGGAAATTGGTTCTGGGTATTCATTGGAAGGACTGATGTTAAAGCTGAAACTCCAGTGTTTTGGCCACCTAATGTGAAGAGCTGACTCATTGGAAAAGACCCCGATGCTGGGAAAGATTGAAGGCAGGAGGAGAAAGGGATGACAGAAGATGACATGGTTAGATGGCATCACCGAGTCAATAGACATGAGTTTGGGTAAACTCTGGAAGTTGGTGATGGACAGGGAGGCCTGGCGTGCTGCAGTTCATGGGATCACAAAGAATAGGACATGACTGAGCAACTGAACTGAACTGAACTGACTAGATGGACCTTTGTTGGCAAAGTAATGTCTCTGCTTTTTAATACACTGATAGGTTGTTCATACTTTTCTTCCAAGGAGTAAGTGTCTTTTAATTTCATGGCTGCAGTCACCATCTGCAGTAATTTTGGAGCCCCCCCCAAAAAGTCTGTCACTGTTTCCACTCTTTTCCCTTCTATTTGCCATGAAGTGATGGGACCAGATGCCATGATCTTAGTTTTCTGAATGTTGAGCTTTATGCCAACTTTTTCACTCTCCTCTTTCACTTTCATCAAGAGGCTCTTTAGTTCTTCTTCGCTTTCTGCCATAAGGGTAGTGTCATCTGCATATCTGAGGTTATTGATATTTCTCCCGGCAATCTTGATTCCAGCATGAGCTTCATACCGCCCAGTGTTTCTCATGATGTACTCTGCATATAAGTTAAATAAGCAGGGTGACAATATACATCCTTTCCCTATTTGGAACCAGTCTGTTGTTCCATGTCCATTTCTAACTGTTGCTTCTTGACCTGCATACAGATTTCTCAAGAGGCAGGTCAGGTGGTCTGGTATTCCCATCTCTTTCAGAATTTTCCACAGTTTGTTGTGGTCCACACAGTCAAAGGCTTTGGCATAGTCAATAAGCAGAAATAGATGTTTTTTGGAACTCTTTCTTGTTTGATGATCCAACAGATGTTGCCAATTTGATTTCCAGTTTCTCTGCCTTTTCTAAATCCAGCTTGAACATCTGGAAGTTCATGGTTCACATACTGTTGAAGTCTGGCTTGGATAATTTTGAGCATTACTTTACTAGCATGTGAGATGAGTTCAATTGTGCAGTAGTTTGAGCATTCTTTGGCATTGCTTTTCTTTGGCATTGGGATGAAAACTGACCTTTTCCAGTACTGTGGCCACTTCTGAGTTTTCCAAATTTGCTGGTATATTGAGTGCAGCACTTTCACAGCATCATCTTTTAGGATTTGAAATAGATCAGCTTGAATTCCATCACCTCCACTAGCTTTGTTCATAGTGATACTTCCTAAGGCCCACCTGACTTGCATTCCGGGATGTCTGGCTCTAGGTGAGTGATCACACCATTGTGATTATCTGGGTCAAGAAGATCTTTTTTATATAGTTCTGTGTATTCTTGCCACTTTGTCTTAATATCTTCTGCTTCTGTTAGGTCCATACCATTTCTGTGCTTTACTGTGCCCATTTTTGCATGAAATGTTCCCTTGGTATCTCTTACTGTCTTAAAGAGAACTCTAGTCTTTCTCATTCTATTGTTTTCCTCTATTTCTTTGCATTGATCCACTCTATTGCCTCACTTGAATGCCTTCAGCAAAGCTCATATCTAGTATCTAGGAAGGAACTTATTTCCTCCATCACAATGATTATTTTTTTTAATTGAAGTGTAGTTGATTTTCAAGGTTGCCTTCATTTCACATGTACAATTAAGTGATTCAGTCATACTTATTTTTTTTTTCAGATTCTTTTCCTTTACAAGTTATTACAAAATATTGAATATAGTTCCTATGCTATATAGCAAGTTCTTGTTCATTATTTGTTGTATATATAGTAATGTATTTATGTTAATCTGAAACTCCTAAATTATCCCATCCCCCACTTCCGCTTTGGTAATCATAGATTCATTTTCCTAGTCTGTGGGTCTACTTCTGTTTTTTATTTAAGTTCATTTGTATCAGTTTTTTTAGATTCCACATATAAGTGATATCATATGATATTTGTCTTTTGCTGGCTTACTTCACTTGGTGTAGTAAACTTTAGGTCCATCATTTTGGTGTAATGGCATTATTTCTGTCTTTTTATAGCTAAATAATATTCCATTGTGTATATATACCACATCTTCTTTATCTATTCATCTGTCAATGGGTACTTAGGTTGCTTCCATGTCTTGGCTATTATAAAAAGGTGCTACAACAAATATGCACATATCTTTTTGAATTATGGCTTTCTCCAGTTATATTCTCAGGAACAGGATTGAAGAATCATTGTAGCTATATATTTAGCTTTTGAAGGATCTGCTCTACTTTTCTCCACAGTAGTTGTACAAATGTATATTCCCACCAATGTTTAGGAGGGTTCTTTTTCTCCACACCCTCTCCAGCATTCATTATTTGTAAACTTTTTGATGATGGCCATTCTGACTGGTGTGAGGTACCTCACTGTAGTTTTGTTTTGCATTTTTCTGATAATTAGCAATATTCAGCATCTTCTTATGTGCCTTCTGGCCATGTCTATATCCTCTTTGGAGAAACGTCTATTTAGAACTACTACCCACTTTTTTTATTGAGTTGTTTGATTTTTTTGATATTGAGCTGTATAAGCTCTTCATATATTTTGGAGATTAATCCCTCACCAGTTGCATCATCTGCAAATATTTTCTCCGATTGTGTAGGCTGTTTTTTCATTCAACTTATAGGCCTTTTTGCTGTACAAAAGCTTTTAAGTTAATTAACTGTCATTTGTTTACTTTTGTTTTTATTTCAATTACTCTAGAAGATGAATTTGTAAAGATATTGCTGCAATTTACGTCAAAGAGAGTTCTGCCTGTATCTTCTTCCAGGAGTTTTATAGTATCCAGTTATACATTTATGTCTTTAACCCATTTCATAAAGATCATCTAAGAGAAATCCATAGCTAACATCATTCTGGATGATGAAAACCTGAAAGCATTTCCTCTAAGATCAGGAACAAAATAAGGATGTTCACTCTCACCACTATTATCCAACACAGTTTTAGAAGTCCTAGCTATAGCAATTAGGCTTCCCAGGTGACTCAGTGGGTGAAGAATCTGCCCACAATGTGGGAGACAGTGGAGACATGTGTTCAACTCCTGGGTTGGGAAGACCCCCTGGAGGAGGGCATGGCAACCCACTCCAGTATTCTTGCCTGGAAAATCCCATGGACAGAGGAGGCTGGTAGGCTACAGTCCATAGGATTACAAACAGTTGGACACATATGAGTGACTGAGTATATGCACACACACAGCCACAACAATCAGAAAATAAAAAGAAATAAAAAGAGTCCAACTTGGAAAGAAAGAAGTAAAACTGTCATGGTTTGTAGGTGACATGATGCTATACATAGAAACATTCTAAAAATGCTACCTGAAAATAACTGGAGCTCATCGATGAATTTAATACACAGAATTCTGTTGCACTTTTATACTCTAACAATGGAATATCAGAAAGAGAAATTAAGGAAACAATTCCATTTACCATTGTATGAAAAAGGAGAAAATATCTAGGAATAAACTTACTGAAGAAAATAAAAGACATATACACCAAAAACTTTAAGACAGTGATGAAAGAAGTCAAATATGACCCAAATTGATGGAAAGATATCCTTCATTCTTAAATTGATGAAATCAATATTGTCCAAATGACTGTGTTACCCAAGACAGTTACAGATTCAATGCAATACCCATCAAATTGCCAATGGCATTTTTCACAGAATTATAACAAAAAAGTTTTCTAATTTGCATGGAAACACAAAGGACCTCAAAGAGCAAAAGCAGTGTTGAGGGGAAAAAAGAAACAAGCTGGAGGAATCAAGCTTCCTGACTTCCTACTATACTACAAAGCTATAGTAATCAAAGCAGTATGGTACTGGCACAAAAACAGAAATAAAGATTAATGGAACAGGGTATAATGGTCAGAAATAAACCCACAATCTCTGATAAAGGAGGCAAGAATGTACAATGGAGAAAAGACAATCTCTTCAATAAGTAGTGCCAGGAAAATTGAACAGCTACACATAAAATAATGAAATTAGAGCATTCCCTAACATCATACACAGTGACTTTTATTTAAAATTTCATGAATATTTAACTAACATAAATGTTTTGTTCTTAATTGAAAAGATTATCTTCTTGGCTCATATATTTCCTCATTTACTCACTTCACCTGAAAAATGTAATCCCAAAGAATCCTGTAGAACCTACAATCTTATTTGTCACAGAGGAACTTGTTGTTGTTGTTCAGTTAATACAGTGAAAGTGAAAACCACTCAGTCATGTCCAACTCTTTGCATCCCCATGGACTATACAGTCCATGGAATTCTCCAGGCTAAAATACTGGAGTGGGTAGCCTTTACCTTCTCCAGGAGATCTTCCCAATCCAGGGGTTGAACCCAGGTCTCCTGCATTGCAGGTGGATTCTTTACTAGCTGAGCCACAAGAGAAGCCCCAATCAATCACTAACTCATGTCCAATTCTTTGTGACCCCATGGACTGCAACATGCCAGGCTTCCCTGTCCTTCACTATCTCATGGAGTTTACTCAAATTCATGTCCATTTAGTTGGTGATGCCATCCAACCATCTCATCCTCTGATGCCCCATTCTACTCCTGTCCTCAGTTTCCCCAGCATCAAAGTATTTTCCAATGAGTTGCTTCTTCACATCAAGTGGTCAAAGTATTGGAGCTTCAGTTTCAGCATCAGTCAGTCCTTCCAATGAATATTCAGGGTTGATTTCCTTTAGGACTGACTGGTTTGATCTCCTAGCTGTCTGAGAGAACTCTCAAGAGTCTTGCCCAGCACCACAACTTGGAAGCATTAATTCTTTAGTGCTCATTCAACAGTGCTGCTGCTGCTAAGTTGCTTCAGTCATGTCCAACTCTGTGCGACCCCATAGACAGAAGCCCACCAGGCTTCCCTGTCCCTGGGATTCTCCAGGCAAGAACACTGGAGTGGGTTGCCATTTCCTTAGCCCCCAAGTATACTACCAGACAAGCTATCTCAGTATTCAGGAGGACCCCTGTGTCCCAGGGAAGAGAAAGAGTCTTAGAAAAAAATAAGAAATAAGTTCAAGTTAAATTTAATTAAATAATTTTAAACTATTAGTGTGAAACCAGATAAAAGAGATGGACTAGATTAGCACACTTAGAAAATGTTACAAGGGGGAATATCACACTACATGAATCCCTTTTGCCGAGTTCTTATGTCTGCTCTCTCTCTCTTTGCTGCAGCATGTCTCCCAGCTTAAGATACAATTATGAGAATCGTAGCTGAGGTTTGAATAAAGAGACCCACAGATGAGAAATGTCTGGGGTAATGATACACACTTGCTGTATCAGAAAATGAAGGTCAATTAGCCTGATGAGTCACTACAGTTTTTATTTGTGTTTCTTGGGTTGAGAAGAAAAACAACTTGGGACCAGAATGGGACCATACTGTGTGCTATCATTGCCCAGAGCAGTCATGTTCATTAATTGGTTTTTACACTTATTTCTATCTTTAAGTAACAATTTTTCCATCATCATATTCTCTATTGATTCTACCCATTTTTGGCATGACCTAGATTATTAATTTACTCTTGATAATTCATCTATATATGAGTTTGCCTATATCAACATGCTCTATTTAACATATCCTATACCATACTATCTGAATCTTTTATGCAATCCCTAGGTTCACATTATGTGAGCTTCAACTATATACTGTAAACTAATAATTTATTTACTACCTATGCTTGGCACTTTTCATGAATTTCACCATTTTTCTTATCTTTTATAGAATAATTGCATGTTCTTAAATAGTTTGCGCATTATTAGGAGAAATAACCACAACTTTTATAAACCCAAAGATCACGAAGAGCCTTAAAAAAATATTGCTGTAAGAGTGGAGCTTTAATGTTCTCATCATAAAAACAACAACAAAATGGTAATTATATGGGGTGAAGGATATGTTAGGCTGCCCTGGTGACTCAGTGGTAAAGGACCCACCTGTTAATACAGGAGATATGGGTTCAATTCCTGGGCTGGAAAGATGCTCTGGAGAAGGAAATGGCAACCCACTCTAATATTCTTGCTTGGGAAATCCCATGGATAGAGGAGCCTCTCAGGCTATAGTCCATGGGGTTGCCAAACAGTAGGACCCTAAGTGGCTAAACAACAACAACAACAAAAGATGTAACTAACCTGATTGTGGTAAACATTTCACAATATATGTGTATCAATTCATCACATTGTACACATAAAAGTTCTGATGATTCTAACACCCAGTTCCAATGTCTGGGAGGAGGGACCCCACACACCAAATAATTCTTAAACAGCTGGGTGTCCTACAATTTAATGAAATTCAAACACTGTATAGCGTCAGATTCTACAGGTTAAGGGCTCAATCCTTCAACATTTCTCATCCCCTCTTCAAGAATCAGTTGCAAGTCCAGGTTGTCACCTGTGCTTCTGACTAACTAGCTGTAAGATCTGAGGTTCCAAAAACTCCTTCCTTGGGTTTGATTAATTTGTTAGGCTGGTTCACAGAACTCAGAGAAACATTTCAGTTAGCAGACCACCAGTTTATTATAAAAAAAGGTTACAACTCAGGAACAGCTAGATGGACAACATGCATACTGCAGAGTATGTGGGAAGAGGTTGTGCCACTTTCCCCAAACATCCACATGTTCATCATTACAAAAACTCTCTGAATTCCATCCTTTCCAGTTTTTCTGGAGGTTTCATTACACAGGCATAATTGATTAAATCATCAGGCCATTGGCTATTGATTCAACTTCCAGTTCCTCTCCCCTCCCTGAAGTCGGTGGGGTGGGACAGAATGTTCCAGTCCTCTAATTGCAGAGTTGGTTTCCTAACAATGAGTCTCAATTTTTAACTGTGTTCTGAATTTACCTCATCAACATAACAAATGACGTTTTTATATTCTCGTTGCTTAGACAGTTCCAAGGATTTTATGAACTCTGTTAGAAACATAGACAGAGACCAAATATATATTTCTTATTATAACTCACAATGTCACAAATTCTTAAACTTATACAATGCTATATATCAATTATAACAATAAAATTTGAACATAGAATAAATACTATAATTCCATTTTAGAATTTTGCCTTTAACATCACATCAAATTAGATTGTTATATTGAGGAGGGCTTGTACCATTAGACTAGAAGAAGACAGTTGGTCCTGCCTTTGAGTCTTACCTGAGGAGAATCCAAGTTATAAATACAGCTTCTCATGGATCCAATTTCTCTGATATTTGTTTTTTTAAAGGGG
Organism: Bos javanicus; assembly: GCF_032452875.1. NCBI lineage: Eukaryota > Metazoa > Chordata > Mammalia > Artiodactyla > Bovidae > Bos > Bos javanicus. The sequence continues at coordinate 42,132,617 of NC_083872.1, forward strand.
AATATTATAACTACTAATACAGAGCTCTTTTTAGCATATGACTTGGATCCAAAATCTATACAAATACAAACACAAATATGATGTGGTCTCTGAGTTTGAGTAGCTCTAAGTAGATGGGGAGGAAGGTCCATAAAAAGTAATTACTGGGACTTTCAGGGCTTTCTGGGAAAAATAATCCACTTTGCAATGCAGGGGACACCAGTTCAATCTCTGGTGTGGGAAGATACCACATGCCTCAGAGATAATAAGCCTTTGTGCCATGATACTGAGCCTGTTCACTACAGTCCACTAGTTGAAACTACCGAGCCCATGTGCCACAACTACTTAAGTCCACGCCTGGAGCCTGTACTCTACAATAAGAGAAGCCACTGCATTGAGAAGTTCATGCACCACAATGGAGAGTAGCTTGTACTCACCACAACTAGAGAAAGCCTGTATGCAGCAAGAAGATCTAGGGTAGCCAAAAATAAATGTAAAAAATTTTTAAAAAGCATTACTACCAGAATGAACACTGTTGCAACATAATGGAAGAGGAAATGCTATCATAATAGCATAAACCTTCTAAGAGGAGCCATTAATGTTGGATTTGATGAATAGAGGGTTGCAAAAATTGCCAAGATAAAAGCAGACATACAAACTATGCAGGAAAAACATGGGGGAATAAAAGAATATAGCATGGACAAGGCATGGAGCAAATATGGAATGAATGGACTACAGGTTTTCTTAGGATTAGAAGATAAATATAGTAAGGTTACTTGTATCCATAGTATGAAGAACCTCATAGGACCTTTTTATGGAGTTTGGAATTCATTATCAGACAGTAAGGAGTTACAAGAGAAGTTTAAACTTGGGTGTGAAATAATTGGATTTGTCTTCCCAGATACCATCCAATTTAGGTCAGACAGCTCAGATTCTGATTTTGGTTTTCACTTCAGGGCTTTGAGTAACCACTCTTTGCCTCCAGCCTCTGTAGTTAGGCCTCCATGACCTGCCAACACCCTCATGTAATCCTTTCAGCCTTCTTCCTCCAAACACACAGAGAAGCACACTTTGTACTTTTTGGTTGTACATTGAACTGAAGCTTTCTCTTGTAGTTTTCCATGTGTGTAAGTTTCAAGAATCCCTTTACCTATCCTAAATTCTGTTTTTCTATAAACCCCTCTTTTCTGTGCTGGCAGACCTGTGGGATCTTCCCTGACCAGGGATCAATCCTGAACCCCCTGCGGTGGAAGCACAGAGTCTTCCACTTGCCAGGGAAATCCCTATAAAACTCTCTTGAATTAAAAAAAAAATTGTACAGCATCAGATTAGAGATCATTCAGTTCAACCTCCTCATTCCATTCTATACTGATTTACTATAAAAAAATTTGAAACTGTTTTGCCCTATTTAGCTCTTAGTTGTATAACCCATTATTATGCACAGTTCCCTTATAGATTCATTTCCAAGTCTTATTGCCATGAAGATTTTTTTATAACTATATGTCTTTAATACAGTTATTTAATTTTAGAAGCAAAACTCTGAAAATTGGTATCACTAACTGCCTATGGAGTTTGAAATGGCATTATTAATAACCAAAAGTCAAACTGTATTTTTGTAAGAGTAATTCCAGGGTTTTGGATATATGATCAAGAGTACAGAAAAATGGCTGTTGTTATTTGTGACACAACTTTGCAGATATAAAAGTAAGTCACTCATGTCCAACTTTTTGTGACCCTATGGAATATACAGTCCGTTGAATTCTCCTGGCCAGAATCCTGAAGTGGGTAGCCTTTCCCTTCTTCCCAACCCAAGGGTTAAACCCAGGTCTTCCACTTGGCAGGTGGATTCTTTTCCAGCTGAGCCACTAGGGAAACCTGCTGTAACAAAAAACAGGAAAGAGACTTAGTACAGTTCCAGTAATAGTTAAATTAATTGAACTCCAAATTGAAGACACTTCAGTTCATTACTAAAAAGTTCTCCAGTCAATCTCTTGCCTGAACATATTGAAACTCTCTTTTTGCTGTGAATGATATATATTCAGGTTTCACTCATTTTTAGGAGACACCCTTTTGACTGATGCCTAGGAACCTTTAAGGACTTCTGGAACTAAAGAGTTCTCTCCAAATATGAAGGTTCAAATGTCTATTGCTAACTCACAGCTGAGTTAAAGAGCCAAAGAATTGATGCTTTTGAACTGTGGTGTTGGAGAAGACCCTTGAGAGTCTCTTGGACTGCAAGGAGATCCAATCAATCAATCTTAAAGGAAATCAGTCCTGAATATTCATTAGAAGGACTGAAGCTGAAGTTCCAATCTACCTCATGTGAAGAGTCGATTCATGCAAAGAGACTCTGATGCTGGAAAGGATTGACAGCAGTAGGAGAAAGGGAGGACAGAGGATGAGATGGTTCAGTGGCATCACTGACTCAATGGACATGAGTTTGAGCAAGCTCTGGGAGATGGACAGGGAAGCCTGGCATGCTGCAGTCAATGGGGTCACAAAGAGCAGGACATGAGAGAGCGACTGAACTGAATTGATACATCAGATCACGTCAGATCAGATCAATCGCTCAGTCGTGTCCGACTCTTTGTGACCCCATGAATCGCAGCACGCCAGGCCTCCCGGTCCATCACCAACTCCCGGAGTTCACTGAGACTCACATCCATCGAGTCAGTGATGTTATTATATATATATCACCAGAGTTAATTTGGTAGTACTTCTCGACATTTTAAGTGCAAACACTCTTTAAGCCAACACTCCTATAATTAGAAATACATTACATGTACACATATGTATATAATAATATACACATTTTTAGGAATGTTTGCTCTAGTGGCAATAGGTTGCAAAAAACTAAAAGTCCATCAATGAAGAAATTGTTAATTCAGCCATAAAATGATAATCTGAAGTCATTAAAAATATGTAATATAGGTAAAAAGATAGAGATGACAGAGAGGTAGAGAGATATGAAAAGATGCCCAAGAATTATGGAGACATAACGAGTTGAAGAATTATGAGTATACTATGGTTTTACTTGTGTGGTCTTTTTTAAAAGATAGTGTAAGCAATGAAAGAAAAAAATACAGACACAGAACTTCATCAAAATGAAGATATTTTTGGTTCCAAAGGACATCCTAAAGAAAGTAAAAAGGCAACACATAGAATGGGAGAAAAGATGTGAAAACTATCTATATAATAAGGAATTGGCATTCAAAACATTTAAAGAACTCTTACATCAATAATAAAGACAACCAATTAAAAATGGGCAAAGGATCTAAATAGATTAGCACACAAAAAGACATTCAACATCATTAGTCATCAGAGAAATGCAAATCAAAATCATAATGAGATACTATTTTGCCCCCAGTAGAATGCCAAAAATAAAAGATGAACAACAAATATTTGGGAGAATGTGGAGAATTGGAATTTTCAAACACTGCTGATGAGGTTGTAAAATTATGCAGTCACATGAATTGTTAAAAATAGTTTACCATATGTTACAGTAATTCCACTCTTAGGTACTTACCAAAGAGTATTAAAAGTAGATGTTCACACAAAACCTTATGAATTGTTGATCATAGTGGCATTATTCATAATGGCCAAAAAGTGGAAACAGAAATGTCTATCAACAATAACTGCATATGGTATAGCTATACAATGGTATCCTATATAGCCAGAGAAAGGATAGAACATGATGTATATTCTATAACATAGATGAACCTTGAAAACACCTTGCTAAGTAAAAGAAGCTAGACACAAAAGGCTGCATATTCCGTGATTCCATTTATATGAAATGTTCAGAATAGACATTTTCCATAGAAACAGAATTTTCCATAGAAATAGAAAATAGATTAGTGGTTGTCACAGGTGGAATTGATAATTTTATAATGTCTTTTTTGAGGGTAAGAAAATATTCTGGAATTAGATAATGATTATGACTTTACAACCTCGTGAATGTATTAAAAACCACTGATCTTTTTATACTTTAAAAATTGAATATTAAATTATGTGAATCCTATCTCAGTAAAGCTATTATTTTAATAGGTAATGGGATAGTGATTTATGTATTATCCAAATATGTTAGTTTACTGAACTTGGTAAAGCGCAAGAAGGAAACAAATTTATTTATTCTCTCCACTAGAATGGCACCCCACTCCAGTACTCTTGCCTGGAAAATCCCATGCACAGAGGAGCCGGGTAGGCTACAGTCCATGGGGTCACTAAGAGTCAGACATGACTGAGCGACTTCACTTTCACTTTTCACTTTCATGCATTGGAGAAGGAAATGGCAACTCACTCCAGTATTCTTGCCTGGAGAATCCCAGGGACGGGGGAGCCTGGTGGGCTGCCATCTGTGGGGTCGCACAGAGTCAGACACGACTGAAGCGACTTAGCAGCAGCAGCAGCAGACTTCAAACAAGCACTGCAAGATCTTCCATTTTGGACAATATCTCAGACAAAGCCCTTTAACTTTTCCCTGTCATTAGCTTCAATTACCAAAAAGCCTCACTTGAAAGCATCATAAAGTCCAGGCCAATCTAATATCAAGAATAATCTTATCCAGTTCAAAGCTTCTCTCCTCTGCCTTCAATTCTTTACTCTTCTGCCTTATGCTTCTACCTTCATCTCTTCTCTCTTTGCTACCTCTGCCACCTGCTTTTGTGATGCAGTTATTGTCTGGCAGAAGTTCAGATGCCACTCTTCTCTCTCGGGCTGTCTTTATGAGCTCTCTGGGCACCTCTTCCTATTCCCACTGCCCGGTGCCCTCATTACATTGTCTTCCCTCAGACAGGCTACAGCTTTTCAGATCCTACCCACACACCCTCTTTCTGTTGGGGTTCCCTCACCTTGCATGGCTGTCTTATTGGGTAGGGTTCTTTCAGGATAATTCAGTCTTCTTTGGCACAGGCTTAACTCACAGAAAAGTTCTGGAAGTACAGATTTCTACTTCACTTCAAGGACCCTCTGTTCAGGGTCAACCTCTCTCTTTTAACCTTTTTTAAAATTGAGAAGTATAACATACTGTGAAATACCATATATAATGTATATTCATAGTTCAGAGAACAGTAATAATACTAATAAAATTGACAACCATATATACAACTCCCAGATGCTCTCTTAAGAAACAAAATATTGCTACAAGTTTTCACCAAGAGGGAAAAAAATTCTTTTTTTCCCCTTTTTTTCATATCTGTAAGAGATGATGTGTGTTAACCAAACTTATTGTGGTAATCATTTAAGTAACAAGTCAAGTGATTACACTGTGTATCTTAAACATATTACACCGTATATGTTAAACATATTAAACAGTATTATGTCAATTGTACCTCAATAAAACTAGCGGGAGAAAAGGAAAGAGAATATTGACAATTTCCTTGACTCTCTTAATGTTTTGTGTTAATCTTTCTTTTAACATTTTGAAATAGTTATATATATATATATATATATATATACACACACATATGTATATATTGTATATATACAATACTCTATTTAGCTGTACCTGCTTTTGAATTTTACATGAATGGAATGATACTCTAGACCCTGGAACCACATTGCCCATTTCCATGACTAGATATGTGACATTGAATAGTTACTTAATCTTTCTGTGCCTCAGTTTCAGCATCTGTAAACTGAAGCCAACAATAAAGGTTATATTGTTGAATTGTTTAGAGGATTAAATGAATCAATAATCATAAAATGCCTAGTCTAACATGGTAATTACATGTTAAAATGTTTGTTAAAATAAAATTGCTTATATTCCACTATATTTAAAATTTTTTATTTGGCATCATTGCATTGAAACATTTACATTATATCCAAGGTAAAGGTTAATTTTTATATTTCCCTGTTTAACATCCTAGGGTACTACAATTTATCTATTGTACTCTTCATTGATATTTGAAATGTTTCCAAACTAAGACTATTTCAGGCTTTCAAATCTTTTAATCATCTTTATATGTACCATGTTCTGGCTTAATATGCCAGCACATTTGGAAAACCCAGCAGTGGCCACAGGACTGGAAAGGTCAGTTTTCATTCCAAGCCCAAAGAAAGGCAATGCCAAAGAATGCTCAAACTACCACACAGTTGCACTCATCACACACGCTAGTTAAGTAACACTTAAAATTCTCCAAGCCAGACTTCAGCAATACGTGAACCATGAACATTCAGATGTTCAAAATGGCTTTAGAAAAGGCATAGGAACCAGAGATCAAATTGCCAATATCTGTTAGATCACTGGAAAAGCAAGAGAGTTTCAGAAAAACATCTACTTCTGCTTTATTGACTATTCCAAAGCCTATGACTGTGTGGATCACCACAAACTATGGAAAATTCTTCAAGAGATGGGAATACCAAACCACTTTACTTGCCTCTAGAGAAATCTGTATTCGGGTCAAGAAGCAACAGTTAGAACTGGACATGGAACAACAGACTGGTTCCATTTTGGAAAAGGAGTATGTTAAGGCTGTATATTGTCACGCTGCTTATTTAACTTATATTCAGAGTACATCATGAGAAACGCTGGGCTGGATGAAGCACACACTGGAATCAAGATTCCCCTGGAGAAATATAAATAACCTCAGATATGCAGATGACACCACCCTTATGGCAGAAAGTGAAGAGCTAAAGAGCCTCTTGATGAAAATGAAGGAAGAGAGTGAAAAAGTTGGCTTAAAGCTCAACATTCAGAAAACTAAGATCATGGCGTCTGGTCCTATCACTTCATGGCAAATAGAAGGGAAAACAGTGAAAACAGTGACAGACTGTTTTGGGGGGGCTCCAAAATCACTGCAGATGGTGATTGCAGCCATGAAATTAAAAGATGCTTACTCCTTGGAAGGAAAGTTATGACCAACCTAGACAGCATATTAAAAAGCAGAGACATTACTTTGCCAACAAAGTTCCATCTGGTCAAGGCTATGGTTTTTCCAGTAGTCGTGTATGGATGTGAGAGTTGGATTATCTGAGTGATGAAGAATTGATGCTTTTGAACTGTGGTGTTGAAGAAGACTCTTGAGAGTCCCTTGGACTGCAAGGAGATCCAACCAGTAAATCCTAAAGGAAATCAGTCCTGAATATTCATTTGAAGTACTGATGCTGAAGCTGAAACTCCAATACTTTGTCCACCTGATGCGAATAACTGACTCATTGGAAAAGACTCTGATGCTGGGAGGGATTGGGGGCAGGAGGAGAAGGGAACGACAGAGGATGAGATGGCTGGATGGCATTACCAACTCAATGGACATGAGTTTGAGTAAACTCAATGGACATGAGTTTGAGTAAACTCCAGGAGTTGGTGATGGACAGGGAAGCCTGGCATGCTGCAGTCCATGGGGTCTCAAAGAGTAGGACATAACTGAGCAACTGAACTGAACTGAACCGAATAGGAATACATTATGTATTTCTACTATTGGAAAATGGTATCCTAATTCATTGTCACCTTCATGTGAGCAAGTCACTTTTCCTAGGTTTTTGCTTATCTTTACATTTTTGATAATGTGTTTGAATTTAACTAGGCAATTTTTTAAAAAACATTTTGTTTTGAGACAACTACAGATTCACTGATTCTGTGTTTTGAGAGAGAAATTCTATTTTTAATGTAGCCAAAGTTATCAATATTTACCTTTTTATAGTTAGTGTGTTTTTAAATTCTTATTTAAGAAATTCTTCCCTGAGATCCTAAATACTGTCTCCTATATAACTTCTAAAATGTTTATAATTTTGCCTTTTATATTTAGATCTTTACTGTGCCTAAATTTACTATGTTTTTTAGTACCGAAGCTGGAGCCCATTTTCCTATTTATCTTATTCATATTTTTCCAAATGCCATTTATGAGAAAGTTGGTCCTTTCTTCACTTTCTTCCAGTGCCATCTCCAGCACAGATTAAATGTCTACTAATGAAAAGCAGTACATCAAGGCTGTATATTGTCACCCTGTTTATTTACCTTAAATGCAGAGTACATCATGAGAAACGTTGGACTGGAAGAAACACAAGCTGGAATCAAGATTGCCGGGAGAAATATCAATAACCTCAGATATGCAGATGACACCACCCTTATGGCAGAAAGTGAAGAGGAACTAAAAAGCCTCTTGATGAAAGTGAAAGTGGAGAGTGAAAAAGTTGGCTTAAAGCTCAACATTCAGAAAACGAAGATCATGGCATCCGGTCCCATCACTTCATGGGAAATAGATGGGGAAACAGTGGAAACAGCGTCAGACTTTATTTTTCTGGGCTCCAAAATTACTGCAGATGGTGACTGCAGCCATGAAATTAAAAGACGCTTACTCCTTGGAAGGAAAGTATGACCAACTTAGATAGCATATTCAAAAGCAGAGACATTACTTTTCCAACAAAGGTCCGTCTAGTCAAGGCTATGGTTTTTCCTGTGGTCATGTATGGATGTGAGAGTTGGACTGTGAAGAAGGCTGAGCGCTGAAGAATTGATGCTTTTAAACTGTGGTGTTGGAGAAGACTCCTGAGAGTCCCTTGGACTGCAAGGAGATCCAACCAGTCCATTCTTTTTTTTTTTTTTTAACTTAATTTTACTTAACTTTACAATATTGTATTGGTTTTGCCATATGTCAAAATGTATCTGCCACAGGTATACATGTGTTCCCCATCCTGAATCCTCCTCCCTCCTCCCTCCCCATACCATCCCTCTGGGTCGTCCCAGTGCACCAGCCCCAAGCATCCAGTATCATGCATCGAACCTGGACAGGTGACTCATTTCATATATGATATTATACATATTTCAATGCCATTCTCCCAAATCATCCCACCCTATCCCTCTCCCACAGAGTCTAAAAGACTGCTCTATACATCAGTGTCTCTTTTGCTGTCTCGTATACAGGGTTATTGTTACCATCTTTCTAAATTCCATATATATGCGTTAGTATACTGTATTGGTGTTTTTCTTTCTGGCTTACTTCACTGTGTATAATAGGCTCCAGTTTCATCCACCTCATTAGAATTGATTCAAATGTATTCTTTTTAATGGCTATGTAATACTCCATTGTGTATATGTACCACAGCTTTCTTTATCCATTCATCTGCTGATGGACATCTAGGTTGTTTCCATGTCCTGGCTATTATAAACAGTGCTGTGATGAACATTGGGGTACATGTGTCTCTTTCCTTTCTGGTTTCCTCAGTGTGTATACCCAGCAGTGGGATTGCTGGATCATAAGGCAGTTCTATTTCCAGTTTTTTAAGGAATCTCCACACTGTCCTCCATAGTGGCTGTACTAGTTTGCATTCCCACCAACAGTGTAAGAGGGTTCCCTTTTCTCCACACCCTCTCCAGCATTTATTGCTTGTAGACTTTTGGATCGCAGCCATTCTGACTGGCGTGAAATGGTACCTCATAGTGGTTTTGATTTGCATTTCTCTGATAATGAGTCATGTTGAGCATCTTGTCATGTGTTTGTTAGCCATCTGTATGTCTTCTTTGGAGAAATGTCTATTTAGTTCTTTGGCCCATTTTTCGATTGGGTCATTTATTTTTCTGGAATTGAGCTGTAGGAGTTGCTTGTATATTTTTGAGATTAGTTGTTTGTCAGTTGCTTCATTTGCTATTATTTTCTCCCATTCTGAAGGCTGTTTTTTCACTTTGCTTATCATTTCCTTTGTTGTGCAGAAGCTTTTAAGTTTGAAAGTTCATGGCAATACAGGCATACATCAAGAAACAAGAAAAAAGTCAAATAAATAACCTAACTCTACACCGAAAGCAACTAGAAAAGGAAGAAATGAAGAACCTCCAGGGTTAGTAGAAGGAAAGAAATTTTAAAAATTAGGGCAGAAATAACTACAAAAGAAACAAGAGAGACCATAGCAAAAATCAACAAAGCCAAAAGCTGGTTCTTTGAAAAGATAAATAAAATCGACAAACCATTAGACAGACTCATCAAGAAACAAAGGGAGAAAAATCAAATCAATAAAATTAGAAACGAAAATGGGGAGATCACAACAGACAACACAGAAATACACAGGATCATAAGAGACTACTATCAGCAATTACATGGCAATAAAATGGACAACGTGGAAGAAATGGACAAATTCTTAGAAAAGTACAACTTTCCAAAACTGGACCAGGAAGAAATAGAAAATCTTAACAGACCCATCACAAGCACAGAAATTGAAACTGTAATCAAAAATCTTCAAGCAAACAAAAGCCCAGGTCCAGACGGCTTCACAGCTGAATTCTACCAAAAATTTAGAGAAGAGCTAACACCTATCCTGCTCAAACTCTTCCAGAAAATTGCAGAGGAAGGTAAACTTCCAAACTCATTCTATGAGGCCACCATCACCCTAATACCAAAATCTGACAAAGATGCCACAAAGAAAGAAAACTACAGGCCAATACCACTGATGAACATAGATGCAAAAATCCTTAACAAAATTCTAGCATTAAGAGTCCAACAACACATTAAAAAGATCATACACCATGACCAAGTGGCCTTTATCCCAGGGATGCAAGGATTCTTCAATATCCGCAAATCAATCAATGTAATATACCACATTAACAAATTGAAAAATAAAAACCATATGATTATCTCAATAGATGCAGAGAAAGCCTTTGACAAAATTCAACATCCATTTATGATAAAAACTCTCCAGGAAGCAGGAATAGAAGGAACATACCTCAACACAATAAAAGCCATATATGACAATCCCACAGCAAACATTATCCTCAATGGTGAAAAATTGAAAGCATTTCCTCTAAAGTCAGGAACAAGACAAGGGTGCCCACTTTCACCATTACTATTGAACATAGTTTTGGAAGTTTTGGCCACAGCAATCAGAGCAGAAAAAGAAATAAAAGGAATCCAAATTGGAAAAGAAGAAGTAAAACTCTCACTGTTTGCAGATGACATGATCCTCTACATAGAAAACCCTAAAGACTCTACCAATCCATTCTGAAGGAGATCAGCCCTGGAATTTCTTTGGAAGGAATGATGCTAAAGCTGAAACTCCAGTACTTTGGCCACTTCATGTGAAGAGTTGACTCATTGGAAAAGACTCCAAAGCTGGGAGGGATTGGAGGCAAGAGGAGAAGGGGACAACAGAGGATGAGATGGCTGGATGGCATCACTGACTCGATGGACGTGAGTCTGGGCTGAACTCCGGGACTTGGTGATGGACAGGGAGGCCTGGCGTGCTGCGATTTATGGGGTCGCAAAGAGTCGGACACGGCTGAGCGACTGATCTGATCTGATCTGATGATCCAGCAATTCCATTCCCAGATATTTGTCCAGAGAAAACAAAAACACACAAGTTTCAAAATACATATGCATCATTGTGTTCATTGCAGCTCTGTTTAGAATAGCCAATATGAAATCAACCAATGTGTTTATTTACAGATGAATGAATATAGAAGAGGTGGTATACATAAATAAAACAGAATATTACTGAGCCATAAGAAGAATGAATTTTTGCCATTTGTGATAACGTGAATGAACTAGAAGGCATTACACTAAATGAACTAAATCAGACAGAAAGACAAATTCTGTATGTTTTCACTTACACATGAAGCCTAAAAAAATAAAACAAATGAACAAACATAACCAAACAGAAACAGAATTATAGACACAGAGAATGAAACAGGTGGTTGCCTTTTTTTGTGTTCTTGTCTGAATTTGATATAAAGCTCCTTTCATTTTTATTAAAGAAGTTGGCAAATGTTCCTCCCTTTATACTTTCTGAAAATACATTAAAATCAAAATTATATGTTTCTTAAATTATTGGTGGGACTCATAAAACTTTCTGGGCCTGAAGCTGCTGCTAAGTTGCTTCAGTCGTGTCCGATTCTGTGTGGCAGCTCACCAGGCTCTGCCATCCTTGGGATTCTCCAGGCAAGAACACTGGAATGGGTTGCCATTTCCTTCTCCAGTGCATGAAAGTGAAAAGTGAAAGTGAAGTCGCTCAGTCATGTCCAACTCAGCGACCCCATGGACTGCAGCCCACCAGGCTCCTCTGTCCATGGGATTTTCCAGGCAAGAGTACTGGAGTGGGGTGCCATGCTAGGGTTTTATTATAGTACATTTCAATCTAAGGGTTCAATTTCTTTTATTCCTAATGGGCATATAGATGCTCTATTTCTTGCTTTATAATAAAACAGATTTCGATTTTAGATTGATCATTTCTATTTTTCTAGAACATTGTCTATTTTACATATATTTAATCTTTTGCAATAAGATTTTTTGAATATTTTAAATATTTGCTGATTTTTTTATTTTTAATTGTATTTTATTTTTAAACTTTACAATATTGTATTGGTTTTTCCATATATCAAAATGAATCCGCCACAGGTATAAATGTGTTCCCCATCCTGAACCCTCCTCCCTCCTCCCTCCCCATACCATCCCTCTGGGTCGTCCCAGTGCACCAGCCCCAAGCATCCAGTATCATACATCGAACCTGGACTGGTGACTCATTTCATATATGATATTATATGTATTTCAATGCCATTCTCCCAAATCATCCCACCCTCTCCCTCTCCCACAGAGTCCAAAAGACTGTTCCATACATCAGTGTCTCTTCTGCAGTCTCGTATACAGGGTCATTGTTACCATCTTTCTAAATTCCATATATATGCATTAGTATACTGTATTGGTGTTTTTTTTTTTTTTTTTTTTTTCTGGCTTACTTCAATCTGTATAATAGGCTCCAGTTTCATCCACCTCATTAGAACTGATTCAAATGTATTCTTTTTAATGGCTGCATAATATTCCATTGTGTATATGTACCATAGCTTTCTTATCCATTCATCTGCTGATGGATATCTAGGTTGCTTCCATGTCCTGGCTATTATAAACAGTGCTGCAATGAACATTGGGATACATGTGTCTCTTTCAATTCTGGTTTCCCCAGTGTGTATACCCAGCAGTGAGATCGCTGGATCATAAGGCAGTTCTATTTCCAGTTTTTTAAGGAATCTCCACACTGTCCTCCATAGTGGCTGTACTAGTTTGCATTCCCACCAACAATGTAAGAGGGTTCCCTTTTCTCCACACCCTCTCCAGCATTTATTGCTTGTAGACTTTTGGATCGCAGCCATTCTGACTGGCATGAAATGGTACCTCATAGTGGTTTTGATTTGCATTTCTCTGATAATGAGTCATGTTGAGCATCTTGTCATGTGTTTGTTAGCCATCTGTATGTCTTCTTTGGAGAAATGTCTATTTAGTTCTTTGGCCCATTTTTCGATTGGGTCATTTATTTTTCTGGAATTGAGCTGTAGGAGTTGCTTGTATATTTTTGAGATTAGTTGTTTGTCTGTTGCTTCATTTGCTATTATTTTCTCCCATTCTGAAGGCTGTCTTTTCACCTTGCTAATAGTTTCCTTTGTTATGCAGAAGCTTTTAAGTTTAATTAGGTCCCATTTGTTTATTTTTGCTTTTATTTCCAATATTCTGGGAGGTGGGTCATAGAGGATCCTGCTGTGATGTATGTCAGAGAGTGTTTTGCGTATATTATCCTCTAGCAGTTTTATAGTTTCTGGTATTACGTCTAGATCTTTAATCAATTTTGAGTTTATTTTTGTGTATGGTGTTAGAAAGTGCTCTAGTTTCATTCTTTTACAAGTGGTTGACCAGTTTTCCCAGCACCACTTGTTAAAGAGATTGTCTTTAATCCATTGTGTATTCTTGCCTCCTTTGTCAAAGATAAGGTGTCCGTATGTGTGTGGATTTATCTCTGGGCTTTCTATTTTGTTCCATTGATCTATATTTCTGTCTTTGTGCCAGTACCATACTGTCTTGATGACTGTGGCTTTGTAGTAGAGCCTGAAGTCAGGTGGGTTGATTCCTCCAGTTCCATTCTTTCTCAAGATAGCTTTGGTTATTTGAGGTTTTTTGTATTTCCATACATTTTGTGAAATTATTTGCTCTAGCTCTGTGAAAAACTGTTGGTAGCTGACAGGGATTGCATTGAATCTATAAATTGCTTTGGGTAGTATACTCATTTTCACTATATTGATTCTTCCAATCCATGAACATGGTATATTTCTCCATCTATTAGTGTCCTCTTTGATTTCTTTCACCAGTGTTTTATAGTTTTCTATTCATAGGTCTTTAGTTTCTTTAGGTAGATATACTCCTAAGTATTTTATTCTTTCCGTTGCAATGGTGAATGGAACTGTTTCCTTAATTTCTCTTTCTGTTTTCTCATTGTTAGTGTATAGGAATGCAAGGGATTTCTGTGTGTTGATTTTATATCCTGCAACTTTACTATAATCATTGATTAGTTGTAGTAATTTTCTGGTGGAGTCTTTAGGGTTTTCTATGTAAAGGATCATGTCATTGGCAAACAGTGAGAGTTTTACTTCTTCTTTTCCGTTTTGGATTCCTTTTATTTCTTCTTATGCTCTGATTGCTGTAGCCAAAACTTCCAAACCTATATTGAATAGTAATGGTGAAAATGGGCAACCTTGTCTTGTTCCTGACTTTAGAGGAAATGCTTTCAATTTTTCACCATTGAGGATAATGTTTGCTGTGGGATTGTCATATATAACTTTTATTATGTTGAGGTATGTACAGTGGAAGTGAGAAATAGACTTAAGGGCCTAGATCTGATAGATAGAGTGCCTGATGAACTATGGAATGAGGTTCGTGACATTGTACAGGAGACAGGGATCAAGACCATTCCTATGGAAAAGAAATGCAAAAAAGCAAAATGGCTGTCTGGGGAGGCCTTACAAATAGCTGTGAAAAGAAGAGAAGTGAAAAGCAAAGGAGAAAAGGAAAGATATAAACATCTGAATGCAGAGTTCCAAAGAATAGCAAGAAGAGATAAGAAAGCCTTCTTCAGCAATCAATGCAAAGAAATAGAGGAAAACAACAGAATGGGAAAGACTAGGGATCTCTTCAAGAAAATCAGAGATACCAAAGGAATATTTCATGCAAAGATGGGCTCGATAAAGGACAGAAATGGTATGGACCTAACAGAAGCAGAAAATATTAAGAAGAGATGGCAATAATACACAGAAGAAGTGTACAAAAAAGATCTTCACAACCCAGATAATCACGATGGTGTGATCACTGACCTAGAGCCAGACACCCTGGAATGTGAAGTCAAGTGGGCCTTAGAAAACATCACTAAGAACAAAGCTAGTGGAGGTGATGGAATTTCAATTGAGCTATTCCAAATCCTGAAAGATGATGCTGTGAAAGTGCTGCACTCAATATGCCAGCAAATTTGGAAAACTCAGCAGTGGCCATAAGACTGGAAAAGATCAGTTTTCATTCCAATGCCAAAAAAGGCAATGCCAAAGAATGCTCAAACTACTGCACAATTGCACTCATCTCACATGCTAGTAAAGTAATGCTCAAAATTCTCCAAGCCAGGCTTCAGCAATATGTGAACCATGAACTTCGTGATGTTCAAGCTGCTTAGAAAAGGAAGAGGAACTAGAGATCAAATTGCCAACATCCGCTGGATCATGGAAAAAGCAAGAGAGTTCCAGAAAAACATCTATTTCTGCTTTACTGATTATGCCAAAACGTTTGTGTGGATCACAATAAACTGTGGAAAATTCTGAAAGAGATGGGAATAACGACCACCTGATCTGCCTCTTGAGAAATTTGTATGCAGGTCAGGAAGCAATTGTTAGAACTGGACATGGAACAACAGACTGGTTCCAAATAGGAAAAGGAGTACGTCAGGGCTGTATAGTGTCACCCTGTTTATTTAACTTATATGCAGAGTACATCATGAGAAAAGCTGGAGTGGAAGAAACACAAGCTGGAATCAAGATTGCCAGGAGAAATATCAAAAACCTCAGGTATGCAGATGACACCACCCTTATGGCAGAAAGTGAAGAGGAACTCAAAAGCCTCTTGATGAAAGTGAAAGTGGAGAGTGAAAAAGTTGGCTTAAAGCTCAACATTCAGAAAACGAAGATCATGGCATCCGGTCCCATCACTTCATGGGAAATAGATGGGGAAACAGTGGAAACAGTGTCAGATTTATTTTTCTGGGCTCCAAAATCACTGTAGATGGTGACTGCAGCCATGAAATTAAAAGATGCTTACTCCTTGGAAGGAAAGTTATGACCAACCTAGATAGTATATTCAAAAGCAGAGACATTACTTTGCCAACAAAGGTTCATCTAGTCAAGGCTATGGTTTTTCCTGTATGGATGTGAGAGTTGGACTGTGAGAAAGGCTGAGCGCCGAAGAATGGATGCTTTTGAACTGTGGTATTGGAGAAGACTCTTGAGAGTCCCTTGGACTGCAAGGAGATCCAACCAGGCCATTCTGAAGGAGATCAGCCCTGGGATTTCTTTGGAAGGAATGATGCTAAAGCTGAAACTCCAGTACTTTGGCCACCTCATGCAAAGAGTTGACTCGTTGGAAAAGACTCTGATACTGGGAGAGATTGGGGGCAGGAGAAGAAGGGGATGACAGAGGATGAGATGGCAGGATGGCATCACTGACTCGATGGCCGTGAGTCTGAGTGAACTCCAGGAGTTGGTGATGGACAGGGAGGCCTGGCGTGCTGCGATTCATGCGGTCGCAAAGAGTCGGACACGACTGAGCGACTGATCTGATCTGATGTTCCTTCTATTCCTGCTTCTAGAGAGTTTTTATCATAAATGGATGTTGAATTTTGTCAAGGCTTCCTCTGCATCTATTTAGATAATCATATGTTTTTTATTTTTCAATTTGTTAATGTGGTGTATTACATTGATTGATTTGCGGATATTGAAGAATCCTTGCATCCCTGGGATAAAGTCCACTTGGTCATGGTGTATGATCTTTTTAATGCATTGTTGGATTCTTAATGCTAGAATTTTGTTAAGGATTTTTGCATCTATGTTCATCAGTGATATTGGCCTGTAGTTTTCTTTTTTTGTGGGATCTTTGTTAGGTTTTGGTATTAGGGTGATGGTGGCCTCATAAATGAGTGTGGAAGTTTACCTTCCTCTGCAATTTTCTGGAAGAGTTTGAGCAGGATAGGTGTTAGCTCTTCTCTAAATTTTTGGTAGAATTCAGCTGTGAAGCCGTCTGGACCTGGGCTTTTGTTTGCTGGAAGATTTTTGATTACAGTTTCAATTTCCGTGCTTGTGATGGGTCTGTTAAGATTTTCTATTTCTTCCTGGTCCAGTTTTGGAAAGTTGTACTTTTCTAAGAATTTGTCCATTTCTTCCACGTTGTCCATTTTATTGGCATATAATTGTTGACAGTAGTCTCTTATGATCCTGTGTATTTCTGTGTTGTCTGTTGTGATCTCTCCATTTTCATTTCTAATTTTATTGATTTGATTTTTCTCCCTTTGTTTCTTGATGAGTCTGGCTAATGGTTTGTTGATTTTATTTATCCTTTCCAAGAACCAGCTTTTGTCTTTATTGATTTTTGCTATGGTCTCTTTTGTTTCTTTTGCATTTATTTCTGCCCTAATTTTTAAGATTTCTTTCCTTCTACTAACCCTGGGGTGCTTCATTTCTTCCTTTTCTAGTTGCTTTAGGTGTACAGTTAGGTTATTTATTTGACTTTTTTCTTGTTTCTTGAGGTGTGCCTGTATTGCTATGTACTTTCCCCTTAGGACTGCTTTTACAGTGTCCCACAGGTTTTGGGTTGTTGTGTTTTCATTTTCATTCGTTTCTATGAAAATTTTGATTTCTTTTTTTATTTTTTCTGTGATTTGTGGGTTATTCAGCAGCTTGTTGTTCAGCCTCCATATGTTGGAATTTTTAATAGTTTTTCTCCTGTAATTGAGATCTAATCTTACTGCATTGCGGTCAGAAAAGATGCTTGGAATGATTTCAATTTTTTTGAATTTACCAAGGCTAGATTTATGGCCTAGGATGTGATCTATCCTGGAGAAGTGTCCATGTGCACTTGAGAAAAAGGTGAATTTCATTGTTTTGGGATGAAATGTCCTATAGATATCAATTAGGTCTAACTGGTCTATTGCATCATTTAAAGTTTGTGTTTCCTTGTTAATCTTCTGTTTAGTTGATCTATCCATAGGTGTGAGTGGGGTATTAAAGTCTCCCACTATTATTGTGTTATTGTTAATTTCTCCTTTCATACTTGTTAGCATTTGTCTTACATATTGCGGCGCTCCCATGTTGGGTGCATATATATTTATAATTGTTATATCTTCTTCTTGGATTGATCCTTTGATCATTATGTAGTGACCATTGTTGTCTCTTTTCACAGCCTTTGTTTTAAAGTCTATTTTATCTGATAGGAGTATTGCTACTCCTGCTTTCTTTTGGTCCCTATTTGCATGGAAAATCTTTTTCCAGGCCTTCACTTTCAGTCTGTATGTGTCCCCTGTCTTGAGGTGGGTCTCTTGTAGACAACATATGTAGGGGTCTTGTTTTTGTATCCATTCAGCCAGTCTTTGTCTTTTGGTTGGGGCATTCAACCCATTTACATTTAAGGTAATTATTGATAAATATGATCCCGTTGCCATTTACTTTATTGTTTTGGGTTCGAATTTATACACCGTTTTTGTGTTTCCTGTCTAGAGAATATCCTTTAGTATTTATTGGAGAGCTGGTTTGGTGGTGCAGAATTCTCTCAGCTTTTGCTTGTCTGAAAAGCTTTTGATTTCTCCTTCATATTTGAATGAGATCCTTGCTGGGTACAGTAATCTGGGCTTCAGGTTATTTTCTTTCATCACTTTAAGTATGTCTTGCCATTCCCTCCTGGCTTGAAGAGTTTCTATTGAAAGATCAGCTGTTATCCTTATGGGAATTCCCTTGTGTGTTATTTATTGTTTTTCCCTTGCTGCTTTTAAAATTTGTTTTTTGTGTTTGATCTTTGTTAATTTGATTAATATGTGTCTTGGGGTGTTTCTCCTTGGGTTTATCCTGTTTGGGACTCTCTGGGTTTCTTGGACTTGAGTGATTATTTCCTTCCCCATTTTAGGGAAGTTTTCAACTATTATCTCCTCAAGTATTTTCTCATGATCTTTCTTTTGTCTTCTTCTTCTGGGACCCCTATGATTCGAATGATGTAGCGTTTAATATTGTCCTGGAGGTCTCTAAGATTGTTCTCATTTCTTTTAATTCATTTTTATTTTTTCCTTTCTGATTCACTTATTTCTACCATTCTAATTCACTAATCCTATCTTCTGCCTCTGTTATTCTACTATTTGTTGCCTCCAGAGTGTTTTTTATTTCATTTATTGCATTATTCATTATATATTGGCTCTTTTTAATTTCTTCTAGGTCCCTGTTAAACCTTTCTTGCATCTTCTCAATCCTCGTCTCCAGGCTATTTATCTGTAGCTCCAATTTGTTTTCAAGATTTTGGATCAATTTCACTATCATTATTTGGAATTCTTTATCAGGTAGATTCCCTATCTCTTCCTCTTTTGTTTGGGTTGTTGGGCATTTATCCTGTTCCTTTATCTGCTGGGTATTCCTCTGTCTCTTCATCTTGTTTAAATTGCTGAGTTTGGGGTGTCCTTTGTATATTCTGGCAGTTTGTGGAGTTCTCTTTATTGTGACGTTTCCTCGCTGTGTGTGGGTTTGTACAAGTGGCTTGTCAAGGTTTCTTGGTTAGGGAAGCTTGTATCGGTGTTCTGGTGGGTGGAGCTGTATTTCTTATCTCTGGAGTGCAATGAAGTGTCCAGTAGTGAGTTGTGAGATGTCTATGGTTTTGAGGTGACTTTGGGCAGCCTGTATCTTGGAGCTCAGGGCTTTTTTCCTGTGTTGCTAGAGAATTTGCTTGGTATGTCTTGCCCTTAAACTTGTTGGCCCTTGTGTGGTGCTTGGTTTCAGTGTAGGTATGGAGGCATTGGATGAGCTCCTGTCAATTAATGTTCCCTGGAGTCAGGAGTTGCCTGGAGTCAGGGTTTGGACTTAAGCCTCCTGCTTCCAGTTATCGGTCTTATTTTTACAGTAGTTTCAAAACTTCTCCTTCTATACAGTACCATTGATAAAACATCTAGGTTAAAGATGAAAAGTTTCTCCACTGTGAGGGTCACCCAGAGAGGTTCACAGCGTTACATGGAGAAGAGAAGAGGGAAGAGGGAGTTAGAGGTGACCCGAATGAGATGAGGTGGAATCAATAGAGAGAGTGGGCTAGCCAGTAATCACTTCCTTATGTGCACTCTACAACTGGACTGCTCAGATATGTTCATGGAGTTATACAGAGAAGAGAAGGAGGAAGGAGACAGGTGGCCAGGAGGATAAAAGGGGGAATGAAAAGGAGGGAGACAGATCCAGCCAGTAATCAGTTCCCTAAGTGTTCTCCACCGTCTGGAACACACAGAAATTCACAGAGTTGGGTACAGTAGAGAGGGGTTAGGGAGGAGACACAGGTGATCTGGTGGAGAAAAAGGAGAGTCCAAAGGGAGAGAGAGCAGTCAACCCAGTAATCTCACTCCCTAGTGAAAAATGGGTACTGAAGATTGGGTTCTTAAAGGTACAAAATTGGTAACAAATACATAAAAGCAAAAATTAAAAATCTAGAGTAGAGTTTGGATTTTCAAAAATACAATGTTAAAGAAAAGAAGAAGGAAAAGAAAGAAAAAAAAAAAACACAAAGTCGCACAAATTATAAAGAAAATATAGGTACAAAATTGATAACAAATACCATAAAGCAAAAGTGAAAAATCTAGAGTAGAGTTTGGAATTTCAAAAATACAATGTTAAAAAAAAGAAGAAGAAAAAGAAAGAGAGAAAAACAAACAAACAAAGTCGCACAAATTATAAAGAAAATATAGGTACAAAATTGATAACAAATACCAAAAAGCATAAATTAAATATCTAGAGTACAGTTTGGAATTTCAGATATCCAATGTTATATAAAAGAAGAAGAGAAAGAAAGAGAGAGGGAAAAAAAGTCACAAAAATTATGAAAAAAAAATAGAGGTACAAAATTGATAACAAATAGCAAAAGGCTGAAATTAAAAATCTAGAGATTGGAATTTCAAAAATACAATGTTAAAGAAAAGAAGAAAAAAAAAAAAAAACAAGGTCACAAAAATTATAAAAAATATATATATGAAGTTTGCTGTAAAAAATAGGGTTGTTTTTTTTTTTTTGCAAAGTAATAGGTTATAAAAGTGAAAATTAAAGGAATAATAAAGGACTTAATTTTTTTTTAATTAAAAAGAAAGAAAGAAAGAATGATCATAAAAATAGTAAAAACATATCTAGGACTTTCTCTGGTTTTGTTGTGGGTATTGTGGGGTTAGCTTATTTTCGGCTAGTTCCTTGGTCTGACTTACATTTCTCAAGATCTATAGGCCCCTTCCTATGTAGTCGGTACTAACCACAGGGTTTTAATCTATTGCCTGTAGCTTCCAAGGCAGTTCCCTCTGTTATAGCTTCTTCTGTTTGCTGGTCTCTTCAGTGTCTGGTTTCCATCCTGACACAAAGGGGACAGTGTTGGACACTTTTTTTTTTTTTTTTTTTTTAGGCTCATTTGTTCAGTCGCGCTGTGGGGAGGGAGGGATGCTTCAAACAAATAACACTGGCGTGTGCTTGCAGTGCCTCATCCACACTGGGTCTGCCCCCGCTCACAGAGCGTATAACCTCCCTGCCCACACTGCTCAGGCTCTAGGTTGCTCCACCGGGAACCATTCGTGGCTGGCCCTGGGCTGCTTGCACCTCCCAGGTCCAAGCCGCTCAGGTTCAGGCACTCAGGTAGTCCTCAGAGGCGCAGACTCGGATGGGCCTGTGTTTTGTGCCCTTCCCAGATTCGAGCAGCTCAGGTGATGAGGTGTTTAGCAAGCACGATTGCTGCAACTTATCACCTCCCCACCGCTCAGTTGTCTAGGTGTACAACCGTCGCACCTTCTCAGGCGGATGTTGACCGTCCAGACCCCCAAGAAGTTTAGTTAGCAAAGAAGCCTGCTTACAGTTTTATAGATAATGTCTCTCTGGAGCTACGATTGCCCCCTTCCAGCTCTGGCTGCCTGTCACCGGAGGGGGATGGTCTGCAGCCGGCTATCTCTGTTCAGTCCTTTGTTCCGTGCGCAGGCTGGCGGTGTCTTAGGTTAGGGCTGGCTTTTCTCGTGGTAGATATCCCACAGTCTGGTTTGCTAGCCCAAATTATTTCGCTCAGATAGCGCTCAGGGTATTCAGGCCAGATCCTTACTCTAAGCGATGCAGCCCGCGCCGCACCTCCCTGCCCAGCCCCTGTTTGCTAGTGGCGTGTGCAGGCGTCTGCGCTGCTTCTCCCCTGGGGGAGTTACCATAGGGCTCGCAATCTGCGGGTTTTAATTGTTTATTTATTTTTCTTCCCTGTTATGTTGCCCTCTGTACTTCCAAGGCTCGGCACAGATTCGGCAGTGAGAAGGTTTCCTGGTGTTTGGAAACTTCTCTCTTCTTAAGACTCCCTTTCCGGGATGGAACTCCGTCCCTCCCTCTTTTGTCCCTTTTTTTGTCTTTTATATTTTTTCCTACTTCCTTTCGAAGACTTGGGTTGCTTTTCTGGGTGCCTGATGTCCTCTGCCAGCATTCAGAAGTTGTTTTGTGGAATTTACTCGGTGTTTAAATGTTCTTTTGATGAATTTGTTGGGGAGAAGGTGTTCTCCCCGTCCTACTCCTCCACCATCTTAGCTCCTCCCCTGATGTTTTTATTATTCATTTATTCATTCCTATTATTTTTCAATTGTGATATTTTTTGTTTTTCATTAGAGTTTGTCAATTGTATTAATCACTCCAATCTTTTGTTTATACTCTTTATATTGTTTTCTATTTTTGTGTATGTCTGCTTTTTCCTATATTATATAATTTATTTCACTTTGAGGTCATTGTGTTGTTCTTTTTCTAATTTGTTAAATAGAAATGCTTATTGAAATGCTTATTTCATCAATTTTCAACTTTATTTTAATAATTTAAGGTTGTAAGTTTACCTCCACAGATTCTGACAGGCAATATTTATATTATTTTTCTGTTTTAAATATATTTCCACATTTTTATAAACCTATCTTTTTCTCTTTCTAAAAGTTTGAAACGATTTTAACTATATTTTACCATTATTTTCAACATAATTGTATCATAATTAGAGAATGGTGCATAAGAATTTAGTTCTATCTTTGTTTTATGAAATGCCAAAAATCATTTGTTATTGTTCAGTCACTCAGTCGTGTCTGACACTTTGTGACCCTGTGGAGTGCAGCACACCAGGCTTCCTTGTCCTTCACCATCTCCTAGAGATTGCTCAAACTCATGTCCATTGAATCAGAGATACCATTTAACCATCTCATCCTCTGTACTCCCCTCCTCCTCCTGCCTTCAATCTTTCCCAACATTAGGGTCTTTTTGCATGAATCGGCTCCTCACATCAGGTGGTCAAAGTATTGGAGTCTCAGCTTCAGTTCTTCTAATGAATATTCAGGACTGATTTCCTTTAGGATTGACTGATTTGATCTCATTGCTGTCCAAGGGACTTTCAAGAGTCTTCTCCAACACCACAGCACAAAGGCATGAATTCATTGGCATTCAACCTTTTTTATTGTCCAACACTCACATTCAAACATGACTACTGGAAAAAATATAGCTTTGACTAGATGGACCTTTGCAAGCAGAGCATTGTCTCTGCTTTTTTAATACATTGTCTAGGTTTGTCATAGCATTCCTCCAAGGATCAAGCGTCTTTTAATTTCATGGCTGCAGTCGCCATCTGCAGTGATCTTGGAACCCAAAAAAATAGTCTCTCACTGTTTCCATTGTTTCCCCATCTATTTGTCATGAAGTGATGGAACCAGATGCCATCATCTTAGTTTTTCAAATGTTGAATTTTAAGCCAGCTTTTTCACTCTCCTCTTTCCCTTTCATCAAGAGGCTGTTTAGTTCCTCTTTGCTTTCTGCCATAAAAGGTGGTATCATCTGCATATCTGAGGTTACTGATATTTCTCCTGGCAATATTGATTCCAGCTTGTGCTTCATCCAGCCTAGCATTCTGCATGATGTGCTCTGCATATAAGTTAAATAAATAAGGTGACAATATACAGCCTTGTTGTACTCCTTTCCCACTTTTGAACCAGTCCATTGTTCCATATCTGGTTTCTAACTATTGCTTCTTGACCTGCATATAGGTTTCTCAGAAGGCAGGTAAGGCGGTCTGATATTCCCATCTCTTTAAGGATTTTTTTTTATGGTTTGTTATGATCCACAGAGTCAAAGGCTTTAGTGTAATCAATGAAGCAGAAGGAGATGTTTTTCTGGAATTCTTTTGCTTTTTCTATGATCCAACAGATGTTGCCAATTTGAGCTCTGATTCCTTTGCTTTTTCTAAATTCAGCTTGAACATCTGGAAGTTCTAGGTTTATGTACTGTTGAAAACTAGCTTGGAGAATTTTGAGCCTTACTTTGCTAGCATGTGAAATGAGTGAAATTTTTTGGCAGTCTGAACATCCTCTGGCATTGCCTTTCTTTAGAATTGGAAGGAAAACTGACCTTTTCCAGTCCTGTAGCCATAGCTGGGTTTTCCAAATGTGCTGGCACATTGAATGCTGTACTTTAGCAGCAGCATCTTTTTGAATTTGAAATAGCTCAGCTGGAATTTCATCACTTCCATGAGCTTTTTTCATAGTGATGCTTCCTAAAGCCACTTGACTTTACACTCCAAGATCTCTGGCTCTAGGTGAGTCATCACACCATCAAGGTTATCTGGGACATTAAGATCTTTTTTGTATAATTCTTCTGAGTATTCTTCCCACCTCTTCTTAATTTCTGCTTCTGTTAGGTCCATACTGTTTCTGTCCTTTATTGTGCCCATCTTTGCATGATATGTTCCTTTGGTATCTCTAATTTTTTTGAGGAGATCTCTAGTCTTTCCCATTCTATTGTTTTCCTCTATTTCTTTGCATTGATCACTGAGGAAGCTTTCTTAACTCTCCTTGCTCTTCTTTGGGACTCTGCATTAAAATGGGTATATCCTTCTTTTCTCCTTTTTCTTTAGCTTCTCTTCTTTTCTCAACTATTTGTAAGGCCTCCTTAGACAACCATTTTACCTTTTTTTTTTTTTACCTTGGGGATGGTTTTATTCATGTCCTCTTATACAATGTCACAAACCTCTATCCATAATTCTTCAGGCACTCTATCAAACCTAATTTCTTGAATCTATTTGTTACTTCCACTGTATAATCGTAAGGGATTTGATTTAGGTCATACATCTATGGCCTAGTGGTTTTCCCCACTTTCTTCAATTTAAGTCTGAATTTTGCAATAAGGAGTTCATGATCTGAGACACAGTCAGCTCCCAGCCTTGTTTTTGCTGACTGTATAGAGCTTCTCCATTTCGGCTGCAAAGAATATAATGAAACTGATTTTGGAATTTATTTGATGAGGTCTTTGTGTAGAGTCTTCTTGTGTTGTTGGAAGAGGGTGTTTGCTATGACCAGTGCATTCTCTTGGCAAAACTCTGTTAGCTTTTTCCCTTCTTCCTTTTGTACTCCAAGGCCAAACTTGCCTGTTACTCCAGGTATCTCTTGACTTCCTACTTTCACATTCCAGTCCCCTATAATGAAGAGAACATCTTTTTATTTTATTTATTATTATTATTATTTTTTGGTACTAGTTTTTTTTGGTGCTAGTAGGAGGTCTTTAAATTGTATTTTATTTTTAAACTTTATATAATTGTATTAGTTTTGCCAAATATCAAAATGAATCTGCCACAGGTATACATGTGTTCCCCATCCTGAACCCTCCTCCCTCCTCCCTCCCCATACCATCCCTCTGGGTCGTCCCAGTGCACTAGCCCCAAGCATCCAGTATCGTGCATCGAACCTGGACTGGCAACTTGTTTCCTACATGATATTTTACGTGTTTCAATGTCATTCTCCCAAATATTCCCACCCTCTCCCTCTCCCACAGAGTCCATAAGACTGTTCTATACATGAGTGTCTCTTTTGCTGTCTCGTACACAGGGTTATTGTTACCATCTTTCTAAATTCCATATATATGCGTTAGTATACTGTATTGATGTTTTTCCTTCTGGCTTACTTCACTCTGTATAATAGGCTCCAGTTTCATCCACCTCATTAGAACTGATTCAAATGTATTCTTTTTAATGGCTGAGTAATACTCCATTGTGTATAGGTACCACTGCTTTCTTATCCATTCATCTGCTGATGGACATCTAGGTTGCTTCCATGTCCTGGCTATTATAAACAGTGCTGCGATGAACATTGGGATACACGTGTCTCTTTCCCTTCTGGTTTCCTCAGTGTGTACGCCCAGCAGTGGGATTGCTGGGTCATAAGGCAGTTCTATTTCCAGTTTTTTAAGGAATCTCCACACTGTTCTCCATAGTGGCTGTACTAGTTTGCATTCCCACCAACAGTGTAAGAGGGTTCCCTTTTCTTCACACCCTCTCCAGCATTTATTATTTGTAGACTTTTGGATCGCAGCCATTCTGACAGGTGTGAAATGGTACCTCATAGTGGTTTTGATTTGCATTTCTCTGATAATGAGTGATGTTGAGCATCTTTTCATGTGTTTGTTAGCCACCTGTATGTCTTCTTTGGAGAAATGTCTATTTAGTTCTTTGGCGCATTTTTTGATTGGGTCATTTATTTTTCTGGAGTTGAGCTGTAGGAGTTGCTTGTATATTTTTGAGATTAGTTGTTTGTCAGTTGCTTCATTTGCTATAATTTTCTCCCATTCTGAAGGCTGTCTTTTCACCTTGCTAATAGTTTCCTTTGTTATGCAGAAGCTTTTAAGGTTAATTAGGTCCCATTTGTTTATTTTTGCTTTTATTTCCAATATTCTGGGAGGTGGGTCATAAAGGATCCTGCTGTGATGTATGTCAGAGTGTTTTGCCTATGTTCTCCTCTAGGAGTTTTATAGTTTCTGGTCTTATGTTTAGATCTTTAATCCATTTTGAGTTAATTTTTGGTATGGTGTTAGAAAGTGTTCTAGTTTCATTCTTTTACAAGTGGTTGACCAGTTTTCCCAGCACCACTTGTTAAAGACATTGTCTTTAATCCATTGTATATTCTTGCCTCCTTTGTCAAAAATAAGGTGTCCATATGTGCATGGATTTATCTCTGGGCTTTCTATTTTGTTCCATTGATCTATATTTCTGTCTTTGTGCCAGTACCATACTGTCTTGATAACTGTGGCTTTGTAGTAGAGCCTGAAGTCAGGTAGGTTGATTCATCCAGTTCCATTCTTCTTTCTCAAGATCGCTTTGGCTATTCGAGGTTTTTTATATTTCCATACAAATTGTGAAATTATTTGTTCTAGCTCTGTGAAGAATACTGTTGGTAGCTTGATAGGGATTGCATTCAATCTATAAATTGCTTTGGGTAGTATACTCATTTTCACTATATTAATTCTTCCAATCCATGAACATGGTATATTTCTCCATCTGTTAGTGTCCTCTTTGATTTCTTTCACCAGTGTTTTATAGTTTTCTATTCATAGGTCTTTAGTTTCTTTAGGTAGATATATTCCTAAGTATTTTATTCTTTCCGTTGCAATGGTGAATGGAATTGTTTCCTTAATTTCTCTCTCTGTTTTCTCATTATTAGTGTATAGGAATGCAAGGGATTTCTGTGTGTTGGTTTTATATCCTGCAACTTTACTATAGTCATTGATTATTTCTAGTAATTTTCTGGTGGAGTCTTTAGGGTTTTCTATGTAGAGGATCATGTCATCTGCAAACAGTGAGAGTTTTACTTCTTCTTTTCCAATTTGGATTCCTTTTGTTTCTTTTTCTGCTCTGATTGCTGTGGCCAAAACTTCCAAAACTATGTTCAATAGTAATGGTGAAAGTGGGCACCCTTGTCTTGTTCCTGACTTTAGAGGAAATGCTTTCAATTTTTCACCATTGAGGATAATGTTTGCTGTGGGATTGTCATATATAGCTTTTATTATGTTGAGGTATGTTCCTTCTATTCCTGCTTTCTGGAGAGTTTTTTATCATAAATGGATGTTGAATTTTGTCAAAGGCTTTCTCTGCATCTATTGAGATAATCATATGGTTTTTATTTTTCAATTTGTTAATGTGGTGTATTATATTGATTGATTTGCGGATATTGAAGAATCCTTGCATCCCTGGGATAAAGGCCACTTGGTCATGGTGTATGATCTTTTTAATGTGTTGTTGGATTCTGATTGCTAGAATTTTGTTAAGGATTTTTGCATCTATGTTCATCAGTGAAATTGGCCTGTAGTTTCCTTTTTTTGTGGGATCTTTGTCAGGTTTTGGTATTAGGGTGATGGTGGCCTCATAGAATGAGTTTGGAAATTTACCTTCCTCTGCAATTTTTTGGAACAGTTTGAGCAGGATAGGTGTTAGCTCTTCTCTAAATTTTTGGTAGAATTCAGCTGTGAAGCCGTCTGGACCTGGGCTTTTGTTTGCTGGAAGATTTTTGATTACAGTTTCAATTTCCGTGCTTGTGATGGGTCTGTTAAGATTTTCTATTTCTTCCTGGTCGAGTTTTGGAAAGTTGTACTTTTCTAAGAATTTGTCCATTTCTTCCACGTTGTCCATTTTATTGGCATATAATTGTTGATAGTAGTCTATTATGATCCTTTGTCTTTCTGTGTTGTCTGTTGTGATCTCTCCATTTTTGTTTCTAATTTTATTGATTTGATTTTTCTCCCTTTGTTTCTTGATGAGTCTGGCTAATGGTTTGTCAATTTTATTTATCCTTTCAAAGAACCAGCTTTTGGTTTTGTTGATTTTTGCTATGGTCTCTTTTGTTTCTTTTGCATTTATTTCTGCTCTAATTTTTAAGATTTCTTTCCTTCTACTAACCCTGGGGTGCTTCATTTCTTCCTTTTCTAGTTGCTTTAGGTGTACAGTTAGGTTATCTATTTGACTTTTTTCTTGTTTCTTGAGGTGTGCCTGTATTGCTTTGAACTTTCCCCTTAGGACTGCTTTTACTGTGTCCCACAGGTTTTGGGTTGTTGTGTTTTCATTTTCATTCGTTTCTATGAAAATTTTGATTTCTTTTTTTATTTCTTCTGTGATTTGTGGGTTATTCAGCAGCTTGTTGTTCAGCCTCCATATGTTGGAATTTTTAATAGTTTTTCTCCTGTAATTGAGATCTAATCTTACTGCATTGCGGTCAGAAAAGATGCTTGGAATGATTTCTATTTATTTGAATTTACCAAGGCTAGCTTTATGGCCCAGGATGTGATCTATCCTGGAGAAGGTTCCATGTGCGCTTGAGAAAAAGATGAAATTCATTGTTTTGGGATGAAATGTCCTATAGATATCAATTAGGTCTAACTGGTCTATTGTATCATTTAACGTTTGTGTTTCCTTGTTAATTTTCTGTTTAGTTGATCTATCCATAGGTGTGAGTGGGGTATTAAAGTCTCCCACTATTATTGTGTTATTGTTAATTTCTCCTTTCATACTTGTTAGCATTTGTCTTACATACTGCGGTGCTCCCATGTTGGGTGCATATATATTTATAATTGTTATATCTTCTTCTTGGATTGATCTTTTGATCATTATGTAGTGACCGTCTTTGTCTCTTTTCACAGCCTTTGTTTTAAAGTCTATTTTATCTGATAGGAGTATTGCTACTCCTGCTTTCTTTTGGTCCCTATTTGCATGGAAAATCTTTTTCCAGGCCTTCACTTTCAGTCTGTATGTGTCCCCTGTCTTGAGGTGGGTCTCTTGTAGACAACATATGTAGGGGTCTTGTTTTTGTATCCATTCAGCCAGTCTTTGTCTTTTGGTTGGGGCATTCAACCCATTTACATTTAAGGTAATTATTGATAAGTATGATCCCGTTGCCATTTACTTTATTGTTTTGGGTTCGAGTTTATACACCGTTTTTTTGTTTCCTGTCTAGAGAATATCCTTTAGTATTTATTGGAGAGCTGGTTTGGTGGTGCAGAATTCTCTCAGCTTTTGCTTGTCTGAAAAGCTTTTGATTTCTCCTTCATACTTGAATGAGATCCTTGCTGGGTACAATAATCTGGGCTGTAGGTTATTTTCTTTCATCATTTTCAGTATGTCTTGCCATTCCCTCCTGGCTTGAAGAGTTTCTATTGAAAGATCAGCTGTTATCCTTATGGGAATTCCCTTGCGTGTTATTTGTTGTTTTTCCCTTGCTGCTTTTAAAATTTGTTTTTTTCTGTTTGATCTTTGTTAATTTGATTAATATGTGTCTTGGGGTGTTTCTCCTTGGGTTTATCCTGTTTGGGACTCTCTGGGTTTCTTGGACTTGGGTGATTATTTCCTTCCCCATTTTAGGGAAGTTTTCAACTATTATCTCCTCAAGTATTTTCTCATGGTCTTTCTTTTTGTCTTCTTCTTCTGGAACCCCTATGATTCGAATGTTGTAGCATTTAATATTGTCCTGGAGGTCTCTGAGATTGTCCTCATTTCTTTTAATTCGTTTTTCTTTTATCCTCTCTGATTCATTTATTTCTACCATTCTATCTTCTAATTCACTAATCCTATCTTCTGCCTCTGTTATTCTACTATTTGTTGCCTCCAGAGTGTTTTTTATTTCATTTATTGCATTATTCATTATATATTGACTCTTTTTTATTTCTTCTAGGTCCTTGTTAAACCTTTCTTGCATCTTCTCAATCCTTATCTCCAGGCTATTTATCTGTGATTCCATTTTAATTTTAAGATTTTGGATCAATTTCACTATCATTATTCGGAATTCTTTATCAGGTAGATTCCCTATCTCTTCCTCTTTGGTTTGGTTTGGTGGGCATTTATCCTGTTCCTTTATCTTCTGGGTATTCCTCTGTCTCTTCATCTTGTTTAAATTTTTGAGTTTGGGGTGTCCTTTCTGTATTCTGGCAGTTTGTGGAGTTCTCTTTATTGTGGTGTTTCCTAGCTGTGTGTGGATTTGTACAAGTGGCTTGTCAAGGTTTCCTGGTTAGGGAAGCTTGTGTAGGTGTTCTGGTGGGTGGAGCTGTATTTCTTCTCTTTGTTCAGTCGCGCTGTGGGGAGGGAGGGAGGAATGCTGCAAACAAATGACACTGGCGTGCGTTCGCAGTGCCTCAGCCACACTGGGTCTGCTAATTTGATTTAGCTAATCTGATTTAGCTCACGGCACGTGTAGCCTCCCTGCCCACACTGCTCGGGTTCTAGGTTGTTCCGCTGGGAACAATACGAGGCCGGCCCTGGGTTGCATGCACCTCCCAGGTCTAAGCCGCTCAGGTTCAGGCACTCGGGTAATCCTCAGAGGCGCAGACGCAGTTGGGCCTGTGTTTTGTGCTCTTCCCAGGTCCGAGCAGCTCAGGTGATGAGGTGTTTGGCGAGCGCCAATGCTGCGACTTATTGCCTCCCCGCCACTCGGTTATCTGGGTATAAAACCGGTGCACCTTCTCAGGCAGATGTTGACCGTCCAGACCCCCAATAAGTTTTAGTTAGCAAAGAAGCCTGCTTACAGTTTTATAGATAATGTCTCTCTGGGGCTGCGATTGCCCCCTTCCGGCTCTGGCTGCCTGTCACCGGAGGGGGATGGTCTGCAGCCGGCTATCTCTGTTCAGTCCTTTGTTCCGTGCGCAGGCTGGCGGTGTCTTAGGTTAGGGCTGGCTTTTCTCGTGGTAGATATCCCACAGTCTGGTTTGCTAGCCCAAATTATTTTGCTCAGATAGCGCTCAGGGTATTCAGGCCAGATTCTTACTCTCAGCCCGCGCTGCACCTCCCTGCCCAGCCCCTGCTTGCTAGTGGCGTGTGCAGGCATCTGCGCTGCTTCTCCGCTGGGGGAGTTACCGTAGGGCTCGCAATCTGCGAGTTTTAATTGTTTATTTATTTTTTCTCCCTGTTATGTTGCCCTCTGTGCTTCCAAAGCTTGGCACGGATTCGGCAGTGAGAAGGTTTCCTGGTGTTTGGAAACTTCTCTCTTTTTAAGACTCCCTTCCTGGGACAGAACTCCATCCCTCCCTCTTTTGTCTCTTTTTTTGTCTTTAATATTTTTTCCTACCTCCTTTCGAAGAGTTGGGTTGCTTTTCTGGGTGCCTGATGTCCTCTGCCGGCATTCAGAAGTTGTTTTATGGAATTTACTCGACGTTTAAATGCTCTTTTGATGAATTTGTGGGAGAGAAAGTGTTCTCCCCGTCCTACTCCTCCGCCATCTTGGCTCCTCCCCCTAGTAGGAGGTCTTGTAGGTCTTCATAGAACCATTCAACTTCAGCTTCTTCAGCATTAGTGATTGGGGAATAGACTTGAATTACTGTGATATTGAATAGTTTGTCTTGGAAATGAACAGAGATCATTCTGTTGTTTTTGAGATTGCACCCAAATACTGCATTTTGGACTTTTTTGTTTACTATGAGGGCTATTCTATTTCTTCTACAGGATTCTTGTGCACAGTAATAGATAAAATGTTCATCTGAATTAAATTCACCCATTCTGGCCATTTTAGTTCACTGATTCCTAAAATGTCGATGTTCACTCTTGCCATCTCCTGTTTGACCACTTCCAATTTATCTTGATTCATGTACCTAACATTCCAAGTTCCTATGCAAGCTCTAGCTATGGAGGCATCTGCCAAGCCTCTCTGCAAGAGTGGGGTTCGTAACATCTCCTGCCCTGTCTGCCAATAATTATTTGGTTCCTATGCCAATAATTATACATTTTATATATTTTTAGCTTTAATTATATTTACTTTTTTTCTTTGTTCATCATTCCTCTTGAATCTCTGGGATATGTGGGATTATTTCCCTCCCTCAAATTTCTTTTTTGAATTTCTGTAGAATACCAAACAGATGATATTAAACATACAGGAAAGAGAGATGGGTATGGAAGTAACATCACAAAGGCTGCCCAAGGAGAACCCCAAGTTCAGCTCAAGCTTGTATTGATTGATGATGGTGGTACTGAAATAACTACATTCATGAAGCAGCATCAGACTGGTGAATTTGAAAAAATGTATGCAATAGCTACCTTGGGTACTGAAGTTCATCTCCTTGTGTTGCATTCCATCAGAGGACCTATTAACTTCAATATATGGGTTACAACTGGTCAGGTAAAATTTGGTGAACTGAGAGATGGCTATTATATCCAAGCTCAGTATTCCATTATAATGTTTGATGTAACATTGAGAGTTACTTGCAAGAATGTGCCTAATTGGCATAGTGATGTGATAAGACTATGTGCAAACATCCTCATTGTGTTGTATGGAAGCAAAGTGGATATTAAGGATGGAAAGATAAAAGCAAAGTCAACTGTCTTCCACTGAAAGAAGAATTTTCAGTACTATGACATTTCTGTCAAAAGTAACTACAACTTTGAAAAACCCTCCCTCTGGCTTGCTAGAAAACTGATCAGAGACACTAATTTGAAGTTCATCTCCACGCATGCTCTTGCCCCACCAAAGATGGTCATGGCCCCAGTCTTGGCAGCACATGAGCATGAGCTGGAGGTTGCTCAGAAAACAGCTCTCCCAAATGAAGATGATGACTTGTGAGAAAGTGAAGCTGGAGCCCGGAGTCAGAAGTTTAGTTTTATGGGCAGTCCAGCATTTGCCACATTATTATATAGCTAAATAGAACATGCGCTTAATCTTTGGGATGCTAAAGGAGATGAATGGGCTTCAGAGTGAATGTGACAGCTAAAATACCTTCATTTTTTAGACCTGCTTATTGAGCTACTTTGGAAGAGTTGTTTCCTCCTTACTACAGTCACATCACAGTATTCAGTGGTGGAGTCTTGTTTGTTACTGTTATTCCCATTCCTTTACATTTAGAATCAAAATAAAGTTGTGTTTCAAATATCTTTAAAAAACAGAGGAAATAAAATTCAGCACACCTGCAAAGGTATAACCGATTAGATTGACAGCTGCCCCAAGAGCAATACTAGTTATGAAAAAATATTGAAATGACATTTTCAAAATGTTGAGAAGAAATAATTAGCAAATTTAAAATTCTCTAACTCAGTGAAACACTCTTTTAAAAGGAAGGAAAAATAGAAAAACATTTTAAGCAAATAAAAACTGAAAATATTTACTATCATCATAACTGAAATTTGCTCAGTCATGTCTGACTCTTTGTGACCCTATGGACTGCCAGGCTCTTCTGTCCATGGAATTCTCCAGGCAAAAATACTGGAGTGGGTAGCTTTTCCCTTCTCCAAGGGATCTTCCCAACCCAAGGATCAAGCTCAGGTCTCTTTCATTGCAGCTGGCAGATTCTTTACCAACTGAGCCACCAGGAAAGACCACTATCAACATAAGCAATATTTTAAAAGATGAAAAACATAATTTTCATGAATTATTGACAGTCACACATTATAAGATTCAGGAAGCTGAAAGGTTATAAGCAAAATAAGTAAAAGTCAATCCATAACTTTCTCGTTCTCTTTAGTCATTCTGGGCCTTAGAATGAAACATAAAAGGTCTTTTCACCATGTCCTTTATATATTTTTAAGATCTCTTTAACTTTATTTCATCTTTCGTCTTTCTGTGCTACATTTGTGTTCTTTTTTAGATTTAATTTCCAGGTCCATCATTTTTTCTTCAGCTAGGCATAATTTACTATTTGATTTATTTATTAAGTTTTCAAGTTAAATTATTTCTAGAGCTTCTATTTGGCTCATTTTCAAATCTGATTAGCCAGTTTCTGGCTTTTTCCCTGATCTCTTATTTTCATTTCCATTTACTATTTCTTAAAGTATACCCTAGTTGTTCAAGTATGAAGGTAGTTATTTTCTCTTCTATTTCTCATAATTTCTGTACTGCAATCCTTACATATCTGATTTTATAAATTGTTGATTTGGAGTTTTATGGGCCATACAGGTAGATCTCAGGCTTACAATTAGGGCATTTCAGGGTAGGTGTATTTTTTTCTCTTCTATCTAAATCCAGAAGCAAAACTTGATCATATGGTCACAATCTCATGTGTGGTAGAGTTTTCCCATTTACTCTGTGAGGGTATCACTCTTTGTAGATCTGGGTTCAATGCGAGTTTTCTTCTATGTGATATCTTGCTATACATACTCCTATTTTAGACTTTGTCTCTTGTTCCTGATGCACATGACTTATTATTAATAAAACCCAAATTCTATCCACATTGATAAGCAGATCAGCTCACTCAGTCTTGTCTGACTCTTTGCAACCCCATTAACTACAGCACACCAGGCTTCCCTGTTCATCACTAACCCCCAGCACTTGCTCAAACTCATGTCCATCGAGTCGGTGATGCCATCCAACCATCTCATCCTCTGTCGTCCCCTTCTCCTCCTGCCTTCAATCTTTCCCAGCATCAGGGTCTTTTGGAATAAGTCAGTTCTTCTCATCAGGTAGCCAAAATATTGGAACTTCAGCTTCAGCATCAGTTAAGCAGATAGTCCCAGGTCAAATGCTATCTCCAATTATTTTTTACTGCTGTAGATTTATACTTCTTTGTTGTTTCTGAACTTAACTCAGTCGTGCATTTAAATTTTTTTATTTTATATATATTTTATTTAAAAAATAAAATATATTTTATTTTATTCCTCTATTTTTAGAGGAATTTTATATTCACAAATAAATTAAGGTACAGAGTTTTCTCATATACTCCCTGCCTCCATATATGAATGGTCTCCCCAACCAGAGTGTTGCATTTGTTACAGCTGATGAACTTATACATCATAATCTCCTAAGGGCCATGATTTACATTAGGGCTCACTCTTGGTGGTATGTATAAAGTAAAATATATAATGCATAACATATAAAAAGGGTGGAGACATATATCCACCATTACCGTGTTATACAGGGTATCTTCATTGCCCTAAATATTCTCTGTGTTCCTTCTTCTCCATCTTTCATTCCCTCACCACACATACACTTAATCCCTGGCAATCACTGATCTTTCTATCATCTCCATACTTCTGCCATCTCCAGAATGTCATATAGTTGGAATCATAGAGTATGAAGCCTTTTCAAATTGAATTCTTTTCTTTAGTTATATGCATTTAAGTTTCCTACTTGTCTTTTCATGGCTCACTTCTTTGTGCACTGAATAATATTCCATCATCTGGCTATACCATAGTTAATTATGCATATACCTACTGAAAAACATCTTGGTTGTTTCCAAGTTTGGCAATTATAAATAAAGCTGCTATAAACATCTGTGTACAAATATTTGTGTGCATATAAGTTTTTAATTCCTTTAGTTAAATAACCAGGAACAAAACTGCTGGATTGCAAGGCTAGAGTATATTTAATTTTGTAACAAAACATCAAGCTGTCTTCCAAAGTGTCTGTTCCATTTTGCATTCCTATCAGCAATGTACAAAAATTCCTGCTGCTCCACATTCTCATTAGCATTTGGTGTTGCCAGTGTTCTGCATTTTGGCATTCTAAGAAGTATGTAGTGGTATCTTACTGTTGTTTTAATTTGTATTTTTCTGATAACATTGATGTGAAGCATCTTTTCATATGTTTATTTTCCACCTGTATATTTTCTTTGGTGATGTGTCTGCTAAAGATCTTGGCTTATTTTTTAATTTTTTTTTCTCATTGTTCAGTTTTAAGTGTTTTTTGTATATTTTGGATAACTGTTTTTTTAATCAGATGTGTCTTTTGCACATAGTTTCTCCTGGTCTGTGGCTTATCTTAACTTTTTATAGTGTCTTTTGTAGAGCAGAAGTTTTTAATTTTAATGAATTCCAGCTTCTCAATAATTTACTTCCTGCATTATGTCTTTCGTATTGTATCTATATGTTTTTATCCAGAATATTTGATGTATTGTTTCACAAAGTGTTCACTGAACTTCTAGTATATCACACAGTTAGAAGCAGAAATCCTATTCATTGGATTATTTTAGGTAATAGTTAAGTGCTTGCCTCTGTCTACATCAATTTCAGTGAATATCAGTCAACTTTTCCTATATTCTATCACAAAGTTCCACTCCTGTCCTGCGATACTTGTTCAGCAAGTTTTTGCAGCTCAGCCCCAGGTCAGGGGCGGCGGCCGAAGGAGCAACCCCATGTCTATGGAGCAGTGCCTGCGCAGGCACAGGAGAGCTGAGAGAAGCTATGCTACATTCAAGGTCAGGAGGGGTGGCCCTGAGGAGATACCCCTCGTCCAACGTAAGGAACAGCCACTGCGCTTTGCTGGAGAAGCCGTGAAGAGATATCCCACATCCAAGGTAAGAGAAACCCAAGTAAGACGGTAGGTGTTGCAAGAGGGCATCAGAGGGCACACACACTGAAACCATAAACACAGAAAACTAGTCAATCTGATCACACGGACCACAGCCTTGTCTAACGCATTGAAACTAAGCAATGCCGTGTGGGGCCACCCAAGATGGACAGGTCATGGTGGAGAGATCTGACAGAATGTGGTCCACTGGAGAAGGGAATGGCAAACCACTTCAGTAGTCTTGCCTTGAGAACCCCATGAACAGTATGAAAAGGCAAAATGATAGGATACTGAAAGAGGAACTACCCAGGTCAGTAAGTGCCCAATATGCTACTGGAGATCAGTGGAGAAATAACTCCAGAAAGAATGAAGGGATGGGGACAAAGCAAAAACAATACTCAGTTGTGGATGTGACTGGTGATAGAAGCAAGGTCTGATGCTGTAAAGAGCAATATTGCATAGGAACCTGGAATATTAGGTCCATGAATCAGGGCAAACTGGAAGTGGTCAAACAGGAGATGGCAAGAGTGAACATCAACATTCTAGGAATCAGCAAACTAAAATGGACTGAAATAGGTGAATTTAACTCAGATGACCATTATATCTACTACTGTGGGCAGGAATCCCTTAGAAGAAATGGAGTAGCCATCATGGCCAACAAGAGTCTGAAATGCAGTACTTGGATGCAATCTCAAAAACGACAGAATGACCTCTGTCCATTTCCAAGGCAAACCATTCAATATCACAGTAATCCAAGCCTATGCCCCAGCCAATAAGGCTGAAGAAGCTGAAGTTGAACAGTTTTATGAAGACCTACAAGACCTTTTAGAACTAACACCCAAAAAAGACGTCCTTTTCATTATAGGGGACTGGAATGTAAAAGTAGGAAGTCAAGAAACACCTGGAGTAACAGGCAAATTTGGCCTTGGAGTATGGAATGAAGCAGGGCAAAGGTTAAAACAGTTTTGCCAAGAGAAAGCAAACACCCTCTTCCAACAACACAAGAGAAGACTCTACACATGGACATCACCAGATGGTCAACACCAAAATCAGATTTATTATATTCTTTGCAGCCAAAGATTGAGAAGCACTATACAGTCAGCAAAATCAAGACTGGGAGCTGACTGTGGCTCAGATCAATCATGAACTCCTTATTGCCAAATTCAGACTTATATTGAAGAAAGCAGGGAAAACCACTAGACCATAGATGTATGACCTAAATCAAATCCCTTATGATTATACAGTGGAAGTGAGAAATAGATTTAAAGGACTAGATCTGATATAGTCCCTGATGAACTATGGAATGAGGTTCGTGACATTGTACAGGAGACAGGGATCAAGAACATTCCCAAGAAAAAGAAATGCAAAAAACCAAAATGGCTGTCTGGGGAGGCCTTACAAATAGCTGTAAAAAGAAGAGAAGTGAAAAACAAAGGAGAAAAGGAAAGATATAAGCATCTGAATGCAGAGTTCCAAAGAACAGCAAAGAGAGATAAGAAAGCCTTCCTCAATGATCAATGCAAAGAAATAGAGGAAAACAACAGAATGGGAAAGACTAGAGATCTCTTCAAGAAAATCAGAGATACCAAAGGAACCTTTCATGCAAAGATGGGCACAGTAAAGGACAGAAATGGTATGGACCTAACAGAAGCAGAAGATATTAAGAAGCGGTGGGAAGAATA
Source organism: Bos javanicus (assembly GCF_032452875.1). NCBI lineage: Eukaryota > Metazoa > Chordata > Mammalia > Artiodactyla > Bovidae > Bos > Bos javanicus. The sequence goes on from NC_083872.1 coordinate 42,171,256, forward strand.
CACAGAACTGTACAAAAAAAGATCTTCACAACCAAGATAATCATGATGGTGTGATCACTCACCTAGAGCCAGACATCCTGGAATGTGAAGTCAAGTAGGCCTTAGAAAGCATCACTGTGAACAAAGCTAGTGGAGGTGATGGAATTCCAACTGAGCTCTTTCAAATCCTGAAAGATGATGCTGTGAAAGTGCTACACTCAATATGCCAGCAAATTTGGAAAACTCAGCAGTGGCCACAGGACTGGAAAATGTCAATTTTCATTCCAACCCCAAAGAAAGGCAATGCCAAAGAATGCTCAAACTACTGCACAATTGCACTCATCTCACACGCTAGTAAAGTAATGCTCAAAATTCTCCAAGCCAGGCTTCAGCAATACGTGAACCGTGAACTTCCAGATGTTCAAGCTGGTTTTAGAAAAGGCAGAGGAACCAGAGATCAAATTGCCAACATCTGCTGGATCGTGGAAAAAGCAAGAGAGTTCCAGAAAAGCATCTATTTCTGCATTATTGACTATGCCAAAGCCTTTGACTGTGTGGATCACAATAAACTGTGGAAAATTCTGAAAGAGATGGGAATACCAGACCACCTGACCTGCTTCTTGAGAAACCTATATGCAGGTCAGGAAGCACCAGTTAGAACTGGACATGGAACAACAGACTGGTTCCAAATAGGAAAAGGAGTACATCAAGACTGTATACTGTCACCCTGCTTATTTAACTTCAATGCGGAGTACATCGTGAGAAACGCTGGACTGGAAGAAACACAAGCTGGAATCAAGATTGCCAGGAGATATATCAATAACCTCAGATATGCAGATGACACCACCCTTATGGCAGAAAGTGAAGAGGAACTAAAAAGCCTCTTGATGAAAGTGAAAGAGGAGAGTGAAAAAGTTGGCTTAAAGCTCAACCTTCAGAAAACGAAGATCATGGCATCTGGTCCCATCACTTCATGGGAAATAGATGGGGAAACAGTGGAAACAGTGTCAGACTTTATATTTTTGGGCTCCAAAATAACTGCAGATGGTGACTGCCGAAATTAAAAGACGCTTACTCCTTGGAAGGAAAGTTAGGACCAACCTAGATAGCATATTCAAAAGCAGAGACATCACTTTGCCAACAAAGGTCCATCTAGTCAAGGCTATGGTTTTTCCAGTGGTCACGTATGGATGTGAGAGTTGGACTGTGAAGGAAGCTGAGCCCCAAAGAATTGATGCTTTTGAACTATGGTGTTGGAGAAGACTCTTGAGAGTCCCTTGGACTGCAAGGAGATCCAACCAGTCCATTCTGAAGGAGATCAGCCCTGGGATTTCTTTGCAGGGAATGATGCTGAAACTGAAACTTCAGTACTTTGGCCACCTCATGTGAAAAGTTGACTCATTGGGAAAGACCCTGATGCTGGAGGGATTGGGGGCAGGAGGAGAAGGGGACGACAGAGGATGAGATGGCTCGATGGCATCACCGACTCGATGGACATGAGTTTGGATAAACTCCGGGAGTTGGTGATGAACAGGGAGGCCTGGCGTGCTACGATTCATGGGGTCGCAAAGAGTCGGACACGACCGAGCGACTGATCTGATCTGATCTGATCTGATGCATAATCTGCATAACACATCTCTTTGAATCAAAGGAGTCCTTACACTTTTCACCTATGGCTCTCAGCTTTAACACCTTAGTTGAAACTAGAGATCCTATTTAACTTCTTGTTAAATATATATGTACCCACATATTAATATAAGTCTATGTGCATAGCAAGTTTCTGAAAGACTAAGCACAAATCAGCTAATCTGGAAAATGGAAATCATGAGATGATGAGGAAGGAGTTGTTTTCCTTTATATTGTTTTATTGTTTTATATTTTCCTTTTTTTTTACCTTGAAAATATATTTCAAATATATTATTTCAAATATCTTGAAAAAGTCTTGGCTTTTCAAAATTAGTGTTTACAAAGAAATGGATCAGTTTTATTCCAGATATAGGAGAAATAAAGGAGCAAGAGTAGATTTTCAATACATGTTTTACTCATAAAAGTTTACTTATCAGACATCTGTTGTCTATGTACTAGCATATTAAGCACTGGCAAATGTAAAGATAAATAAACCCTTCAAGGACAACCTGTAATTTGGTAGGAGAAATAGACATGTATGTAAAAAATTGAAGGGAGTCAACCAAGGCACTGAAAATGGAAAAAAATTATATGTCTGAGATTCTAAATTAGAAAAAAAAATCTGTTCTGCACTAAAATTCTATTCCACTAGCAAATTTCCTGTATCATAAATATGTTGAATGACACTTTCCACACCAAAAGGAAAATCTCTCCACTAATGGTATAGGTTTTCCATAACAAAATAAAATTACCAAGCCCTTCTCTCTCATATACGTACCACACAGATATCAATATTTGCCTTGTATTCTGCACATAATTAATTTTACTCAGTTACCCAAATCCATGTTCATTCAGGGCTTCCCTGGTGGCTCAGATAAGAAAGAATCAGCCTACAATGAGGGAGGCCTGGGTTTGATCCCTGGCTTTGGAAGATCCCCTGGAGAACCTACTTCAGTATTCTTGCCTGGAGAATCCCTTTGGACAGTGGGCTACCGCCCATGCAGTCGCAAAGAGTTGGACATGACTGAGCGGCTAAGCACACATGGCACATGTTCATTCAACTATATATCCTTTTCCTTTGTGATGATATTGATGTTAAGTGACAAGTACCTTTGTTATTCATAAAATAATTTCCCAGTAGTTCAGTGTTTATTGTAGCTAATTTTAGGTTTTTCACCCAAGGTGTGACATAAATATTTTGTTTTAAAAAAGGCAACTTTATGGAAGAGGCAAAACTATGAAGGCAGCTGTGAAAAACTAGCCATTCCTATGGGTTTATAAAGGGGAAAGATGAGTATGTGGAGCACAAGAGATTTTGGGGGCAGATAGAGTACTCTGTATGACATTATATGGAGACACACATCATTATACATTTATCAAAATGCATAGAATGTACAATACAGAGAATGAATCTTAATATTGTATAAACTCTGTACTTAATAACAATGTATCAATACTGGCTCATTGGTTTTAACAAATGTATCCCACTAATGCAAAATGTTATTAATACAGTAATCGGGAGGATTGAGGAGGTATGTGGGAACTCTGTACTTTCCACTCAATTTCCCTATAAATATCCTAAACATGTTAAATAAATAACATCAGTTAATTCAAAAAAAAAAAAAACAAAATGAAACTTTGAATTTAAGTTTCATCTGAAGTTTTGCTTGCATCTTCACTTTTACATACAAATAAACAAAAGACAGGGGCGCCTGGAGTGCAGTAGTTCATGGGGTCACAAACACTCGAACCCAACTTAGGGACTGAACAACAACAACTTCAATTTAATACTGGAAGATGTCACTCTTGCCTATTTTTTTCTGTAAAACATGATTTTTTTTTTAAATCAGAGAGGTTACTATCCTTTTTCATAAAGTATGACAAATTTTGTATATCTATTTTTTAATTAGAAATTAGCATTCTATTCATACTAAGTGAAAGTAGTGGAATCAAAATGTCATAAAAATTTTAGGCAAAAATTCATAAGTTTTCTAATATATATATATATATTATATCTACTAGTTACATATATGCATACAAAAACTTTTCTACTACACTTGATAAAGGCTTGAGAAAGAACATTAAAAAAAAAAGAAGAAGAAGAGATGGAGAAATTGGAGAATATAAAGTAAATGAAATGGAAGCAATGAATATAAAATAGAAAAAGTGAAAGAAACCAGATAAAAGTAAAAGATCATCATATAACTCAGTTGTTTTTAAAAATGGCTGCTTATTAGAAACATATCTGGAACTTTGGAGAAAGAAAACAATACCTGGACATTTGTATTTTTCAGAAAATTCCAAGATAATCTTGATATGAATTTGGATTTTAAAAAGTGATTACAGGCTTTCCTATTAAAGGGTAGTTTTGGTGATATAGAATTCTATTGTTTTTCTGTTGACCAATCATATACAATTGTATTAAGTGAATAACAGTTACATAATCACAATAGTTGGAGAAGGCAAAGGTACCCCACTCCAGTACTTTTGCCTAGAAAGTCCCATGGACAGAGGAGCCTGGTAGGCTGCAGTCCATGGGGTCGCGAAGAGTCAGACACGACTGAAGCGACTTAGCAGCAGCAACAATCACAATAGTAAAAGCTGTTTACCAGTTTTCACAATCAATAGACAAAAAATAAAAGATAATTATAATTGCAAGCCATAATAGGAATATTATTAACCTAACAATACAAAATAATTAAATACAATTTGGGAGATAGTCAAGCAGAGTGATGCGGTAAGTGGAAGTGCATACATGCAGATGTTTTCATTTGCCTAGCCAGTCTATGTCTTTTGGTTGGTGCCTTCAATCCATTTATACTTAAGGTAGTTATCCATATGTATGATCTTATTACCATTTTCTTAATTGTTTTGGGTTTATTTTCTGTAGGTCTTTTCCTGCCTAGTGAAGTTCCTTTAGCATGTATTGTAAAGCTGGAGTGGTGGTGCTGAGTTCTCTTAACTTTTGCTTGTTGGGAAAGCTTTTGCTTTCTCCATCAAAAAATTTCTCCTTGGTGTAGGTTCTTTCCTTTCATCACTTTAAATATATTGTGCCACTCCCTTCAGCTGATAACTTTATGAGAGTTCCTTTGTATGTTATTTGTCATCTTCCCTTGTTGCTTTTAATATTTTATCTTTGTCTTTAATTTTTGTCAGTTTGATTACTATGTGTTTGATTACTCTGTGTTCCTCCTTGGGTTTATCTGCCTGGGACTCTTTGTGCTTCCTGTATTTGACTATTTCCTTTCCCATGTTAGGAAAGTTTTCAACTGTTATTTCTTCAAATATTTTCTCAGGTCCTTTCTCTCTCTTCTACTTCTGGGACCCCTATAATGTGTATCTTGGTGCATTTAACGTTGTCCCAGAGGTATCTTAGGCTTCTTTTTTTTTTCATTCTTTTTTCTATATTTTGTTCTACAGCAGTAATTTCCATCATTCTATCCTCCAGATCATTTATTCATTCTTCTGCCTCAGTTATTCTTCTATTGATTCCTTCTTGTATATTATTCATCTGTGTTCACTTGTTCCTTAGTTCTTCTAGGCCTTTGGTAAACACTTCTTGCATTTTCTTCATTGTTTTTCTGAGTTCCTGGATCATCTTCACTATCATTATTCTGAACTCCTTTTCTGAAAGGTTGCCTCTCTCCATTTCATTTAGTTGTTTTTCTGGGGTTTTATCTTGTCCTTTCATCTGGGACATAACTTTCTGCTTTTTCATCCTGTTTAACTTTCTGATGTGGCTTTTGTTCTAACCATGGTGGGATTGTGGTTCTTTTTGCTTCTCTGTGTGCCCTCTGATGGATGAGCCTAAGGGGCTTGTGTAAGCTTCCTGAAGGGAGGGACTGGCATTGGGAAAAACTGGGTCTTTCTCTGGTAGGCAGGGCCTTGCTCAGTAAAGCTTTAATCCAATTATCTGTTGATGGGTGGGTTGCACTCCCTGTAAATTGTTTGGCCTGAGGTGACCCAGCCTTGGGGTCTACAGGCTCTATAGTAGGGTTAATGGTGGCCTCCAAGAGGGCTAACACAGAAGGAGTTCTTCCAGGACTGCTGCTTCTAGTCGCTTTGTTGCTGTGGTGAGCCCTGCTGACAGATGCTTCCACAGGAGACCCTCCAACACAATTAAGTTTTTTGTTTTTTTTTTTTCAGTCTCCTATGGGGTCATTACTCCTTTCCTCTGGGTTTTGGTGTGAGCAAGATTTTGTTTGTGTCCTCCAAGACCAGAATCTTTGTCTATTCCAGTCCTGTGGAAATCCTATAATCAAATCCTACTGGCCTTCAAGGTTAATTCCCTGGGTATTCCCAGTCCCTTAGCCAAATCCACAGGCTGGGAATCTTGATGTGAGGTTCAGGAGCATCACAACTGTGGGAGAACTTCTTTGGTACTATTGTTCTCCAGTTTGTGGGTCACCACCGCGTGGGTATGTGATTTGATTTTATCATGACTGCACCCCTCTTACCATCTCACTGCAGCTTCTTCTTTGTCTTTGGACATGAGGGTCTTTTTTTTGTGTGTTTCGTGGATTCTAATGTTGTCCTGTTGATTGTTCAACAGGTAGTTGCAATTTTGGTGTTCTCACAGGAGAATATGAGCACACATCCTTCTACTTTGCCATCTTAAACCAGAAGCCTAAAGTGTGAGAAATTTTATAACAGCTTATGCACTGGAATCTAAATGTGAATGAATCAGAGCAGATCAGATCAGTCGCTCAGTCATGTCCGACTCTCTGCGACCCCATGAATCACAGCACGCCAGGCCTCCCTGTCCATCACCAACTCCCGGAGTTCACTGAGACTCACGGCCATCGAGTCAGTGATGCCATCCAGCCATCTCATCCTCTGTCGTCCCCTTCTCCTCCTGCCCCCAATCCCTCCCAGCATCAGGGTCTTTTCCAATGAATCAACTCTTCGCATGAGGTGGCCAAAGTACTGGAGTTTCAGCTTTAGCATCATTCCTTCCAAAGAAATCCCAGGGCTGATCTCCTTCAGAATGGACTGGTTGGATCTCCTTGCAGTCCAAGGGACTCTCAAGAGTCTTCTCCAACACCACAGTCCAAAAGCATCAATTCTTCAGCACTCAGCCTTCTTCACAGTCCAACTCTCACATCCATACATGACCACAGGAAAAACCATAGCCTTGACTAGATGAACCTTTGTTGGCAAAGTAATGTCTCTGCTTTTGAATGGCAAAGTAATGTCTCTGCTTTTGAATATGTAAATGAATAGGTGGAGCAATATAATTTTATTTTTTATATTATTCACCAAAATTCCAATTCTCACATTTAAATTTTGGCTGCTGGTACTGTCATCACATTCTCAGATTCATTTGTTCCAATGTGTAAAAATTCCCATTCTAAATGAGAGTAACATTTTGAAAAATATTTCTACTTTTTCTTTCTTAAAGCATATTTTAAGCACATTTCTTTTAGAACACCTTTTCTGAAAGTACACTTTACTGAATCCCTATTTGATTTTTGAAGAGTGCTCATTTTTCTACTTTTATTTTGACTACTCTTTGAAGCTAGAATTAATAGCATAGACACTTACTTTATGCCAGGGACTGTGTATAATAAGCATTTTACTTATGTTAAATAATCTTCAAGATAACCCTTCTTGTAGGTGGTGAGATTTCTATTTTAAGAAACTGAAGAAAACCAGATATGAATTAGGCCTTGTCTGACACCAAATAACCTTTTACTTTCAAGAACTTTACTATAATTTTGTCTTAATGTTAACTCCAATATTTTGGCCACCTCATGTGAAGAGTTGTCTCACTGGAAAAGACTCTGATGCTGGGAGGGATTGGAGGCAGGAGGAGAAGGGGACGACAGAGGATGAGATGGCTGGATGGCATTACCAACTCGATGGAGATGAGTTGGGGTGAACTCCTGGAGTTGGTGATGGATAGGGAGGCCTGCTGCTGCTGCTAAGTCACTTCAGTCGTGTCTGACTCTGTGCGACCCCATAGACGGCAGCCCACTAGGTTCCCCTGTCCCTAGGATTCTCCAGGCAAGAACACTGGAGTAGGTTGCCATGTCCTTCTCCAATGCATGAAAGTGAAAAGTGAAAGTGAAGTCGCTCAGTCATGTCCGATTCTTAGTGACCCCATGGACTGCAGCCCACCAGGCTCCTCTGTCCATGGGATTTTCCAGGCAAGAGTACTGGAGTGGGGTGCCATTGCCTTCTCCGAGGGAGGCCTGGCATGCTGCAATTCATGGGGTCGCAAAGAGTCGGACACAACTGAGCAACTGAACTGAACTGAACTGAATTAAAGTTAACTCTGTTACATGTTGCTGTACTATTTTGTAAATGTTCATTCACAAAGGTGCATGTTAAGTAATCCTAAGGCAAAGACAAATTCTGAAGGGAAATCATTCTGAGTCCTTTTTCCCTGTTTGCCACTTCTTGTCTCAAGTGAATTCTCATGTTAGTATTTAGTTTTGAACAAATAATGATGACCAAGTCCAAAAATTTTTTTTTAATTAAAAAAGAAACTATAGGAATCATTAAACAGGGGAAAACTACTACTTTTCCATGAAAATATTTTTATTCAGCAAACTCAAACACTCAAACACCAAGAAGAGATGCTTCCCTAAAGAACAAAAAATCGGTAAAATGATGAGAACATCTTACAATGCTTTCAGTTTGAAAAATGCTTTAATATACATTATGTACTTTAATTCTCACAACACACTTACATAGGAAAGCTATATAACCATTTTAAAGATAAAAATTCTGGGACTCAGATATGTAAACTGGCTTGTTTAGTAATTAGTGGGGTTCAGATTCCAACCTAAATTGGAATTTAATTTAAGTTGGAATTTAATTTAATTCCAGATCCCAGACTACTCAAGATTCAATAGTTTGTGTGTCCATTTAAAAATTTTCATTACAGCCAAACTGCCATCCAGAGAAACCACTACCAACTTATAGGCAGTCTAGTCTAATGGTTAAAAGTGTTGAATAGAGAGGCACTTATAAACTGTGAGATCTTAGTATGTGTCACTAAAACATGTTCCATCAGGTAGATAGCATCACTGACTCAACGGACTTGAATTTGAGCAAACTCTGGGAGATAGGGGAGGACAGAGGAGTCTGACATGCTACAGTCCATGAGGTCACAAAGAGTCAGATACGACTTAGCAACTGAAAAACAACAACATGCCCCTCAGTTCAACCGTAAAATGAAAATGATAATATGACACTTACCTACAGGGTTTTTATGAGAATTAAATGTGTTGATATATGTAAAATACTAGAAAGAGAGCATGGTACATTGTAAGAAGTCCTTAAGAGCACCAAACCTTTGCTGGCACTGGATATTCCACTAGAATGTCATTATTATTATTATTAACAAACTGAAGGATAAAAAATGCTATTGACTTACTGTTTTACTTTGCATTTTCCTAATTATTAGTAAAGGTATCTTCTTGAGTGTGTGTTTTTTTTTGTTGCTGTTGTTGGTAGTGTTGTTGTTTTGTTTGTTTATTTGTTTTTTGGTATTATCTCATGGGTCAGTTCATATCCTTTGATCATTTTATACATTTTCTGGGTGTTTTTATAATGATTTATAGGAGTTTTATAACAACCTGGATATGAACCCTTTGTAATATAAAGCAGTATTTTCCCTTAGTTTTTATTTATCTTTTAAATTTGTTTAAGCTGTCTTTTTGTTCTAGTTTAAAATTTTTATGTACTCGAGTTTGTCAAGATTTTTCTTTATGGCTTTTATGTCACATGTTTTACATTTTCATCTGATATCTATATACTTTTTGTTTTTATATGCGGGTATTTACTAACCTAGAAGTTTATTTTTCTGTGTAGAATGAGAAATGGGTCTCCCTTTTTCTTCCCATAGGAATAGGAATCTTCACATGAATAATCTGGAGTTTGGTCATCTGTCCAGGTTTGAACACTTGCACTTCACATCCCCTCAAATTTACCCCTTACCTATACTGTGGCCTCTTAAAAAAATAAGAGTAGATAATCTGATTAATTCTTTCTCAATCTTAGTTTTCTACCCTGCATATGGAAGCTAACCCTGGGGCAGTACATGGACATCCAGATGAGTACCATTGAGAGGCAGTGTGAGATGGAAGAGTGGTAATCCAGTAGGTAAGCAGGTCACTTTCTTATGAAAGTGGCTCAGCTGCCATAACAAAATGCCACAGACAGGGAGGCTTAAACAACAGTGATTTATATCTCACATTTCTGAAGGCTGCAAAGTCCAAAATCAATGTGCTAGCTGACTTATGTGCCTGGTGAAAACTCTTCCTGGCTTCCTGTGGCTGCCTTCTTGCTGCTTGCTCACATGGTCTCTTCATTGTGCACACTGGAAAAGAGACTGCTTTCTGGTGTCTAACTCCAATACTTTGGCCACCTGATGTGAAGACCTGGCTCCTTTGAAAAGACCCTGATGCTGGCAAAGATTGAGGGCAGGAGGAGAAGGGGATGACAGAGGATGAAATGATTGGATGGCATCACCAGCTCAATGGGCATGGGTTTGGGTAGACTCCGGGAGTTGGTGATGGACAGGGAGGCCTGGAGTGCTGTGGTTCATGGGGTCGCAGAGTCGGACACTACTGAGCGACTGAACTGACGGAACTGAATCTCATCATGGGGGTCTCAACTTTGTGAGCTCATGTAAACCCAAACATCTTTTAAAGCCCCACCTCTGAATACTGACACACTGGGTTCTAGGACTTCAATATATACATTGGAGGGGGACACAATATTCATTCTATAACAGTCATTATTCCTGGGCATTAGGTCATATTTTCATCCTAAATAACCTTCAGGGGTGGGCTGACCAGAGATGGTGTCATCATCTGCCACTCAGAGGTTTGTTGTTTAGTCGCTAAGTAGTATCTGGCCACTCTGAGGTTAGCTCACAATAAAGCAGAAGCTGTGCCACTTCAGTGTGTTCACACTGGTTGGCCCAATGCAGGCAGTAGCAGCCTAGTGTATTGGGGCATACCATTTCCCAACCCTTTCCAGAAAGAATGATACATAGAATAGTGCCAATTATGGCCGGGATGACAAGGAGCCTCATAGCCATTGTCATTCAAGGTTATCAACTGGATTCTTCTCTCAAAGTCTATGTCCTTCAGCATCTGATGCACGCTGGATACCACAACTCTGGTGATGGCAGCAAGGATTTCATGCACATGGTCTTGGTACTGCTGTCCTGGCCTTGGCCTTACCTTAGCCTTGGAGTTCCACATGGGAAGTGCAGAGCCTGTACTTGGAGAAACAAGACACTTTAAAAAGCATTCCACCCACTAGGAAAAACCAAACAAAATAATTTGGTATTTAGATTAACTAAGAAATTAAAATTATTTTAAATAATCAGATAATGTTAGTATGTGTTACCAAATAAAAGCATCAAATATGTATTAATGAGGGGTATAAGAAAATATGAGAAGCAACAGAAATTACTAAATGCACTATGGTACACATGTGAGTGCTTTTTTACTATGAAAACTCATAACATTTTATTTATATTTAGCATCTGAGTCCAAACTCTCAGTTCAGAATATGAGAGATATTTGGCATAATAAAACTTCCCACATCTTTTTTTGTATGTTATCCTGAGCTGTTTTTCAAATTAAAAAATAGCAGGATCAAAATAAAACCCCTGGGCACATCTGCATACCCTGGATGTTCAGTAAAGGTGCTGCAACTTAATTGGTATACCTATGCTCCATGAATAGCAGCTTTTCCTTAACTAAAGTTTGTATCAGTTAATGTTTGGGCTTGAAGAAAGTGGTGTTCATTTATCCTTTTACTGAGTAAATATTTCTTGAACATCTACCTTGTGCTATTGCACCATGGTAGACATTGGATGCAAAGGAGTGAATAAGACACATGATTTGCTGGAAATTACAGTCAAGTGGAAGAATACTGGAGTGGCTATCCGTTCCCTTCTCCAGGGGATCTTCCCAACTCAGGCATTGAACTTGGGTCTCCTGCATTGCAAGCAGATTCTTTACATCTGAGCCACCAGGGAAGTCCCAGGTAGAGTTTTCAGTCAAATAATAAGAAACAGAATATATCAAGAAAACAAAGATTTGATAGAGAACAAGTAATAAGGATGTGATCAAGGTGGAAGTTTGAACAGGAGGCTTAAACTGTTAAGAGGATAGAGAACTCTGAAAAGGGCAGAGAAATCTCAGGTATGGAGATAACAAATAATGTGTCTTAGAAACATACATATAAAACTATTATTTTATTTTATTTATGCATAATTTTAACTGATTGATTTATTTATATGTCTGCATCAGGTTTTACTTGCAGAATGAGGAATCTTTGTGGCAACATGTGGCTCTTTTGTTGTGGTACACAGACTGTCTCTAGTTGTGGCATGCAGGCTTAGTTGCTCCAAAGCATGTGGGATGCTTTGGAGGGGTAGAACCCTGGTCTCCTGTATTGCAAGGCAGAGTCTTAACTGGACCCTGAGGAAAGTCCCCCAGACTGTTCTTTGATCTTAATTTGGAAACCACACTATTCTGTCGAATCTTTATCAGGTTCATAGAAATAGTAAAAAATGATTATTTGGGGAAGTATTCTTTTAGAAAAATGCATGTGTATATAGCATGTTACACTATTAATGTTTTGATTTGCTATGTTAATTTTTTTAACTAAACACTCAAATATTTCCAACATCTTAATGACATAAATTAATTTGAAGATAATTTGACAGCTGTTCTGGTGTTTCAACACTGATATGTGAAATGAATTGCTTGGGGTTGATTTTGTAGATGTTTTTCCTTCTCTTGTATTTCTTGACTGTATAAGTCCCTTTAATATTCATTGTAAAGCTGGTTTGGTGGTACTGAATTCTGTTAACTTTTGCTTGTCTGTAAAGCTTTTTATTTCACCATCAATTTTGAATGAGATCCTTGCTGGGTACAATAATCTTGGCTGTAGATTTTCCCCTTTCAGTACTTTAAATATATCCTGCCATTCCCTTCTGGCCTGCAGTTTCTGCTGAAAGATCAGCTGTTAAATGTATGGGGTTCCCCTTGTATGTTACTTGTTGCTTTTCCCTTGCTGCTTTTCCCTTGCTGCTTTTAATATTCTTTCTTTGTGTTTAGTCTTTGTTAGTTTGATTAGTATGTGTCTTGGAGTGTTTCTCCTTGGGTTTATCCTGTATGGGACTCTTTGCACCTCTTGGACTTGATTTACTATTTTCTTTTCCAAGTTGGGGAAATTTTCAACTACAACCTCTTCAAAAATTTTCTCATATCCTTTCTTTTTCTCTTCTTCTTCTGGGACCCCTATAATTCAAATATTGGTGCATTTGATATTGTCCCAGAGGTTTCTGAGACTATCCTCAGTTCTTTTCATTCTTTTTACTTTATTCTGCTCTTCAGAAGTTATTTCTACCATTTTATCTTCCAACTCACTGATTTGTTCTTCTGCTTCAGACATTCTGCTATTGATTCCTTCTAGAGTGTTTTTAATTTCAGTAATTGTGTTGTTTGTCTCTGTATGTTTACTCTTCAATTCTTCTAGGTCTTTGTCCATTGATTCTTGCATTTTCTCCATTTTGTTTTCAAGGCTTTAGATCATCTTTGCTATCATTATTCTGAATGCTTTTTCAGGTAGTTTGCCTATATCCTTTTCATTTATTTGGACTTCTGTGTTTCCAATTTGTTCCTTCATTTGTGTAGTATTTCTCTGTCTTTTCAGTATTTTTTTTAAACTTACTGTGTTTGAGGTCTTCTTTTCCCATACTTCAAGGTTGAATTCTTACTTCCTTTTGGTTTCTTCCCTCCTAAGGTTGGTCCAGTGGTTTGTGAAGGCTTTTTGTGCAAGATTTCTGCTGAGTTTTTGTTTGTTTGTTCATTTGTTTTTCTTCTGATGGGCAAGGCTCAGTGAGGTGCTAATCCTGGCTGCTGATGATTGGGTTTGTATTTTTGTTTTGCTTATTGCTTAGTTGAGGCATCCTGCACAGGGTAATACTGGTAGTTGGGTGATGCTGGGTCTTATATTCAAGTGGTTTCCTTTGTGTGAGTTTTCACTATTTGATACTCCCTAGAGTTAGTTCTCTGGTAGTCTGGGGTCTTGGAGTCAATGCTCCCACTCCAAAGGTTCAGGGCTTGATCTCTGGTCAGGAATGAAGTTTCCACAAGTGGTTTGTTATGGCATTAAGTGAGATTAAAACAAGTGCCCAAAAATGAGAAACCAAGATGAACCCCAGACAAATGGCAGTTACAAAATCAGGCAAACAATAATTAAAATGATGGAATATACACATATACATATATACCCATAAGCAAAGTCAAATGGTCCAACAAAAAATGCAGTACATTGACCTGATGAACAAAGGAAATCAAAAATAATATTTACCAGTTAAGAATAAAACTAACTAAAACACAAACTGGAAAACAAAACTAAAGTAAGGTGCCAATTGGGGAATAAATAAAAGAAAACACAACTAACAAATATGTTGAGAGGAAAGGAAAGAAAGAAAAGAAAGCAAGAATAGATATGCAAAGTTAAACAGAGGTAGATGAAGAAGACTTATATACATTAAAGATTAATTGCAAGGGGAAAAGAACAGGAAAGGCAAACAAAGGAATAAATGTAGAAAACATATAATAGGTTAAAAAATTAAAATTATAAAAAAGAGAAAATAAATAAAAAAGGAAGAAGAAAGAAAAAAAGGAAAAAGAAAGGGGAAACTCCACAGAACTGCGAAAGCCCAAAATAGAGGCAGAGGTTTATAACAACAATAAAAAATGTGACCAAATATACACATATACATATACACCCATAAGCAAAATCAAAGCAGTCCAACAAAAATAAAGTACAATAGATTGATCTGGTAACAAAGGATACCAAAAATTATATCTACCAGTTAAGAACAAAACTAACTAAAGCACAAACTAGAAAACAAAATTAAAGCAAGGTGGCAATTGGTGAATAAACCAATGAAAATAAAACTAACAAATACATTGAGAGGAGAGGAGAGAAAGAAAAGAAAGAAAGAATAGATATGCAAAGTTAAATAGAGGTAGATAAAGAAGATTTATATACATTAAAGGTTAGTTGCAAGGGGAAAAAAGAATAGTAGAAAAAGCAAATATAGGCATAAGTGTAGAAAAAATAATAACAGGTTTTAAAAATTAAAATTAAAAAAAGAGAGGAAAAAAAGGAAAACTCCACAGTACTGCAAAAGCCCAATGTAGAGGCAGAGGTTCATGACAGTACAAAATGTGAGTGGAAAAAAAACAAAAAAAAAAAAGCTCAAAAGCTTAATTATATTTCATAGTGCCAATAAAGTTGACAACTACAACGGGGGTGGTGGGGTTGGGGGGAGGAAAAAAAATCCAAAAGAATCTACAGAACAAGTGAAAATATGAGAATAATAAATATTTTTCTTGAGTCGCTGCTGTCAGAGTCCTTTCCCTCGCTGAGAGTCACAGTCCACTTCACCTCCTTAGGATGCCCTTCAACACTGTGCTGATCTCTGGACCTGTTGTGGGGGCAGCTCAGATTCTAATCTGGTCCTACTCCTATCTGTTCTTGCCTCCGATGTCCACAGCTATCAGAATTAGTGTGTTTTCTTTTGTGGGAGCTCTCAATGTCCTTTTATATATTCCATAGACGCAGAGTCTGCCTAGTTGATCATGTGGATTTAATCTGCAGCTTGTATAGCTGGTGGGAAGGTTTGGGGTCTTCTTCCTTAGCCACACTGCCCCTGAGTTTCAATTGTGGTTTTATTTTCACCTTTGCATGTGGGGTTTGCACCTGAGGCTGCCTTGGAGGACTTGGGTTTGCCCCCGTAAGGGCCAGGAGTGGAGGTGGTGAGGGTTCTGGGTTGCAGGGGTTCTGGCAGCACCAGGTACTCAGGGGAGTTGGTGGCTAGGGCAGCAGGAAATATAGTGCTCTAGAAGGGTATGGCAACCAGTATTGGCTAATACAGTCTAGTATTCTTGCCTGGAGAACCAACCTGACAGAGTAGCCTTGCAGGCCACACTCTACAGGGTCCCATAGAGTTGGACATGACGGAAGTGACCCTGCACATATAGACACAAGATTTCCGCACCCCCCTCCCCCCCGCCCCCCGCCCTGTGGTAGCTCTGCCCCAGTGAGAGTTGAGAATGAAGGTGGTGTGGCTGCTTGGCTTGTGGGGACCCTGGCAGCGCAAAGTGTGCAGGGACATAGATTGCCTCTGCCCCAGGAGTTATTGCCCTATCTAAGTCTTTTTTTCAAGCCTCTTGTATTTGGCAATCAGAAGGCCTCTTTGGCCAGTCTTTCTCTGTAGCTCTGCCCATTCAGGTGGAGCTCCCTTAGAAGATTCCCTTCCCTGGGGTCCTTCTCTGTTGTTCTGTGCATCGGGCACATAGAAGCCCCCCCACCAACCCTCTGACTGGGGTCCTACTCTGTAGACTGGCGCATCAGGCACTTAATGGGGCACCTTGGGTGGGGTCCTACTCTGTAGCTCTGTGCATCAGTTACTTAAAGGAGCACCCTTGGTTGTGTCCTACCCTGTAGTTCAGTGCATCAGGAGTTGATGGGCCAGCCTCTCTATTGTTCAGCTGCCAATGCTGGCATGTGGGGAGAGAGAGGATATAGTGATGGTTCCACCCTCTACATGTGACTCAGCAGTATTACCTTGTGTCTATGGCTCCCCGACTTTCCTCCACAGGCATTTCACACCACAATCTCCTCCCTCACATCCCCTCGATTTGTCTCTCCACAGTCAACAGCAGCCCTCGCCCTGGGATTGCTCCACAATCCCTAAATTCCAGTTCCTAGCTGCTGCGCCTTCCAGAGGACCTGCATTCCTGTTTGGGGTATATATGGCTGTGGCAAGGACTGTCTGATTCTCATTCCATTGAGGCTTACACAGATCAGCTGTTTCACTCCCAGCCTTAAATGTTTCTCCTCTGACTCAGACAATTGCCCCAACGTGAGGATCGGACCCCTGCTTCAGTTCCCCAACCCGCTGAGGGCAGGCCCAGTCCTACCAACACTCCTGTTTCCCCCCTAGTTCCTTCATCCTAATGAGTTTTGCGTGGTTCTATATATTTGTTTCCACTGGTCAGTTACTCCTGTCCATTCTCAGCTGGTGTTCTGCATGCACTTGTGTGTCTGAAGGTGTATTCCTGATATATCCGTGGAGAGAGATGTACTCCATGTCCACCGACTCCTCCGCCATCTTGTTCTCCCTAACTTATTTTAAAAAGAGTATTTCCAGTATGTAATAATGTTAATACTCTGGTTTGATAATTATGGGATATTTATCAGTTAAGTTCAGTTGCTCAGTCGTGTCCAACTCTTTGCAACCCCATGGACTGCAGCACGCCAGGTTTTTCTGTCTATCACCAACTCCCAGAGTTTACTTAAACTCATGTCCATTGAGTCGGGGATGCCATCCAACCATCTCATCCTCCATCGTCCCCTTCTTCTCCTCCTCCTTCTCCTCCTGATCTACAGGGATATTTATATATGTTATTGTATTAAAGGAGCTGAACATAAGGGAACTCTTTGTTCTACTTTTGCAACTATTTTTAGGCCTAAAATTATTTCAAAATGAAAAACTATAAATGAAACACACATTCGTGTGTGTGTGTGTGTGTGTGTGTGTGTGCGTGTGTGCGTGTGTGTATCTCCAGAATCTGACCAGTTCTCACTCCCTTTACTGGTACTGGTCAGATCATCTCCTGCTTAGATTACAGCAATAGCTACCTAAACATCTCCCACATTCTATTGCTAGCTTCTCTCAGTTTATTTTCAACCCACTGTTCATAGTGACTCTATTAGAACATAATGAGTTATGTCATCGCTTAGCTCAGTGTGATCCAATGGCATTCTATCCCACTCCTTGATTTCAGTGGCATACATGATGTACCTTGCATGACAATTTGATGACACTTTGGCCTTTCTACCTTGTACTCTCACCATCCTCCACTTCTGTAATCTCATTTCCCATTCTTCTTCCCGGCTCCAGTCATATTGCCCACTTCATTGCTTCTTAAACAAACATCAGATGTGTTTTCACTTGCAGGTCTTTGCATTTACTGTTCCCTCTACCAGGGATGTTATTCTAGTTTCCTCATGTCTCATCCTTTCAATTCTTTTCGGGTCTTTACTTAGTGTCATCCTCTTATTGAGATTCTTCCTGATTATTTTCCTTAAAATACAAAACATTACCATCACCCATGCATTCTGTATACTCCTTTATTTTGTATAGCATTAATCATCTTTAAACATGTATTACATTGTGTTTATATTGCTTATTGTCTTTCTCTCTCCTAAAAATGCAAGCTGCATGAAGGCAAAACTTTTGCACATTTTGTTTTCTGTTGTATTTCCAGTGCTTAAAACTGGTTTACACACTATAGATACTGAATAAATGGTTGCATGAATGAGTAGTAATCACCATACAGATTGAATTTAAGCAGTGGAATAAAGTATAAAAAGGAAAGAGAAAAGGGCCCCGGACCAAGACTTGTGAGTTTCAAACCTTACAAACTGAGAAGTGAAGGCCTGCAAAGAAGTCCAAAATAAAGTCACTTGAATTACTGGTTTAAATGTAGCAAGTACCTCAGGAATAAAAGAGCACAGTCAACTATTAATTGCTATTTGGAATTCAAGAACAATAAAGGAGGACTTTTAGTCATCTATGAACATTTACTAAGTATCAAATAATATGTATTGTTTGGAGATATAAATATAGTGAGCTTACAATCTAGTGGGAGAAACACTGTTAAAGAGATAAATTCAAAGAAAATGAAAAACTTTAATAATACCCATGTTCAATGTGAGTATATAAAGGGGGTCTCTTTGATCTAATTTAAGTGTGAGGGTACAAAGAAGAGCCTCAGAACACTTTCAAGATTGGGCAGAATTTGGCCAAAGACATAAGGGTTACAATGGAGAAAAGTTAATGAAAGTAGTTTTAAATATGATGTCATTTAAGTATTAAAACACTTTTTGAATTGATTTAATGACTTATAAATAGAAATAAAATTTAGTTCAAATTCTTTTTTATCTTCATTAAAAGCTCCTCAAGAGAATAACTGTCCTCTTGGCTTCCTATCAACAGTCCTTAGCTCCCTGGACAGCTAGCTCTCCATTCCCCTGTAAAGCTACCCTCTATGTTTACAACTAGATGTGTTGATCTGATAGATCCATTGATTTTTCCTCTGTTCTCTTTTCCTTTATATCTCCATTGCTTTTATGCTTGTGTTCCACCCACCATTTAACATTGTCTCTACCTTTATTTTTGTCATATTTCTTCATCCCAAATCTTCGACTATTCACTTTTTCTTTCTGCTTTCTTCTACCAGATGAGCTCTCTCTTCCTTCCACCCAATTATTAATAACACTGTAATTATTATCTCAGCTACCTAGGGTGAAATAAAAACTCAAATATTAAGGCAAGACAAGAAAAATTTAAACATAAAACATTTTCTTTGTCCTTTGTCCTTTCCCTCCCTTCTAATGTGCATTGTGATTCTGTATTATGTGTTAACCAGACTTCACTAATGGCTGAAATACCTTCTCAACCAAAAGATCAATTTTTCTACTTCTGGTGCCAGCCATATATTTCCTTAGAAGGTGACGTTCCTTCATAATCTCATAAAGGTAGGAGCCCAGCAGGCTACAGTCCATTGGGTTGCAAAGAATACGCATGCAAAGAACACAACATGACCTAGTCCAGGAATAGAACATTGAGTGTCCTATCAATGAAATTCTTCGCTGATTTGAGAATAAGCATTCTTAGTGCCTTGGGACGAATTGTTCATGAGATATGACCAAACTTTAAGATTGATCAAATTTTAGAAGACATCTTATGACCAATGTTTGATCGAAATTAAGATAAAAAGGGAGGGGAATGTAAAATAAAGAATGTTGCCCACCATCCAGTTCTACAAGAATCCAGTCATTCGCCACTGTAGTTGCTGACCTATAATACATCCTGAAAGGAATTCAGAGTGAAGATCAGGATGAGACACTCTGTGCTCTGTGAAAAATGACAGAACTGGCCCTCAGATAGATATTTTCCAGAGAAAATTTTGATCGTGCCTGTTCCCAATATTTAGAAAAGCACTAAAACCATTACCTAACATGAATGTTCCTTTCAAATAACAGTGACCTTCTAGCAAGATATGTGCTTGATTGCCCGTTCAGTTCAGTTCAGTTGCTCAGTCATGTCTGACTTTTTGTGACTCCATGATTGCACACATTCCCTTCACAAAAATCATATATACACTGGCCTCTGCTTCAGAACAATTCCCAGAGCTCTCTGCGAGACTGTCTCCTGAGTTATAATACTAAGGTTGGCTTAAATAAAATTTTCCATTTCTGTCTAAGACTATTAATTTTTCATAGACACCCAAATTTATTGATATTTTTAAACTACTTTATAAATTCACAGTATTTGATTGAAGGACTCTCTTGTTCAGTCGCTCAGTCTTGTTCGACTCTGTGACTCCATGGACTGCAGCACACCAGGCTTCCCTGTCCATCACCAATTCCCTGAGCTTGCTCAAACTCATGTCCATTGAGTCAATGATGCCATACAACTATCTCATCCTCTGCATCCCTTTCTCCTCCTGCCTTCAATCTTTCCCAGCATCAGGGTCTTTTCCAATGAGTCTGCTCTTTGCATCAGGTGGCCAAAGTACTGGAGCTTCAACTTTAGCATCAGTTCTTCCAATGAATATTTGGGGTGGATTTCCTTTAGGATTTACTGGATTGATCTCCTTGATATCCAAGGGACTCTCAAGAGTATTTTCCAGCACCATAGTTATAGCATCAGTTATTCGGCGCTCAGCCATTTTTATTGTCCAGCTCTTACATCCATACATGACTACTGGAGAATTGACTTATCTCCCTTGTTCTCTCCAGTTGATGCATCTTTTTGGTGGTCTCTTTATCCAGTCTTTTTCTTGCTTATGCTTGATGTTTAATATCAAATCCCCTTTTATTCCTCAATCTTGCTAATTACTATTATTCTTCCATAAGGATGTCTTTCAATTCTAAGTCTTACTTCTGCATTTTCACCATAGTTTATTAAGATGCCTAGTTTAGGCCTTTACCATATCATAATTTATTTAGTATGATATGGTTGCCTGAGTGAGCCTCCCAAATTCATCTCACAGACTTGGATCAGACTCATAATACTTTTAAAATTTTTATTTTACATATTTTAAAATACTGCTTCTGTCTTATTCAGTGCAGTCAGTTCAGTTGCTCAGTCATGTCTGACTCTTTGTGACTGCATGGACTGCAGCACACCAGGCTTCCCTGTCCATCACCAACTCTCTGAGCTTGCACAAACTCATGTCCACTGAGTTGGTGATGTCATCCAACCATCTCATCCTCTGTCATCTCCTTCTCCTCCTGCATTTCAATCTTTTCCAGCATCAGGGTCTTTCCTAATGAGTCAGCTCATCTCATCAGGTGGCCAAACTATTGGAGTTTCAGCTTCATCGTCAGTCCTCCCATTGAATATTCAGGACTGATCTTTAGGATTAACTGGTTTGGTCTCCTTGCAGTCCAAGGGACTCAAGAGTCTTCTCCAACACCACAGTTCAAAAACCTCAATTCTTCAGCGCTCAGATTTCTTTATAGTCCAACTCTCATACATGACTACTGGATAAAGCTTAGCTTTGAGTGGATGAACCATTGTCAGCAAAGTCAGTTCAGTCAGTTCATTTCAGTCGCTCAGTCATGTCCGACTCTTTGCGACCCCATGAATCGTAGCACACCTGGCCTCCCTGTCCATCACCAACTCCCAGAGTTCACTCAGACTCACATCCATTGAGTCAGTGATGCCATCCAGCCATCTCATCCTCTGTCATCCCCTTCTCCTCTTGCCCCCAATCCCTCCCAGCATCTGAGTCTTTTCCAATGAGTCAACTCTTCACATGAGGTGGCCAAAGTACTGGAGTTCAAGCTTCAGCATCAGTCCCTGCAAAGAAATCCCAGGGCTGATCTCCTTCAGAATGGACTGGTTGGATCTCCTTGCAGTCCAAGGGACTCTCAAGAGTCTTCTCCAACACCACAGTTCAAAAGCATCAATTTTTCAGCGCTCAGCTTTCTTCACAGTCCAACTCTCACATCCATACATGACCACTGGAAAAACCATAGCCTTGACTAGATGGACCTTTGTTGGCAAAGTGATGTCTCTGCTTTTGAATATTCTGTCTAGGTTGGTCCTAACTTTCCTTCCAAGGAGTAACCATCTTTTAATTTCATGGCTGCAATCACCATCTGCAGTGATTTTGGAGCCTGAAAAAAAATAAAGTCTGACACTGTTTCCACTGTTTCCCCATCTATTTCCCATGAAGTGGTGGGACCGGATGCCATGATCTTCATTTTCTGAATGTTGAGCTTTAAGCCAACTTTTTCACTCTCCACTTTCACTTTCATCAAGAGGCTTTTGAGTTCCTCTTCACTTTCTGCCATAAGGGTGGTGTCATCTGCATATCTGAAGTTATTGATATTTCTCCTGGCAATCTTGATTTCAGCTTGTGCTTCATCCAGCCCAGCATTTCTCATGAGGTACTCTGCATATAAGTTAAATAAGGGTGACAATATACAGCCTAGATGTACTCCTTTTGCTATTTGGAACCAGTCTGTTGTTCCATGTCCAGTTCTAACTGTTGCTTCCTAATGTCTGCTTTTTAACATGCTGTCTAGGTTTCTCATAGCTTTTCTTTCAAAGAGCAAGCATCTGTTAATTTTATGGCTGCAGTCACCATCTGCAGTGATTTTGGAGCCCAAGAAAATAAAGCCTGTTACTTTCCATTGTTTCCCCTTCTATTTACCATGAAGTGATGGGACCAGATGCCATGATATTAGTTTTTGGGGTGCTGAGTTTTAAGCCAACTTTTTCACTCTCCTCTTCACTTTCATCAAGAAGTTCTTTAATTACTCTTTGCCTTCTGCCATAAGGGTGGTGTCATTTGCATATCTTAGGTTATTGATATTTATCCTGGCAATCTTGATTCCAACTTGTGCTTTGTCCAGCCTGGCATTTTTCATGATGTTCTCTGCATATAAGTTAAATAAGCAGGGTGAAAATAAATTATATTAATAAGTATATACTTATATTAAATCTTGTCATACAAATTTAAATGTCATCTTATATTCTACTTTCATCAGTCTAAACTCCTCTGCTTTCCAGATCCTACCCATGTTATTTCTCTTTGATATTGAAACACACCTTTTTATGGTGTATTCATAAGAAAATGTACTTAGGGGCTGCCATTAACTTACTGCTAATTTACTGTCCGTTGACATCTTACTGTGTACATATCTCTGTTGCCAATGTCAGAAGTAGAAAGAAGTTCTTTAAATTCTTATGTTTGGCTAAAAAGAAACTTTCACAACAATTTTCCTAACAGAAATAATTTCTCCCTTTTGCTCTTCTGCAAAAATTGAAGAGGTGGCTTGGGAACATAAAATAAATACAAATGTCACCAGTTTCTCCTGTCTGGGAGACTTTTCTTGCTGGAGTCTACTGTGAAAACTGATCAAATCAAGGAAATAAAAACAGAATTGATATTGATTTAGGTAAAGTTTCATGACATTTAACTTGTGTGTTTTCCCTTAAAAAGCACTGATTCTACCAAATGGATACTTTTATTGAGATAAATCTAAGCATATTTTTGGAGAAGGCAATGGCACCCCACTCCAGTACTCTTGCTTGGAAAATCCCATGGACGGAAGAGCCTGTTAGGCTGCAGTCCATGGGGTCGCTAAGAGTCGGACATGACTGAGCGACTTCACTTTCACTTTTCACTTTCATGCATTGGAGAAGGCAATGGCAGCCCACTCTAGTGTTCTTGCCTGGAGAATCCCAGGAATGCGGGAGCCTGGTGGGCTGCCGTCTATGGGGTCGCACAGAGTTGGATACGACTGAAGTGACTTAGCATAGCGTACCATAGCAAGCATATTTTTTTGCAAAAGTTGATAAAATATTTACCATATAGATATAAATTATAATTAACTTTAACTTCATATTTTTAATTGCTTTCAGTTCAGTTCAGTTGCTCAGTCGTGTCCGACTCTTTGCGACCCCATGAATCGCAGCACGCCTGGCCTCCCTGTCCATCACCAACTCCCAGAGTTCACCCAAACTCATGTCCATTGAGTCGGTGATGCCATCCAGCCATCTCATCCTCTTTCGTCCCCTTCTTCTCTTGCCCCCAATCCCTCCCAGCACCAGGGTCTTTTCCAATGAGTCAACTCTTTGCATGAGGTGGCCAAAGTATTGGAGTTTCAGCCTCAGCATCAGTCCTTTCAATGAACACCCAGGACTGGTCTTCTTTGGGATGGACTGGTTGGATCTCCTTGCAGTCCAAGGGACTCTCAAGAGTCTTCTCCAACACCACAGTTCAAAAGCATCAATTCTTCGGCGCTCAGCTTTCTCCACAGTCTAAATCTTACATCCATACATGACCACTGGAAAAACCATAGCCTTGACCAGATGGACCTTTGTTGGCAAAGTAATGTCTCTGCTTTTAAATATGCTATCTAGGTTGGTCATAACTTTCCTTCCAAGGAGTAAGCGTCTTTTAATTTCATGGCTGCAGTCACCATCTGCAGTGATTTTGGAGCCCCCAAAATAAAGTCAGCCACTGTTTCCCCATCTATTTCCCATGAAGTGATGGGACCAGATGCCATGATCTTCGTTTTCTGAATGTTGAGCTTTAAGTCAACTTTTTCACTCTCCTCTTTCACTTTCATCAAGAGGCTTTTTAGTTCCTCTTCACTTTCTGCCATAAGGGTGGTGTCATCTGCATATCTGAAGTTATTGATATTTCTCCTGGCATTCTTGATTCCAGCTTGTGCTTCTTCCAACCAGTGTTTCTCATAATGTACTCTGCATGTTAGTTAAATAAGCAAGGTGACAATATACAGCCTTGATTAGGTCTTTTAAAAATAGATTAAGGACAAAAACCCAGAACTTCATTAATCTTTTGGTTTCAGGGTATTCTGAACTATGAGAATTTGAAAAATACCCATGTAGAGGTAACAAGAAAAGAAAATGTTTAGAAAACAGAAAATAATCTACACAATAAATGCTGGAGAGTGTATGTAGAAAAGGGAACCCTCCTGCATTGTTGGGAATGTAGATTGATACAGCCACTATGGAGAACAGTATTAGGGTTCCTTAAAAAAAAAAACAGATTAATTAAAAATATAAATAAATAAATAAAAATAGAACTACCATATGACCCATGGAAATACTCTGAGAAAATGCTAATTCAAAAGACACACCACATCATAATGTTCATTGCAGCACTATTTACCATAGCCAGTACGTGGAAAAAATCTAAATGTCCATTGACAGATGAATGGATGAAGAAGATGTGGTACCTATATACAATGGAATATTACTCAGCTATAAAAAGAACAGAACTGGGTTATTTGTAGAGACATGGATGGATCTATAGTCTGTCATACGGTATGAAGTAAGTCAGAAAAACAAGTATCATATATTAATGCATGTATGTGGAATCTAGAAAAATAATACAGAAGAACCTGTTTGCAGGGCAGGAGGAGAGATGCAATCATAGAGAATAAACCTGTGGACAAGGGGGAAGGTAGGGGGTGATGAACTGGGAGATTTGGGATTGATGTACGTGCCTGCCATGTGTAAAACAGAGCTAGTGGGAACCTGCAGTACTGTGCAGGGAGTTCAGCTTGGTGCTCTGTGGCGACCTAGATGGATGGGATGGGGGTGGTGGAGGGAGGTCCAAGAGGGAGGGAGTATATGAATACGTATAGCTGATTCACTTCACTGTACAGCGGGAACTAACACAACATTGCAAAGCAACTGTACCCCAATAAAAAATAAATGAAGGCAGCAATTTCAATCAACAGATATGGGGTTGGTGGTATTGATGAATAAGTAAAAAGGATGGGCTAGTAAATAGTGGAATGTTTATAACTTTAAAAAAACTAATAAAATGATCTTTCGGTGATTGAGTTCTATATTTCCAAATTAAACACACACACACACACAAAGAATGAGGTTTTAGTGAATGATGATCCAAATGGCTTATCAAGTTCTGTCTTGCACAGTTAGAAAAAACACACTCCTCTTACTAGCTTGGCACAAGATGTTGGCTCAAGACCAGCATGACTTAATAGCTGTAATTTGCATTTGAATGCAATTAACTGGGCCAGTACTTTGGGGTAATCAAGTTGCATGCAATACACATATGCTGAAAACTCAACAGAAGTCCAAACCCTGGAGAGGCTGGAGAGAAGAGTCTTTATTCTTTGAATTTCTCTTAGATTTGGAATTCAGGTCCAAGACTTTAAATGCAATTTTAGATTTCAAATTCTGATTTTAAGTGTAAATAATGAAATATAACATCTATTTAATTTTTTATTCTTAATAAAGAGAAGTTTACCTACCTGCCATTTTTTCCTTTTAGAAGAAAAATTCCACTGTTTCTGAAAAAGTGATTTATGTTATTTTTAAATTTTCAAGCAAGATACAAAGAAAGAAAAAAATCACTGAAACCTTTGTTTTCCACCCAGAAATAATTCTCACCAATATTTAAAATAAACATAAATGAAAATAGTGTAGAAACTATTAAAAGGTAAAAGTTTGATTTTTTGTAATGTTATGGGTCATTAAAAATAAATTTACAAGATGTTAAACTGCTTTTATCATGCGAGAAACTACTATGATAAGTATTTAAGCTCTCCTTGTGTCTCTTTTCAGTAATATATTCTTCATATGCAAACACTTGTAGTTTAGGCTGAGATTTTCTAAGTCTCCAAAATAAAACACATAATGAAACCAAGAGTGAAAACCAAAGAGTCCAGAACAGAGAGTTAAGATGCTTGGATTTTTATTTAGCTCTGCTAGTAATTTACCGTGTAATATGTGGTGTGTTGGGAACATGGGAACTGGTGTGGTGATCAGTTCTCTCAAGAACTGTTTCCTTATCTGTAAATGAAAGAGGTGAACTAGAATTGTAAAGTGTCCTCTGTTCCCAAATTAACGAAATCTTGCTTACATTTTCTTGGCTCAGGTGCTCTGGTTTCCTTCCTGATAGTTTGCATGCCACTTTTGTTTTTTTTTAAACTTTACATAATTGTATTAGTTTTGTCAAATATCAAAATGATAGACACTATGGTCAGGACACAGTCTCTCTGAGGACCATTACCAATGGGCAGCAGGTGATCTACAGTGAAAACTTGTTCTGTACTGAAAGCATACCATGTCCTTCTGGTAATCACTGATTTATACAAGGAAGCACTGGCTGCAGTCTAGAATTTTCCACAAACCCCACCCATTGGGAATTTATGATTTAGTTGAGGAGTTAAAAAGTAATGATTACAACAACAACAAAGACATATATGAAGTACAAAGGAGATCTGGAAGAAGAAAAATAATATACTTCTGGTCCAGAGAAGGAGTGAAATCAGGAAAAGTCTGAAGAAGGAAGTAATTTTTGAGTTGGGCCGACACATGGACAAGATTTTAATAGAGATTTTGGGGGAGGCTTCTGTTTACTCATATGCAAAATGGAAGTGATAATTGTACCCATCTACTAGAATCACTGAATCAAGTGAAATAATGCAGGTCAGTCACTTAACACATAGCACTAGCATGGTGGAAAAGCCCTACACATGTTTAGCATTGTTATTAATAGGGACAATGTATTAAAAAATCTAATCATTGAAGGAAAATTGATATTTCTGATTATGGTATTAAGGATTAGTCTTCTAAAGGTTTTTTCCAAAAATATTTCTGAGGAGATATTTGTCTGGGCATGCTCTTCCAAAGCCAGCTGTTTGCACATAGAGTTGTAATCAGTAGTATTTCTTTTAATCTTTCTGCTGGAAGCAAAAAGGAAGAAGCAAATAACTTTTAATGACTGATTAGAATGTGGAAACCAAAAAAAAAAAAAAATACAGAGTAGATAGTCTAGAAGGAAAAAACTGGTGATGGTTGTTCTCGTGCATGTTGTAGCTTTCTTTTGGATGCTTGTTTAGGGTGTGCTGGGCTTCCTTGACAGCTTAGCTGGTAAAGAATTTGCCTGCAGTATAGGAGACCTGGGTTCAATCCCTGGGTCAGGAAGACCCTCTGGAGAGGTGAATGGCTACCCACTCCAGTATTCTTGCCTGGAGAATTCCATGGACAGAGGAGCCTGGTGAGTTACAGGATAGTGGAATGGGTTGCCATGCCCCCCTCCAGGGGATCTTCCAGACCCATAGTCTCCTGCATCTCCTGCATTGGCAGGCAGATTCTTTACCACTGTGCCATCTGGGAAGCTCGAAGTTATCTTTCATCCAAATACACCTCAGGCGGGTGCAGATAAAGCATCAGTACCTGCTTTGTAAAACAATTTATATTTATAAATATATTTATATTGTATATTAAATATGTATGTAGCTCTTTTTATAGCTAACTTTATTGTGCACTTACTGTGTTAGTGCTGTGATTAACATGTGATAAGCAAAGCTCTTAATCTACAAGACAACTCATAAGGCTGAAAATACACACAAGAAGCATCTTGCCCAAAGTCACAGTCACTCAGCTAACATTTAATGACCTGTACTATATGTCAGACACTGTCATAGGAGCTACAGATACATTAGTGAATAAAACAGAAAAGATCTCTGCCATCTTAGAGGAATTGTATAGTTTATAATTCCACAAATGACTTAAGTGCTTTTCTATTCATACTTAAAAGTTGGCATTAAACAATATAAAGATGAATAGTAAATTTTTCCAATAATTAAAAATTTTAATTTTTCTTTATGGAAAATAACATTAAATACTAAGTTAAAAAAAAAAAAAAGAGAAACCATGACAAGTTGAGTGGGAAAACTCAGAAGAAAGGAAAAAGCTTTTATTTTTACTAACATTAATAACATTATTACATTGCTTTTTTATTATAAAAAAGATGCTCTGCATTTTCACTTTGCACTGGATCATGCAAATCATGTGAGCTGGCCTTCTGGGAGTGCTACTTTAGACTGAATTATCAGGAGAGGTCCCTCTGAAGAGATTGCATTTAAACTGACATCTAAAAGACCAAAAGGAGCCAACCATGGGAAGATTCAGGGAAAAAACATTCCAGGTAGAGGGATCAGTTAGCACAAATGTCCTAAGGCAAAGAAACTGTTTTCAAGAAACAGAAAAAAGGCTAATTTCACCAAAAAGTAGTTTTTCAAATTTGGAGTGGCATAAGATAAGGTTAGAGTTTGGAGGGGCCAGAGTGTGAAGAGCTTTGAATCTAGAAGAATTCATTCTATTTGTGTTAGTTAGCTATTGGAATGTTTCAGGCAGAGGAATAACATAGATGACTTATGTTTTAAGAGATCATTTTTTTTTTTGCAGTGCGGATACAATAGTGGACTCAGGGAGATGATCCTGAGTGGTCTATACCTGAAGAACTCCTCACCCTTCCAGATGGAATTTATCATACTTTTGTCATAATTTCTATTATTGCACTTACAGCTTTTCAAATTTGTCTGTCTGAACTAAACTGTTAGACAGTCTTCTCTCCATATAACTACTGCCCAGCATGGTGTGCATATTGTAGTCACTTATTAAATATTTATTGAATGAATAATTGGGAAAGGAATTTTTACTCCTATGGTAGAAGCTCTTTCCTCAGAATCTTCTTCAACTTAAGATAATTAATTAGAAGATTCAAAAGGAAAGGGGTTATAGCAGACATAAGGAATCTGAAACAAATAAAGAATATATAGTTGATTTTAAAATGTTGAAATTTGGGAGAAAAATACTGATTCAATCACAATAGGAATTTGAATTTTTATGTTACCTCTTCCTGAATCCATATGCAACATGTATCCAAAGACACAGCTATTACTGGTGTTAATATTTTTGCTGCAAGTTCCAAACTGATGTGGCCTTCCCTGATAGCTCAGTTGGTAAAGAATCTGCCTGCAATGCAGGAGACCCTGGTTGGACTCCAGGGTTGGGAAGATCTGCTGGAGAAGGGATAGGCTACCCAGTCCAGTATTCTTGGGCTTCCTTGGGCTCAGCTGGTAAAGAATCTGCCTGCGAAGTGGGAGACCTGGGTTTGATCCCTGGGTTGAGGAGATCCCCTGGAGAAGCGAAAGGCTACCCACTCCAATATTTGGCCTGGAGAATTCCATGGATTCTAGTGACTTTCACTTTCACTTTTCAAAACTGATGGCCTGGGATTGAAGTTGGCCCCAGACCTATTTTGATTGATTTGCACAGTATGCAAATATAGTGCTGAATTAGTTATTGATGTTTAAAACTAAGGAATTTTCACATAAAAGTCTTACTTTTCTCTATCTCTTGAGAAGTAACAAACATATAAGCAAACAAAAAGCTTTGCAGCATTGGGTCTGCATTCCTGTTGACCAGAGTCAAGAAGGGTGGTTCCTTTTTTAAGAAGAAGCGTATGTTCTCTATTTTAGCACAGTTCTTACTCTGCTTGCTCCACGCACTTAAATTACTTGTCTGGTTCCTGGTGACACTTGTGTATGTGATATGAATGTACTACTGCTATTTTAAATAAGAATTTTTTTTTAATAAAAAGGTTTAAAATTTTATATATATATAAATATAAATATATATATATATATATATATATTCAGTTTTCTTGCTATATTTGTTTGGCTTTACTTGCCTACCTTGTAGCTTTTAGAAGCAAGGTGGCCAGACCAGATCCACCCAAATGTGAGACTGCCAGGGAAGGAGGAAACTGTGCTCAGATTTGTTGACAGACAAATCACTGAAGGAAAGAAGGCTCTCCAGAGGGCAGCCATTGGAGAGCTTTGCCACCAATTTGATCTGTACAAGATACTCACCACCTCTATCCTCTTTACTTCCTACTTACATGTCTGTTAGGACTCAGAAGAGTATTGAGGTTAAGGGACGGAATAAATTTAAATTTTCTATTATTACATATCACATAGGCCTTCACTTAAGATCACTGAACACTTATTGTATGTCCCAATGTGTGCCACTGCCCCTGACCCATGCTGCTGTATCTCTGATATGGATGATTACATGTGCCATCGTTGGTACTTGGGTCAGTGTCTTTATTTGGATGGAGCCATTATTGAAAAAGACTCTGATGCTGGGAGGGATTGGGGGCAAGAGGAGAAGGGGACGACAGAAGATGAGATGGCTGGATGGCATCACTGACTCGATGGACGTCTCAGTGAACTCCGGGAGTTGGTGATGGACAGGGAGGCCTGGCGTGCTGCGATTCATGGGGTCGCAAAGAGTCGGACACGACTGAGCGACTGATCTGATCTGATTTAATGTATTATACTGTTTTATATGAAGCCACATACACACACACACACACACATATGGGGCAACCCACAAAAGATACTCTGTGGCAAAGTTAAAAAAGGCTGTTTCCACAGAGCTATCTGAAGGCATGGGGAAGAACAATAGCCGTAAGCAGAAATCACAATGGGTCAATGTTGATATAATCACGGGATTTTGAAGGCCAGAAGGGAAAGAAAGTCAATTGAGAAGGATGTACTACATAGCAGGTCTTGGTGGATATACAGTTCTGGGGAGTCTTAGCAGTACCAGGGTGCAGTTCATTTACCAGTATACAAATGATTTAACAGAAAGGCATTCAAGGGTCTTAAGAGTCAATCATTACCACATCCCACAGGCGATGGACTGCAGAACAACCCAGCTGCCCAGAGGCAGTGGCCAAACCAGGGAGCTGGGTTTAGTATGAATGACTGACTCCTGGGAAGGAGGGCGTTCAGAGGGGGCTGGGGATAAGGGTCAGAGTCCAAGCTGGAGAGAGGACAATGAGCTAAGGGTGGAAACAAAGGCGAACCAGAACGGCAGCGGGCAGATTGCAAGCTCTGCACTGGGGAATCAAGCTTTGCTTTTAGAAGGCGCAGGCTGCAGCAGGGCGGGCACTAGCCGCGGCGTTCTCACAGCCTGCAAGGGCGCCGGGCTCGTCACCCCGGGGCGTGGGCAACCCGCGGCCGGCATCCCTCCCCCGTGCGCCTCCCGGCAAGCAGCGCCTGGCAGTGCCCACCGAGGGCAGGGCGGGGCGCAGGCCGGGCAGCGCTATAGGTGGGGCCGGCAGCTCGGCCGCCGCTGACGCAGTGCGGGCCAGCAGCGGGAGAGTCCAGGCAGGCGTGGAGGGTTCAGCCCGGCCGCCCGCAGGCCGCGTTCCCATCGGAGGGGGCAGGGCACACTCACCCGGCCAACAGCAGGCCGCCGGCGGCCTGCTGGCTCCGCCGCCGCCGCCGAGCTCGCCATTCAGCGCGCCTCGTCTCCGCCCCAGTCCTGGGGGCTGAGCTGGGGAGAAGGGGCGGGCGCCCGCGAGCAGTGAATCACCGCCACCTCCTCCTCCTCCTGCCTCAGAGCCGCCGCCACCTTTCCATTCAGTCGCCCAACATGGCTGGAGTGCGGCGGAGGTGAGCCGACCGCCCCCTGCAGCTCCAGCCTCCTGAGCGCGAGAGCCGCGGCTCCAGCGGCGCCTCAGTTCTGCGGTGCAGAGGCCCAGGGACCCGGCTGTCGCTCGCCGCCGTCATGTGGGGCGCCCCGGACGAGAGCTCGGTGCGGGTGGCTGTCAGGTAAGGACGGACGCGGCGAAGGGCAGGCTGCAGGCTCCCTGAGAGGATCTGCCCTGAGCTCTGGAAACCGAGCCCGCGGGTCCCCGCCGGCCTGGCGCGCGAGGCCGGGTGCTGGCCGGAAAACCTCGCGCCCTCGGCCTCCTGGTGTTTGCAGGTGACGGGCGGCGCCGGGTCCCTGGGGGCGTCCTGACTCCTCAGCGGGAGAAGCCGTTGCCTTCTGCCCCCTCCAGGTCGCGCACCCGAGGAACAGTTGCCTCAGGTTTGGCCGCCTTGGGCGATCGCCTGTCGGGCTTTGCCCAGAGGACCTGCCTCTCTCCAGAGTTGTGGTGCGCTTCTTGTATTTGTAACGTGACTGTCTTTACGGGTACCTGCAACTCCGGCCTTCGTAGGCAGGAGACAAAGCCTCAGCACAGCGCTGCCAACCGCGGGGGTCTAGATCTCTGTGCAAATAAATGGACATCTTGTTAAGCACTGGCGGGGACTAGATAGCAGCAGCATGTGGGTGTTGAGGACATTTTGGCGTTGCAAGGGATATTATATTTAAGGGAAAATTCATTGGTGATCAGTCTGTAGAAGCAAGAAGACTCTTCAGTAAGTGGAAGGGTTAAATGAGGGAGTGGTGAAAAAGAAACATCCTGAGGTTCAGCAGGGTGGTTACAATATAAAATTTCACATTCCCGAGTGTAAGTTTTTAAATACTAGATACATCAAAATTGTAATTTGGTCAAGGACAGATACATGAGAATCGAACGTAATTTGGATTGTTTTGATACGTATCGAGAAGCGGAGCTCTGACAGTTGCTCATGGAAAATTGCAACATCATCACTGAAATATTAATGAAGGCTTCATGGTAGAATAAGTGCGTTTCTTTTATAGCTCTGATACTTTACTGTAAGTTCATTTCTCTTTATGTACACGTTATAGGATTATAAAAATAATCTGTTTTCTCTGAGAAATTTTTTTTTTTTTTAATTCTCCACCCTTGTAGTCTTTCTGAAAAGCTGTTCTTATCCTATCATGTCAGCATTTCAATAGTTATTTTAGTGACAAATCTTGTTAGTTATGGAAATGGTAGTTTTATATATACTTTGTATTTTAATCAATCTAAAGAATAAGATCAATTTCAAAGATATTTGTCATTCCCTTTACAGACCAGGAGATAACCACCCATGGAGGTGACATTTTTATGACTGTTTAGAATCACCTGTTATAAAATTTTTGAAGTTTTAATTTGGCCTCTCTGGGTATTTTAGGGTTATTTATTCAGTTGTTGGATTAGTTGTTTCTCCTGTTTACTGTTTCTACCTCTCTTTTAGCCTTTTAACACTTACTAGTGACTCTACCACCACAAAGGAAGGGGAAGGAAAAGAGAGGAAACTCAGTAAGAAGCAGTTTTGTTAATTAGCAGATCTGGTCAAAGAAAGTGAAGAAGGAGCATAAAATAGTAATGAAAAAAAAATTTGGCTATCAGAGAAAAAAACTGTTGTTACAGAGTTAATATTTTTATCTGTGAATTCTGTAGAATATCATAAGGTAGTTTATTGACCATGCAGTTAAAACTGATGCTGCTTGCAATGGAGATAAACAGAGTAATGAATCACCCCAAAGTGATATTGACAGATAAATAACTTATATTTGCTTTTGATATGCATATTAGCTTTTTAAAAAGGAAATATGTGTGGGTCTGTTTGTTGGAGAAAGGCTTTATAAACACACGTTGTGAAGTAAGCCATATTTTGAAGGTCTATTTTATTTTTATTAAATACATTGAATAGATTCACTGGTTAAACTTATTTTGCATAGGATAAGAATAGCTTAGATAGCACTTCTGTATTTATAAAGTATATGGACGTTTATTTCCATTTACAACAGATATTTATTGAAATTAAGTCCTATCTCTTTTGTCCTAACCTCTGAGCTAAAAAGAGAAATAATTATTGGACACGCAGTATGTGCCAGGATCAGTGCTGTGTGTTAAGATGTTTTATATGCTGTGAAATTGCATTTATTTCTCATAACAATCTTTGACTTAGGTCTGTTATTACTATGGCCATTTTACAGGTGAGACACAGAAGAATTAGGTGATCTTCCCCAAGTTAAACTGGTAGCAAGTGGCAGCAATAGCATTCTACCTCTAGACAGCTTGATTCTAGAGCTCAAATTCGTAACCATTAAATCTATACAGGTGAGAGGCAAGAACATCCTTTGCAAACCTTTACTTAGCTTAAGGTTACTTGCCTCTTCCTGGTTCTGAACTAGTTTAATTAAAAATGAATGACTTTGACAGGATTTTTATGCCTTATATTTCTAGAAAAGATAGAGCTCAGAAAGGGGAAACCTGAACTTACCTAAACTGTTTTCCCAATTTTTAAATCTTTGCAGTGACCTCCAGTCTTACTTTCCAGTTTGTGATAGACTTTATCAGCAGGGTAAATAAATCAACACATAGACACAAATGATCAGAACAATTGATTAACTTTTACCCTTCAATGATTGTAATAACAAGTAATAGAAAGTTGGCTGTACTTGTGTAAATGCACGGTGTCCTAGAGGTCTTTGTGTTTTATCAGATATGGAGATTTACCAATGTGTTAAAGTTGATGACTGTATTTTAGGTTTCTCAAAATAAGTGCATGGGTCATATTATATGACCTTTGGAAAAAGAAGTTAATAGAACATTTCTTATTTCGGGAGAACATTTTAAATTCAATTTCTGAAAAATGCCTTTGGGTAGAGTATATCTGAGATGTTGGTGGCGCTGGTGATAAAGAGCCTGCTTGCCAATGCAGGACACCTAAGAAATACAGGTTCAATCCCTGGGTCATTAAGATCCTCTGGAGAAGGAAATGGCAACTCACTCTAGTATTCTTGCCTGGAAAATCCCATGGACAGAGGAGCCTGGCGGGCTATAGTCCATGCAGTTGCACAGAGTCGGATACAACTGAAGCAACTTAGCACTGCAGCGTGGAGGTGTTCTGTAGGGTATCTTTCTTTCATTGTGTAGATGTGGATTTAGGACCCCCCTCCACCACTATGCAACCCCATGTGGCTACTGAGCACTCAAATGATGATTAATGCTGTAACCAAACCAAACTTGGTTTCACTCTCCCATCACACAGCAAAGCCAATCTGTTGACACCAGGTTGTGGTGAAGTAAAGGATAGCTTATTGAAGGGTACCCACTGTAGGGCCAAGCAAGGAGAATGGGCAGTTCATGCTCAAAAGATGCAAATTCCCTGATGGCTTTCAGGGAAGGGTGTTTAAGGGCAAGGTGAGGGACAGGGTCACAGGGTGCCGGATCAGCTTTTGGGTATCTATCTGATTGGTTGGTGGTGAGGTAACAGGGTGATATTTCAGGAGTTAACATCATCAACCTTCTGGTTCCAACTGGTGTGGGGTCTACCTGCTTGTGGTCAGCATGAGGTTAACTTCTTTCACTTGGTGGGGGCTTTAGTATCTGTAAAACCACTCAGGGATGTGGCTCAGAATATTATCCATAGTCCTTGTGGAGGAACTAATGGCCTTTGACTTAGTTTTAATACAAATAGAACTGTTAGTACTTTGTCTTGCTTGACTGTTTTCCTTTCTATCTGTGTTACTCTGATTAAATATGCTCTTAAGAACTTGGGGACGGCTAAAACTTTGCAAACAGGAGCCTGGTGACATAGGGTGGGGTGTGTCTGTCCCCAGGAAGGCCCTGAAGGGTTGCTTGGTTTCAACACTACTGAGAATCTAAATTTTAAATTTTATTTAATGTTAATTAAATTTAAAAACTGTCCATTTAGTTTTTGGAAAGCTTGTAGTTATGCCTGAAACAATGTAGTTATATGGACCTATTTTTTAACTGTAAAGTTTATCAAATCTAAATACTTATAAAGTATTTCTGATGGAAATTTAGTCTCCAGATTGACATGTATTTTCTGTGTTTTATATATATACATATAT
The DNA here is from genome assembly GCF_032452875.1 of Bos javanicus. NCBI lineage: Eukaryota > Metazoa > Chordata > Mammalia > Artiodactyla > Bovidae > Bos > Bos javanicus. Next base: position 42,207,368 of record NC_083872.1, read on the forward strand.
ATATATATTTGATTTTAAAAACAGTATGAGAAAATGAATGTAAATATATCAATGATCTTTATATTGATTACATATTAAAATGATGGTATTTTGATATGTTGAGTTAAATAAAATATTGGAATTATAATAATGTCATCTACTTTTCCTTTTTTAAAACGTGGCTACCAGAAAGTTTAAAATTAAATATAATGTTGTTGCCATGATATTTCTATTGAATAGTGCTGCTCTACAGGTTTTTAAAGATGTGAGAAAAAGTATAGAAAAAAATGTTCACAAATGTTACTCAGCCATAAAACGGAATGAAATTGTGTCACTTGCAGAGACATAAATGGATTAGAGGCTGTCATACAGAGTGAAGTAAGTCAGAAAAGAGGAAAACAGATATCATATATTAATGCATATATGTGAAATCCAGAAAAATGGTATAGATAATCTTATTTGTAAAGCAGAAACAGAGACACAGATGTAGAGAACAAGTATATGGATACCAAGGGGGAATTAAGGGGTGGGATGAATTGGGAAATTGGGATTGACACATACACACTGTATGTATAAAATAGATAACTAATGAGAACCTACTCTATAGCATGGGGAACTGTACTCAGTGCTCCGTGGTGACCTAATTAGGGAAGGAAATCCCCGAAAGAGGGGATTTATATGTATGGCTGATTCACTTTGCCGTAGAGCAGAAACTGATACAGCAGTGTAAAGCAGCTAGGCTCCAATAAAAAAGTGAAAAACCAAAAAACTGTTCACAGCCACCACATCGTAGATCTGGTATTTTCTGTAGATTAAGAAAATACCAAAATATTGGGTGTCTGTTTTAGAGTGGTTGTATATATAAACACACATACATAAGTATCTATGCACGTATATCCATGTAAGATTTGATTTAACAGTAACATTTTTCCCCTCTGGGTTGCATAGGTATAGAAAGTTATGGGTAATAGGTTGATGGTAACTGACTTCCTAGAAAATGTAGTAAGCTGATAGATGCCATCTACAAAAATGAGCAATGAGGTTTAGTGTGTATTCTGTTCTTATTACCTAACTAGTGTACTGAATTGAACCATTCAGTTAACATTTTAAACTCAAACATTTTGAATTCTAAATCTGGAACTTTATGAAATGATGTGAAGGAAAGTACAGTGTTTGCTGCAAGGCACCTACTTTGGGGCCAAGCAAGAAGACTGGACAGTTCATACTTTCCACGTCTGATGCTGATATAATATTTGAAACTTTTTCCCCAAGAATTTTAGCTTTCAAAATACGAGAGGAACTGAAGGAAAATGGAGCTACAGAAAGGACCATTGTGTTTTTATGTCATTGTCTATGTGATTGTGAGCTAAGATTTTTTGCTTAGCTTTGGCAGAGAACAGGACATATCCTTGACAGCAAGTTTGGATTAGTGTGTAATGATGTTTAATTTGCTGTGTTTTTTACCTTACTACAGCATTTTTAAGAAGTGACATTGCTCAGGTAGCTTAAGTGCTGATTGGAATGTAAATGCTCTGTTTTGAGTCCTTCACTGGCACTGATTTGCAATGTGATCTCCTCGAAGTTTTCTTTTTCCTCATGCTGAGGTATTAAGGGTTGTAAGAACTTTGCATATGCAGTATATGAAATGTATGGTTTTTTTGTTGTTAGCCGAACTGTTGGCACTAGTGCTGCCTCTTTATTGATAGGAAGGAACTATTTTAACATTTAAACTTGACTTTCCCACAATAAATTTATTGTAGGTACTGCTGTTACTTAAGAGAAAACTTTTTGGCTTTTGTGGTCTCTTTGTCCAATTCTGGCTGTAATACAAATAGGCAATATTTTATTTAATATACATTAAAACCGTATGAGGTGGGCTGGACAGATATTATCCCTATCTTACAGATGTAAAACTGAGTCTCAAAGATACTAGGTGACCTGCTCAAGGTTTCTCGCCACTAAATATCAGAAATGGAACTCAAACTCAGACTTCTGGTACCTGTTTCTTTATTCTTAAAAATATTTCCAAATGTTTTCAAAATATTTCACATATTAATGTCAATGTAATAAGGATCTTTCCAGCTAAAACACAAATATACATGTGATGTAACTTATTTGAAACAATTTAATGTCTAAAGAATGTAGAGGCAGATAAGCAAGGCTTTTAGAAATATTTTGTGGAAACAGATGGTTACCTGCTGTTCGATCATTTGTTTATTCCTTCCTTCATTCATCAAGTATTTATCATGTGCCTACTATGTGCAGAACACTTTCCTACTACTGAGGATATAGAGCATACATGAGAGACGTGGTTCCCACTTTCATGGAGCTTAGACCTAGCAATGTGAGGCTCTTTTAGTGCACAAACTATGTTGAATCTAACACAAAACATATCAGTAACATAAACTAGAAATTAGAGAAAGTTGTTGCAGTTTAGTTTTTATCTGTCACTTATTTTCTTCAATAGCATTTTTTGGGTTCATACTTTCTTGAAGGACAGTGACTTAAAAAACAGAAATTGCACCCTGCTTACAAGCACATGTCATACAAAGTTTGGACTCCAAAGCCTGTGCATTAGAACGATATTTCCAGTTTTGTATGTGTGGCATGTGTACCCTACATGTATGTCTTTGTATTTGGATCATAAAGTAAAGGAAATGAAACAGAGGAGACTAAACAGCTTGTGGATGATATGAGTTTAAAGTCAGTGAAGTTATTTATTTAAATATGAGTTAATGCTTTTTCTTCAGATAAGGTTTATTAAGTTTATAGTGTGGGAGGCCTGATTGTTATTTGGAACTCCACAGAAGTTCAGATTTCATGTCTAATTATTACTACCCCTTGAGCTCTTACCCTCTTACCTGCTAATTAGTTAATATTTTGATGCATAATTATGGGTTTGTAAATGATGCACTAGAAATTCCAGTTTAGTGAAGCCATGAAAGCTTTGTAGTTAATTTCATAATGTACCCAATCTTCCAGTTCTCATCCATTTCTCCTCAAAGAAATGAACTTGAAATATCCTTTATTATGGATAGTTTCCCCCAAGACATGTTATAGCTCACCTATGTGACCTTAACTTACAAATTGTTATTTTCTGTCAACATTAGATACGAAACTATCTAAGTTTCAGATTTAGGAAGGAAGACACATCAGTGAAAATGCATGCTAGATAGTATCATTTGTATTCGGTGTGTCATTAAAATGACTTTATTAAAAATAAAATGGATGTTTGTTATTTTTAATGCTTCTCTCTGGAGAGCGGATTTGTGAATTCTGTCTTTGAACTTGGTTTCCCAGTGGATTAAGTATTTAATCTTCTCAGGGTGTTAAAATAGTTTTCTCGTGGCTCAGGCTTTATTTGAAGCAAATGACACAGCCAGTGGGACCATTTTGATGAAATTCTACAATTATTATGAGATAGTTCTTAATGTTTAAGAATTATATTTGAGATTCCTTTGCTTTGAAATTATTAGACATTTATATATTGAACATAACTTTTCAGTTCAGTTCAGTGGCTCAGTCGTACCCGACTCTTTGTGACCCCATGAATCTCAGCACGCCAGGCCTCCCTGTCCATCACCAACTCCCGAAGTTTACCCAAACTCCTGTCCATCGAGTTGGTGATGCCATCCAGCCATCTCATCCTCTGTCGTCCCCTTCTCCTCCTGCCCCCAATCCCTCCCAGCATCAGGGTCTTTTCCAGTGAGTTAGCTCTTCACATGAGGTGGCCAAAGTATTGGAGTTTCAGCTTTAGCATCAGTCCTTAGGATTTAGTACCTCTGTAATTATTGGATTTGAAATAGATTTTAAAACTGAAAGGGACCATGAAGGAACTAGCTGGTTGAAGCCCCTTCAAGATAATTGAGGTAACAGAGACCCAGAGCAATTGAGGGAATTGCTTGAGATCCTGCAGCCATCAGCTCAGGTCTTCTGTTGACTGTTGCTTTGGATTTTTTAGGATTTCATGTTTTGCTGTCAAACATCCCAGAAATATAGTAAATTTGTATTTTGTAAACTACAGTTTTAATCCCTCAAGTTCCCTTTTAAAAGTTTAATTTAACATTTAAAAAAGTGCCCCCAATCTCAGTGCCCTTTATTTTGGCTTTATGATTGCTTCAATTCTAGAAACTAGACCAGTGATTCTAAGAAGGACCTCTCAAGAGAGAGAGAGAGGGATCCCTGGAGTAGAAATCCAGGTTATATTTTAAGGTTCCTATTATATTAAAGTGTGAAAAAATGCCAACACTAGCTTATAAAAATTGTTAAAACAGACTGATTTCAGCATATGCATGTACCACATTAATATTTTAACAACCACAGAAATACAATATCCTGGTAGCTTAATTTGGAAATAGTGTTAATCATGTACATAGAATTTGGTGAATGCTAGGCCTGGGACATGTGGCCTTCTCCCTTTGCCGTCACCTTGGTTCTTAAATTTTTTTCCCTACCTCAATAGATTTGACAATTAGAGCACGTTCCATTAATAGTGACAACCTCAATGTTGGGGGGATGATTGGACAGTGGGGAAAGATGGAGATAGAGTAGGGTCAGTGTGGTATATTTACTGGGATCTGAAATTGGAGCTGGAGGTAGACATCTGAGTGGTTTAAAAATAAAACACTTTGAGAATTACTTCACGAGAAAGGTGGTTCTTAAACTTTAAAATAACATCAGTCCCTTCTATCCTTACTTTAGAAGGATGTAAGGATACAACACCTTTTGGCCATACATTTGGCCTTGCATCCAAAAAATACCCTAAATCCCACCTCTGCTTGAAGCCTTTCTAGACTTTATGCAGGGAAATTTCTGCCTTGTGGGGCCTTATTTATTTATTTATCTGATTCTTTCGCTTTCTCTAAAATTCCGGTGTGAGAGGTATACACAATATGATGATTTTCACTGTTTGACTTGAAATGTCCCCCAACCTGAGAGAATATTTGACATTTTTTTAAAAAAGATGTTAATATACTGACAGCACTATTAGAACATTTAAAGGACATTGGATATACTGAATTGAAACAAGGTGGTATTTGCATGTCCAGATTTGAAATGGAGGCCATTCAGGATTTAATCTTAGGGTCAACTTACTTGGGCACTGTACACTTCCATCTACTTCTTCAATAAGAGCAAGAAAACCAAGAAGTTGTTCAAAATTGAGTGTAGCAAGGTGGGCATCATGAGCCCACACAGGGGTTAAATCAAAGATAGTTTAAAGTTTATTCCCAACTCTTTGGATCTCTTAGTGTGTAGTAAAATTTTAGTTTTTGAGATTGGACTTTACCTTTTTCTCAATTTGGGGGAGCTATGTCTGTCACTTAGGCACCACAATATCAGTTCTTCTGAGTAGGATGAATGAATTATATTTTTCACAGTAGATATTCACATTATTTGACATACCGTCACAGAATAGAGACTTTTTCTTTCCACAAACAGGAACAAGGAGCCTTGGTGAGGGTCAAGCTATAGTAACTGTTATGAAGTGGTATGTTGAGCACATGGTGTACTAATAAGGCATGAGGCACCTCTACTCTGTTATATTCTTTATAATTTTACTTTTTTAGATCAAAATTCATTCATTTATTACATAATTATTGAATGTCTGTTGTGCACTAGAATCACATAAGTTAGAGGCATTAAAGCTGTTGGAAGCAATATGATGTAAGAGAATGAACTTTGGATATTTAGAAAACTGTTTTGGTCTTCAGTTCAGTTCAATTCAGTCCCTCAGTTGTGTCCGACTCTTTGCGACTCCATGAATCGCAGCACGCCAGGCCTCCCTGTCCATCACCAACTCCTGGAGTTCACTCAGACTCACATCTATCCAGTTGGTGATGCCATCCAGCCATCTCATCCTCTGTCGTCCCCTTCTCCTCCTGCCCCAACTCCCACCCAGTATCAGGGTCTTTTCCAATGAGTCAACTCTTCACATGAGGTGGCCAAAGTACTGAAGTTTCAGCTTTAACATCAGTCCTTGCAATGAACACCCAGGACTGATCTCCTTTAGGATGGACTTGTTGGACGTCCTTGCAGTCTAAGGGACTCTCAAGAGTCTTCTCCAACACCACAGTTCAAAAGCATCAATTCTTCAGCGCTCAGCTTTCTTCACAGTCCAACTCTCACATCCATACATGACCACTGTAAAAACCATAGCCTTGACTAGATGGACCTTTGTTGGCAAAGTGCTTTATAATATGCTATCTGCTGCGGCTGCTGCTGCTGCTAAGTTGCTTCAGTCGTGTTCGACTCTGTGCGACCCCACAGTCGGCAGCCCACCAGGCTCCCCTGGCCCTGGGATTCTCCAGACAAGAACACTGGAGTGGGTTGCCATTTCTTTCTCCAATGCATGAAAGTAAAAAGTGAAAGTGAAGTCGCTCAGTCGTGTCCGACTCTTAGCAACCCCATGGATTGCAGCCACCAGGCTCCTCCGTCCATGGGATTTTCCAGGCAAGAGTACTGGAGTGGGGTGCCATTGCCTTCTCCGAATATGCTATCTAGGTTGGTAATAACTTTCCTTCCAAGGAGTAAGCATCTTTTAATTTCATGGCTGCAGTCACCATCTGCAGTGATTTTGGAGCCCAAAAAAGTAAAGTCTGACACTGTTTCCACTGTTTCCCCATCTATTTCCCATGAAGTGATGGGACCAGATGCCATGATCTTCGTTTTCTGAATGTTGAGCTTTAAGCCAACTTTTTCACTCTCCTCTTTCACTTTCATCAAGAGGCTCTTTAGTTCCTCTTCACTTTCTGCCATAAGGGTGGTGTCATCTGCATATCTGAGGTGATTGATATTTCTCCCGGCAATCTTGATTCCAGCTTGTGCTTCTTCCAGCCAGTGTTTCTCATTATGTACTCTGCATATAAGTTAAATAAGCAGGGTGATAATATACAGCCTTTCCCTATTTGGAACCAGTCTATTGTTCCATGTCCAGTTCTAACTGTTGCTTCCTGACCTGCATACAGGTTTCTCAAGAGGCAGGTCAGGTGGTCTGGTATTCCCATCTCTTTCAGAATTTTCCACAGTTGACTGTGATCCACACAGTCAAAGGCTTTGGCATAGTCAATAAAGCAGAAATAGATGTTTTGGTCTTAACCAATGATAAACTTGGCTTTGTGTATACTTCAGTGGACTTGGGAGAAGATCAGCAGAGACAACCATGTGAAAGCACTTGGAAAATAGTTTTTATACAAACACAGGCAATAATGTTTTTAGTGATGAGTTGGATGTATAACCAACAATGAGTATATTGGTTATATTCCAAACTCTAGCAATTAGATTAGTCATTCTGTAATATGTAATCCATAACTTCAATTTGTGAAGTACATTATAGGTGTTGTCTCTGTTCTTTTGCTTTTTGAGTGCCTATTGTATCACTATGAATAGAGCAGAAATGTATATAAATAGTTAAAAACCTTCCATTACAACAGTCGCCTAGTTTTCATTTTGTTTTTAACATGTAAATCACATATCGTCCTTCTCTAGTTTACCAAATTCCTTTTTATATAGTTTAGTATAATCCACCATTTTTAGCCCTGGGTGTTCTTTGGAAGGAATGAGGCTAAAGCTGAAACTTCAGTACTTTGGCCACCTCATGCGAAGAGTTGACTCATTGGAAAAGACTTTCATGCTGGGAGGGATTGGGGGCAGGAGGAAAAGGGGACGACAGAGGATGAGATGGCTGGATGGCATCACCGACTCGATGGACGTGAGTTTGAGTTAACTCCGGGAGTTGGTGATGGACAGGGAGGCCTGGCGTGCTGCGATTCATGGGGTCGCAAAGAGTTGGACACAACTGAGCTACTGAACTGAACTAACTGCACCATTTTTATTCTTTCTTTTCCCACGCAAGACTTTCAGTTGTCATGGTGTTTAGTGTTTGTAAAGTTACAATTAATACAATATACTTTGTGAGATTAATGATAATATTGTTGTATTTGCTGTTAGTTGCTTAACCTTATGTAAGACACTGATGACTAAATTGGTTAATAATAATGTGAATTTTCTTTCTGAACTGGCTTGCAGCAGATTTTTGAAAATGTTGCCAATGCTTGTCTTGCTTTCTCTCATCAACCTTGTCAACAATACACTAAACCAAGCTGTGGATTAAAGAGCATCTTAAGGAGTAAACTAAGTAAAAAGACCTGAGGTAATAATAACATAGAATTTTGAAAATGAGTTTAAATTTTCTATATTTTTTTTCTCGTACCTAGAGCTGATGGGCAATGCTCCTGCAGAGTTCATTGACAGATCTATATGAAAATTTATCTGAGAGCATTTTTTTAAAAGGCTAATACTTAGAAGCAGAAAATAGACCTTGCAGGCATAGTCTATCTTCAAAATCAGATTTTAATTTCATAAGTTATTTTTATTTGATTTCTTTTCCTGTTAATGAAATAATGTAATCAAATTAGAAAAAAAAATACCTGAGAAAATATGAGAAAAGCAATCAATTATAGATTACCACCCTGTTATAATTACTACTAGCATTTCGGTATATTTATTTTTAATCTGTTTTCTTATGTGTACTTATACATTTTTAAAAATTGCTGCAATGTGTATAAACTTTTATAGCTTGATATTTACCACTTAATTGAGTAAAACAAGAATTTTTCCACTCAAGTAAGTGAAATTATTGAAAGCCTCCTTTCTGTGATGGGGAAACAACCATTTTTGTTTTCTAACTGTGGTGTCCTTTGACTCAGGTGGGCTGCTTAGAATTGGAAGCCACGGCCAGGTTGAATCTAATTTTGTACATGTGCTGCCAGTGATCAAGCCTGGGTCACTCTGGACCTTACTTCACTTCCATGTCACCTAGGCCTCTGGCCAGGCTAGATGTCCAACCTTCTTTCACCCTTAATCCATGCCAACCTGGAGGTCCCAGTATGTTTTGAAACAGATTTTACCCGAAATCAACAAACTGTGATTTTGGTAAGGGATTGACATGAAACACATAAACACACATATATACACACCCCTGCCCCCGCTCCAGTGTTCTTGCCTGGAGAATCCCAGGGACAGGGGAGCCTGGTGGGCTTCCGTCTCTGGGGTCACACAGAGTCGGACATGTGTGCCCACTAGACTCCCCTGTTCCTGGGATTCTCCAGGCAAGAACACTGGAGTGGGTTGCCATTTCCTTCTCCAATGCATGAAAGTGAAAAGTGAAAGTGCAGTCGCTCAGTCGTGTATGACTCCTAGCGACCCCATGGACTGCAGCCTACCAGGCTCCTCCGTCCATGGGATTTTCCAGGCAGGAGTACTGGAGTGGGGTGCCGTTGCCTTCAGTAGCCCTCCCAAAAGATAAAATCTACTAGAAGTTTATGAATCTGGCCAATATAATATAAAATATATGTATGTTCATAAACAAAATAAATTGATATTTGTTTTTTAATCTCAGTTGATGGAAAAGATTCTCAACTTTTCTTTATGATATTTTGGTCAAAAATGATACACTGGGATTGTTAGGAAACTGAAGTTTTGAGTCATCATTTTTGGTTCTCTTGGCTGTCATTTTGAAATGGAAAATTTTAGTCACGCCTGAACTGTACCTACCTTCACATCAGCATGAAAATGTTGCATGGCTTCTGCTGTGGCCATGTAACATATGTACACTGATGGACTGGCATCTCAATTTGGGTAAAGCTGTCCATAGACTGTGTTCTGAGCTAGGCCAGGCCACTTGTATGCACTCTGCAATTGCTCTGTATGGGACTAGTGAATCTAGGTGAATTGGCCATTGCTTTTTTTCATAGCAGATTTCCTGACAATGAAATAGGGTAGGCAAGAAGAATAATGTTGAAGGGATCAAGGGCACTGACTCTTGAAATCAAATAGCTGTTCTGGCTTCTGACAGCCCTGCATTCTAGTTTAAAAACATCATAGCTCTGTGACAGTAGTGCTCTGTTGTATACCAGTATCCATCAAAGAAACTTCTAAAAGCTGGTTTATCTCCAGTCTTTTTTCTGGATTTGCATTCTTTATTATCCCTTTACCCCATCCTTGCCTTAATTTTATTTTCCTTTACCGCATGGCTTATTGAAAAGAGTTTGGATTTTAGTCACAAAGATTGGAGTTCAAAATTTTAGGACAGCCACTTAACCATTATGACCCTTATTTTTTCATCTTTAAAATGGAGCTAATACCTTCTTGATAAGACTATTAAGATTATATGAATGTTATAAATGCCTTGCATTTAGAAGTGCTTGGGAGATGTTAGATTCTTTATTCCTCTTTTAGTTATTGCTCCTTCCTTCACTTCCTGCTGCCTCTCATCTCTCTGTGTGTGTATACACACACACACACACACATATCTCTTTAAATCTCGCTTTTTTCTCTTATGGATAAGACTTACAGTGACCAACCACAATTTCTTTCTATTCACCTCAAGATTTGGATAATTTCTTTGGTGAGCTCTTGTTCTCCTTAGTTTCTCTATGAAATGGAGAAATAAGAGTACTAATCTCATAAGATAGTGAGAGTTAATTGACATTTATAAAGCACTCAGAATAATGCTTGGCATATAGTCATTTTGTGTGTGTGCTCACTTGGGTCCGACTCTTTGCAAGTAGCCCACTAGGCTCCTCTAACCATGGAATTTTCCAGGCAAGAATACTGGAGTGGGTTGCCACTTCCTTCTCCAGTGGCATATAGTAGGCCTTGATAAATGTCAATTGTAGTCATTAACTTGCAAACATTTATTTCTTTAGCAGGGATTCTTTTGAGTCTTTACTTGAAACCCCTTTTTACAATGTATTATGTCTGTTTCTAAAGACAAAGCAAAGGGATAATGGGGTATGGTATGGAAGAAATAGGAAGAAATTGGTAAAAGGGCACAAACTGAGTTGTAAGAAGAACAAGTCTTGAGACCTTAATATATAACATGGCAATTATAGTTGTTAACATTGTGTTGCATAATTGAAATTTGCTGGGAGAACTTAAATGTTCTTTTTAAAATAATGGCAAATATGTGAGGTAATGATTGTGTGAAGTGAAGGGAGGAACCCTTTCACATGTTTATATCAGGATCATCATAATGTAAACTTTAAATACCTTATGATTTTGTTAAATATATTTTACTGAGGGCTTCCCCATGCCTCAGTGGTAAAGAATGCACCTGCAATGCAGGAGAGACGGAGACTTGGGTTTGATTCCTGGGTTGGGAAGATCTCCGGAGTAGGAAATGGCAAGCCGCTCAAGTAATCTTTCCCAGAAAATCCCATGGACAGAGAAAACCTGGCCGGCTAGTCCAAGGGATCTCAAAAGAGTCAGACATGACTGAGTGACTAAACAAAAGCAACAACAAAATATCTCCATAAAACTGTAAGAAAGGATGGTAAGAGTACATTTATATTAAATAATATATGACCTCCATGTTATCAGCTGATATTATCAGCATTGTATTTATATGGTAGAATGAATACCATTGTTTATCTTTATGAATGTATTGAGTTGTGAAAGTCAAGGCAGATCATTATGCTTTCTTGACCAGGTTGAATAAAATATTTTCTTAATAATCTTTGTTCTCTTTTGTAAATAAAGAATTACATTTCTTTCCTGTTTATCTTTAAGGACATGGGAATACTAATTGATTTCCAACTGCTCACCTGGTAAGGTGAGCTGACTGACACCTTAATCCTTAAACTCTTAAGTATATTCCTTGCTAAATTGTTAACATGAGCACATTCTACTTATGCCAACAGAAGTTTTACTAAGACCCCAAAAGTGATCAGAAATACACACATGCTCATGTCCTCAGTTCACATGTACATAGGCACACATGCTTATACACATGGACATACACATGCATTCTCATACACGTATACACACGTACATACACACTCACTTTATAAATGATCTCTAGAAAAACATCGCACTATTTCCATGCCTAATGTGAGGTAATTGAAAGATTTGAGGTGACAGAGTTCCCTTGCTAACTTAAAAAGACATTGGCTTAATTTTAGCCTTCCGTTTTTAGTAATTCATATTATGAGATGTTATTTTGCAAATTTTTGGTTTAAGTACTGTGATTAAAGAAGAAATAAAATCAATTTGTGACTTTTTTTCTTAGGACCTTATTCAAAAACCAGGTCTTCCTTTTTATATAATAGTAGCCACTGAAACCTTTGACTAGATGGCTAGTTTGGTTTGCATTGAAAAACAGGTTTCTGAGTGATACAGGATCAACAAACCAAGTCAGAAACATAAATGATCTTGAAAACAAGTTTCACTTTTAGAAACAAATTTCACTTTTAGAAAACAAATTTGATTGAACTGGTAAAATAAATACCTTTTGAGTTGGACTGTGAAGAAGGCTGAGTGCCAAAGAATTGATGCTTTTGAACTGTGGTGTTGGAGAAGACTCTTGAGAGTCCCTTGGACTGCAAGGAGATCCAACTAGTCCATTCTGAACGAGATCAGCCCTGGGATTTCTTTGGAAGGAATGATGCTAAAGCTGAAACTCCAGTACTTTGGCCAACTCATGCGAAGAGTTGACTCATTGGAAAAGGCTCTGATGCTGGGAGGGATTGGGGGCAGGAGGAGAAGGGGACGACAGAGGATGAGATGGCTGGATGGCATCACTGACTTGATAGACGTGAGTTTGAGCGAACTCCGGGAGTTGGTGATGGACAGGGAGGCCTGGCGTGCTGCGATTCATGGGGTCGCAAAGAGTCGGACACGACTGAGCAAATGAACTGACTGAACTGAACTGACTATGTCCTTCACACGTTGTTTTACTGTGAAATAAAAGCTTCCCTGATAGCACAGTTGGTAAAAAAGATAAAAGTGTGATGACAAATTGAATTTAAAAAATATGAAATAGAAAGTTAAGCAAACCATTGAAGATGACTTAAGACTGCCTTAGCGCTTAAGACTAGTCCCACTTGGTGTCTTTGACAAGCAGAAAAATACTACAAATATCAGTTATCAAAATAATAAACACAGCAGTAGAGGATGAGTATTCTGCAAAATCATCCAGTAGATTCCCACCCTTGCTTATATGTTTGTACATTCTGATAAGAACCACTCTCTCTATTTTATGTGAAAAAAGACTGCAGTAACAGGAACTTCTGTTTCTAAAAGCAGTCATCTTTGTGCCTTTTTTGACTATCAAATATGTTTATTTGCGTATTACATAATTTTGTTTTTATGACTGAATCTTTTAAGATGAACTTTGGTGAGGAAAGTAATGCTTTTGGAGTTTGAGTTCAGATCCCCTTTGTTCCACTGACTCACTTTTATGTGGCAGTAATATAAAAGTAATCCTGTGGAAAAATAATATGATGTCTGTCTATGACTCAATTCATCTATGTATAAAGCGGATTGTACTTCTGCTATGTACATTATAGCCTCTTTGTAAAGTATAGGTAATAAAAGTGTAAAAAGAGAGCTATTACTCTAAGCTCATTGTAAGTAGAACAGAAGTTACTTAAGTAAGTATATTTTGGTATCTAAAATGGAGGAATAAAAGTGTATTTGTGAGGGTAATTAATAGTTCCCATTCCTGACCATTCTAATTCAATTTGACCAAGTAAATTCAATGTATCTCAGTTTAGTCATATTCAATTTTTTAGTTATTGCATCCCTATAATTAAGTACACTCAAAACACTTTGCTAGGCACTGAGAAATGCAAGATGAATCAGATGTGGAATTTGCCCTTGAGAAACTCAGTCCAGTTGGGTTATAAGATGGCTTGCCCATGAACAGTGGCAACAATTAAGTTTAAACACATTACAGGTGAGTTATTAGAGTAGTATACCTCTATAGACATTGTGATCACATTAGCATACTTTCTCACAGAGAAAAATGAATCTTTATTTTCCAAAACAGCAACATAAAATCTTAATAATCTGTCCCATGACATCTAATCTTTCCACTCTCCTAATCTTTAACATAGCCATGTTCATCTATTTGGTTATTTCCCCTCTGTTACTTATCCTTTCTCATCATTCCTAATTCTCATGCTCATTCCATTAAAAAATCCCTTTCCATAAATTTCATCCTATTTTCATCAGATATTAATTGCAAAAATTTATTGACAACAGCTCATTTGCACATAAGAGACGTGAATACATGCGTATCTGTGCACACTCATACATAAACACACATTTTTGTCCTGTATAATTAATAACTAATTCATTCAGAGTGGCTAGCTTGGATCTGAGTGAGGCAGGAACCTTCTATGGAAAGTTTCCTAAAGTGTTTCACTTCTAAGGATAGTTTGAATAAAATTTAAAAATCCCTTCGTTAACTGTTAATCTTTTTACTTCATCAGTCCTAGTGTCCTGTGGGTAATAGGCTCTGTTCTTTTTCAGGGAACTGATAATCTGTTTTATATTTCAAGACTCAAGGACTCAAGCCCTTTGGGAATTTAATATTGGTGTAGTTACAGACTTCCATATGTCTCTGACAGATATTATAGTCTTACTTCTGGTAGATGTATTTTTTGTAATAGCCAGGTCTTTTTATAAGGACCTGACTGAAACAGGTTCCTATGAGGAGAATGGGCTTTGACATCAAGAGGTGTGTTTGAACTTGACTTCTTTCCTAGGTTTTTTTTTTTTTAAATTAATTAATTTATGTTAATTGGAGGCTAATTACTTTACAATATTGTAGTGGTAGTGTTGTCTTTCCTAGTTTTTAACTTTGGGTGAATTGTTTGAGCTGCCTGAACCTCAGTTTCCTCATCTGTAAAATGATATATACTCATATTAATAGAATTATTTTTCCCTAAGGATTCTTCTCTTGCCAATTTCTACTGTGTATACATATGTAAGTCTAACATATGGAACATGATAGTTTGCTTTGTAAATACAGTTGATCCTTGAACAACTCTAAGGTTAGAGGTGCCAACCTTCCCCTCTATGCAGTCAGAAATCCTCATATAACTTTACAGTCAGCACTTTCATCTGTAGTTCTGCATCCATGGAGTCAACTGATCTTGCATTGTTTAGTACAGTAGTACATGTTTATTTAAAAAAAAAAAAAGTGAGTTGACAGGCGTAGTTAAAACCTGTGTTATTCAAGGGTCAAGTGTAGTATTTTAGTGACTTGGGTTAGTAGCTCTTCTTCCTTAAATGGATCTTGAATTATTTAAAAGCACGGGTATTTTTATTTTTACTTTGTCCTTTTCTGTGAAATGCTTAACCCATCAGTAGACATGTCAGTGCATACTCAGTTGTTCAGTATTGTCCGACTTGTGACCGTGTGAACTGTCATCAGACTCCTCTGTCCATGGAATTTTCCAAGCCAGAATACTGGAGTAGGTTGCAGTTCCTACTCCAGGGGATGTTCCTGACCCCAGGCATGTCAGACCTGGCCCTCAATACCAGAGAAGAAAAATATAGTCTACTCCTGATTATTATGGAGATTTTAATCAGTCTGTCAAGAAATATTTGACTGCCCATTGATGTTCCAGAAAGGGTGTCTAGGTGTGGAGAATATAGATATAAGACAAGTGTTTCTACTTTCAAGAACTTAACATTGGGTGAGGACAGAGACAATAAACATTAAAAAAAATAACTTCAGATGTTGATAAGTGCTGTGGAGACGATGAGACAGTATGCTTGAGGGTAGTTAGTCATGACTGGGAAGGAGACATTTGAATTAAATGTGAATATAGAAATGTGAGCCATGAGAAGATCAGAGAGAATATCATTTTATGCCAAAGCAAATGCAGAAGCCATGAAAAATAAGCTGATATAGTTAGTGGGATGGTAAGAAGAGCAGGTCCCATCACTTCATGGCAAATAGATGGGGAAACAGTGGAAACAGTGGCTGACTTTATTTTTCTGGGCTCCAAAATCACTACAGATGGTGATTGCAGTCATGAAATTAAAAGATGCTTACTCCTTGGAAGGAAAGTTATGATCAACCTAGACAACATATTGAAAAGCAGAGACGTTATTTTGCCGACAAAGGCAAAGTCAAGTAAAACCTTGACTAGACAGCTAGTCAAGGCTATGGTTTTTCCAGTGGTCATGTATGGATGTGAGAGTTGGACTATAAAGAAAGCTGAGTGCCGAAGAATTGGTACTTTGGAACTGTGGTGTTGAAGACTCTTGAGAGTCCCTTGGACTGCAAGGAGATCCAACCAGTCCATCCTAAAGGAGATCAGTCCTGGGTATTCATTGGAAGGACTGATATTGAAGCTGAAACTCCAATACTTTGGCCACCTGATGCGAAGAGTTGACTCTTTTGAAAAGACCCTGATGCTGGGAAAGATTGAGGGCAGGAGGAGAAGGGGACGACAGGGGATGAGATGGTTGGATGGCATCACCGACTCCATGGACATGGATTTGGGTGGACTCTGGGAGTTGGTGATGGACACGGAGGCCTGGCATGCTGCAGTTCATGGGGTCACAAAGAGTTGGACACGAGAGAGACATAGGCAGGAGCCAGACTGTTTAGGGCCTTGTAGTCTAGAATGGAAATTTTGGACTTAATTTTAGTGGGAAGGCTTTAGAAAGCTTTAAGTGGAGATATGATTTACATTTTAGAAAGATAACTTGTTGCTATATAGAAGATGGACTATGTTATAAGAGTTAAAAAAAGAGGTGGGAGACCAGTGAGAATGCTGTTATTTTTTTCCAGGAGACAGATGGAAGCAGCTTGGACTAAACAAGAGCAGTACAGGTGGTAAACAGTAGATCTGAGGTATATTTTGGAGATAGAACTGTTAGGGTTTGCTGATAAAGAGTGCAAGAGAAAGAGAAAAATCAAGTAAATTGTTTAGATGGGTGGTATAAGAAAAAGAGGAGATATTTGTAGGAGTGAAGTCCTTGGGAAGGAGACTAGGGATGAGAATGAGGAGAAAAAGGTGAGAGAGTGGCCTTAACTAGAAGCAGTGACACTTCATTATAACAGAAAAGCCTCCCAGAATTTGTGGATATAGATGAAATATAGTTTGGATCTGGAAGCATGAAGATGAAGATGGAGTAGATCTCTTCTGACTGAATCATCATCATCATCTTCTTCTTCTTCTTTTTTTTTTTTTTTTTTACAAAAATGAAACTGGTTTTAAGGGGGCCAAAGAATTGTGAGAAAATTGTTGGGTGTATTACCTGAGGGATTTGAGGTTACTAAGAATGCTGAAAGAAGTAGTGGTGATAGAAGTAGCTGATAGAGTGGCCCATAAGTGAGATCAGTGGATAAGGCAGTGTGGCAAAGAGCAGCTTGTAGCAAGATCTGACTACAGGTGCTTCAAAGAAGGTGGAATCTTTGGAAGAGGAATGACAGATTGGAAACTGCACTCAGGAGCAAGAAGAAACCTCATCTCCAGGCAGTGTCTTATACATACATGATGTGAAAGAAAAAAAATAGCCTTACTTGGGAGCACTTCAGTAAGAGCCACGTCCTCGGGATGAACATGTAAGGGTTAGGTTGAGAGTACAGGTGCGTTTTCTAATAAAAATAAATGAATTATCAAACACTCATTATGTGGCGGAAGCACATGTTCTAAACTCTAAATACACATTAACTCACATAAACCTAATGATAATCTTATCAGATCAGATCAGATCAGTCGCTCAGTCATGTCCGACTCTTCGAGACCCCATGAATCGCAACACACCAGGCCTCCCTGTCCATCACCAACTCCTGGAGTTCACTCAGACTCACGGCCATCGAGTCAGTGATGCCATCCAGCCATCTCATCCTCTCTCGTCCCCTTCTCCTCTTGCCCCCAATCCCTCCCAGCATCAGAGTCTTTTCCAATGAGTCAACTCTTCGCATGAGTTGGCCAAAGTACTGGAGTTTCAGCTTTAGCATCATTCCTTCCAAAGAAATCCCAGGGCTGATCTCCTTCAGAATGGACTGGTTGGATCCCCTTGCAGTCAAGGGACTCTCAAGAGTCTTCTCCAACACCACAGTTCAAAAGCATCAATTCTTCGGCTCTCAGCCTTCTTCACAGTCCAACTCTCACATCCATACATGACCACAGGAAAAACCATAGCCTTGACTAGACGGAACTTTGTTGGCAAAGTAATGTCTCTGCTTTTGAATATGCTATCTAGATTGGTCATAACTTTCCTTCCAAGGAGTAAACATCTTTTAATTTCATGGCTGCAGTCACCATCTGCAGTGATTTTGGAGCCCAGAAAAATAAAGTCTGACACTGTTTCCACTGTTTCCCCATCTATTTCCAATGAAGTGGTGGGACCAGATGCCATGATCTTTGTTTTCTGAATGTTGAGCTTTAAGCCAACTTTTTCACTCTCCACTTTCACTTTCATCAAGAGGCTTTTGAGTTCCTCTTCACTTTCTGCCATAAGGGTGGTGTCATCTGCATATCTGAAGTTATTGATATTTCTCCCGGCAATCTTGATTCCAGTTTGTGTTTCTTCCAGTCCAGCGTTTCTCATGATGTACTCTGCATATAAGTTAAATAAACAGGGTGACAATATACAGCCTTGACGAACTCCTTTTCCTATTTGGAACCAGTCTGTTGTTCCATGTCCAGTTCTAACTGTTGATTCCTGACTTGCATACAAATTTCTCAAGAGGCAGATCAGGTGGTCTGGTATTCCCATCTCTTATGGTACTATTATTAATTCCACTTTATGAATGAGGAAATTGAGAATTTAAGCAATTTGCCTGGGGTCACATAGCTGTAAGTGACAGGGCTGGTGAACTTGTTTCAGCCAGTGAAAATGACGTGAAAGTGACAGTGAAAGTCACTTAGTGGTGTCCAACTCTGCGACCCTGTGGACTATACAGTCCATGGAATTCTCCAGGCCAGAATACAGAAGTGCGTAGCCTTTCTCTTCTCCAGAGGATCTTCCCAACCCAGGGATCAAACCCAGGCAGATTCTTTACCAGCTGAGCCCCAAGGGAAGCCCAAGAATACTGGAGTGGGTAGCCTATCCCTTCTCCAGCGGGTCTTCCTGACTCAGGAATTGAACTGGGATCTCTGCATTGCAGGCAGATTCTTTACCAGCTGAGCTATCAGGGAAGCCCTTGTTCCAGGCTTAATGACTGGTTTATACTGTTGCTGACGGATTGTAATTTCTAACACACACCATTTAGAAAGGAAGTGAAGGATAGAGGGTGGGACCAAATTAGAAGCTATGCAAGGTAGTATTGAATGAGGATTTTTATAGTGAAGGATGATTTGGAAAGCTTGGACTTCTGATGGCTAGTTTGGTGAACAGGGGTTTGATGAGCTTTTTCTATATTTTGGACCAAAGAACAATTTGAAGATCTTAGATGGCTGGTGTTCCTGGGGGCTGGTAGAAAGTGAGTAATGAAAATTTTGAGTTGGTGACACCACTGAGAGGAGGTAGAAGGGCAATTGATTATATTCTGGTAGCAGTGGTCTGCCATGTTATTGTCTTGTAGAGAGCTCATTTGACAATCTTGGATGAACATAATATGGACCAGTTTATCTTCCTGGCCCTGAAATCCAAGCATTGTTGTATTTCTCATCATCTGATATTATTAAAGCAACTGCTTTTGGCTGCAAGATTCAGAACAGTACTAATGGCACTGAAAAGAAGATAGAAGTTGATTTTGATTGTAATAGTAAAAAATTTCACATTTTTCCACAAAGTTACTTGCAAGCATTTTTAATAGTGTATTTTTTCTGATTATAAAAAGTATTTTCTGTCCATTTTAGAAAATTTATAAGAATTTCACTATCCAATAAGAACAAATGTCTACTTATTATATTTTAATATGTGCTGTGCTTAGTCACTTAGTTGTGTCCAATTCTTTGCAACTGCATGGACTGCAGCCCACCAAGTTCCTCTGTTCATTGGATTCTCCAGGCAAGAATACTGGAGTGTGTTGCCATGCCCTCCTCTAAGGAATCTTCCCAACTTGGGCATCCAACCCAGCTCTCCTGCATTACAGGGAGCCACCTTTACCATCTGAGCCACCAGAGAAACCCATATTTTTTTAAATATAGTCTCATTTATATAAAATAATACAATTATATCTTATTGCATATATAGTTTTTCATCTTTTTTTTTTTTTTTCACTTCACAGTTTTAAATTTCCTGAGTATTTTCCTGGGTCATTAAGTGATATTTGATATTCTCAAATCTGATTCTTAAGGCCCATATAACTGGTTTGTTGAGTGGGCTAAATTTGGTAGCTTATAGCTAGGAAACTTTGCTTTTTATGCTTCACTCAAAACTTGCCTTTCAAGGATGAATGTCAGGATTACCTCTAAAAACTTTGTTACATTTTTTCTTTCCAATCTCCTTATTATTAGATCCCATTACTTTTACGTTTATTTTCAGTTATAGGAATGGTCTCATTTTCAGGAATTAAAGTACTGCCCAATATAAACTAAAAATATCCAATTCACTGTTCTGTTTTCATCCATCTCAGACCTGAGTGCTTATTTCCCTATAGTTGGAAAGGGGCACTCCCTTTGTTCACCTTCTTTGCCTCAATTTACTCTTCCATTTTTCCTTCCTTTGCCTCTCTCTGCCTCTTCTGGGCCTTCCAAGAGGGACTGGGGAGACATTTAATGAAGAAGAACAGGTTTTTTTTAAACTTCATATTCTTTGTACTTCTCTTCTCAGTGCTCTTTGTAGTTTTTTTTTTTTTTCCCCCCTGGCTTTTACTAACTGACCATTATGCTCTTGGGTTCTTTGTAGAGCAATCCCTTGAGGACAACCTCCTTGCTACATCTGTAATGAGTGTTGCAACCTCTGCTTGACCTTTTGAAGGATGCTCTATCTCCTTTTCCCTTCTATCCTCCTCATACATCTATAGCCTGTTACACTGAATGTCCGTTTGCCTTGGTGATAGTCAACTTTCCTTGGCAGAATCCCTGTGAAATGGCTTATTGTTTGGCTGCTTTTATTTTTGTCCACTTGAACAATGAAAAATATCAGGTATCTGTGACTTGTTAAATAGCAGATGTGCAACTTGCATGTTCAATTGCTACCCTCCAATTTTTTTTGACCTCCTATCTTCATACTTTTCCAGGTATCTATCTATAACAGTACCTAGATTCCAAAGAACATACATTAGATTTTCCCAGGAATTCTTTCCCCCCTCCTCTCTGAGTGCTCCTGGACACTCTGAGATGGGCCTGAACTTTATGATATGGGCATTTTAGATGGGACACTCTGCATTCTGAAGAAGTAAAATGCAACAGTCCCTTTCTTATAGCTCTGTAAGTAAAGAAAACCTTGGATCACTCACTCACTTGTTTTGATAGAGGAGAAAAATTTGCCTTACTATATTTTGGAAACAAAAAGAGAAAACAGTGTTCTCTATATCTGTGAATTCTCTTCAAAGTATCTCCACCATGGATCTTGAAGTTTATCTTAAATAATCTGAAGATAAGAGGTTAGGACTGATAGTTGCTGGGCTGGTTTGGTCAACTCTTCCTAAATGCTGTAGGGATATGTCTAGAAACTTTTCTTGAGGCTTGTAGTTGAAATTATGAGACAACAAGAAAAATTCCATTCTTTGTTATAACTACTAGCATTTTATTATATGAATTAGTGGAGTATATCATAGTAAGTATTGCTGGTCAGTATGTCTCCTTCACAAAGGAGCTCCATTCAGCTCCCAAGAGAGTGGTAAAAAAGAGAAGCTGTTTATACTACAGGAATCAAAGTTAGAAGACCTAGGGCTCAACCCTGCTTCCCCTAGTAACTAGATGAGTTACATTGGGCAAAACACATATTTTTTTGTTACATTAGGTAAATCACATATTTTCTCTTGGTCTTATATTTAAAATGAAAGTTAGACTAGATTTCCTCCAAGATTCTGTCTGCTTTAAAATTGATGAGTCAGTTTCCAAAACATTCCTACTACTATACCACTCTAGGAACTTGTCAACAGATTATCCATGGATGTGGGACTTTCAGAATAGAGCCATTACCATCCTATCCCAATATTATACCATCTCCAAGACATTTCATACCATCACCATATCATACCGTACCTTCCAATTACCATATCATGCTGTACCATACCATTGGATTACCTTATCATTACCATAATGTGTGAAATACCGGGCTGGATGAATCACAAGCTGAAATCAAGATTGCCAGGAGAAATATCAATAACCTCAGATATGCAGATGACACCATCCTAATGGCATAAAGTGAAGAGGAACTAAAGAGCCTCTTGATGAAGGTGAAAGAGGAGAGTGAAAAAGTTGGTTTAAAACTCACCATTTAAAAAACTAAGATTATGGCATCCCATCCCATCACTTCATGGCAAAAAGATGGGGAAGCAATGGAAACAATGACAGATTTTATTTTTTTGGGCTCTAAAGTCTAAAGTCAGCTGATGGTGACTGCAGCCATGAAATTAAAAGACACTTGCTCCTTAGAAGAAAAACTATGACAAACCTGCTGCTGCTGCTGCTGCTAAGTCACTTCAGTCGTGTCCGACTCTGTGCGACCCCATAGACGGCAGCCCACCAGGCTCCCCTGTCCCTGGGATTCTCCAGGCAAGAATACTGGAGTGGGTTGCCATTTCCTTCCCCAATGCATGAAAGTGAAAAGTCAAAGTGAAGTTGCTCAGTCGTGTCCGACTCTTTGTGACCTCATGGACTGCAGCCTACCAGGCTCCTCTGTCCATGGGATTTTCTAGGCAAGAGTACCGGAGTGGGGTGCCATTGCTTTCTCCATGGCAAACCTAGACAGTGTATTAAAAAGCAGAGACATCACTTTCCCAACAAAGGTCTGTATCATCAAAGCTGTGGTTTTGTACAGATGTGAGAGTTGGACCATAAAGAAGGATAAACACTGAAGAATTGATGCTTTCGAACTGTGGTGCTGGAGAAGACACTTGAGAGTCCTTTGAACTGCAAGGAGATCAAACCAGTCAGCCCTAAAGGGAATCAACCCTGAATATTTATTGAAAGGACTGATGCTGAAGCTGAAGTTCCAATACTTTGGCCACTGGATGCAAAGAGCCGACTCATTGGAAAAGACCCTGATTCTGAGAAAGATTTAGGGCAGGAGGAGAAGGGGGGTGCAGAGGATGAGATGGGTGGATGGCATCATCGACTCAATGGACATCAGTTTTAGCAAACTCTGGGAGCTGAAGGGCAAGCAAGCCGGGTGTGCTGCATTCCATGGGTCACAAAGAAGCAGACATGACTGAGTGACTGAACAACAACAACCACACCATACTATACCATACTGTAAGATACCATACTGTACCATACCATAGCATACTATATACCATACCATTCTATACGTTCCATATCATTACTATTACCATATCTTACCATTCCTTTTCTTTCTTTTCCTTTTCATTAATTTGTTTTGTAATTAATTGATTCACTTAACAAATACTATTCTATTTACTCATATGAATCCATTCATTGCACTGATTTCACATACAAGGTAGATAATGTATCTTTTCTCTAAAGAGAGGAGAAAATAATCACAATTTAAAAAGGTAGTTGAGCAAATAGCAAATAAAGTAACAAATAGATTCTAAGTATAGTTTCTGATACATAGTAACTCTTTGAAAAGTATTAAGGGCAATTAAGCCAGTTGAATGTGTCCTTAGTTCCACTGTTCGTACCATATTATTGCTAAATTTTTGGTGATTCCTGGTGATTCCTCAGTAATTTATTTCCTAAAGTACTCAAAGTGCTTTATTAAAATATAATTATGAAGTATCATCATCATAGATACTAAGCAGTTAGTTCTTACTTTAGAACCAGGCCTTTCTTTTACTTATTACTTGTTAATTCTTACTGATGCTACTGTAAATACTTGTAAATATTCACCAGTCATTGAAGAACATTGGCTTTGGTTGAAGCCATTGAAGAATTAAATGGCTATGGTTCATAATTTTTGTTGCTTTTGTAGTTTTCCAGTATTTCCAAATGCCCTCATGTTTATTTGTTCAGGTCAGGTATTATAATAAGATAGGGTCAACAGACAATGAACTTAATAGAATATCCCCAGGAAACCCTATATTGTTTTTATGTATCAGATATCTAAGTTAAGAGAAGAAGAATCAATTGCACTGTTGGAGGAGATTGATCAACATTATATGCTATGCCTCTCATTACTGAATGTGTCACTTCATGTATGTATGTTATTTGTAGAATTACTAACGAGGTGGTCCTCAAAACTATTACTAATCTTCTTTATCCAGATATATATTAGACCTTACAAAGCCAGTTTTTCTGGATGCTATTCTGTCTAGTTACACTTAGCTCATTCAAATGATAGAATTAGGCATTGCACAGAAGGGGCACCTAATTGAATTCCCACCAGTGTAATCAAGGTGGTAGAACCCTTGTCATTCCATATTCATGTTTAGATGTGTTGTTTTCATTGTCTTATATCTATACCATTTTTTTTCCATCCCTTTGGCACCAACCTAGTGTTCAGGTTTTAAATTATGTAATGCCTGTATGATTTCAGTGGTGTTTTGATTAATGATGTAGACCAGTAGATATAAGCATTCTGAAGAGCAGACCTTCCTTCCATGATGCTCTGACCATCAAATCTAGGGTTATTAAGAATTATTTTGTTGGCTGTAGCCTTTCCAGAACCAAACAGGTGACAAGATGAAGCAAGCAATATCTTTTCCTTGTTCACTGCATTTGTGAAGTAATATGAAGAACTATCACTGCAGTTTCCCTTTATAAGATAAAAAATGACCAGCTGAGGAGGTTAACCAAGATGGTGGAGGAGTAGGAAGTCATGGACTTTATCTCTTTCCACAAATGCATCAAGAATACATTTACAGATGAAACAGTTCTCACAGAACACCAACTGAACACTAGCAGAAGATGTTGGACACTGGAAAGGACAAGAAAGATCCCCACATATCTGAGTAGGATGAAAGAAAGAAGGAAAAGAGGAGAGGAAATGAGATGGGATCTGTGTCCTGTTTAAATTATGTAATGCCTGTATGATTACATTGGTGTTTTGATTAATAATGTGGACCATTATGATATGACCATTCTAAAGAGCAGACCTTCCTTCCATGATGCTCTGACCATCATGAAAGTTGAAGCAGAGGAGAGGTTCCTGCATCTAGGGAAGCCTTCTCACCAGCAGAGGATTGGTTGGGACAGAAGCGGAGCATCTGAGCCTGTCAGGGGAGTGTGAAACAGCTGGTCCGTGGCAGACAGGACAGAGTGAGACTTGTACAGATGGTCTGTGCTACAGCCCTGCATGTCCCAGACTGGGACATGTGTCTGCCAGTGTACATGGAGGCTGAGAGCTGTAATATGGGGATTGAAGAGTAAACCTGGGAAGAAGACTACTGTTGGGTGTGAGGAGATAGCCAGAGGGGATGGGAGGGAGGAAATCTGCAACCAGGAATGCTTGTGAAGGAAATCCAGACTGCCACAGAAGCAAGGTGCTACTGTTGACACACAGGGATGGAGCACTCATTGTAGACTGTTTCTCCCCACTCATTGAACACCTGCCCTTCCAGGTGCTAAGAAAAGCCCCAGCAAGGGCTGACCTCACTCCTGCTCCCAGGCACTAGGAAAGGCTCCCATTAGTTCTGGATCTCTTGTGCTTGTGGCCTGTGGCTTTCCTACACACCTGTCATCACCAGGTCCTTGTGACGCAGGCAGTTGTGCCACATTTGTACCCTGTCCTTACAGGGGAGAGATAAGGTACAAATGCTCCAGGGTAGCCTTGGGAGGAGGCTCCTGTGGGTGGCCTACATACAGAGGTGGGGCTAAAATCACAACTGAGACCCAGGGTGGGGTGACTAAGGAAGAGAAACAAAAATATTTCTGTGCAGCTACACAAACCACTGATTAAATCCCTGCAATTGGCTTGGTAAGCCCTGCATCTATGGAATATCTGAATGGACCATCAGTGTTCTCACAAATGAAACCGGCATAGCTATAGCAGTGGTAGACTTGGGGGTCTAGTACCCATGGGTATTAGGCCAGGTCAGAGTCTGAGCTACTCACCACAGTGCACACAGAGGAACCAGAGAACTGCCTAGAAGTTTTAGAGAGCATCCTGGGGAGGTGGAGGTGGAGTTGACTCACAATGGAGAAAAGGATACTGGCAGCTGAGACCTTAGGAAAATATAATTATTACTATTTTTTGTTTTGTTTTTGTTTGTTGTCTTTCTCTTGTTATTTTTTATTTTTATCTTTTGTGTTTTCATTTTAAAAATTTAATATATTTTTTATTTTTTGTATTTCTATTTCTACATTAATTTTTGGTTCTGTGTTTTTCCCTTGTTTTTCTCTCTTCTGTGTTCTTACCCTTTCCCCTTTCTTTTATTTGTTCTTTTTTTAAAATCTTTTTAAAATTTTAAAAATCATTTTGTGTGTTTTGTTTGCTTTATCCTTCAGTTTGCATTCTGCTTTTGTTTTTTGGTTTTGTTAATTTTTTTTTTTTTTTTTTTGGTCTTGGGATTCTTTTATTTGTCCAGTTATTCTCCTGTGTTTTTGTTTTCTCTGTTTTTGTTTCTTATTTTGTCTGTGCATGTGCTTCTTTTATTTGGTTTTCTTTGGTCTTTTACCATTTGTCTGGGCTTTTGTTTGTTCATTTGGTTGGTTTTAATTGTTGTTTTTTGCTTGTTTTTGTCTTTGTTATTTGTCTTAGATTTTGTCTGTTTCCATTCTACCTATGTTTTTCCTCCCCATCTTCTTTTATCTTTTCTTTTCCTCTCCCCTTTTTTTGCAGAGCCATGTGGCTTATTGGGTTTTGGTTATGAGGCCAGGGTAGGCCTGAACCTGTGCTGTGTGAGCTCTCAGTGCAGAATTCTGGAATGCCAAAGAATTTCCAGCCCTAGGGAATATTAATTGGCAAGAGTTCTCCCAGAGTTTGATCTCAGCTCCAAGACTTGGCTCCACCCAACTGGCTGTAGGCTCCAGTGCTGAACATCCCACACAAAATACCAAGAAAGATAGGAACACAAAGCCATGCTGTTCTAAGATCACAGACACCCCAAAACACACCCGTTGACATTGCCTCTCCATCAAAAGGAAAAGAAATAGCTCAATGCACCAGGATGCAGGCACCAATCTCTCCCTTGAGGATGCTTACCCAAGTCATTGGACCAACCACACCCACCTGGGGAAGACACCAGAAGCAAGTGGAACTATGACCCTGCAACCTGTAGAAGGAAGACCTCAAGACTGAAAGTTAGACAAAACAGGAAGACAAATATATTGCAGATGAACAAGCAAGGTAAAAATTCTCAAGACCAAATATATGAAGAGGAAGTAGGTAATATACCTGAAAAAGAATTCAGAGTGATGATAGTAAAGATGATTCAAAAGCTTGGAAATAGAATGGAGAAAATACATGAAATGTTTAGCAATGACCTAGAAGAACTAAAGATGATGACAAACAGTGATGAACAATACAATAACTGAAATTTAAAATACACTAGAAAGAAAAAATTGCAGAATAACAGGCAGAAGAATGGATAAGTGAGCCAGAAGCTAGAATTTGTGCAGAAAAACTGCTCAGAACAGAATAAAGAAAAGAATTCAAGACAGTCTTAAAAACCTCTGGGACAACATTAAACATTGATTATAGGAGTCCCAGAAGAAGAGAAAGAGAAGGGTCTGAGAAAATATTTGAAGAGATTGTAGTTGAAAACTTCCTTAACATGGAAAAAAAAAAAAAAAGAGTCAAATCCAAGAAGTGCAGAGAGCCCCATAGGGGATAAAGCCAAGGAGAAACATGCCGAGACACATATTAATCAAACTATCAAGATTAAATACAAAGAAAAAATATTAAAAGCATCAATCAAAAAGCAACAGATAAGATAGAGGGGAATCCCCATAGGGTTATCAACTATCTTTCAGCAGAAACTGCAGGCTGGAAGGGAGTGGCAGGATATATTTAAAATGATGAAAGGGGAAAACCTACAACTAAGATTACTTTACCAGCATTTAGATTTGACAGAAAAGTTAAAAGTCTTACATACATAAAAAAGCTTAAAGAATTCAGCACCATCAGACAAGCTTTGCAAGAAATGCTAAAAGGACTTATCTAGGCAAGAAACACAAGAGAAAAAAATGACCTACAAAAACAAATCAGAAACAATTAATAAAATGGTAACTGGAACACCCCCTTCGTGGACTACAGTCTTGTCCTGGTGAAGGGGCTTACATAATTCAGTGAAGCTATAAGCTATTCTCTGCAAGGCCACCCAAGATGGATGGGTCATAGAGAAGAGTTCTGACAAAACGTGGTCCACTGGAGGGGGAAGTGGCAAACCACTCCAGTATTCTTGCCTGGAGACCCCCATGAACAGTATGAAAAGGCAAAAAGATAAGACACTAGAGGATGAGGCCCCCGGTTTGAAGGGGTTCACTGTGTTACTGGGAAATGCTAAGTCACTTCAGTCATGTCAGATTCTCTATGACCCCATAGATGGCAGCCCACCAGGCTCTGCCATCTCTGGGATTCTCCAGGCAAGAACACTGGAGTGGGTTGCCATTTCCTTCTCCAATACATGAAAGTGAAAAGTGAAAGTGAAGTCGCTCAGTCATGTCCGACCCTTAGCGACCCCATGGACTGCAGCCTACCAGGCTCCTCTGCCCATGGGATTTTCCAGGCAAGAGTACTGGAGTGGGGTGCCATTGCCTTGAATAGTGGAGGGCAATTACTAATAGGTCCAGAAATAATGAAGCAGCTAGGCCAAAGTGGAAATGACACTCAGTTGTGGATGTGTCTGATCTTGAAAGTAAAGTCCAGTGCTGTAAGAACAGTATTGCATAGGAATCTGTAATGTTGTTCCCTGAATCAAGGTAAATTGGACATGGTCAAGCAGAGGGTGACAAGATTGAACGTTGACATCTTAGGAATTAGTAAACCTAAATGGATTGGAATTAATGTTCATCTAATTTAATTCAGATTAACATTACACCTACTACCGTGGGCAAGAATCTCTTAGAAGAAATGGAATAGTCCTTATAGTCAATAAAGAGTCTGAAATGCAGTATGGGGGTGCAACTTCAAAAACAACAGAATTATTTTGGTTCGTTTCCAAGGCAAACCATTCAACACCACAGTAATCCAAGTCTGTGTCCCAACCACTGATGCTGTAGAAGCTGAAGTTGACTGGCTTGATGAAGACAACAAGACATTCTAGAACTAACACGAAAAAAAAAAGATGTCCTTTTCATCATAGAAGATTGGGATGCAAAAGTAAGAACTCAAGATATCCCTGGAATAACAGGCAAATTTGGCCTTGGAGTACAAAATGAAGCAGGGAAAAAGCTAACAGTTTTGTCAAGAGAACACACTGATCATAGAAAACATCCTTTTCCAACAACACATAAGATGACTACACATTGACATCCCCAGATGATCAATACCAAAGTCAGATTGATTATATTTTTTTTGTCGCCAAGATGGAGAAGCTCTATACAGTAAGCAAAAAAACAAGATAGGGAGGTGACTGTGGCTCAGATCATGAGCTCCTTATTGCAAAATTCAGGCTTATAATGAAGAAAGTAGGGGAAAACCACTAGACCATTCAGGTATGACTTAATCAAATATTTTATAATTATGGAGTGGAGCTGAAGAATAGATTCAAGGGATTAGATCTGGTAGACAGAATGCCTGAAGAACTATGGAAGGAAGATTGTAAAATTGTGGAGAAGGCAGTGACCAAAACCATCCCAAAGAAAAATGCAAAAAGGCAAAGTGGTTGTCTGAGGAGGTTTACAAATAGCTGAGAAAAGAAAACCAATAAAAGGCAAGAAACAAATGGAAAGATGTACTCAACTACACAGTTTCAGAGAATAATAAAGAGAGATAAGAAGGCTTTCTATAATGAACAGTGCATTGAAGTAGAGGAAAACAATAGAATGGGAAAATCTAGAGAGCTTGTCAAGAAAATTGGAGATATCAAGGCAAAATTTCGTGTAAGGTCAGTCATGATGAAGGACAGAAATGGTAAGGACTTAATAGAAGCAGAAGAGATGTCAAGAATACACAGAAGAATATTCAAAAAAGGTCTTAATGACCGAGATAACCACAGTGATATGATCACTCACCTAGATCCAGACATCTTGGAATGTGGAGTCAAGTGGGACTTAGGAAGCATTACTGTGAACAAAGCTAGTAGAGGTGACAAATTCCAGCTGAGCTATTTAAAATCCTAAGAGTTTATGGTGTTAAAGTGCAGCATTCAGTATTTCAGCAAATGGAAAAACTCCTCAGTGGCCACAGGACTGGAAAAGGTCAGTTTTCATTCCAAACTCAAACAAGAGCAATGCTAAGAAATGTTCAAATTGCCATACAGTGGTGCTGATTTCACATGCTATCAAGGTTATGCTCAAAATCCTTCAAGCTAGTTTCAGCAGTACATGAACCAAGAACTTCCAGATGCACAAGCTGGGTTTCAAAGAGGCAGAGGAACCAGAGATCAAATTGCCAGCATTTGTTCAATCATAGATAAAGCAAGAGAGTTCCAGGAAAAAACATCTGCTTCATGACTAAAGTCTTTGACTTGTCGATCATAACAAATTGTGGAAAATCCGTAGAGAGGGGAATACAAGACCACCTTGACTATCTCCTGAGAAACCTGTATGGGAGTTAAGAAGCAACATTCAGAATCAGATGTGGAACAGCTGACTGATTCAAAATTGGGAAAGAAGTAGGACAAGGGTGTATATGTTCACTGTTCTTATTTAACTTCTAAGCATAGTATATCATGTGAAATGCTGGGCTGGATGTCTCACAAGCTGGAATCAAGATTGCTGTGAGAAATACCATCAACTTCAGATATGCAGATGATACCACTCTAATGGCAGAATGTGAAGAGGAACTAAAGAGCCTCTTGATGAGGGTGAAAGAGGAGAGTGAAAAAGCTGGCTTAATACTCAGCATTCAAACAGAAGGGGAAAAGATGGAAGCGGTGACAGATTTTATTTTCTTGGGCTTCAAAATCACTGGATGGTGACTGCAGCCACGAAATTAAAAGACACTTGCTCCTTGGAAGGAAAGCTATGACAAACCTAGACAGAGTATTAGTAAGCAGAGACATCACTTTGCTGACAAAGGTTCATATGATTAAAGCTATGGTTTTTCCAGTTGTCATGTGTGGATATGACAGTCGGATCATAAGGAAGACTAAGTTCCTAATAACTGATGCTTTTGAGTTGTGTTTGGGAAGACTCTTGAATCCCCTGGGCTGTAAGGAGATCAAACTAGTCAATCCTAAAGGAAATCAACCCTGAATGTTCATTGGAAGGACTGTTGCTGAAGCTCCAGTACTTTGGCTACCTGATGCAAAGAGCTTACTCATGGAAAACGATTCTGATGTTGGGAAAGATGGATGCAAAAAGGAAAAATGGAAGGCAGAGGATGAGATGGTTAGATAGTATTACCAACTCAATGTATATGAATTTGAGCAAACTTTGTGAGACAGTGGAGCACAAAAAGAGCCTGACATGCTGTAGTCTATGGGATTGCAAAGAGTTGGACATAACTTATCAACTAAAAAACAGCAACAAAATAGGAACATACATATCAATAATTACTTTAAATGTAAATTGATTAAATACTTTAACTAAAAGACCTGTACTGGCTGAATGGATACAAAAACAAGACCCAAATATATATATATATATATATATATATATATATATATATATATATATATATATATATGTACCGGGGTCCAGCCCCGGCAGGATCCAGGGAATCCCTCAGGATGACAGCGTCAGCGAGAGAGAGAGAAAAAGAGAGAGAGAAAGAATGACACGGGGAGACCAAGCTCTGATGAAGCCGGGTCTGCAGCTTTATTTTCAAAAGGAGCTTTTATACCCTAAGTTACACATTTCCAGAAGTGAAAGATACAGAGTCATGCGGAGTCAGCTCAACATTACATCAGTTTGACCTTCATCAGGACCAGGATGTTTTTTGCATACCTTTCCATTTACAAGGCTCTTTGTGTTAAGTACATTATCTTCTGGCCCGGAGGCCTATTAACATTTTATGACCCTTTTCTGATAAAGGGTGGTTAACCAGAAAACTTGTTTTCCCTTAAAGTGTTTCTTCTTTATTTTTCTAATCTGTGTCTCCCTCAGAAAGTATTGAATAAAGTTACATTCTTATGGAGCAAAGGTGCAGTGAGTTACAACAAAGAAAGAACTTATTAACTCAAGGGTCTTATGTTGCTAGTGCCAAGGCTACTGCTTTTTTTCTCACATTTCAACTATATTAACTAATGCACTCCCAAGCGCACATTGGATAAGGGATAAGGAAACTTGGTAGCAAACATTGGCTCAACAATGCAATATTATTCTAATAAAGCTTTTTTATCGCTTGAAGGTTATGCTTGGGGTGTTGTGAACAATCATATGCCTTAGTTGCAAGAGTATGGATAAACCTGCCAAGCAAGCTAAAATGCTAACAGAGGGGTTAGAATTGAAAGCTCCTTTCAAGCCCAGGAGACTTATTAATTAGAAGCCTAAGTTGATTTTCTTCAGAGGAAGGTGGTCGGAGATAGCCCCCTGTTAATGTCAGAAGAGTTGGTGAAAGGCATAATATAGTAAACAGTAGACAGACAGACTTTGGTTTTGGGGTCGATACTCGAGCATGTCCAGGGAGTCCCTCGAGTCCTGATCCGCCTTGCCTGTAAGGTCTCTTCTGCATGACCTTGTCATGGGTGGGATCTCCTGTGCTGGCTCCCAGCATATATATATATATAGTCTATGAGAGACCCAGTTCAGACCCAGGGACACCTACAGACTGAAAGTGAGTGGTTGGCAAAAGATATTCCATGTAAATGGAAATGAAAAGAATGATGGAGTGGCAGTACTGATATCAGCCAGAATAGTCTTTAAAGTAAAGATTGGTTGAAGGGGACAAGGTAGGCCACTACATAATGATTAAGGGATCAATCCAAGGAGAATATATAGCAATGGTAAATATTTATGCACCCTACATAGGAACACCTCAATACATAAGGCAAATGCTAACAGCCATAGAAAGGGAATTCACAGTAACACAATAATAGTGGGGTACTTTAATAATAGTGGGGTACTCCACTTACACCAACATCCAGAGAGAAAATAAGAAGAAAGAAGCTTTAAATCACACACATTAGAACAGGTAGACCTAATTGGTATTTATAGGAAATTCCATTGGAAAGCAGCATAACACACTTTCTTCTGAAGTACATGTGGAACAGTCTCTAGAATAGATCACGTTTTGGGTCACAAATAAAGCCTCAGTAAATTTAGGAAAACTGAAATCATTTCAAGCATCTCTTCTGACCACAGTACTATGAGATTAGAATCAATTACTGGGGAAGAAAGTGTAAAAAAGCACAAATACTTGGAGGCTAAACAATATGCTGCTAAATAAGAAATAACTGAAGAAATCAAAGAGGAAATTAAAAAATACCTAGAAACAAAGGAGAGTGAAAACATGACACTCCAAAACTTACAAAAGGCAGCAAAAGCATTTCTAAATGTGACATTTATAGCAATACAATCTTACCTCAAGAAACAAGAAAAATCACATATAGACAATCTAACCTTACTCCTAAAGCAAGTAGAGAAAGAAGAACAAACAAAACCCAAAGTTGGTGCTCACTTCGGCAGCACATATACTAAAATTGGAATGATACAGAGAAGATTAGCATGGCCCTGCGCAAGGATGACACGCAAATTCGTGAAGCGTTCCATATTTTTTGAACATAGGCAAAACACTCTCTGACATACATCACAGCAGGATCCTCTATGACCCACCTCCCAGAATATTGGAAATAAAAGCAAAAATAAACAAATGGAACCTAATTAACCTTAAAAGCTTCTGCACATCAAAGGAAACTATTAGCAAGGTGAAAAGACAGCCTTCAGAATGGGAGAAAATAATAGCAAATGAAGCAACTGACAAACAACTAATCTCAAAAATATACAAGCAACTCCTACAGCTCAACTCCAGAAAAATAAATGACCCAATCAAAAAATGGGCCAAAGAACTAAATAGACATTTCTCCAAAGAAGACATACAGATGGCTAACAAACACATGAAAAGATGCTCAACATCACTCAATATCAGAGAAATGCAAATCAAAACCACTATGAGGTACCATTTCACACCAGTCAGAATGGCTGCGATCCAAAAGTCTACAAATAATAAATGTTGGAGAGGATGTGGAGAAAAGGGAACCCTCTTACACTATTGGTGGGAATGCAAACTAGTACAGCCACTATGGAGAACAGTGTGGAGATTCCTTAAAAAACTGGAAATAGAACTGCCTTATGATCCAGCAATCCCACTGCTGGGCATACACACTGAGGAAACCAGAAGGGAAAGAGACACGTGTACCCCAAAGTTTATTGCAGCACTGTTTATAATAGCCAGGACATGGAAGCAACCTAGATGTCCATCAGCAGATGAATGGATAAGAAAGCAGTGGTACATATACACAATGGAGTATTATTCAGCCATTAAAAAGAATACATTTGAATCAGTTCTAATGAGGTGGATGAAACTGGAGCCTATTATACAGAGTGAAGTAAGCCAGAAGGAAAAACATCAATGCAGTATACTAACGCATATATATGGAATTTAGAAAGATGGTAACAATAACCCTGTGTACGAGACAGCAAAGGAGACATTGATGTATAGAACAGTCTTATGGACTCTGAGGGAGAGGGAGAGGGTGGGAAGATTTGGGAGAATGGCATTGAAACATGTAAAATATCATGTATGAAGCGAGATGCCAGTCCAGGTTCAATGCATGATACTGGATGCTTGGGGCTGGTGCACTGGGATGACCCAGAGGGATGGTATGGGGAGGGAGGAGGGAGGAGGGTTCGGGATGGGGAACACATGTATACTTGTGGTGGATTCATTTTGATGTTTGGCAAAACTAATACACTTATGTAAAGTTTAAAAATAAAATAAAATTAAAAACAAACAAACAAACCCAAAGTTGGCAGATGAAAAATAATTATAATGATCATAGCAGAAATAAATGAAATAGAGATGAAGAAAATAATTGTGAACACCAGTGCAACTAAAAGCTGTTTTTTTGAGAAGATAAACACAGTTGATAAGCCTTCAGCCAGACTCATCAAGAAAAAAAGGGAGAGAAATCAAGTTACTAAAATTAGAAATCAAACAGAAGTTACAACTAACACCATAGACATACAAAGGATCATAAAAGACTACTATCAGTAACTATATGCCAATAAATTGGACAACCTATGATAAATGATCTAATTCATAGAAAAGTACAACATTCCAAGACTGAATCAGAAATAGAAAATATGAATAGACAAATTACAAGCAGTGTGATCAAAGTCTTCCAATGAACAAAGGTTAAGAACCAGACGCCTTCACAGGTGAAACATTTAGAGAAGAGTTAACACTTACCCTTTTGAAACTCTTCCAAAAAACTTCAGAGAAAAGAACACTCCTGCTCATTCTAGAAGGCCATCATCACCCTGATACCAAAACACACAATGAAAACACAAAAAAAGAAAATTTCAGGCCAGTATCATTAATGAACATAGATGTTAAAATTCTCAACAAAATATTGCTAAACAGAATCTAACAATGCATTAAAAGGATCGTACACCATGATCAAATAGGATTTATCCCAGGGATGCAACGATCAGTATCTGCCAACTAGTCAGTGTGATTGTTGTTGTTTTTCAGTCATGTTCAACTGTTTGTGACCCCGTAGACTGCAGCACACCAGGCTTATAACACATCAACAGACTGAAGAATAAAAACCATATGATTATTTCCATAAATGCAGGAAAAACTCTGGACAAAATTCAACACCAGTTTATGGTAAGAACTCTACAGAAGGTGGGCACTGAGGGAACCTATCTCAACATAATAAAAGCCACATGTGACAAACCTATAGCAAACACTAATCTCAGTGGTGAAAAACTGAAAGTAGTTCCTGTAAAATCAAGAACAAGGCAAAGGAGGTTACTCTCATCACTATTATTCAATATAGTTTTGGAAGTCCTAGCCATGATAATCAAAGATAAAGAAATAAAAGGAATACAGGTTGGCAAAGAAGTAAAACTGTCACTGTTTGCAGAGTGCCATGAAACTACGCATAGAAAATCCTCAAGATGCCACCAAGAAAACTACTAAAGCTAATCAAGGAGTTTAGTAAAGTCACAGGATACAAAATTAAAACACAGAAATCTCTTGCATTCATTATACTAACAATGAAAGATCAATTAGTGAAAGTGAAATTAAGGAAATAATCCCTTTTACCATTGCAACAATAAAAATTACATACCTAGGAATAAATCCACTTAAGGAGATGAAAGACCAGTACACAGAAAACTATAAAATTATGCTGAAAGAAATGAAAGATAACACAAAGAGATAGATCTACCATGTTCTTGGAGTAGAAGAATCGATATTGTGTAAATGACAGTAAGGTAATCCCTATGAAATGATCAATGGAATTTTTCACAGAACTACAACAAAAAAAAATTAGTTAGTGTGGAAACACAAAAGACCTTGAATATCAAGAGCAATCTTGAGGGGGAAAAAACAGAGCTGGAAAAATCAGGCTCCCTCAATTCAGAGTATACTACAGGGTTATCGTAATCAATCCAATATGGTACTGTCACGAAAACAGAAATATAGATCAGTGGTACAATACAGAAATCCCGGAGATAAACCTATGCACCTATGGTCACCTAATCTATGACAAAGGAGTCTAGAATATACAATTGAGTAAAGATATCCTCTTCAATTAGTGGTGCTGGGAAACTGGACAGCTTTATGTAAAAGAATGAAATTTAAACACTCACTAACATCTACATTAAAATAAAGTCAAAATGGATTAAAAACCTAAATGTAAAGGTGGACACTGTAAAACTCTTAGAGGAAAACATAGGCAGAATAGGCTTTGACACAAATTGCAGCAAGATCTTTTTTGATCCTAGAGTAATGAGAATAACCCCCTCCTTCAAAAAAAAATAGGACCCTATTAAACTTAAAAGCTTTTGCACAACAAAGGAAATCATAAACAAAACAAAAAGACAAACCTCAGAAAGGGAGATGATATTTGCAAACAAAGCAACTGACAAAGGATTAATCTCAAAAATACACAAAGAGCTCAGGCAGCTCTCTCTGTATATAAAATTTAATCCAATCATAAAATGGACAGAAGACCTAAATAGACATTGCTCCAAAGGAGACACACAGATGGCCAAAAAACACATGCAAAGATACTCAGCATCACTAGTCATTAGAGAAGTGTAAATCAAAGCTACAATGAGGTATCACCTCACACCTGTCAGAATGGCCATCATCAGAATCTATAAACAACAAATCCTGGATAGTCTATGGAGAAAAGGGAACCTTCTTACATGGTTGGTGGTACAGCCACTATGGAGAACAGTATGGAGGTTGCTTAAATGGTGAAAAATATTTTTTATATGAAAAAAATTGAAAAAAGATGAAAAATATAAAAAAAGATGAAAAATAGAGCTGCTATTTGACTCAACCATCCTAGTACTGGGCATATACCCAGAGAAAACCATAATTCAGAGAGACACATGCACCTGTGTTCATTGCACCACTATTTATAATAGCCAGAATATGGAAAAACCATATGTGGAGTCACCTATCCAAACCAGGATATGGAAACAGCAGGTCCATCAGCAGAGGAATGGATAAAGAAGATATATGTAATAGGATAGTACTCAGTCATAAAAAGAAACATTTTTATGTGGAGGTGTGGATGGACCTAGAGTCTGTCATACAGAGTGAAGTAAGTCAGAAAGAGAAAAACAAATAGCATACATTAACTCATATATGTGGATTTGAACAAATTGGTTTATACGATCTTATTTACAAATCAGAAATAGACACACAGACATAAAGAACGGGGTTATGAGATGAATTGTGAGATTAGGATTAAGATAAATACACTATTGATACTATGAATAAAATAGATAACTAATGAGAATCTACTGTATGGCATAGGGAACTCTACTGACTGCTCTGTGGTGACCTAAATGGGAAGAAAATCCAAAACTGATGGGATATATGTATACATAGATGGGAAACAGTGGAAACAGTGTCAGACTTTATTTTTTTCGGCTCCAAAATCACTGCAGATGGTGATTGCAGCCATGAAATTAAAAGATGCTTACTCCTTGGAAGGAAAGTTATGATCAACCTAGATAGCATAATAAAAAGCAGAGACATTACTTTGCCAACAAAGGTCTGTTTAGTTAAGGCTATGGTTTTTCCAGTGGTCATGTATAGATGTGAGAATTGGACTGTGAAGAAAGCTGAGCACCAAAGAATTGATGCTTTTGAACTGTGGTGTTGGAGAAGACTCTTGAGAGTCCTTGGACTGCAAGGAGATCCAACCAGTCCATTCTAAAGGAGATCAGTCCTGGGTGTTCGTTGGAAAGACTGATGTTGAACCTGAAACTCCAATACTTTGGCCACCTCATGCAAAGAGTTGACTCATTGGAAAAGACCCTGATGCTGGAAGGGATTGGGGCAGGAGGAGAAGGGAACAACAGAAGATGAGATGGCTGGATG
The DNA here is from genome assembly GCF_032452875.1 of Bos javanicus. Lineage (NCBI taxonomy): Eukaryota > Metazoa > Chordata > Mammalia > Artiodactyla > Bovidae > Bos > Bos javanicus. Next base: position 42,245,792 of record NC_083872.1, read on the forward strand.
GCATCACCGACTCGATGGACATGAGTTTGGGTGGACTCTGGGAGCTGGTGATGGACAGGGAGGCCTGGTGTGCTGTGATTCATGGGATCACAAAGCGTTGGACATGACTGAGCAACTGAACTGAACTGAATAGCTGATTCACTCTGCTGTACATTTGAATCTAACACAACATTTTATACTTCAATAAAAAATTTAAAAAGCCAGCTGATTCATTGATTGTTTCAACAAACATTCATTGTTTGTTGTTTTGTAATATCATAAAAATAGGTCAAAATTTAGTAAGATTTGAAAACCTACAGGTACTGCTGCTGCTGCGTTGCTTCAGTCATGTCCGACTCTATGCGACCCCATAGACGGCAGCCCACCAGGCTCCTCTGTCCCTGGGATTCTCTAGGCAAGAATACTGGAGTGGGTTGCCATTTCCTCCTCCAGTGCATGAAAGTGAAAAGTCAAAGTGAAGTTGCTTAGTCGTGTCCGACTCTTAGTGACCCCATGGACTGCAGCCTACCAGGCTCCTCCATCCATGGGATTTTCCAGGCAAGAGTACTGGAGTGGGGTGTCATTGCCTTCTCCAACAGGTGCTAGTATCATATAACAAAGTATAATCATGACTGAACAAAATTGTATCCACTTGAGAATTTTATGCCATCTTAACATGGTTTTGGCCTTCCCAGGTGGTGCTAGTGGTAAAGAACCAGGCTGCCAGTGCTGAAAATGCAGGAGACCTGGAGGAGGAAATGGCAACCCACTTCAGTACTCTTGCCTGGGAAATCCTATGGACAGAGGGACCTGGTGGGCTACAGTCCATGGGGTCACAGAGATTTGAACATGACTGGGCTACTAAACACACACACATGGTTTTAGTATTATTAGATGTTATGTTCATGTTTAATATTTTTTTCCACAATTTAATACTGTAATAGTTTTTCATTACTCTGTCCGTTGTCATTGTGTCTTCTGGTACTTATGTTTTTAAAATTTTTCTTCTTTTCACCTACCTCTGGTTGTGGCCAAATCTTGTTGCTTCTTTCTCATTGGTGTCTCTTATACTTTTTCTCCTTGCCAGTCCTTAGTGATTCACATTGTGATTGCTCTAGTTCTGGTCTTTACTGCTTAATGACTGACCTTTTGCTATGGCTTTTTTCTCTAATGATTGTAGTAACTAACATTTGTATGACTCTTTGCAGATTGAGAGTAAATCCTCATTGCTGTATGTGCTAAGCTACTTCAGTCGTGTTCAACTCTTTGCGACCCTGTGGACTGGAGTTTGACAGATTCCTCTGTCCATGGGATTTTCCTGGCAAAGAATACTGAAAGTTAAGTTGGCTCAGTCACATCCTACTCTTTGCGACACTGTGGACTGGAGCCCACCAGGCCCCTCCGTCCATGGGATTCTCCAGGCAAGAATACTGGAGTGGGTTGCCATTTCCTTCTCCAGGGGATCTTCCCGACCCAGGGATCGAACCCAGGTTTCCCACAATGCAGGCAGAAGCTTTAACCTCTGAGCCACCAGGGAAGCCCCTATGACATCTTCCAGGGGATCTTCTCAACCCAGGGATTGAACCAGTGTCTCTTCCATCTCCTGCACTGGCAGGCGGGTTCTTTACCACTAGTGCCACCCAGGAAGCCAATTAGGCACCTTCTAATCAGCTTGTTTTTTTTTTTTTCCTCCTGTTTTAAAGATGACAAAACAAAGACTCTGAAAGTGTCAGAATAATAAAAGAACAGGGACTAGAGCCAGGTTTCCTAAGATCAATCACATGCTCTTCCTATTATGCCCTCTGCCTTATATTACACCCCTCTCTAATCTGTTTCATTGCCATTAGATTCAGTTCAGTTCAGTTCAGTTCAGTCGCTCAGTCGTGTCCAACTCCTTTCGACCCCATGAATCTCGGCACGCCAGGCCTCCCTGTCCATCACCAACTCCCGGAGTTCACTCAGACTCACGTCCATCGAGTCAGTGATGCCATCCTGCCATCTCATCCTCTGTCGTCCCCTTCTCCTCCTGCCCCCAATCCTTCCCAGCATCAGAGTCTTTTCCAATGAGTCAACTCTTCGCATGAGGTGGCCAAAGTACTGGAGTTTCAGCTTTAGCATCATTCCTTCCAAAGAAATCCCAGGGCTGATCTCCTTCAGAATGGACTGGTTGGATCTCCTGGATGCAGTCCAAGGGACTCTCAAGAGTCTTCTCCAACACCACAGTTCAAAAGCATCAATTCTTTGGTGCTCAGCTTTCTTCACAGTCCAACTCTCACATCCATACATGACCACAGGAAAAACCATAGCCTTGACTAGACAGACCTTTGTTGGCAAAGTAATGTCTCTGCTTTTGAATATGCTATCTAGGTTGGTCATAACTTTCCTTCCAAGGAGTAAGCATCTTTTAATTTCATGGCTGCAGTCACCATCTGCAGTGATTTTGGAGCCCCCCAAAATAAAGACTGCCACTGTTTCCACTATTTCCCCATCTGTTTCCTATGAAGTGATGGGACCAGAGCCATGATCTTCATTTTCTGAATGTTGAATTTTAAGCTAACTTTTTCACTCTCCTCTTTCACTTTAATCAAGAGGCTTTTTAGTTCTTCTACACTTTCTGCCATAAGAGTGGTGTTATCTGCATATATGAGGTTATTGATATTTCTCCGAGCAATCTTGATTCCAGCTTGTGCTTCTTCCAGCCCAGCATTTCTCATGATGTACTCTGCATATAAGTTAAATAAGCAGAGTGACAAGATACAGCCTTGACGCACTTCTTTTCCTATTTGGAACCAGTCTGTTGTTCCATGTCCAGATCTAACTGTTGCTTCCTGACCTGCATACAGATTTCTCAAGAGGCAGGTCAGGTGGTCTGGTATTCCCATCTCTTAAAGAATTTTCTACAGTTTCTTGTGATCCACAGAGTCAAAGGCTTTGGCATAGTCAATAAAGCAGAAATAGATGTTTTCCTGAAACTCTCTTGCTTTTTCCGAAACTCTCTTGCTTTTTCCATGATCCAGCGGATGTTGGCAATTTGGTCTTTGATTCCTCTGCCTTTTCTAAAACTAGCTTGAACATCTGAAAGTTCACTGTTCAAATATTGCTGAAGGCTGGCTTGGAGAATTTTGAGCATTACTTTACTAGCGTGTGAGATGAGTGCAATTGTGCAGTAGTTTGAGCATTCTTTGGCATTGCCTTTCTTTGGGATTGGAATAAAAACTGACCTTTTCCGGTCCTGTGGCCACTGCTGAGTTTTCCAAATTTGCTGGCATATTGAGTGCAGCACTTTCACAGCATCATCTTTCAGGATTTGAAATAGCTCAACAGGAATCCCATCACCTCCACTAGCTTTGTTCGTAGTGATGCTCTCTAAGGCCCACTTGAATGCACATTCCAGGATGTCTGGCTCTAGGTCAGTGATCACACCATCGTGATTATCTGGGTTGTGAATATCTTTTTTGCACAGTTCTGTATTTTTGCCACCTCTTTTTAATATCTTCTGCTTCTTTTAGGCCTATACCATTTCTGCCCTTTATTGAGCCCATCTTTGCGTGAAAGTTTCCCTTGTTATCTCTAATTTTCTTGAAGAGATCTCTAGTCTTTCCCATTCTGTTGTTTTCCTCTATTTCTTTGCATTGGTCGCTGAGGAAGGCTTTCTTATCACTTTTTGCTAGTCTTTGGAACTCTGCATTCAGATGCTTATATCTTTCCTTTTCTCCTGTGCCTTTCGCTTCTCTTCTTTTCACAGCTATTTGTAAGGCCTCTTCAGACAGCCGTTTTGCTTTTTTGCATTTCTTTTCCATGGGGATGGTCCTGATCCCTGTCTCCTGTACAGTGTCACAAATCTCAATCCATAGTTCATCAGGCACTCTATCTATCAGATCTAGTCCCTTAAATCTATTTCTCACTTCCTCTGTATAATCATAAGGGATTTGATTTAGGTCATACCTGAATGGTCTAGTGGTTTTCCCTACTTTCTTCAATTTAAGTCTGAATTTGGCAATGAGGAGTTCATGATCTGAGCCACATGAGCTCCTGGTCTTGTTTTTTTTTTTTTTTTTTTGACTGTATAGAGCTTCTCCATCTTTGGCTGCAAAGAATATAATCAATCTGATTTCGGTGTTGACCATCTGGTGATGTCCATGTGTAGAGTCTTCTCTTGTGTTGTTGGAAGAGGATGTTTGCTATGACCAGTGCATTTTCTTGGCAAAACTCTATTAGTCTTTGCCCTGCTTCATTCTATATTCCAAGGCCAAATTTGCCTGTTACTCCAGGTGTTTCTTGACTTCCTACTTTTGCATTCCAGTCCCTTATAATGGAAAGGACATCTTTTTTGGGTGTTAGCTCTAAAAGGTCTTGTAGGTCTTCATAGAACCCTTCAGCTTCAGCTTCTTCAGCTTTACTGGTTGGGGCATAGACTTGGATTACTGTGATATTGAATGGTTTGCCTTGGAAACGAACAGAGATCATTCTGTCATTTATGAGATTGCATCCAAGTACTGCATTTCGAACTCTTCTGTTGACCATGATGGCTACTCCATTTCTTCTGAGAGATTCCTGCCCACAGTAGTAGATATAATGGTCATCTGAGTTAAATTCACCCATTCCAGTCCATTTTAGTTCACTGATTCCTAGAATGTCGACATTCACTCTTGCCATCTCTTGTTTGACCACTTCCAATTTGCCTTGATTCATGGACCTGACATTCCAGGTTCCTATGCAATATTGCTCTTTACAGTTCAGACCTTGCTTCTATCACCAGTCACATCCACAGCTGGGTATTGTTTTTGCTTTGGCTCCATCCCTTCATTCTTTCTGGAGTTATTTCTCCACTGATCTCCACTAGCATATTCGGCCCCTACTGACCTCGAGAGTTCCTCTTTCAGTATCCTATCATTTTGCCTTTTCATACTGTTCATGGGGTTCTCAAGGCAAGAATACTGAAGTGGTTTGCCATTCCCTTCTCCAGTGGACCACATTCTGTCAGACCTCTCCATCATGACCCGCCAGTCTTGGGTGGCCTCAGGGGCATGGCTTAGTTTCATTAATTTAGACAAGGCTGTGGTCCTAGTGTGATTAGATTGACTAGTTTTCTGTGAGTATGGTTTCAGTGTGTCTGCCCTCTGATGCCCTCTTGCAACACCTGCCGTCTTACTTGGGTTTCTCTTACCTTGGATGTGGTGTATCTCTTCATGGCTGCTCCAGCAAAGCGCAGCCATTGCTCCTTACCTTGGACGAGGGGTATCTCCTCACTGCCACCCCTTCTGACCTTGAACGTGGAATAGCTCCTCTAGGCCCTCCTGTGCCCCAGCAGCCACCGTTGCTTGGAGGTGGGGTTGCTCCTCCCTGCCACTGCCCCTGGACTCGGACGTGGGGTAGCTCCTCTCGGCCGCCGCTCCTGACCTCGGACGAGGGGTAGCTCCTCCCAGCCGCTCTAAGTGCACTGGTCGCAGCCTCACTGCTTTGAACACGTTTGTAGTTATCTCTGTCTTCTTACTCTTGTATATCTCGACTCATAGAAGTTGTTACTTAACACTTGCACATTATCAATACCTCAAACTCTAGGACAGATCTGTTCTTAAACACTAGGTCATCCTGAGCTCCAGTGGCTCAGAAGGTCAGTTTTGTCTTATCTTTCTAATTTTTAATTTCTAATATTTAGTATAGACATAAATTTTTTTGGTGGATTAATTGAGTCTTTATTACTAGGTTTTCAGTAGCTTGATTCCAGGAATTGAATGCTGCCTTGATCACTGCTTCAGTATTTTGTACTCTGTCTTGTTGATCCATATGTCTTAGTTATTGCCTTTCTTTGCTGCTTGCTGCTGCTGCTGCTGCTAAGTCGCTTCAGTCGTGTCCGACTCTGTGCGACCCCAAAGATGGCAACCCACCAGGCTCTGCCATCCCTGGGAGTCTCCAGGCAAGAACACTGGAGTAGGTTGCCATTTCCTTCTCCAGTGCATGAAAGTGAAAGTGAAGGCGCTCAGTCGTGTCCGACCCTTAGCAATCCCATGGACTGCAGCCTACCAGGCTCCTCCGCCCATGGGATTTTCCAGGCAAGAGTACTGGAGTGGGTTGCCTGTGCCTTCTCCGTTCTTTACTGCTTGCTGCTGCTAAGTTACTTCAGTCGTGTCCGACTCTGTGTGACCCCATAGACGGCAGCCCACCAGGCTCCCCCATCCTTGCTTAGTTCATCATTAAGCTGTCTCTTGAAGTAACTTCAACAAAAGCAACACTTATATTCAGAGAATGTTTAGCACAGACTCCTGTAAGCAGTTGTTTTGTTTTATTCATAACTGGATCACCAGTGTCTAGGTGGTAGTGGTGGTGGTGGTGGTGGTAGTGGTGGTGGAGCATGTTCTGCTGTGTTGGACTCAGTGACTCCACAGACTATAGCTCCTTAGGCTTTTCAGTCCATGGAACAGTGATTAATTCAGAAGAGATATCCAGTATATATTTGTTGACTGACTATATAACTTTTTGTTATAAAATAAATGTTTGTAATTGAACCTCTGATTCCTGTCAACATATGTGGACTATATCTGCTTAGACTTGTGCCTATTGCTTGCCCTCGTTCTTGCTGTTGTTCTCTGCCTCCTGCTAGGCTTACTTATGTATCTGCCTACATGCAATGAATTTTTTTCCTGTTGTGTGGTGCTGCCGGCATCCCCTGATTATCAAGTCTTCATGGATCTATTTTGGTCTTTAGGTCTTATGTTTAGCTGTGTGTGTTAGTGCTCAGTAGTGTCTGACTCTTTGTGACTCCATGGGCGGACTGAAGCCCACCATGCGCCTCTGTCCATGGAATTCTCCAGGCAAGAATACAGGAGTGGGTTGCTATGCCCTTCTCCAGGAGATCTTCCCAACCCAGAGACTGAACCCGGGTCTCTTGCATTGCAGGCAGATTCTTTACCGGTTGAGCTACCTGGGAAGCCCTATGTTTAGCTGGATTAAATGTTTACCAAGCCTGTGTAGAATTCTTTAAGATCTGTTTAAAAGCTTTTTAATTGTTTTTTTTTAGAAGAATGATTTTCTGTGTTTAGAATATACAGTTGTCAACCAAATATCAGCTAGATCTTTTGATAATTAAGTCACCAGACAGTGTTGTAATAGCAATTAATGGTCTCATAGTGATCATTTTTAGTCTGCATTCTGTACAGCTGTACTTCTCTCATTGAACAAACGTGGGGGAGAAGAGAATTAAAAAGGACAGTTGAGTGAAACATAATCTTTATATTAGTGTCCCTAGCAATAGAAAGAATAATTATGTCTAAATCTTTAAATAAAATATCTTAAGTCTATGGAAAGATTTAGAATTTTTCTGCTATATGTAAAGAAAAAGAAAATATCAATTCAAATATCCCTGCTTTTTATTTTAAAGGAGGTTGAGCCATCCAAACCAGGCCCCTAAAGTTTGTGCCAAATTTTAATTTACAGTGATACAAAAGGATAATCTTATAAATTTTAGTCAATCTGTTATATATACCATCTTTTCTTTTAAGGTTCTTATAGAGTAGATATTTAGTTAAACTCGAGTACATCTGAACCCTTTATAAAATCAAGCATACAGTATGTTTAAGCCCAATTTGTAGGTGTTAATGCAATAATCTTATTAGCTTTAACAAATAGGTTTATTATTTGGTTGTATGACATTTTGTTGATTTTATCTGTCAGGACAATCAAATTTCTTCCTATGGGAAAATGATTTTATGAAATATTTACATTTTAATATAGCCTTAATTCTATATGTTGCATTTAATAGCCTTAATTATTATTATAACAATAAAAAGGAAATGCTGCTGCTAAGTCACTTCAGTCATGTCCGACTCTGTCCGACCCCATAGATGGCAGCTCACCAGGCTCCCCTGTCCCTGGGATTCTCCAGGCAAGAACAGTGGAGTGGGTTGCCATTTCCTTCTCCAATGCATGAAAGTGAAAAGTCAAAGTGAAGTCGCTCAGTCATGTCCGACTCTTAGCGACCCCATGGACTGCAGCCTACCACACTCCTCCATCCATGAGATTACCCAGGCAAGAGTACTGGAGTGGGGTGCCATTGCCTTCTCCAAAAAAGGATATAGTCCACATATATTTTTGTATTCTGTTATGTGTATGATTTTTTTAGTTTTACCACCAGTTTTGAAGTAATCTGAATTAGTTATTCTTTGTAGGACTTCAGAATTATGATCCATCAGAATTGAATTTTTTCTCTTAGATCAAAGAGAGGTATGACAGTGGGCATCTGTCTGGACACACTTCTTCCTTATCCCTGAATAACCTGCCTGGCCAAAGGGACTCTGGGATTAGATGTTGATGTTTTCTTTGAGTGAAATAGCATTGAATAGTGGAGAAGGCAATAGCACCCCACTCCAGACATACAGGCAACAACTCCAGTATTCTTGCCTGTAGAATCCCTTGTACAGAGGAGCCTGGTGGGCTAGAGTCCATGGGGTGGCAAAGAGTTGGACACGACTGAGCAACGAACAACTAAACTAACAACTAAACTGAGCAATTGAATTTCAGTTTCAGCTTTCAAAAAGAGTGACTGTAATGCCTAGGATTTCAAATTTCAGCATTTCAGTCACTTGAGAGTTATTTAAAATGCAGGTTTTAATTTAATAGTGGCATGAGATCTGAGACTCTGCATTTCTAACAAGCTCTCCCAGCTGATGGTCATGTTGCTGATGCATGAGTAGCAAGTCAGAAGGTATAGATTATAGCATTAAATAACTGACATTGTTATTGAAAAATTAGTGTTTATACATGTGAAATATTTTTAGAGTACTTCAAGATAAGAGGAAATTGAAGGCTAAAGGAGACATGGACAATATTTAGTTTAAAAGTGAGGGAAAGTTGAGATCATTAGGAACTGCTTCATGGTAAAGACAAGGTTAAAAGCTGGGCCGTGAAGGCAGACAGGAATTGGTGAAAAGGCAAAAGGGAAGGCTTTATATAGAACAGAGCAGTGTTAAGGACAAAGATGAGTCTGAATGAGGGCAGTGACATTTGAGCAAGGAGAATCATTGTCCCTCTCTTTCTCTGTCCTTTCAAGCTTCTGATATACAAGAGCTTGTTGCAAGGGGGAGGGGGAGAGGGAGCTTTGTAATTTAATTGTCCATATTTAGGAGTTTTAGAGTTTTGTGTTATTTATTTCTAGTTTAGTTCCACTGTGATCAGAGAATATATAATTTGTGTGATTTCAGTTCTCTGAAATTTGTAGAGACTTGCTTTATGACCCAGCAGATGGCCTGTTTTGGTAAAGGTTAAATGCATATGTAAGTGTGTATTCTACAATATTCGCCTTTAGTGTTTTATAAATATCAAATAAGTCAAGATAACTAATAGCATTACTTAAGTCTTCTAGTTCTTTGAGTGAGTGAGTGAGTGACAGTCACTCAGTCGTGTCCAACTCTTTGCAAACCCATGGACTATAGCCTGCCAAGCTCCTCTGTCCATGGAATTCTCCAGGCAAGAATATTGCAGTGGGTTGCCATTTCCTTCTCCAGGGGATCTTCCTGACCCAGGGATCGAACCGAGGCCTCCTGCATTGCAGGCAGATTCTTTAGCATCTGAGCCACCAGGGAAACCTCTAATTCTTTACTGTTTTTTAAAAATGTGCTTGTTTTACTAGTTACTAAGAAATGTGAACTAAGATTCTTCAACTGTGATAATGAATTTGTTGATTTTGCTTGTTCTGTCAATTTTTGCTTTTTTATAGTTAAAGTCATATTATTGGGTGGAAGCATTCGGGCTTATTTTATTTTCTTGTTTTATAGAGCCTTTTACTAGTTTTCTACTACTGCTGTAACAAGTTGCCACAAACTTAGTAGCTTAAAACAGTGAATTTATTATCTTCCTGTTCTTGGGATCAGAAGTCCAAAATAAGTTTCACTGGGTAGAAACCAAGGTGCTCCAGAGGCACTAAAGGGGAATTCCTTTCCTTGCTTTTCCTAGCTTCTGCTGTTGTAATCCTTATATTCCTTGACTCATTGCCTTTTCTCTATCTCCAAAGCCAGCAGAATAGCATCTTCAGTCCCTTTATATATATATATTTATATATATATATATATAAATAGTTATTTTAAGATCCTCCTAGCTAGCTCCAACATCTTGATCATGTGTTGATTTGTTTCCATTATCCATTTTTTCTCTTGATTATTGGCTACATTTTCCTTCTTCTATTCATTTCTTGACATTATTGATTTCATGCTAGGTATCATATGTAAAAGACTAGTAGAAGATTTTTCTTTGAAATGGGCACAGAATTAGGAAAGATTGAAAATCATTGTGAATAGTATAGTGTAGGGACACAAGGACACTGGCTTATTGCTTGTGAAGGACCTGAGTAGGGAATATTTATTAAAATAAATAGTAGAGACAAATTGTGGGATTTTGTCTAAACTTGCTGAGAGACTGAGTAAACCGTGACATTGAGTTAGTTACTCAGTTTCATGGTGCTTTGGTTTCTTCATTAAAATGACATAATTACACTATCTGTCTCACAGAGTTATTCTGAGGGTTAAATGAGCATGTCTGCAGGACAGTAAGTGTTCAATTTGTTGTTCATTTGCTAAGTCATGTCTGACTCTTTGCAATCCCATGGACTGCAGCACACCAAGCTTCCCTGTCCTTTACCATCTCCCAGAATTTACTCAAACTTGTGTCCATTGAGTCAGTGGTGCCATCCATCCATCTCATCCTCACCTCATCCCCTTCTCATTTTTCTCAGTCTTTCCCAGCATCAGGGTCTTTTCTAGTGAGTTGGCTCTTCACTTCAGGTGGCCAGGGTATTGAATCTTCAGCTTCAGGATCAGTCCTTCCAGTGAATATTCAGTGTATATTCCCTTTAGGATTTACTGGTTTAATCTCCTTGCTGTCCAAGGGACTCCTAAGAGTCTTCTCCAGCACCACAGTTTGAGAGCATCAATTTTTTATCACTTAGCCTTCTTTATGGTCCAACTCTCACATCTGTACATGACTACTGGAAAAAGCATAGCTTTGACTATACAGACCTTTGTCACAAAGTGATATCTGTTTTTTAACATGCTGTCTAGGTTTGTCATAATTTTTCTTCTAAAGAGTAAATTCATGGCTATAGTCACCACAGTGATTTTGGAGCCAGCCCCCCCCCAAATAAAGTCTGTCATTGTTTCCATTTTTTCCATTATGTGTTGGCTATTATTTCCTTGAGAACTGAGGGTGGAGTATTGGATTTGGTTACATGATAGTCATTAGTGTATTTGTCAAGTGAGTTTTTAGTGCATGATGGTGACAAATGCCTGAATGGAGGAGATTCAAGGGAGAATGAGGAATAAGAAACTAGGAATTGGCCACTGTTTTGAGATTGCTATAATGGGAATTAGAAAAATGTGGTAGGCATAGGAAGGCATGAAGGTAAGGGATGAATTTAAGATATGATAATCATAATTATACTCATAGTAATCTTCACAGCAACTCTATAAAATAGGTACTATTTTTATTCCCATTTAATCTGAGGCATAAAGATAGGAATGCAATTATAAAATGTTTGTATGCTGAAAGTGACCTCATAGGGAGGGAAGAATGCAGGAGTTGAAGGGATATTTCCAGGAATAAAGTTTTCAAGTAGGTGAGAAATGATGGAATGCAGCCTGTATGTGGAGAAATTGACCTTTGATAGGAACAAGGAATGTGCATTCATTTTAACAGCAAAGTATGTGTGTAGATTTGGGAGTGGAAAAATACTTAAGAAATATTCTGACAGCTTGTGTTTCTCATTGAAATAAGAAACAAAGGGATCAGCTTAGAGTAGGGTTGGATATGTTGGAGAAGAAATGGTTATTTTGTACAGTGCATGAGTGAATTAACTTAGGTATGGATGAACATGCTGATAGTGCTAAGGGTTTAAAGTGGGGATTGTGGATACTGGAGAGAAAAGGGAGATAAGGAACTCAATATCTTTGAGAAGGAATAAAAGGTAAATGAACCTGATGAAGCCAAGAAAAGGGTAAGACAGTCTTTTCCCTTGAAAGCTTAAAGTCTACCTACTAAGTTAAGTGATCCATACCTAAAAGAATACATAAGCAAAAGATAAATGCTAGATAGATTACCTAGATCACAGGCTTTGTCCCTTCAAGGGAGAGAGTGAACACTTTGGGCAACATGGGTAGCTTTAGTGGGAAATGATCATAGGGCATTAAAGTGTGTGTCGATGCCAACAGGATAAACATTTAGCATTTCTGGTTTCAGTGAAAGTGAAAGTTGCTCAGTCCTGTCTGAATCTTTGTGACCCCATGGACTGTATACAGTCCATGGAATTCTCCAGGCCAGAATACTGGAGTGGGTAGCCTTTCCCTTTTCCAGGGCATCTTCCAAATCCAGGGATCAAATCCAGGTCTCCCGCATTGCAGGCGGATTCTTTACCAGCTGAATCCCAAGGGAAGCCCAAGAATACTGGAGTGGGTAGCCTGTCCCTTCTCCAGCGGATCTTCCCAACCGAGAAATTGAACTGAGGTCTCCTGCTTTGCAGGTGGATTCTTTACCAACTGAGCCTATTGGTTTCAGTACTGTGATGTATTCACCGAGTCTTTGAATTCCTTGTCCGTGGATTGTACTTCCTGTGTAGTTGGGTAGATAGAAACATTGATTTGTACATTTTCTTCTGAAGAAAATACATTTCAGTCATGCTTAAAGGAAATATAATCATATTGTAATGACCTTGAATTAAATTATTTTCATGTTATATACCAAATATATTGCTTGGAGATTTGTTGAAATTAGAAAATATTTTTTAGGTTTTTTTTTTTTTTTTTTTTTAAGAGGGCAGGATGATGTTAGGGAGTAAAGGAATAATTTTTTTAACAGGCTATTTTCTGTAGCTTCAGGTTTCTGTTAGAACTTTCAGGAGTGTTTTTTCAGTATTCTAAGCCTTCTTTGTCACTTGAACAAGAAGAGTGGCCAGGGAAGAAATATTTAGAAATGTACTTTATATATGAAATAAAGAAAATATCTTTGTATACAACATGAAATATTAATTACAAAATTAAAATGATAAGGTTTGTACCTGTCTTGTTACTATTTTGTCCATTATTTGAGTAAATTTATTATTTTTCTAATTGCACATTTTTTCCCCTTATGGCCTACTTAAGAATGACCAACTCCACGTTGTTAGCCATTTCAGTGAACAGGAGGCCCTCTGTTTCAAACAGAGAAACGTCTGTTAGTGAGAGACATGCAGAAGTAATATAGGGCCTTTCTTCATAGTTTGTTTTGGAACTTTATATACACTTTTATAAAGCAGCTGCAGGGAGAAGTGTGTATAGGTTTTTGTTTCTTAAAAGTTAATGTAAGGAATATCTTAAGAACTGTATGAAGCTTTTTAGCAGTGCTTTTATTCATCTATTTAAATTTTTCTGCATTTCAGTTTTATTAGATGGATACAATTTTACAAAAGATCTTACATAGTTTTACTATATAAATGTTTGTTTTATACTGACATCCTTAAAAATGTTATAATAGTTTTGTTAAAGATGTATTTTTTGGACAACAAATTCTATATATTTTTCTAATTAATCTTTTCACTTTTAGAATAGCATTTAATATTAAGACAATTTAAAAAGTAAATTTACAACTATAATTTTATTGCATAAATAGCTTTAAATTCTCTATTACATATTTGAATAGCATCCAATATGTATTTTTTACTTAAAGAAACATCTTTTGAAAAATCAGTTTACATAAGCAGAATTTCTTCAACATTGGTGCATTTGAAATTTGTGTTGGTTCAGTAAAGAATGTATAATATTTGAAATAGTGAGTTTTCAGTGCATGATGGTGACAAATGCCTGAATGGAGGAGGTTCAAGGGAGAATGAGGAATTAGAGACTAGGAATTTGCCACTGTTTTGAGATTGCTATAATGGGAATTAGAAAAATGTGGTAGGCATAGGAAGGCATGAAGGTAAGGGATGAATTTAAGATATGATAATCATAATTATAATCATAGTAATCTTCACAGCAACTCTTATAAAATAGGTACTATTTTAAGGCAATGGCACCCCACTCCAGTACTCTCGCCTGGAAAATCCCATGGATGGAGGAGCCTGGTGGGCTGCAGTCCATGGGGTTGCTGAGGGTCGGACATGACTGAGCGACTTCACTTTCACTTTTTACTTTCATGCATTGGAGAAGGAAATGGCAACCCACTCCAATGTTCTTGCCTGGAGAATCCCAGGGACGGGGGAGCCTGGTAGGCTGCCATCTATAGGGTCGCACAGAGTTGGACACAACTAAAGCGACTTAGCAGCAGCAGCAGCAGCAGTAGGTATTACTAATTTTATATTTAATTTGCCAAGAAGAGCTCTTACAATTCCATTACTTTCTTTGTCTGTACTTATAGAAAATTCAATTTAGAAACATGTAAGAATTCTCATTTATCATTGAAATTATAGAAAGCATACTTGCAGAACTATTGACTATATAATTTTACCTGGTCCTCTATATCATGAACCATGATGGTTAGTGTGACATTGCAAGGAGTTGGTAGCATTTATGCTAAATTGTTTACTTTCAACAGAAAAAAAGACTTTATATTAATGGCCCAAAATTCTTATTGTATATTTCCCAATTGCTTTTGGATGTAGTTTTTATTTTTAGCACTATTTAATTTGTGAAACTAATTTATTCTTAATGTTATTCTTACTTAAGCATATTATTTAACATGTTATTTTTTAAATAAAGTATTTTTAAAGAAGCTGGAAAATGCAGCTGTATTTCTATGTGATGTTTTATTTTCTAATCAAAACACTTTTTTTTTCTTAATCTTATTGGCTAGTAAAGGCAGAAGGATAAGATGATCTTTCTCCATAGGTTAGTGGCTCTTATATTTTAATGTATGTAAATAATCTCCTGCGTACTTGATAAACTTATAGATTCCCAAACTCAGCCCTCTAGAAATCAGATTTACAAGTCAATATGTTTAACAGGCTCCTAAGTGATTAGGATATATAGGCTTCTTTGAGAAATTTTGGCCAAATGGTTGTTCTGTAGCATTAACTCAAATCTCATTACGTTTTCAGCATTATTCTTCAAAGGAATGAAGACTTTGCTATTAAGTTGATATTGCTTGAAAAACTTACATGGAGGTATTTATCAGTTTTCAAAGCTTTGGAAGTTGAAATAACAAGTTCACATATTTGCATTATAATAAATTTTAAATTTGAATAGAGTTCTACAATTTAATTTGTTGTTCTTGTTCAGTCGCTAAGTCATATGTGACTCTTTGTAACCTCATGGACTGTAGCATGCCAGGCTCCTCTGTCCACCACTGTCTCCCAGAATTTGCTCAGATCCATTGAATTGGTGATGCTATTTAACAATCTCAACTTCTGGGGCCCACTTCTCCTTTTGCCTTCAGTCTTTTCCAGCATCAGGGTCTTTTCCAGTGAGTTGGCTCTTCACATCAGGTGGCCAAAGTATTGGATCTTCAGCTTCAGGATCAGCCATTCCAATGAATATTCAGGGTGAATTTCCTTTAGAATTTACTGGTTTGATCTCCTTACAGTCCAAGAGACTCTCAAGAGTCTTCTCCAGCACCACAGTTCAAAAGCATCATTCTTTGGCCCTCAGCCTTCTTTATGGTCCAACTCTCACATTCATACATGACTATTGAAAACAACAGTAAAACTACAATTGAATATACACTGTTATATTTTTTCCTATTTAATCTTCATAACAAGCCTGTGAAGTAGGTAAAACAAGTATAATTACTTTCATTTTATGTGTTGAGAAACAGGTTGGTAAAAGTTGTGACCTGCCCTAGGTCATGTAGCTAAGAAACAGTTGAGCTGACTAGAATGTAGGTCTTGACTCCTAGAGCAGGGCTGTTTTCATATCATACCATATAAGCTATCTAGAATTAAAGATTTTTTAAAAAAACATATGTTAGTGTATGTGTGTGTGTGCACACATGTATACATACTTATGTATGCAGCATATAATTTTATTGCACTTTGCTTTATTGCATCTCAGATATTGTATTTTTTATAAACTGAAGATCTGTGGCCACCTTGCATCAAGCAAGTCTATCAGCACCATTTTTCCAACAGCTCACTTTGTGTTCCTGTGTCACATTTTGGTAAATTTTGCAATATTTCAAGCTTTTTCATTATTATATTTGTAATAATGGTCTGTGATCAGTCTGTGATCTTTTATGTTACTACTATAACAGTTGATGGTTAGCATTTTTACCACTAAAATATTTTTTAATTGCGATATTTATATTTTTTGATCATAAATGCTATTGCAAACTTTAATAGACTGTTCAGTTCAGTCGCTCAGTCCTGTCCAACTCTCTGCGACTCCATGAATCACAGCACGCCAGGCCTTCCTGTCCATCACCAACTCCCGGAGTTCACTCAGAGTCACGTCCATCGAGTCAGTGATGCCATCCAGCCATCTCATCCTCTGTCGTCCCCTTCTCCTCCTGCCCCCAATCCTTCCCAGCATCAGAGTCTTTTCCAATGAGTCAACTCTTCACATGAGGTGGCCAAAGTACTGGAGTTTGAGCTTTAGCATCATTCCTTCCAAAGAAATCCCAGGGCTGATCTCCTTCAGAATGGACTGGTTGGATCTCCTTGCCGTAATATAGTATAAACATAACTTTTAGATGCACTAGGAAGCAAAAAAATTGTGTGATGTGCTTTATTGACTTTATTCCGGTGGTCTGAAATGAAACCTCCAATATTTCTGAGGTATGGCTGTATATCTACTGCATATACACATACATATACATCATCAAACATGGTTGAAGTTTTCTAATAATTAGAAAAGTTAACATACTGACTATATTTTAGCACAGTTTTAGACAGTACATATGCTTTATCTTACAAACTCTAGACTGGGCAGTATAAGGACATGGATTGTATATATCTTTGTTTATATCTTTGTATTCTAATTGCCTACCTTACTCATTTGCAAAGAGAATCCAGGTGTTCAACAAGTGTTTGATAAGTGAATGGATGGATAAATGAAAGACCTTCAGGCATTTGTGTCAATAGGGAGTATTTGAAGAATATTGGTGTATATTCTTGTCTTAAAATGAGAAAGGCTCACTATTGGGCTCTTGGTTTTTAATTTCTTATGACACATATTCTTGAGACATGAATACATATATTAAGCCAGTTCTCACAAGCAGATGCCAAATAGTGCTTAATGAAGAAACACAACAATCATATAATGGTTGGGATTTTATTTTGTAATTCTTCATAGAATGTTTTCTAGATTTCAAGTCATATGCACACTTTTTCAGTAATAAAATGTGTGTTACCAGGGTAGAACTAAATTTTCACTAAATATGAAAAAGATTCCATTTATTTAAAAAAAAATCTAGAACCCCTTAGAGAATATCTGAAGAAAATGTTTCTAAACCTAACAAACCTTTAAATTACTATTATAACTTTGCCTTTCTTTCTAAACAGAAGTGACTGACCTCTTGCTCTATCCAAGTAGTTTTGGTAGTTCAGAAAGATTAGCAATATTCTAGTATATGTCTACTAGAGATTCTTTTGTGTTATATAAAATAAAATGTATTTGGAGTTCCTTCCTAAGTGTGTAAAATTTCCTAAGAGACATAATTACCTTTCTTTTCCTAGAACCAGATTATTCCTATGTCAATTATTTAGAATGTCCCAATACACAGTTTTTTTTGTGCCACCAGTTTTGTTTGATTTTGTTTTTGTCTTACCAATATACAAATAATTTTCTTTTTATTGCTCAAATATGCTGCCTATTTCTGTGCACGTTTGTGTATTTGCAATTCATAACTAGTTGGCAAAAAAGTGTGTTGACTCAGATGTTTGAAAGATGTTTTGGATCAACTGTGACTGACCCAAATACATTGATTTTCATGTGTATATATAATTCTTTTTGTATTACATATAATTGATAAGTACATTCATTATTAATCCTGAAATTCCCTTTCCAAAGGTAAGTGTCTATCAAAATACTTTTTCTTGAAAAAAATTGAGAAGAATTTAAGAAGAGGAAACACTTTATACACTTCTTGTGAAGACATGGTTTTGATTGATATTCTAGGCCTTGATTTTGATTTAGTGTTTGGCACTTAGACAAGTGTTCCTCCACCAAACACTCAAATTCTTTGACTTGTCTTAGTATCTGTAGAATTATGGGAACTTGCCTTTTACCATTGTTGATAAATTTTATTATGAGCATCCTTTTAATCCTTGGAATGCTAAATTTTCATCTGAAGCATTTTTTTTCAGTGTGAAAGTGAAAGTGTTAGTCAGTTGCTCAGTTATGTCCAACTCTTAGTGACCCATGGATTGTAGCCTGCCAGGCTTCTCTGTCTATGGGATTCTCCAGGCAAGAATACTGGAGTGGGTAGACATTCCCTTCTCCAGGGCATCTTCTTGACTCAGGGATCCAACCCAGGTCTCCTGCATTGCAGGCAGATACTTTACACCTGTGCTCTGGCTATGGTGGTAGTGGTTTAGTCGCTAAGTTGTGTCTGACTCTTATGACCCCATGGACTGTAACCTGCCAGACTCCTCTGTCCCTGGGATTCTCCAGGCAAGAATACTGGAGTGGGTCGTCATTTCCTTCTCCAGGGGATCTTCCTAACATAGGAATCAGATCCGGGTCTCCTGCCTTGAAGGCAGGTTTTCTACCAATTGAGCTACAAGGGAAGCTATCCAGTACAGGCAGTTACTTTACCGTCTGTGCTCTGGCTATGTTGCTTTGTAAAAACTCACTGTTTCATTTTATCCTCATAACAAATGCAATAAGTAACTTACTTTACAAATGAGGTAACTATAGTTCAGAATTTGGGTCACAGTGCTAAATGTTTTTCAAATTTTATAAATAGAGCAACTTGGCAAAAAATTTGAAAATTTTGGTTTTTTAAACACTCTACTTTCCATCTAGTCTTATTTGTTTTGACCCAGAAATGAGTTTATTGTCCCATATTATTCTCAGATCTTTTGGCTCTTCTGAAACTACAGCTTCCTTACTGTAGCAAATATTCTTTACAAATGTTCTATTTTTCCTTTTTACTGTACTGTATAGTCTCTGACCTTTTTCTGATTTTCTCCCCCCCCCAACTTTTATAGTTTAAAACGTTTAGGTTTTTAAAAAGTATTTTTATTTATTTATTTTTTCATGAGATATAGTTGTGCAATATTATATTAGCTTCAACTATACAACATAGTGATTTAAAAATTTTGTAGATTATACTTCTTTTAAAGTTACTATAAAATATTGGCTCCTGATTTCCTTTTAACAGTAATTCCCCTTGATTCCTAGAACACATTTTTGATTCTCCTTTTCAGTACTCATTTTGTCTTGTTTTTTAATTTTTTTTAAAGGAGGACTGTGTCTATGTTTTCTGAGATGCATCCTCTGTGAGAATGAACTCTTGTCTTACCTTTATTTCTCACCAGTGTCAAACATAGGACTTTTCAAAAGGTGGATGCTCAGTAAATATTTATTCTCTTAGTTTAAATTAATCTTTTAGTTTGGTTTCCATTAATATAATTCTATAAAGCCACTTGTTTCCATGAAACTTGATAAAACTAATACAAAAGATATTTTATTCCTTTGGTATAATTAACCATTTTCTCTTTAGATTATTTTTGGTTCTGGTTTCTGATGTACCGTCTTTATGCATATCTTTGGTGGTACATTTCTCTTTTGTTTTCTTTTAGAGATAAGATATTCTTCAGAATTTTGGAGAATAATTATATTGCAGAGGCACTCCCACAGGAGTGAGAATTCTGAGCCCCACATCAGGCTCTTCTGCCCAAAGGTCTGGCACTGGGAAGAGGAGCCTCTAAAGCATTTGGCTTTGAAATGAGGCTTAATTGCAGGAGTTCCTCAGGACTGGGGAAAGCATGACTTCACTCTTAAAAGGTACACACAAATTATTACATGCACTGGACCCAAGGGCAAAAGCAGTAACTTCATAGGAGCCTGGGTCAGACCTACCTGCTGATCTTGGAGGGTCTGCTGGGGAGCTCTGGGGCAAGGGCGTACTGTGGCTCACCCTGGGGTCATAAACACTGGTGGTAGACATATTGGGGAGAATCCATCTGTGTGAATTCTCCCAGAGTTGGATATTTTGCTTGACTTATTAGGACCAAGATGTGGCCCCACCCAACAATTTGTAGGCTCCTATGTTGGGATTCCTCAGGACAAAAAACTAACCAGGCAGGAACCCAGCCCCCCACACATCAGCTGCCTAAAGACTTCCAGAGCCCACAGCCATCCCTGGACAAACCCCTAGCCATGGCCTTATCTACCAGAGGGCCAGGGCCCAGCTCTGCCCACCTGGGAGCAGACACCAAAGCAAGAAACTGTCAGTCCGACTGGCCTGACACTGTCCTAGGATCAAATAGTCCCTGACCCTTGTATGATGAGAGGGAGGTATACTGCTAGGATGCATAGAACATCACCTACAGAGGGCCACTTCTCCAGGTTGAGAAATGTAACTATCCCCAAAATACAAATAGAAATTTAGACAAAATGAAGTGTTAGATGAATTTATTTCAGATGAAGGAACAAGATAAAACCCCAGAAGAATGGTTTCATACTAAACCATCTTTTCTCTATTTCTATACCCAGTGATAGTATGGGACACAGCAATTGGCTGTAGTTAGCAAGAAATTTTTTGTGGTCTTTTGACACACTGTTTTTATAATTTGCATCATTGGCTAATTAGTTGATATTTAAAATTCTTTGACGATTTCTCTGTGGTTTCATGCTTGATTTCTTTCCCAATATTTGTAAAAGAACTGTTCTGTATGTTTTCCTTGCTGTTGGAGCTCTCTGATGGTGTGTCTGCTTTCATCATTGGTTTTGATTTCCTGTCTCATCCTGTTGTCTGCTTAGTCGTCATCAATCCAGACCCTCCCTCCTGCCCCCGAGGCTGTAGTTTACCCATCCATCTCCCCTCCCCTGTCCCCCCACTTGCTCTGGTCATAGCAATGCTGTGGTCCACAGCGTGTGTCCCTTTAGTCAGGTTCGTGCTTTGTCTTCATGCCTCATTAAATGGTGTTTTTCCCCCATAGCAGTAAATTGAATTGGTGTATCACTATGCAGTTACAGGAGAAGGCAATGGCAACCCACTCCAGTACTCTTGCCTGGAAAATACCATGGACGGAGGAACCTGATAGGCTGCAGTCCATGGGGTTGCACAGAGTCGGATACGACTGAAGCGACTTAGCAGCAGTAGCAGTAGCAGCAAGAAATTAGCAGCAGTTGAAGACCCTCCTGATCCAGTGTTTAAAAGATTCCCAGACTTTATTTTCCTATTCCATTACCTAAAGTAGGTGCTGAACATCCAAAACTGTAAAGACAGTTGTGGATAGAGGAAAACCACAAAATTAAGGCTTAAATTGAAGAAAGTAGGGAAAACCACTAGACCTTTCAGATATGACCTAAAACAAATCCCTTATGATTATACAGTGGAGGTGATGAATAGATTCAAGGGATTAGATTTAGTAGACAGAGTACCTGAAGAGCTATGGACAGAGGTTCGTAACATTGTATAGGAAGTTGTGATCACAACCATCCCCAAGAAAAAGAAATGAAAGAAGGCAAAGTGATTGTCTGAGGAGGACTGAGAAAAGAGAAGTGAAAGGGAAAGATATACCCCACTGAATGCAGAGCTCCAGAGGATAGCAAGGAGAGATAACAAAGCCTTCTTAAGTGAACAATGCAAGGAAATAGAGGTAAACAATAGAATGAGGGAAGACTAGAGATTTCTTCAAGAAAATTGGAGATAACAAGGGAACATTTCTTGCAAAGATGGTTGCAATAAAGGACAGAAATGGCAAGGACCTGACAAAAGCAGAAGAAATTAAGAAGTAGTGGCAAGAATACACAAAAGAACTAAACATTAAGGTCTTAATGACCCAGATAATCATGATGATGTGGTCACTCACCTACAGCCAGACATCCTGGAGTGTGAAGTGAAGTGGGCCTTAGGAAGCATTACTATAAACAAAGCTAGTGGAGGTGGTGAAATTCCACCTGAGCTATTTAAAATCATAGCAGATGTTGCTGTTAAGGTGCTGTACTCAATATACCAGCAAATTTGGAAAACTCAGCAGTGGCTGCAGGACTGGAAAAGGTCAATTGTCATTCCAGTCCCAAAGAAGGCAGTGCCAAAAATGTTCAAACTCCCCGATAATTGCACTTATTTCACAGGCTAGCAAGACAATGCTCAAAATCCTTCAGGCTAGTCTCTAGCAATATGTGAACCAAGAAATTCCAGATGTACAAGCTGGATTTAGAAAAGGCAGAGGAAGAGGAACCAGAGATCAAATTGCCAACATCCATTGGATCCTAGAAAAACAAGAGAATTCCAAAAAAAACCACATCTACTCTGCTTCATTGACTATGCTAAAGCCTTTGACTGTGTGGATCACAACAAACCATGAAAAACTCTTAATGAGATGGGAATACCAGACCACCTTACCTGCCTCCTGAAACCTGTGCAGGTCAAGAAGCAGCAGTTAAAACAGGACATGCAGCAATGGACTGATTCAAAACTTTGAAAAGAATATGTCAATTCTATATTGTCACCCTGGTTATTTAACTTGTATGCATAGTACAGCATGCAAAATGCAGGGCTGGATGACACAAACTGGAATCAAGATTGCAGGAAGAAATATCAACAACCTCAGATATGCAGATGTCAAAACCCCTATGGCAGAAAGCGAAGAGGAACTAAAGAGCCTCTTGATGAAGGTTAAAGTGGAGAGTGAAAAAGCTGGAGTAAAACTCAACATTCACAAAACAAAAATCATGGCATTCAGTCCCATCATTTCATGGCAAATGGATGGGAAAAAAGTGAAACAGTGACAGACTTTATTTTCTTGGGCTCCAAAATCACTGTGGACAGTGATTGCAGTCACGAAATTGAAAGACACTTGCTCCTTAAAAGAGAAGCTATTACAAACCTAGACAGCATCATTAAAGCAGACACATCACTTTAGTGACAAAGGTCCATGTAGTCAATGCTATGGTTTTTCCAGTAGTCATGTATGGATGTGAGAGTTGGACCATAAGGGAGACTGAGTGCCAAAGAACTGATGCTTTTGAATTGTGATGCTGGAGAAGACTCTTGAGAGTCCCTTGGACAGCAAGGAGGTCAAACCAGTCAATCCTAAAGGATATCAACTCTGAACATTCATTTTAAGGACTGATGTTGAAGCTCCAATACTTTGGCCAGCTGATGCGAGAGCCAACTCATTGGAAAAGGCTGATGCTGGGAAAGATTGAGTGCAAGAGGACAAGAGGGCAGCAGAGGATGAGATGGTTAGGTAACATCATTGACTCAATAGACATGAGTTTTAGCAATCTCTGGGAGATAGTGAAGAACAGAGACGCCTGGCGTGCTGCAGTCCATGGGGTTGCGAGGAGTCAGACATGACTTAGTGACTGAACAACAACAAGAAGGAAGTCTAGGACCACATTTCCCTTAATCTTGAGATACACAGTTTTGTTATGTTTTTTCCTCTCTGCTTTAACTGCAGAGAGGACCAGAATTGAAGTGAGGGAGAGGCCTAGCCTTGGTAGTACTGGTGCCATATGCTTGCTCTACAAGATAGCCCCAGGTCTAGTATGCCTGGCCTTAACCGTAGCTTGCCAATTAGGTCACTAAGCAGCTGTTTTCTTTGTATTTTTTGGACAAAGAACATGTGGGATAACCAAATTAAGGCCTTGTACGTAAAGAATACCTCATGTCTTATGATTATTTAGTATTCATGTATACTGTGAATGGATCTGGATCACATTATATCTAGAACCTCTTGAATATTTAGTGCCTCAAGAATTTAGGTTTCTCTCAGTCCTTACATTCCTATCTCTGTTTAGGGACACATGCTTTACTTACTAATTCCATTTGTGTATTCAAGTTGTCTTATGAATTCTAGCTGTGTCTTACAAGCTGTTCATTAATTACTTTTCTTTAAAGGCACACCTTTAAAGTTTACCTATGTCTTACAAACTACACACTTTATTCATCTTTATATATTTTTAAAAGCAAGTGCTTATTAGAGTACCTTTACACTTGGCTGTTCTCTTTTGTCTGTTAATGCTCTTCCTCCAGATATCTACATGACTTCTCTTTCTTCAAGCCTTTGCTCAATTGTTATATCAAATATTATTTCACTAATCATAAGACCCTCTCTCACGACTGTATATAAAAGAGTAACCTGCTTGTTTCCTCAGCCCTGATCCCCTATTCCCTTTTCTGCTTTAGTTTTTTCCTTTTCAATTATCACCATTGGGTATTATATTTGCTGACTTCCTCCTAACTAGAATTTAAGCTACTTGAGATTAGATACTTTAATCTGTTTTATTCAGTGTTCTTTTTCTAGTGGTGGGCACATAGTAGTTATTTAATAAGTATTTGTTTAGTAAATAAATGAATATGGAGCCAGATGATTTTTGGAGCATTCACTTAAAAATAGTGGGATTCTTTTTCTTCTTTAAAAAAATCATATAAGCATAAGGAAAAGTTGTGGTTATAAAGGCCATGAAGCTCCTAACCTGGCTGCCAAGCAACATTTAACAATATGAGAGAGTTTAAAATGTAATAAATATTAACTTTTAAATAATATACAATAACTTTCTTAAATTTATCTGATAGCATAAAGATGATTAACTTTATCATTTTTGAACCTATTTTTTTACACTATAGATCAACTAAAGAATAATTTTTGCAATAGTTACCATGTATTTCAACAAGTACTTATGGAATTTATGCTTTTTCCAAAACAAGTACAAATAGGGGATTTGGAGATTAAAGATTTTATATTCTATATGGGAAAAAATTTATCATTAAAGAAATAGCAAAGGACAGTGTATGACAAGATAGAATTTAGAATAAGATGAATTAGAGAGCCAATAAATTCATGATGTAGGAGTTCAGAGAAGGAAAAATTCAATATGGGCTAGAATGCTAGTGTGGTCACTGTCTGGACTTTGGAGGATGGATTAGATTTGTAGAAGACATGCTGAAGTTGTACATAGCATAATAAAGAGTTTGAATTGAAAGTTTTATAATAAGGAATAATATAATCAGACAAATGTTTTAGAAATACAGTAATGTCTGTTGCATGGGAATGTCTCTGAGGAGAGATGATGGCTCCAGCAAGAAAACAATTAAAGAAAATAGAGAAGGCTATCATAGCAATTTAAGAGAGATAACAGCGTTTTGTACTCAAATAATGTGGGATATTTTTGTTACCTTTCATGACTATTGTCTGTGAAATTTATAACTCTCTTTTTTACCAGGTTTATCATAACCTTCTTATAGGTTTCTGTTATTGCCACCTATTGCACAGTATTGCAATAATTCATTTTTATGCTTCTGTCCTCTACTAGTTTATAGTTATCCTGTGCTCCATGCATCTAAATCAGTGTTCAAAAAATGTAGGACAGATAAATGAGCTTAATGAACTTCTAAGCTGTTTGGTTAACATGGCATGTATCTAAGCTGGTTTCTTTCTGAAATTTATCTCTCAGGTTTTTTGAAGATTTCAGTCTTAAACTGAGGGATCATCAGTGGCTAACATAAATATGTTAAAATATTTCAGATGACTGGCACAAAATAAAAACATTAGCATCTTAATAGTGTCTAAAAAGGCATATTCCCCACATTTCAATTCCCTGAAGCAAGTCCATTCTCCTTCTTTCTCTTATAGTTTATTTATGCATGATTCCATTTCCTTCATCTTGGTTGTGATAATGAGATGAAAACATTCGTATAGAGAGAGTGCTAAAATCTGCAAAACATAAGATTTATTTTTTAAATATAATGGAATAAAGATAAGCATCTTGCACTGAGAAAAAGACTTTTTAATATTTTGTCTTAGAATTCTTATTCTACTAAAAATGTTTCTTTGATGGCACTGATATATGGAGAACCCTTAGGCATTGTAGTTTGGTAAATGCTTAGCATTTCAGGGCAAAGATTAGAGTTGCTGTCTACAAGGAATCTGAGAGGAAGGATAAGAGAACAATGTAAAAAATGTATATTACAAGTACAAAATATATACATATTTCTTTGGGCTCTTAAGTACCTTCTAATTTCATTTTAGTCTCACTGCAATCTGAGTAATAACCAGATTAGATACTACTTATTTTTGTTTGACAGATGAGGAATTGTGATATTGTCTTATATGAGAGGTCTGTTTTTCCTTATTTCTTTGTATTTCTATGCATGGTCTCTTGTAAAAACTTATCCATGAGCTATCATTTGATCTTAAAGATGGCCAGTTCTTGGCTTACAAGAATCAATGACCCTTCCTCCTTAAGATGGTTTCTTTAAACATAGATTGTAAATTTCCCAGAGTCCTCTACAGTGCATATTTTGAATAGTTTGTATTGTTGGCACCATGGATAAATAAGAATCTGTCAGTTACTTTGAGTTTACAGCTAAAATTCCAGTTGGAAGAATTCTTTTTAGTTGTTAATTTGACTTGTGGCTAAATAAAAGCACCTTGGGATACAATTTAAAAATCCATCTAATAGTGTTATGTTAGATTTGTGTGGGTGGCTGCAGGCTGCAGTTGAGGCAGAACTTTGTATGTCATACTCCAAAACTGAGAAATTTCCTCACTTCACCTAACACTGTTTTAAGTCTATAAGCTCAGTCTACAGCTATTTATATCATTGTGGGCAGTGTTTGCCATTAGATTATTTTTCCCACGACTCAAGTTGCTATGGCCATGAGTAAAGGGCTGGGCTACCCATGGGCCAGTAGATCCCAAATGTTAATTTGCCTTTTTTTTTTTTTTTTTTTGAGAACTAGGGAAGATGTACACTTCAGGGTGGTCTACTTGGCAGATTTGCAGGAACCTAAATTTCATTTATTCAACAAATATTTGAGTGACTATAATATAGATGGTCCCCAACTTACAGTGATTTGAATGATTTTTCTACTTTATGTTGGGGTGAAATCAATATGCAGTCAGCAGAAACTGTACTTTATTTTGATCTTTTCCTGGGCTAATAACATGCAGTAGGGTACACTCTTCTGATGTGAGGCAGTGGCATTGCTGCACAGCTCCCAGTCAACCATTTAATCAGAGGAGGGAGCAGTTGTTATACTTAGAACAATTCTGTTTTTTACTTTCAGTATAGTACTCAATAATTTACATGAGTTTTTCAGTAGTTTTCTATAAAATAGGTTTTGTGTTAGATGCTTTTGCCCAACTGTAGGCCAACATAAGGGCTTCCTAAGGTGGCACAGTGGTAAAGAATCTGCCTGCCAGTACAGAAGATGCAAGAGACGTGGATTTGATTCCTGGGTCAGAAAGATCCCCTGGAGTAGGAAATGGTACCCTACTCCAGTATCCTTGCCTGGGAAATCACATGGTCGGAGGAGCCTGGTGGTCTTTAGTCACTGGGGTCCCAAAGGAGTCAGACATGACTTAACAACCAAACAACACCGTAATATGCTAGAGATTATTAAGTGCTATGAAAAAGAGTTGGTTAAAGTGGATTAGCAGTATTGTTATTTATTTAGTTGCTGAATCGTGTCTGACTCTTTGTGACTCCACAGACTGTAGCTCCCCTAGCTGTCCATGAGATTTTCTAGGCAAGAATACTGGAGTGGGTTGCCATTTCCTTCTCCAGGGGATCTTCTCGAACTAGGGATGGAACCCACATCTCCTGCATTGATAGGTGGGTTCTTTACCGCCAAGCCACCAGGGAAGCCTGTCTGTCTATATAGCTTTGCCTTTTCTAGAAACGTTTAATAAAAGGAATCATAACATATTTAGTCTTTTGAGGCTGAGGTGTTTCATTTGTAATATGTTTTTGAGTTTCATCCATTTTGTTGCATGTGTTAATAGTTCCTTCCTTTTCATTACAGACTAATAATGTGTTTGCTGGCTATACTGTACTTTATCTCTTCACAATTTGGTTGGATATTAGGATTGTTCTTAAGTTTTAGGCTATTTTGAATAATCTTGCTGTGTATATTTGCACACGTCTTTGTATGGACATATGTTTTCATTTTTGATGGGTAGGTGTGTAGTAGAATTACTGGATCTATGATTAGTGTTTGTTTAATTTTTAAAGGTATTTCAGTTTTCCAGAGTAGTTTTAATATTTAATATTTCCATGAGCAATATATGAGGATTCTAGTTTTTCCAAATCCTTGTCAACATTTGGTATCCTGTCTTATTGTTTTAATCACAACTCATCCTGTTGGATACGTAATGGTATCTGTTTGTGGCTTTAATTTATATTTTCCTAATAACCAAGGAGATGAAGCATCTTTTCATGTGCTTATTGATCATTTGTAGTTCTTTGGAGAAATATCTATTCAGATCCTTTGTCCATTTTTATTTTGGGTTATTTATTTTTGATTTGTAAAAGTTCTTTTTATATTCTGGATATTAGACCCTTATCTGATACATGATTTACAAATATTTTCTCCCTTTCTCAAGGTTGTATTTTCACCTTCTTGGTAATCTTCTCTGATGCAAAACATTTTAAATTTTGATCAAGCCCACTTTATCTACTCTTTCTTTCACTACTTATGCTTTTGGTGTTGTATCTAGGACTACATTGTCAAATCTGAGGCTGTGTAGATTTACGTCAATGTGTTTATTATTCATTAATATATATTCCCAAAGGATAAACTTCTAGAAAAGAAAAAAGCCAGATGACTAGTCTATATAAACAGTAGTTCCTACTTTTCAGTTATCTGGTATCTCCAGTCTAGGATTGTCTTTCCCTGTCATTGCACCCCTCTATATCCTGAGTTTGAATTGAAAATTTTTTGCAGAACTCCTCTCAAATTTATTTCTTGCAGTTAACCAACTCTTAGGTTGATTTCAGTAGTTAAAATACATTGGTGTTAGATACTTTTCAGACAGCATGTTCTCAACTTTTCAGCTGCTAGACTTTTTGTCTCTTTTGAAGACTCAGCTAACTTTCTACATAGATTGATTTATCTAATGAGGAGAGGTCTTATCCTGTGGTTCCTCTGCTCAGACTTTCCTGCCACTGTATTTACTGATATACATTTAGAAATTATATATACAGACTGAAATCACTTAATATTCTTTTTCACCAATATTGTATCAGTAGAGGGTCTCCATGGTGACTCAGTAAAGAAGCTGCCTGCAATATGGAAGAGCTGGGTTCAATCCCTGGGTTGGGAAGATCCCTTGGAAGAGGGCATGGCAACCCACTCCAGTATTCTTGCCTGGAGGATCCCATGGACAGAGGAGCCTGGCAGGCTACAGTCCATGGGATCGCAAAGAGTCAGACACAAATGAGTGACTAAGCACAACACTATCAGTAGATGGTTACTTGATGTGGAGTCATATATCATTTGCCACGTTTCCTTTCATGGTAAGCAGAATAATATCCAGCCCCCTTCCCCAATCAAATGATTAAGTCTTAATCCCCAGAACTTGTGAATGTTGCATAGCATGGCAAAGGGGAATTAAGGCAGTAGATGGAATATTTAGGTTGCTAATCAGCTAATCTTAAAATGGGCAGGTTAAACTATATTATTTGAATGGGTCCAGTGGGTCTTTAAATAGGGAAAAGAGAAAGAAGTCAGGTGGTATGATAAGAAGAAATTAACCTCTGCTGCTGGCTTTGAGCATGGAGGAAGATGACAATGAGTCAATGAATGTGAGTGGCCCTAGAATTTAAAAAGGCCAAGGTAACAGATTCTCCCCTAGAGCCACGAGAATGCCCTGTCCAGTGATACTGATTTTTGATTTTTGAATGATAAAACTATAAGATTATAATTTTTTATGTGCATGAACATGATCTTTTTATTTTTATTTGAACATAGTTAATTTACAATATTTGTTAGTTTAAGGTGTACAGCACAGTAATTCTGTTTTCTTTCACAGATTATATTCCACACAGGTTATTATAAGATATTGAGTATATTTCACTGTATTATATAGTAAATCTTCTTGCTTATCTATTTTATGTATAGTAGTTTGTACCTGTTAATCCCGTATTCCCAATTTGTCCTTTCCCCTCTCCCTTCCCTCTTTGGTAACCGTAAATTTGTTTTCTATGTTTGTGAGTTTATTTCTGTTTCTCTCTCTCTCTATATATATATATATATAAAACTTCATTTTTGTTACTTTTTGGATTCCCCATGTAACTGATATCATATAATATTTGTCTTTCTCTAACTTATTTTACTAAGTATTATATTCTCTAGGTCCATCCATATTGCTGCAAATGGCAAAATTTAATTCCTTTTTATGGCTGAGTAATATTCCAGAGCATGTGTGTGAGTGTGTATCACATCTTCTTAAGCATGTAGATTGCTTCCATGTCTTGGTTTTGGAAACTGTGCTGCAGTAACATTGACATGCATTTATCTTTGATCACATGATAGTTCTTTTATTTAATTTTAAATTATGAACATATGATAACACATTTACAGCAGACTTGGAAAATACAGAGCAAACATATAGTTCCACTATATGTTACAATTATTTTTAACATATATTTTTAACATATTTAGATAAACTAAGATTTTTAGTCAGAGTTTCATTATCAAACTCTAAAAAATTAATAGAATGAATATACAGAGAAGTAGAAAGATTAAGTAGACCTGAAGATCATTGTGAACTAATTCAACATAATTAAGATTTGTACAGTTTTCACACAACAGTAGGATACAAATTCTATTCAAGTTCCCAAAGACTGTAAACTAGGAGACACTGGAACATATCCAGGGACATAAAAACCAGGTGCAAAAATTTCATGCTCTAAAGGTATTGAAATCATGCAGAGTCTGTTCTGTTATCACTGTGGAATTGTGTCAGAAATCAATATCAAAAGATATTTGAAAATAACCCACATATTTTCAAGTGCAATGTGACATTTACCAATAGAGATCTTCAACTTATCCATCAAAAGCCTCAATAAAGTTAGACTGAAAAAAAGAGGGTGATTTCACAGAAGAAAGAATTTAAATGAGCAATGAGTATCAAACTGAGAAATTAATATTAAAGATATTTTAAACAAAAGCCAGGGATTTGGAAATTAAATGTCCACTGTTAAATGATGGGTGTATCTAAGAAGCCATAACAAGGAAAACTAGAGAATAATTGTAATAGAATAAAAATGAAAAGGATTTACCAGAATTTGTTGCATGCAGCTGAAATTGCTCAGTGCAACTAAACACAATGTGAAGTCCTATGAAAACAAATAATGGACATAGCATAAAACTTTGTGAAGTTTGAATAGTTAATAAATAATACTGTTGTTGCTCAGTTGTGTCTGGCTCTGTGCGATCCCATGGACTGAAGCATGCCAGGCTTCCCTGTCCTTCACTATCTTCCAGAATTTGCTTAAGCTCATGTCCATTGAGTCAATGATGCCATCCATTTGTCTCATCCTCTGTTGTCCCCTTCTCCTCCTGCCCTCAATCTTTCCCAGCATCAGTCTTTTCCAATGAGTTGGCTTTTCAAATCAGGTGGCCAAAGTATTGGATCTTCAGCATCAGTCCTTCCAATGAATATGCAGCATTGATTTCCTTTAGGATTTATTGGTTTTATCTCCTTGCAGTCCAAGGAATTCTCAAGAGTCTCCTCTAACACCACAGTTCAGAAGCATCATTTCTTTGGTGCTCAGCCTTCTTTATGGTCCAGTTCATACATCTGTACATGACTGCTATAAAAACCGTAGCATTGACTATACGGACCTTTGTCAGCAAAATGATGTATCTTCTTTTTAATATGCTGTCTAGGTTGGTCATAGCTTTTCTTCCAAGGAGCAAGTGTCTTTTAATTTCACGGCCGCAGTCACCATCTGCAGTGAGTTTGGAGCCCAAGAAAATAAAGTCTGTCACTGTTTCCATTGTTTCCCCATCTGTTTGCCATGAAGTGTTGGGACAAGATGCCATGATCTTTGTGTTTTGAATGTTGAGTTTTAGGCCAGATTTCCCACTCTCTTCTTTCACTTTCATCAAGAGGCTCTTTGGTTTCTCTTCAATTTCTTCCATTAGGGTGTTGTCAACTGCATATCTGAGATTATTGAGATTTCTCCCCACAATGTAGATTCCAGCTTGAGCTTTGTGCAGCCTTGCATTTCACATGATGTACTCTGCATATAAGTTAAATAAGCAGGGTGACAATTACAGCCTTGATGTACTCCTTTCCCAATTTTGAACCAAGTCTCGTTCTAACTGTTGCTTCTTGACCTGCATACAGGTTCCTCAGGAGGTAGTTAAGGTGGTCTGGTATTCCCATCTCTTTAAAAATTTTCCAGTTTGTTGTGTCAGAGGCCTTAGCATAGTCAGTGAAGCAGATGTTTTTCTGGTATTCTCGTGCTTTTTCGACGATCCATTGCGTGTTGGCAATTTGATCTCTGGCTCCTCTGCCTTTTCTAAATCCAGTTTGAACATCTGGAAGTTCTCAGTTCATTTACAGTTGAAGCCTAGCTTGAAGGATTTTGAGTACTACCTTGCTAGCATGTGAAATGAGAGCAATTGTATGGTACTTTGAGCATTCTCTGGCATTGCCTTTCTTTGGGACTGGAATAAAAACTGATCTTTTCAAGCCCCATGGCCACTGCTGAGTTTTCCAAATTTGCTAGCATACTGAGTGTAGCACTTTGACAGCATCATCTTTTAGGATTTGAAATAGCTCAGCTTGAATTCTATCACCTTCACTAACTTTGTTCGTAGTAATACTTCCTAAAGCCCACTTGATTTCACACTCCAGAATGTCTGACTTTAGATGAGTAATCATAGCATTGTTGTTATCCATGTCATTAAGACCTTTTTTGTACAGTTCTTCTGTGTATTCTTATCACCTTTTCTTAATCTCTTTTGTTTCTGTTAGGTTCATACTTTTCTGTCCTTTATTGTGCCCATCTTTGCATAAAATATTCCCTTGATATCTCTAATTTTCTTAAAGAGATCTCTAGATTTTCTCATTCTGTTATTTTCCTCTATTTCTTTGCATTGTTCACTTAAGAAGGCTTTCTTATTTCTCCTTGTTATTCTTTGGAACTCTGCATTCAGATGAGTATGTCTTTCATTTTGTCCTTTGCCTTTTGCTTCCCTTCTTTTCTCAGCTATTTGTAAGCCTCCTCTGGCAATCATTTTGGTTATTGCATTTCTTTTCTTAGGGATAGTTTTGGTCACTTGTTAATTAATTTTCTGTTTTGTTTTCTTTTTCTTTTTTACAATTTAGTATTTCTTTATAGTCTCAGAATTGGATTAGAAATTTAAACCCTTGTTTATTTATTTATTTTTAATCATGAAGGTAATAAATTTTCTAGTTTCTTAGCAGGTGTGAAAATACATGGAAGTATATCAAATTTTTTAGTGAATATAAATTAGTAGTGTAGCATTCTATTCATACTAACTAAACAGGTGAAATCAAATGTCATAAAGTTTTTTAGCTAGGCAAAAATTTATAATTTTCTTACATATATATATATATTCATATATACATAGAATAGCTTTTCTGCAGGTTTGATAAAAGGTTGATTAGGAACAACAACAACAAAACAACAAAAAGAGATGGAGAAGCTGAAAAACATAAAGTAAATGAAATGGGAGTACTGATTATGAAAAAGAAAAAATGAAACAAGCTAGATAAAACTAAAAGATCATCATATAGTTCCATTGTTTTTAAACACGGCTGCTTATTAGAACATATCTGGAACTCTGGAGAATTGTAGCAATATCTGGGCATTTCTATTTTTCAAAAAATTCCAAGATAATTCTGTTTTGCATCTGGATTTTAAATAGTGATTACAATTTTTAAATTAAATGATAGTTTTAAATAATAGAGTTCTATTATTTTCCATTAATCATTCATGATAGAATGGTATTTAGTGAATAATAATTACATAATCACAGCAGTATATAATGTTTATCAAAAGCCAGACAAAAAATTAAATTTAATTACAATTGCAAGCCATAATGGAAACATGGTTAACCTAACAATATAAAATAATTACATACAATTTGGGGGGTTCAGTAGAAATGCTGTGAGTGGAAGTGCAAACCTGCACATGTTCTCATCCATGAAGCCAGTCTATGTCTTCTGGTTGGTGCATTTAGTTCATTATAGTTAAGGTAATTATTGATATGTATGATCCTGTTACCATTTTCTTAGTTGTTTCCTGTATGTCTTTTCCTTCTCTGTGTTTCCTGCCTAGAGAAATTACTTAAGTATTTATTGTAAAGCTCATTTGGTGGTGCTAAATTCTCTTAACTTTTGCTTGTCTGGATAGCTTTTGATTTCTCCATCAAATCTGAATGAGAATCTTACTGGGTAGAATATTCTTGACTGTACCTTCTTCACTCTCATCACTTTAAATATATCATGCTATTCCCTGCTGCCTTGTAGAGTTTCTGTTGAAAAATCAGCTGATAACCTTATGGGAATTCCCTTATATGTTATTTGTTATTTTTCACTTGTTGCTTTAATATTTTATCTTTAATTTTCATCTTTTTGA